>NC_082711.1:123619072-124289906 GCF_030144855.1 Hypanus sabinus | reverse complement strand
ACGTGCAAACTCTGACATAAATATGCAACGTTCTTATTTGAATGTATAAATAAGCAAAATTAACCATATTTTTATTTTGTCATTTCTGAAGCTATTTTTAGGTTTTATTGGGTTGTTTGTTCACTGGGCTGTCACTAACGTGGCCAATTGTGTGGCATGATTAATTGTCTGAGTGCACTTTCCTCTACTGTATCAGAACTTACAAAATAATCAACATTAGATATCGATGGTTGGATCATTTTGAATCTGTCACTGATTCACACAGAATATGGGATATCCTGCAATTTTCTACATAGCAAGTATATACTATCCTGTACAGGCAGCATTTGGTATCCCTGGTAAGCAAATGGAGCCGTTTATTACATGAATATGTTGTTCTACGTAGTGCATATGCTGGACGAAATCAATTAAAAGGTTTAGGAATTTTACAGAGGATGCTCCACCTGATGAGTGCTGTAACTCTGTTGTTTTCGTTGGTATTGTTAGTCGTTTCTTACGTACTATTCTTTTCAAATATAGTAGCAACTGATTCAGTGAGTATACGGTGAGTGTGCCAGCATTTTAGTTTTCTGGACCTTTCAGAGCTTCAGCGGCATACTTTGACCTACATCAGATTCTGTATTCAAAAAATGCAGAGAAAATAATTCACCTCGCTGCCGCTCAGTCTGTGATCTTCAGGGTTTTTGGGATACGCAATGGATTTTCATTTTCCTCCTCGTGCCAAGAAAAGGGGGGCATTTTCTTGTTACTTGTGTTTTGTTTTAATCATCCGTTTTGACTTACTGTCCAGTTTTAATGTTAATGTTCAAAATGCAAATTTACTTGCCATCAAAACATACGCTTAGCTCTGTGGTTCTTCTAGACTAATATGCTATCTCCGTAAGAAAAAAGTCTATCTGAATCCAAGTTTATTCCTGCAATAAACACAACCTTCAGCATTGTCAGCTACAATCAGTGGATCCGTGCCCCCGATGGATATCGATAAGCCGCCGTCTGCTGACGCTGCCCTCAACTGGAAAGTTGCAGCTCCAGATTGTTACGGCTCCGCAGCTTTATTCTAGTCAAAGTTAAGGAGATGAAGCCTGTTCGAATGGAAGCCAGTCTGACCCGGCATAGGGGCAGATGACTGAGGTACCCTCGGGACGGTTCAACATTCGTTTCAAGTAAAAATGTCAAGGACTGTTAGCGTGAAACTACTTATACTTTGCTTCTTTGCTGTTAATTTAGTGGCCATTGTGATCCTGTCTCGGGGAAACTGCGGACTCTCTAAATGCATCTCCCGTTAGCTGGTGGGTTTGGCAGCAGCTGATTTAGTGTGTGTTATCATTGCTGTTGTACTCGACCAGATCAATAATATTTATATTTATACCCGTGTTTTGTTCATTACGCCGATTTGCGCGGCAATGCTTGTTCTGAGGCTGGCAGCCATGGTCTGCTCTGTTTGGCTCACGGTGGCTTTCACGTTCGATCATTGTATTGCAATCTGCTTTCAAAAGCTGCGGGAACGATTCTGCACCGAGAGGACAGCAACTATGGTGATCATGTTTGTGGGATTCGGAAGCTGTGCCAAGTATGCTCCGTTTTTCTTTGCTGTAGAACCTTATCTTATCATTGACAACGTACCCTGGCGACACATTGTAACAGCTGATTACCTCAATTTACCAACGTAGAAATCTTACCAGTTGTTTATCACTATCACTACACCATTAATCCCTATCGGATTGATTATACTTTTTAATGCTTTAACAGTCAGCCATTTTATAGCAGCTAATGAAGTCCGTCAGGGGCTTAGGAACAGCAGAGAGAATAAGAGGGATCCTGAGGTGGAGAACCGGGGAAAGTCAATGATTTTGTTGTTCTCCCTTTCAGCGAATTTCAGATAGTTGTGGATCCCCTATATTATTTATGGATCAAAATGGAAAGTTCAAAATTACTTTTACAGAAACAGATATCTAAATACCCCGACATATATCCTGCAACAGTTTGGATTCATGTTACAGGTTCTCTGTACTTGCACGAACACATGTATCTACACTGTGTCACAAAGGAAATTCAGAGAACAGCTAAATAAAGGACTCATACATCTCGTCAAGTTGTACTGTCGGCTCTATAGATATATCGCAAATCGAATTATAATCTCTGAGTTCAAATGAATATCAATATTATTCATATATCTGATGAATGTCCATATATATTCTTGTGGGGAGGGGAGTGAATATTAGTAGCCTGTCATTTACAAAACTACTTGCAAAATTACCGCCGGTGTGGGGCAAATTTAGCGACAAATTAGGAGGTGTGAATGCAATCGTTACGTTAGCATAAATTGTCTTCAGGGCATTGCATTAGTGCACGAGTTTTTTTTTAATATTACAATACCTTGGATTTAATTGGGACATGAATACTTGGGATCAGTTAAACTGTACTGTACACCTATAATTTCCATTGAAGTAAAATTAAAAACAAACGTGACCAGATTGCCTTTGCTTTCTAAAAGTGTGCAGTTCTTTTCAAAGCAGAAGGTTAAAACAACTTCTGAGAAAAGAAACCCATAAAGTGGATGCCAGCGGTCAGGGGATAGTATACGAAATCTCACTGTGACGTGAAAAGCAATGTTTTCCAATGGCTAGTGTGAAAGCAGGAGAATGGGATTGAAAAGTTTAATAATTCAGACATGATGGAATGGCGGTGCAGACGATGGATCGAATGGAAGAACTCTGTTCCTATGTTTTATGGTCTTATCGGAGAAATTAGAACCAGACAGAGGTAAATAAGAATAATAATATTGTGTAGGGAGGATAATTGAGGAACTGAAGGAGAAGAGTGAAGCGGTTTCTGCAAGAGGACCGGGACTGAGTTCGTATTACAATGGAGGATGGCGGCAGGATGGATAGAATTCAAGGTATAAAATAAACATAGAAAGGGTTTTGCATAGACAACATTTAGCAATGTAAACACATTACCTAGAAATGTTTGCATGTGTCATTGTCGTCTGACTTAACCCGGAATACCATTAGATCGGGTGGTTATGATCTTGGATTCCACTCAACCCAGTAGAACTGTCGTCTTGCCATATGCTTTGATGCTCTGACTGGTCAGAAAATAATCACCTTCCGCCTTAAATACACGCAATGTTTTGACTTCCACCGTAATTTCTGGTAGAGCATTCCACAGATTTACTTGTCTCTGGCTAAATGAAACCCTCCTTACCTCTGTTCGAAAGAGTCGCTACTCAGTTTTAAGGATGTATCCGATAGTTCTATATTTACCCCGAAATGAAATGTCCATGTGAATGCACCCTAACTAGTCAACCATCGGTAGGTTTCAGTGCGACCTTTCTGCTTTCCATTGAGTACAGTCCAAAAATTGCCAAACGCTCCTCGCGTGTTAAACATTCCACAGCTGGAATCAACCTCTGATACTCCACTGGTCTCAGTCCATTGGCTCCTCACTCACTCCTTTCTGAGTTATTGGGCCAAAACCTATTGAAAATACTCTACGTGAGGCCTGACTAGTCTTTATAAAGGCTCAGCATTATCCCCTTATTTTTATATTCTACTCCCCTTAAAAAAAATACGACCATTGCATTTGCGTTCTTACCCACAGACTCAATGTGTAAATTAACTTTCTGGGTGTCTTGCACCAGGATTCCCACGTCCCACTAGACTTCCGATGTTTGACTTTTTTCCCCATTCAGATAGTAAATAGCGCTATTGTTCCTTTTAACAAAAATGCATTACTATGTATTCTCTAACATATTTCTTGTCAATTGTTCCAATTTTTCTCGGTCTTGCTTCAATCGCATTGCTTCTTCAGTACTACATACCCCTTCACCTATATTCATATTATTCGCAATCTTTGGAACAATGCAATCAATTTCTTTATCTAAATCATTTGCAAACAATGTGAAAAACAGTGATGCCTGAATAACACCACTGGGCATCGGCAGCAAGCCAGAAAAGCCCCCTTTACTTCCATTCGCTGCATCCTGCTTGCTGAACATTCTGCTATTTATGTCAGTATCGCTCCTGTAACGCTATACGATTTTATCGTGTTAGGTCCCAAGTGTGTAGCACCTTATCAAATGACTTCTGACAATCCAAGTTAAGGACTTCCGCTGCTTCTTCTTTCTGCAGCCTGCTTGCTAGATCCACAAAGAACTCCAAAAGAATTGTCACGAAAGACTCCCTTTTACAGAAACGATACATACTACGAGATTTTTGTCACTAGTGCCCAAGTTCCTCCAAACCACGTCCTTAGTATCAAACTCCAATAAATTCCCAACGTCTCAGATTACATTAGCTGCCATATAATTTTCATTGTTTAGCCTTCCTCCTTTCTTAATGAATGTGGTGATATTTCAATTCGTCCAGTCATCCGGGAACATACCAGAATCAGGGGATTTTTGAAAGATCATGACCGTGGCGGAGGTACGCAGATGGTCCCAAAGTGTGGACTGTCGCAAGGCTGCGGGACCGGACGGCACCCAAGTATTCAGGATGTGCACAGAATCACTGGCAGGTGTGTGCAGCAGAATTGACACATTTTAATCTCTCGCTCGCACATTGTAGAGTTCCCTCCAGCTTCAAATTGTCCAACATTGACGCTGTACCAATTAAGACCAAGGTTACATTTCCGAAGGACTGGCTCATCTCAATAATAAGCAAATGTTTTGAAATGCTGGTCAAGGATTATTTTTGCAGTTTGCTACCACACAAATTTAACTCCCTATAATTCTTACACATCTGGAGAGGAAGGATGCTTATGTGACTGGAGTTCAGCATCATGATTCCATCCAGCCTCGACAGGAAGCTCAGAGATCTAGGCCTTGACCCTGCCTTGTGCTGATGCACCCTGTATCTCCTATCAAATAGCTAACAATTTACGGATCAGCTCCCTCACCTCCACCCCTCTGACTCTCAACACAAGAGTCCCTCAGGCATGTGTACTCAACCTTTCTTTACTCCCTCTATACTCAAGACTGTCTGTCACCCAAAGCTACTCCTTAAATTGTTACACTGCATTGATTGACCTAATTTCATACAATAAGGATGTGGCCAACAAGAAAGAAGTCATCTATCTGAAACAGTGGTCTCAAGAATTCAACTTATCCCTCAGTGTAGCAGAAACAAAAGTGCTGGTTATGGATTTCAGGGAGAATGCAGACAGTCTAACTCCTTTTGACATCGATGGATGTGGGGTTGAAAGGGTAAACAGCTTTAAGTTTCGCGGCATCCGCATCACCAAGGACCTGACAGGGTCTGCGCACAGCAGTTGTGTGGTTTAAAAAAAAACACAGCAGCGCTTCTTTCCCGTCAGACGGTTGAGGAAATTTGATATAAGCCCCCAAATCTTAAGAACTTTCTGCAGGAACACAATTGAGACTGGTTGGAACATATGGGAACTGTACTTCGCTTAATTTTTCGGTTCGGCAGAGAGTTGTGCGGACAGGAGAGCGCATCTGAAGTTGTGAGCTTCACATGATTTAGGACATTTACAAAGATGGGTGTGAAAAAAAATAACATGAAGTATCATGTATCTGATGGATGGAAGAAATAATGTCAATCCAAATAAGTTTAACTGAATGCATCTGTTATGTCTTCGGAAAAGGCTCTGGGATGTAGTCCATCCGGACGAGGTTATTTATGCACCTTTGGCTTTACTTACCACGTTTCTGTTTGTAATAGCAATCGCACGCACTCACGCCATGACCCTCAGGGACCTCTGGCAAAGAATTATGTAGTTTTCCACAGTCAAGACGGATTCAAGGTAGCCATTATGTTCATCTGTCATTCCTTGTCGCCCACTACTAATTCAGCGGCATCTATGGCCATTGGTTCAATATCAACTCTCACCTCCCTTTTACTCTTCATATAACGGAAAATACTTTTCGTATCCTGCCGTACATTACTTGCTAGTTGGCAGTCGTATGCCATCTTTTCCATTCTTATAGCTTTTTACTTGTCTTTTTTAGCACATTATATTCTCCACTCATTTTTGCAGCCTAATTTGCCATTTTCTTTGCATCTGTACAGTCCATAGCTTCCGTTTTCAGCCACGGTTGCCTACCTTTGCTTTGCCATCATCCACTTCATTATCCTCCTCCAATTCACTTGGGAAAGCTCCTTTCTCATGCTTCTGTAGTTCCCTCTATTCTATTCCGATACTGATATATGTGAATTATGCTTCTCCCTCTCAACTTTCAATATAAATCCCATCAAATTATGATCACTGCCTCCTATCGGTTCCTTTATTTTAAGCTCCCTAGTAAGATTTGTGTTCTTACACAATCGCCAATCTAATGTAGCCTTTTCCCGATTAGGCTCAAGTAGGAGATGCTTTAAAAAGCCATCACATAGGTATACAATGAATTCCCTCTCTTGCAATTCGACACCAAACTCATTTTTTCCAACGTCCATGCATATTCAGGTCTCCTATTTCAATTGCATCATTAACCGTATTACACGCGTTTTCCAGCTCCTTTTGCAATCTTAACTGCATACCTTCGCTACTATTTCTGTGCCTATGCATAATTCCTATACTGTTTTCTTTATTTTTGTTTACCTTGATATTTCCAGAGATAGAAATATTGAAACATAGAAAACTTACAACACAATACAGGCATTTTTCTGTGCCGAACATATAGTTACTTTACAAATTACCTAGGATTACCCATAGCTCTCTATTTTTCTGAGCTCCATGTACCAGTCCAGGAGTCTTTTATACACCCTGTCGCATCCTCCTCCACCACCGTGGTGGGCAGCTTATTCTATTTTGATATTTCTTCAAAAATGTCTGCATATTTCTCAGGTAAAAATTTGCCATAAGCAAAACAAGCTGACTTCGGTAATACCGGCTGCCATGTATGATAAAATATATATCAGAGAAAATGACGGAACTATAGCTGCCTATCTGGACTGTTAAAGTGAACAACCTAGGGACATCTAACAGACCAATTAGTCCGACATGTACATACTGACCAAGTGGCTTACTACAACTTATCCCGTTTATTTGTCTTTGCCTCATGACCCGTAAACCTTGCGTGAACAGGAAACTCTTCATTTTTTTTCTTAAATGTTGCAACTTTAAAATGCAAAATTGCTTTTTGCCTTTTTCAATACACAAGTGTGAAGCAGAACGAAATAGGTTTTATTCCTGATCCGATGCAGATTTACAGGTTAGAGAACAAAGAAACGCAGAAACATAGAAAAACTACAGCACAGTACAGCTCTTTATACCATAACTGTTGTGCCGAACAGGTCCTTACCTTAAAATTACCTAGGTGTACCCATGGCACTCTATTTTTCTAAGCTCCATGTATCTATCCGGGAGCCTCTTAAAAGACCATATTGTATCCACCACCACCTCAGTTGCCGGAAACCCACCCTCACTCTCGTGTTACCAGTTGCAAACCTGTGAAAAAGCCTCTGACTATCCACACGATCAATGCCTCTCATCGGTTTATACACCTCTATCAGGTCACCTCTCATCCTCCGTCGCTCCAAAGAGAAAAACGCCAAGTTCACTCAATCTATTCTCGGAAGGCATGCTCTCCAGGCCAGGCAACAGTCTTGTAAAACTGCACGAAATCATGACTTTCTGTGTTCTGTCGTGATCTGAAGACGAGAAACTGAGTTGCATGCTACTTGAATATTTTGATAATAAATGAACGTTGGAACCTTTTGGCGCAGCATATAAACACAATATGATATAGGACACATTAATATCACAGAACAAGTTTACATCCAGAGACACATTTTTCTACTGACAGAAGGATAAGAGGCGGGTCAGCGGCACATTTAAACCAATCGCCTCGCGCTGATAGGACTCGTCGGCTGTGGCTGACAGCTCATTAGAAATTTCTGATCTCAATCCTACATTGCCTTGTGTCTGTACTAATCAATGGGGAAGGTTCCGGGCGTAAACCCAGAAACAAACATGGAATCCCAAAAGCATCCTGCATTGAGTTCAGTGCTACCTGGCAACTCTTGCACCGCTTCCTGTTCCAAGTTCAGTGGGTCTCTGCCGTTCCTTTGGGTTCATCATAGGTGGAAAGTGGTATCTTGTAACATGGGCAACAGCTTGCTCTCCACGTCATACTGCTCATACTTCCTATCTAGATAGCAAGATCGCAGGATTCATGGTCACCTCTGACCGTCGGAGGTCACAGCTCAAGCCACTCCTCGACTTTCTCCCCGCAAACTTTGATATCTTATCCATCCACGAACGTCTCAAGCAATGCTTTAAATACACCTAGCGATCTTGACTCCACAGCTGCCTGTGGTTATCAGTTCTTTAAATTTACCACTCTCTGGCTACAGAAATATCTCGACATCTCCGATGTCTGATCTCCGATCTCTGATAGAAACGCCTCTGAAGCTGTGCCCTCCTGTCCTAGTCATCCCCACTATGGGAAATATCCTGTCCACATATTTTCTATCTCGGCTTTCAGCATTTGAAATGTTTCAACGCGATCCCCTCTCACACTTTTCAATTCCAACGAGTATAGACCCAGAGCTATCAAAAGTCCCTTCGTCTGATAACCAGAATCAGTGTGAACCTCCTCTAAACCTTTTACATCGTTTCTCGTATAAAAAGCCCAAATTTGTTCACAAAACTCAAGGTGTGGCATCACCACTGCCTTAGAAAACCTCGGCATTTGCCTTCCTCACCACGGACTCTACCAGCAAATTAACTTTCGGGGTGCTTCGCACAAGGACTCTCAAAATACCTTCGCATCTCAGGTTATTGGACTTCTCCCGTTCAGAAAATAATCTGCAATTCTATATCTCCAAAAAATGTACGTGGCCAAGCATTGTCCAACATTATGTTTCTTTTGCCACTCGATTGCTCTTTCTGTATTCCGTCCAAATTGTTCTTCAGTTTACTTATGTCTTCAACACGACCTGCCCCTCCACCAATAAAAGCATAGAAACATAGAAAACCTACAGCACATTACAGGCCCTTCGGCCCACAAAGTAGTGCCGAACATGTCCCTGCCTTAGAAATTACTAGTCGTACATTAGCCCTCTATTTTTTCTAGGCTTCAGGAACCTATCCAAAAGTCTCTTAAAAGACCCTATCGTACCGCCTCCACTACAGTTGTCAGCAGCCCATTCCACGCACTCACCATTCTCTGAGTAAAAAAAAAACTGACCACTGACATCTCCTCGGTACCTGCTCTCCAACCCCTTAATCCTGTGCCCTCTTGTGTCAACCATTTCAGCCCTGGTGGAAAGCCACTGACTATGCACACGATATATGCATCTCGTCATCTTATACACATCTATCAGGTCACCTCTCATCCTCCGTCGCTCCAAGCAGAAAAAGCCGTGTTCACTCAGCCTATTTTCATAAGGCCTGCTTCCCAATCCAGGAAACATCCTTGTAAATATTCGCTGCTCCCTTTCTAAGGCATCCACATCCTTCCTGTAGTGAGGCGAACGGAACTGAGCAGAGTATACAAAGTGGGGTGTGACCAGGGTCCGATACAGCTGCATCGTTACATCGCGGCTCCGAAATTCAATTCCACGATTGATGAAGGCCAACACACCGTACACTTTGTTAAACAGAGTTTCAACCTGCGCAACTGCTTTGAGCTTCCTATGGAATCGGACCCCAAGTTCCCTCTGATCCTCCACACTGCCAAGAGTCTTACCATTAATACTATATTCTGCCATCATATTTGACCAACCAAAATGAACTACTTCACACTTAGCTGGATTGAACTCCAGCTGCCACTTCTCAGCCCAGTTTTGCATCCTATCAATGTTTCTCTGCAAAGTTCGGCAATCATCCACACTATCCACATCACCAGGAAACATTGTGTCACCAGCAAACTAACTAACCCATCCCTACACTTCCTCATCCAAGTAATTTTAAAAAACTCATAAAGAATAAGGGTCCCAGAATAATTCACTGAGGCACTCCACTGATGACCGATCTTTATGACCCGTCTACAAACAAACTTTGCCTTCTGAGGGCAAGGAAGTTCTGGATCCACAAAGCAATGTCCCCTTGGATCCTATGCTTCCTTACTTTCTCAGTAAACCATGCATGGGGAACTTTACCAAATACCTTGCTGAAATCCATATGCACTACATCTACTGCTCTTCCTTCATGAATGTGTTTAGTCACATCCTCAAATTGTCAATGAGGCTCGTAAGGCGCGATCTGCCCTTGTCAATGCTATGCTGACTAATGATATTACACCTCTCCAAATGTTCATAATTCCTGCCTCTCAGGATCTTCTCCATCAACTTACCAAACACTGGTCTATAATTTCTTGGGCTATCTCTGCTCCATTTCTTGAATAAAGGAACAGCATCCGCAACCCTCCAATCCCCTTGAACCTCTCACTCCCTCATTGATGATGCAAAGATCATCACCAGAGGCTCAGCAATATCCTCCCGTGCCACCAACTGTAGCCTGCGGTACATCACATCCGGTCCCCGCGACCTATCCAGCCTGATACTTGACTAAATTTACTATAGCTTTTGTATACCACGGTTCCTGTACCCTAACATAACTTCCCTGTCTCATTGTCTCTTACCTATGCAGAGCACCACACAAGTATCCACTGAACATTTGACAAATTTCGAAACATAGAAAATAAAGCACAATACAGGCCATTAGGCCCACAATGTTGTGCCTACCCTTAAACCCTGCCTTCCATATAATCCTCCATCTTAAATTCCTCCATATACTTGTCTAGTAGTCTCTTAAATTTCGCTAGTGTATCTGCCTCCACCTCTGACTTAGGCAGTGCATTCCACGAACCAACCATTCTCTGATTAAAAAACTTTCCTCTAATATCCCCCTTGAACTTTCCTCTCCTTACCTTAAAGCCATGTCCTCTTGTATTGAGCAGTGATGCCCTGGTGAAGAGGCGCAGGCTGTCCACCCTATCTATTCCACTTAATATCTTGCATACATTTATCATGTCTCCTCTCATCCTCCTTCTTACCAAAGAAGAAAGCTCTAGCTTTGCAATCTCTGAACATAACGCATACTCTCCAAACCAGGCAGCAACCTGGTAAATCTCCTCTATACCCTTTTCAATGCATCCACATCCTTCTCATAGTGAGGCGACCAGAACTGGACACAGTTCTCCAAGTGTAGCCCATTCAGAGATTTATAGAGCTGCATCATTATATCACGACTCTTAAACTCTGTCCCTCAAGGAAGCTAACACCCCATAAGCTTTCTTAACTACCCTATCTACCTGTGAGGCAATTTTCAGGTTTCTGTGGACATGTACCCCTAGATCCATCTGTTCCTCCACACTCCCAAGTATCCTACCATTTACTTTGTACTCTGCCTTGGATTTTGTCCTTCCAAAGTTTACCACTTCACACTTCTCCAGGTTGAACTCCATCTGCCACTTCTCAGCCCACTTCTGTATCCTATCAATGTCTCTCTGCAATTTTCGACAATCTGCAACACTATCCACAACACCACCAGCCTTTGTGTCGTTTGCAAACTTGCCAACCCACCCTTCTACCACCACTTCCAGGTCGTTAATAAAAATCACAAGAAGTAGAGATCCCAGAATCGATCTTTGTGGGACACCATCAGTCACAGCCCTCCAATCCGAATGCACTCGGTCCACCACGGTTCTCTGCTTTCTGCAGGCAAGTCAATTCTGAATCCACCTGGCCAAACTTCCCTGGATCTCATGCCTTCAGAATTGCTGAATAAGCCTACGGTGTGGTACCTTTTCAAAAACCTTACCAAAATCCATGTAGATCATATCCACCGCACTACCCTCATATATATGCCTAGTCACCTCCTCAAAGAACTCTATCTGGCTTGTTAGACAGGATCTGCCCTTCACAAACCCATGCTGACTGTCCCTGATCAGACCATGATTCTCTAAATGCCCTAAGATCCTGTCTCTTAAAATATTTTCCAACCCGGACTATCCTTACTACCTTTTTTGAATAAGGGGACAACATTCGCCTCGCTCCAATCCTCCGGTACCTGTCCCGTGGAAAATGAGAACATAAAGATTCTAGGCAAAGGCTCAGCAATTTCTTTCTTCACATTGTTGAGCAGCCTGGGAAATATTCCATCAGGACCCAAGGACTTCTCTGTCCTAATATATTTTAAGAACTCCAACACCTCTTCTCGCTTAATATCAACATGCTCCATAACGTTTACTTAACTCCTCTTGTCCTCACCGTCATCAAGTACCCTCTCATTGGTGAAGTATTCATTGAGGAAATTGCTCACTTCCGCCGCCTCCAGGCACATCTTCCCACATTTACCTCTAATCGGACATACCTTCACTCCTGTTAACCTTTTCTTCTTCACAAAATTGAAGAATGCCTTGGGGTTTTATTTACCTTATTCGCTAAGGCCTTCTCATGCCCCCTTCTTGTTCTCCTCAGCCCCTTCTTAAGCTCCTGTTTTGTTACTCAATATTCCTCAATAGTCTCATCTGATCTTTGCTTCCTCAACCTCACGTATGCTGCCTTCTTCCATCTGACTAGATTCTCCACCTCACTTGCCACCCATGGTTCCTTCGTGCTACTATTCTTTATCTTCCTCACCGGGACAAATTTATCCCTAACATCCTGCAGAGATCCATAAACATCAATCAGATGTCCATAGTACATTTCCCTGCAAAGACATCATCACACCCACAATTTCTAGCCATATAGCCTCATAATTTGCCCTTCCCAATTAAAAAAAAAGTTCCCGTGCTCTCTGATTCTATCCTTTTCCACGATAATGTTAAAGGCCAGGAAGCGTTGGTCACTGTCCCCCAGATGCACACCCACTGAGAGATCTGTGACCTGACCTGGTTCATTACCTAACACTAAATCTTGTACGGCATTCCACCTCTTCAGCCTGTCAGCATACTGTGACAAGAATCCATCCAGGACGCACTTGACAAACTCTGCCCTGTCCAAACCATAGGAACTAATCAGGTACCAATTAATATCAGGGAAGTTGAAGTCACCAATGATAACAACCCTGTTTGTTTGTTTGTTTGTTTGTTTGTTTTTTGCACCTTTCAAAAATCTGCCTCCCAATCTGCTCCTTGGTATCTCTGCTGCCACCGGGGGTGGATGGTGCTATAGAATACTCTGAATAGCGTAACTGCTTCCTTCCTGTTCCTGGCCTCTACCCATACTGACTCAAAAGTGGATCCTGCTCCATTACCCACCGTTTATGTAGCTGTAACGATATCCCTGACCAGTCATGCCACCCTTCCTCCCTTTCACCCCTCACTGCCCCTCAATGATTTCCAGGAATATTGAGAATCCATTCCTGCCCTGGTGCCAGCCAAGTCTCTGTAATGGCCACTACATCATAATTCCACGTATGTATCCAAGTTCTCTGTTCATCAACTTTGTTTCTGATGCTTTTTCCATTGAAGTACACAATGCTCTTCTACCTTACCACCTTTACACCCTTTATTCTGTTTCTCTTTCCTCACAGCCTCTTTATATACTAGATCTGACTTTACTCCATGCACTATGCTTGCAGCTGTAGCATGAATGTTATCCTTCTCCACCTCACTATCTGCTCGAACACTCTGGTTCCCCTCCTCCTGCAAATCTAGTTTAAACCCCGCTCAGCAGCACTAGCAAACTTTCACGCAACGATATTACTCCCCCTGCAGTTCAGGTGCATATCATCCCGTCGGAACAAGGCCTACCTTCCCTGGAACAAGGCCCAATTGTCCAGAAACATGAAGCTTTCCCACCTGCACCAACTCCTTAGCCACATACTTAGCTGCATTATTTCCCTTATTTCTGGACCTCACCCGTACTTGGCACGGGTAGCAATCCTGAGATTGCAACCCTGGAGGTCCTGCTCTTCACGTTTTCACCATCTCCCTAAACGCTCTTTACAGGACCTCGTCCTTCTTCCTATCCACGTCATTGGTCCCTAATAGACCACAAAATTTGGCTGCTCACCCTCCCTCTTGAGAATACTGAGAACTCGATCCGAGATATCGCGGACCCTGACACCAGGGAGGCAACAGACCATCTGAGATTCTCGATCTCTTCCATAAATCCACTTATTTGTCCCCCTAACTATCAAATCCCCTATCACTACTGCTCTTTTCCCTCCTTCCCTTCTGACCTAAGGTTTTGCATTTCCTTTATTGGTAGGTGAAGCGCCGTGCTTGTGTGTTTTGCTGCAATAACTGGTGGAGGGGGACGGTCAATGTTTTGCTGCTGCTCGTTCGTCTGAGGGGCAAATGTGAGGAGGACTTTTGGGTTCTACATTGTCTTACTGTCTCTCATCTTTCGGCGTACGCTTTTGTTTCCCTGGATATCTGCGAAGAAAAAAAAATGATATTGTAGATTGTATAGATTCTTTCATATTAAATTGCAACAATTGAACTACTGACCGTTAAATGTTGTTGCTTCCCATGTGTTGCGCAAAAAGTTATTACTCGGACACTAAGGGAGATCGCTTTTGAAAGTCTTTATTGTAACATGATACTTATCCTCAAGAGCTCAACCCCTTAAAGCAGAGTTCTTGAGACTCTCCCTGAATACACAGACTTTTCTCATCATGCATGTTATCAAAAGCTTCCAAGCACGTTTGTGAAATACAGCATGCAGGCAGACAATTTCTTTGCTCAATAATCATGTCTTAGCACAGTACTGAAAAGAACGTGTAAATTGGTTACTATTTCCTTATCTCATCGAAGGCTACTCTGTCTGCAGCCTTGAAGCAAGAACAATTACACAGTTCAACTAAAGGAGAAACAAAATTCACGTGATTATGCTTTGATTACTCCTTCTCAAGCTAGTTAGTCATTTACAGCAGTCCTGCAGGAGCAGTTTAAGGCTGCTGTGGGAAAAAAAAAACAACTCTTTAAACCCTTAGTATCTGGCTAGTAACAACATTTCTTCCACACCAAGAAACTAAGTTAAAACACATGTTTTCCAAGACTCTTCTTATATCTGACTGCAGTTTCTGACTATAATCCGCGGTGATGCCGATGAAAGTTTTGTGTTAGGATTAATTTCTCTCGATTCTGCTCATTGAACCTTTTTACATCTTACACTAAGTATAATCACTCGATACAATGCATGGATAGTGCAATTAGCCAGGAGGACATCAATCACCTTGTTTAGATGTCACTCTTTTTTTTTCTCAGTAACAATCGGGATTCCTGACAGAATGGTGCAAGTTGTGACAGCGGGCATGAAGGGGAACCAAACACTTCCAAAGGCATAACGTCCTGGTTTGACTTACATTTTTCTTGGTCGATGTCAGAATAATCCTGCAAGGAGACATTATCAAAGTCTTTGGTTCTTCTCTGAAGTTAATGTGGGTAAATTCTTAAATACCGATGTTTGCTCAGGAAGTGATGTGCGTGAGCAGATTTCCGTTTTATACAATGATATCTGTGGGGGGGGGGATGATCGGGACCTGAATACATGGCGAAAAAGGGGATAAAATGGTTCCCAGGTTCTGTCAGACTGAGTAACATGAAGTTGCCCGATAGAGTGAACAGCAATATTTTGGATTGTCTTCTGCTCACAATGTCCAAATCACGATAATTCACATTCCCGTAATTCTGTAATCCTTTTGCGATTTTCAGGCCACTAATAAATGCATAAGCTTCTTCCTGTATGCAGAAATATTAAAACAAATGCACACAATGACCAAAGATAACTTCCAGTCGCGTGAACGTGGCAAATGCTGTGAATCACATGGCATCCAGATTAATCAAAGGTTCCCAATTATTGGCAGAGTTGCAGAAGTTGAAGCACAGAGAGATAGGGGATGGCCTCCAAGGAAATCAGGATCTGTCTTTCTGCTGCATGGATTGTCACAGATCTTGCTATTGGCAAATGATTAATGAGTTTTTAGTAATCTCCATCTTCTGTCTCACTTGCCAATCCCGTGATCTTCTCCATCGTAACAGCATCTTGGATCAATCGTTCATCGAAGACTTCTACTGGACCCTTCCGTATTGGCTGAGGACGTCGGGGACCGGCCATGGACGGTGGTAGTGGTGGGGTTTCTATCAGGTCTGCTCACGCTGTGATACCCTTGTCTCCACCCAGCTGATACGATTCACCTGCTACCTGTTCCATACACATGACCTGCAGCCTACTTAACCGCAGTACTCAAACTGTCAGAAACGCGGCCGGATGGACCCAAACGCAGGACGCAGACACTGAAGTACTAGGGGGAGGGCCGGATGGGGATGCCATGGCATTTAAGGGTAGAGTTGGGGTTCAGGAATATGGAGTTCAGGCAGGCAGAGCGGAGCGGGCTCCCGAAGTTCAAGTTCAGGCAGGCAGAGCGGAGCGGAGCGGGCACCCAAAGTTCTGGCAGGCAGAGCGGAGCGGGATCCCGAAGTTCGGGTTCAGGTAGACAGGCTCCCGTGGTTCAGGCAGGCAGTCAGGCAAGTCCCCGGGGTTCAGGCAGGCAGAGCGGAGCGGGATCCCAAAGTTCGAGTTCAGGTAGACAGGCTCCCGGGTTTCTGTCAAGCAGGCAGGCAGGTCCCCGGGGTTCAGGCAGGCAGGTCCCCAGGGTTCAGGCAGGCAGGCAGGCAGGTCTAGGTGGCTAGATAGGCTGGCGGAGAGCCCTCCCTGGGCGGGCCGCATATATTCCGGGAAGGACCGCCTCCCAGGCGGAAACACCGGAGGCCTGGGCGCGTCGCGAATCCCTAAGCGGGTGCGGGGCACCATCCCAGGGTTCGGGCGGAAGAGGAGGACGGTGCAGAACCCCCGCCGGGCAGCTGCTGGTCGTCCAGATCCGCCCGACAGAGGCAAGGGATAGTAGCGGACAGAACAATCGCCGGGCAGAGGCAGGTTGGCCGGACCAGCCCGACGGAGGCAAGGGGTAGGAACGGGCATAGGTACAGGGTGACCAACACAACAGTCATGATAACGGGAAAATCGGAAACGGCCGGCAGACAGCGCAACAGCGCGAACAGATCAAACGAGCGGAGAGCAGGACCAGTGCATGGGAAGAAAGGTGGGGGAGAGGACCAACCTGGCAGTACTGGTACGGGACTGAGAAGTATGATGAAGAGTAGATCTGAACCCGGGCAGGATAACTGAATGCAGAGAAGAGTTCGGAGCCGGTGGAGAAACAGGAAACAGAACAAAACGACCACCCGCCTGGTCCCAGTCCCAAGGCCCCTTATAAGCACCTGCAGCTCAATGAGTTACAGGTGTGCCTCCTTGAACCAGGAGGGTCCTAACAAGATCACGGGTGACGGGAGGGACAACTGCAGGACCCTGAGTCCGAAGCTCCCGGACCAAATCGATACCCTGAACGCGGAATCCGGAACGGACCCTGACACAAACGCTATACTTGTTCATTCATCGAACCAGATGGCCTCAACCAGTAGTTTTTGTCTTTCACCTGACCTGCATAATGTTTACATTTTGCAAATGCGTTTAATTTTCCTTGCCCTTTGCTTTATGGCTTCTGGTGTTATTCTGTTTTATTTCTTTCCGATCTGTTATGGAAGTTATCGTTCCCCACCGTATCAGTTCCGCTGCTCTGATATTGGCTCAAGCCTCCTCTGCATATACCAACAGCTTGAACGGCAAACGCGATAAATAGGGAAGACATTTCTCCGGTGATGTTACAGCCACCTTTGAAATGACGTTATTTATGTTACATGAAATGTTTACCCTTGATTTGAGAAGTGCTGCAGTAAAATTGTGAGGATAAATGCACGTGATTACATATTTTTGAATGAAACACAAAATGTCTTAGAAAATGTATGAAAGTGTAACATAGCAGATATAATCACATTTCACGAAGAGGTAAATTGTAATTAAAGAAATAATGCAATACGCTGTATTTTTTAAAATTACGGCCTTTAAAGGAAATATGAATTTTGTCAATAATCGCATTTGGGAGTACTTGTTACGTCTAGGAATGGCTAACGAAAACTGGTGATCTCTGAATGACCAATACGTACTCCTTACAATCAATCTTGATCCGAATTACATCAAGTGGCTGATGAGTAGTTTGCATGTATTTATTTGTAAATTTGTAAATTAAATACATAAACTTGTACTTCACGTATTCGAGGATTGATTATATTATTGTCGAGTCTCGCTTCTTGCCTTGTGTTGAGAATTGTTAGTATGATGCTATTGCTATATCTGATCATGTGATTCTGAGTTTGTCTTTCGAACTCGATGATATCATTATTGTCCGCCCACCGCCATGGCGCCATGCCTGTCTCAGACGTTATTGCAAAAGTCTGACTTTGCCAACTTCATTGAAATCCAGATCAAAGATTTTTTGTTTCTTTTAAATGATATAGGGGGTACGTCTAAATTAATCATTTGGGATACATTAAAAACATTTTTACGTGATCAGACCATTTCTTATTCAGCTGGGCTTAAAAAACAGACTAAAGAAGAATTAGATAGTAATTCAAATCAAATTAATGACTTATGCGATATAAAGATCTATGCAATCTCCCGTAATATTGATTTATTTAAACTAAGGGTGGAACTCCAATCACAATATAATTTACTATTAACCCATCCTATTGAGGGTTATTTGCTTTAAGTTAAAGAGTCAATTTAATATTTTTCAGAGATAAAAATAACAAACTGCTTGCATCTCAAATAAAAACAGCCAGAGCCAAAATGCAAATTTTGTGAATTCATAGGAAAGGTCGTAGCCTAGCTTGGGAATATGGGGAAATTAATAAGATTTTTCAAGATTTCTATATTGAACTTTATAAATCTCAATTTCCAGTAGATTCTTCCAAAATGAATGTTTCTTCATGAAAGATTGTTTTTTCCCCAGATTTCTTTTGAGGATCAACAAACTCTGGACTTAATGGTTAGCCTGTAGAATTTTATTTAAAATTTCAGAAAGTTGCTCTCTCTGTATATGTAGGAAATGTTTAAGGATTATTTTGTGAAAGGTGATTCACCCTCTACTTTTTAAGAGGCTTCTAATGCTTTAATTCTTAAAGAAAGATAAAGATCCTACTGATTGTGCCTCATATAGGCCTATTTCATTATTGAATGTCGAAGCTAAGATTCTGTCAAAGATAATTGCCAATTGGTTCGAAAATATTCTGGGTAAAATTATTTTTTTAAGATCAAACAGGCTTAATAAATAGTTGTTATTCTTTCTCAAACGTTCGGAGATAACGTAATGTTATATGTTCATCTTCTTTTAAAACTCCACAATGCGTTGTTTCCTTGGATGCTGAAACTGCGTTTGATAGGGTTGAATGGAAATATTTATTTAATGCTTTAGATAAATTTGATTTTGGTGTTAATTTTAATAATTGGTTTAGAATAATACATATAAAACTCCTATCGCTACTGTTATTACCAATAACTGTAGATCCGTTTTTTTCGGCTTTTACCGGGGGCAAGACAAGGTTGTCCACTGAGCCCTTTGTTATTTAACTTAGTATTATAAATACTTGTTTTCGCTCTCCCTAAAGCTAAAGATATTCATGGGATTCTTGTAAATGAGATTTCTCTGTACACTGACGACTTACTGGTTTATATTTCTAATCCTGAGGAATCCATCCCTGCCTTGCTAAAAGGATTTAATGAATTTGGAGATATTTTAGGATACAAATTCAATTTTCACAGAAGTAAGCTGTTCCCTTTAAATGAATCTGTTGCTATATATTATAATATTCCTTTAAGAGTCACGGATTCCTTTAGGAAATATAAAGATCTTTAAAAAGCTAATTTTGTTCACTTGGTAGATTCTTTGAGGTATTTATTTAGTAGATGGAATCCACTTACATTTTCACTCGTTGTTCACATCCAAGCAATAAAAATTATGATTTTACTAAACTTCTTGATTTTATTTCACAATATCCCTGTTTTGTTTATTTTTGACTAAGAAGTTTTTTTTTCCATTGGATTGATTCTATTATGTCATCTTTCATTTGGAATAATAAAAGACCAAGAATTAATAAATATCACTCATAAAATTTTAAAAAAAGGATGGAGGTCTTCATTTGCCTAATTTAAGAATGTATTACTGGGCTGTTATTATGCGATGTATGTCCCTTTAATTATGTCCACTCCCACTCTGTCACAGTGGTCCTGTCAAGTTCAGCTATGACTTAGTTTGGAGAAAATTAGAAGTCGAACATTTTTAACTATATATGATTTTGATCAAAATGGGGTTCATTTGTTTGCTATTATCATTTGAGTTAATTGATAGATATTCTTCACGATCTAATTGTAAATTTTTCATATTTTTTTGCTGGAGGTTTGATGTTTATCTTTTTTAAGAAGCTTTTTCTATGACTCATGGTTCCAGGGTTGATCACCCAATAGGATTTTTTTTTCTTTTTGTCAAAAAAGAGTTTTCAATCTTTTAATATGAATGTCTTCTTTTTCTTTGAGGCATTGTAAGTGATGTTTACTTCGATGTATTCTTTTTCATTTCGGATTGATAATAAAAGGATTTGAAAAGAAATAATAAATGGGCATCATCAAACAAAGGCTCACTAATTTCACAAGGATGACGTACCATGGCCTATAGTGCCCCCCTTTGGTGTTATGCAGCATCAGGGCAACCCGAAAAAAGAGAACAAAATTGAGGCCTTTAGATGGACTTATCTCACTACAGGAAGCTCTGGATCTCAGAGAAGCTGATATGTGCTGTGTTAAATAGTTTAGTAGATAGTTTTGCAAAACTAACAAAAGCTGTTCTGGCTGATTCTCAACAGATTTCTGCTGCTTGAAGTGGTCAATCATCAGAAGGACATATCCTGATTCATGGCGAGTGGTTCATGATCAAGAACCCCTGGAATTGCGGTGGGAGGGCCCTTACCAAATGCGGTTGCTTACCAATTCAGCAGATGAGGTAGAAATTAAACATAAGTGGATGCACACAAGTCACTGTAAGCGAGCTAAATGACCCAGATTATGATGACAGTGCATGTCCAGTGCGGATAAATGACGGGGGTATATATACCACCGGACTGGATATATCCACGTGTCATCGCTAATGAAGATGGCAGAGTTACCTCTGCTGGCCAACTTCTGCTCCTTTGTCTTGTGATCTTGTGAATACCGATTAAAGTCGCTAGCTGTAGCCGGCAGGACGCCCGGAAATAGTTTAGTAGCTCATCACTATCTCATAAATTATTTTTTTATCTAATTATCTAAGTAACAGACTTTACGGAGCATCAACTTTTATTTACTTGCCTTACACTTCTTCACATTAGCATCGTTTCGCAGTTCTTTATTTGGTTTACTTCATATTTGTGTGTTCGTTTCTACTCTAAGATAAAATAAAATATTAGAATTAAGGTCACTCTTTTTGTTTGACTCCCAGTAATACCGTAAGGATCAGAAATTAAACTGAGATCCTACAGGAGAGTAAATCAATCGTGACTGAACCACAGGACCGATTCGATGGGCCGAATGGCCTAATCCTTTGTCACGTGGTATTTTGGTCTACCAACCTGCGCAACTGCCTTGAGGGGTCTATGGCCATAGAAGACCAGAAGATACAGGAGCAGAATTCAACCACTCGGCTTGTGACGGACAGTGCTCGGTAAACAAACTCATTGCACACACACACACACACACACACACACACAGTAACCCTCCTGCTCTAGAAGCCGTTGATCGGGTGGGAAAGTTTTTTTGTGTTTCTGTATGCCAAAGAGGCATATTGTCCGGAATTTAGGAGTGGGATAAAGATCTTGACATTCATCTCAGGATACAATCAGAATCTGCAAGAGAAGAAAAAAAGGGAGAGCGGATTTATTAGCGGATGCTATACACAACATATCACTTACTGTCTCCCTGATCCATTTCCTCTCCTATGCCCTGGCACGTCTTCGTGCTCACCTCTCGTCAGCGCCACTCCTCATTTCCAACACCCCCACCCTCCCTACACCTGTCCCCATCTCTGTCACCCCTCTGTCTCTGACACCCCTCACAGCCTCCATCAGTTCCTCCCTCCCCAATGTCCCCTCCAAATCATCATGATCCCCTACTTTGCCCGTTCCTCGTTTTCGTGGTACCCTCCAATTCGCTCCTTCTGCTATTCCATGATCCATCCCGACATCTTGCACCTACCACCTGTCCATGATCTTCTCCCTCTAATTTGTTCCATCATTGTCTCTATTCCCTCCCTACCCTAGACCCTCCATGTTTTCATGATCCAATTCCTCCATTGCGCTTCTGCGTGATCCCCCTCCCTTCCTTACGGCCATTCATAATCTCCGTGATCCCCTCCCCGTATTTCACCCTCTCAACGTCTCCGTGATACCCTCCTTCCATTTCAGGCCATTCCTATTTCTGTGATTCCCTACGTTAACTCTACCCCTCGTTGATTCTCTTCATCCATTTCGCCCCCTCGTCATCTCCGTCAACACCCTCCCCACCCCCCACCACCCCGTGATATGTTGTCAGGGGTTGACAACTGCCTTTACCTTAATGACATAGTGTGTCCTGCCAACAACCTGCGTACAATAAAACTTCACCTCGTAAACCTTTAGCTGCATGTCCGTATCTTCCTCCACTGCTGGCTTTACCTGGAGACAGGACAAAATCTGTCACACACGTCTCAGAGAGTTCCCCGGGAAAGAGAGAGTAAGGAGGGAGAGAGAGCACTGCAAGAATGAAGCACTTCCTCTCTTCCCACCTCTTCACCTCTCTTTCTTGTCATCTCACCATCTCCCAACCCACTCCTTCCCCTATCTCCAACTCTGTCTCGCCACTCTCTCCCTGATACAACCATTTCAAGAAACGATCTCTCCCTTAATATCGCAAAAACAAAGGAGCAGATTGTGGACAACAGGAAGAATGGAGCCAGGCTAACCCCTATTGACGTCAATGGATCTGGGGTTGAAAGGGTTAGCAGCTTTAGGTTCTTCGGCATAAACATCACCAAGGATCTCACATGGTGTGTACATACCGGCTGTATGGTTAAAGAAAAAACACAACAGCGTCTTTTTTACCTCAGATGTTTGAAAAAGTTTGGTATGCGTCCCGCAATCCTAAGGAGCACAATTCAGAACATTCTGACTGACTGCATTACTGCCTGGTGCGGAAACTGTACTTTCCTCTATTGCAGGACTCTGCAGAGAGTGGAGCGGACAGCCCAGCGGATCACTGGGGACACGAGTCTGCCCAACCACAAACTGTTCCAGCAGCTACCATCTGGGAGACTGGACCATAGAATAAATGCCAGGGTCAAAAGGCTCAAGGGCAGCTTCTTCCACCAGGACATCAAACTGATTAATTCACGCTGATGCAATTGTTATATTGCTACATATTGACTATCCTGTTGGACATAAAATGTATTACGAATTACAATAACCTGCACATTGCACATTCAGTCAGAGATGTAACATAAATATTTTTAGTTTAAATAGGTACCTATAATGTCAGAGAAATTAATACAATATAACTCAGAATTTTCTTTCTTCGTGAACATCCACGAAAACGGAGGAGTGCCCCAAAGAATGAATGACAGTTAAATTTTAGAACACCTAAGCCACTCCCCCGGCTCCCCACTCCCACGCACAAGCGACAACAAGACAACGAGCCTCTCCCCCACCAGCAAAAAAGCATTGGCACTCTCCATGAGCCGCCTTACTCCTCTTGTATGTAAAGGATGTAATAAATAATGTCAATTAAATTCAATTCTCCATCTTCTCTCTCTCTTTATCATCCCTTCAATTTCTACTCGACTCATTTCCCTTCTCTTCACCCGCTCTGATCCCAACTCTCTCCCTCTTTCCCCCTCTACCCACAGCCCTCGCACTCCGCTTCCTATCTCCCTGCATTTTTCCTCCCTTCATCCACTTCTCTCTCGCCTCCTCTATGCCTTCACTCTCAATAGCTTTCTCTCCCACCCTGCCTTACGTTAGCTCTCCCAATCTGGGACTAACTCTCTCTTCCTTCTCTCTCTATTTCCCCTAAAATCCCCTAAACTTCTTTTTATCTTCACACTTTTGTCTGGTACAATTTCACAGCCTCTCCAACTCGTGCCCCATTTCTCCTCTTCCCCTCTTCGAACCTTCACTATCTCTCTCCGTCTCTTATCTGCACCACGTCTCCCCATATCTCCACATATTCCTTTCTCTTCATCCCGTCTCCTGGCCTCAACCCAGCTCTTCCAATCATACCGCTATAGCCGCTGTCTTCACACCAGTCTTTCCATTCTGCTCCACCCTCTCACCCTCCCACTGCCTCCCCACCCTATCCTTCTTTCCTTCCCCCTTCCTCCGTTTCTCGCCGTCTATCCTCCCCCTCTCATGCCACTCTTTTTCCCTACTGTCCTGTGCTCCCCCATCTTCCTGGCCTCCAGCTCTCACATGTAACCCCCTCCCTCACTTGAAAACCTTTTTCCTCCTTCTCCACCCCTCATCCCTCCTCCCTGTCTCGCCCCCTTCCACTGTACTCCCTCCGCCTCTCAGAATCGCACCTCCCTGTCACCCCTCTTCCCACTCGTTCCGCCTCTATTCCCACGTCTCACGTCACTCTACCCCCTTCCTGAGTGTTGACGAGTGGAGGGGAGGAGCATCTTGGAAGACGGTGGAGAGGAGAACGCAGGGAGTCACAGTCAAGGAGAGGGGAGTGGGATAGAAGGCGGGGAAGTAGGCTGGGGAAGGCGTTGAGGGAGGGAGCAATAAAGGAAAGAGTCGGACGGAGAAATCAGGAAGGGCAAAATGAGTGAGGAAAAGTAGACATATCGTAGCTAAAGGGGGAGAAGAGCAAAGAGCGCTATGGGTAGGGGTAGCGCCTGGTACGAGGGAGATGGTTGGAGGAAGAAGGAAAACTGGAGCAAGAACGGGTGGACGCTGAGGACGGAGGTGAAGCAGTGAGCACCGAGAGAGGGGAAAGACGGATGGAGTAAAGGCAGATGGACAGGGAGTGAGAGAGGAGTGAAACTGCCCTGATTAACGATTGTTTGTGTATTGTTCTTGGCATCGGTCGGTGGACTCAGCCCCCCACCCCCCCCCCAACTGAGGCTGCTGAATGCCTGTGTGTCCTTCCATGCCGCGTATCTCCGCTGTCCTGTACCTCGCCGACTATCCTTTTCCTTTCTTCTGCCCAAACCTTTATAGAGAGACGCTGCAACATCTCCGCGTCTCCTTCTGCCCCTCGAAGCAAATGAGCAGTCTGTGTGTGTTCGCACACCTCAATCTCCCTCTCGCCGCTCCCCACACTCACACTCCCCACTATCTCTTCTCCCTTCGAACTCATTGCTCTCTCTTCTCTTTTTACGGTTTCCAACTCCCCCTTCTCTCTCTCCCACACCCCACTCTGCCTTCTCACTCTCCCACTGAACATTATCTCCTCTCGCACTCTCCCTTCTTTCTCTCCCATAACTCATTCTCCCTACTCCATCTCCCGTTCCCGACACTCCCTTCTCCTTCTCCTACATTCTCCGACACCAACTCTCCTTTCTCCCAATTCCCACTCTACCCGTTCTCCACCAATCTCTCTCTCCCTCCTCCTCTCTCTTGCATTATCCATTCTCTCTTCTCACTCTTCCAATGCCCACTCGTATACTTTATTCCCCACTCGCTATTTTTCCTTAGCCTTCCCCCAATTCCCACTGTTCCTCCTTTGTCAACCAGTCCGCACTCTCACTTTACATTCTCCTGCTGCCCACTTCCCCGTCTCCCATACTCCACTCTCCTTTCCCTCTTTACCGCTCCCTTTTCTCTTCCAATCCCCAATCACTCTTCTCTCTCTCTCACTCACTCATAAGTTGGGTGTTGGGAACAGAACCAAATGCAAGACTCAAACACTGAAGTACCAGGGAAAGTGGGATCTGGACGAGGAACTAGGAACCCTGAATGCCTAGCCAGAGACTGGACAGGGACCCAAAACCTGTTTCTTGACTCGGGCTCGGACTCCGGATCTAGGTGAGGACTGGACGTGGCAAGGCAACAGGACTGGACGTGGGGGCAGGACGCAGGACTCTAGGACTGGACAAGGACATGAAGCTCAGGCTTGGTCTTGGTGGAGGGAAAGCAAAGGAGAAGCGGGTAGACGCATAGCTGGGCACATAGCTAGAAACTCCTCGGAGCCTTGAACACGGTCTGTAACCTCCTTGGAGCCCTGGACATAGAATGGAACCTCCTCGGAGCCTTGGAGTTGAGCACAGGAATACTGAGCCTTGGACTGGTGTACAGGAACACAGAACAGAGTAGGACCTCACATTGGGGACAGGACATAGGGCCTAGGCTCATACATGGACACTAAACACAGGGACACAAAGAGATAGTTCAAGCTCAACGATAGATAGTTCCTTCTATTGGCATGGCTAGGCTCCTGTCTCACTGCGGGGGCTGAACTTGACGGCAATACAGGAGAGGATGCAGGCGAGGTTACCGGCAAGGCTTCAATCGTGGTTTGCAGAAAGAAGGGGAAGGGAACAAAGTTCCACATGGACGGTTAGTTAAGAAGGTTCAGTCGTTAGGTATTAATGCTGGAGTAATAAAATGGATTCAACAGTGGCTAGATGGGAGATGCCAGACAGTAGAGGTGGATAATTGTTTATCGGGATGGAGGCCGGTGACTAGTGGTGTGCCTCAGGGATCTGTTTTGGGCCCAATGTTGTTTGTAATATACATAAATGATCTGGATGATGGGGTGGTAAATTGGATTAGTAAGTATGCCGATGGTACTAAGGTAGGAGGTGTTGTGGATAATGAGGTGGAATTTCAAAGCTTGCAGGGAGATTTATGCCGGTTAGAAGAATGGGCTGAACGTTGGCAGATGGAGTTTAATGCTGAGAAGTGTGAGGTTCTACATTTTGGCAGGAATAATCCAAATAGAACATACAGAGTAAATGGTAGGGCATTGAAGAATGCAGAGAAACAGAGAGATCTAGGAATAACTGTGCATAGTTCCCTGAAAGTGGAGTCTCATGTAGATAGGGTGGTGAAGAGGGCTTTTGGAACGCTGGCCTTTATAAATCAAAGCATTGAGTACAGAAGTTGGGATGTAATGCTAAAGTTGTACAAGGCATTGGTAAGGCCAAATTTGGAATATTGTGTGCAGTTCTGGTCACCTAATGATAGGAAAGATATCAATAAAGTAGAGAGAGTGCAGAGACGATTTACTAGGATGTTACCTGGGTTTCAGCAATTAAGTTACAGAGAAAGGTTGAACAAGTTAGGTCTCTATTCATTGGAGCGTAGAAGGTTGAGGGGGGATTTGATCGAGATATTTAAAATTTTGAGAGGGATAGATAGAGTTGACGTGAAAAGGCTGTTTCCATTGAGAGTAGGGGAGATTCAAACTAGAGGACATGATTTGAGAGTTAGGAGGCAGAAGTTTAAGGGAAACACGAGGGGGTATTTCTTTACTCAAAGAGTGATAGCTGTGTGGAATGAGCTTCCTGTAGAAGTAGTAGAGGCCAGTTCAGTTGTGTCATTTAATGTAAAATTGGATAGGCATATGGACAGGAAAGGAGTGGAGGGTTATGGGCTGAGTGCGGGTAGGTGGGACTAGGTGAGATTAAGGGTTCGGCACGGACTAGGAGGGCCAAGATGGCCTGTTTCCGTGCTGTGATTGGAACAGTCCAGCCTCAGGGTAACAGCAAAGACGGCCTGTCTTACCCAACGGAGGCAAGGACAGGGAGGGACAGATCCAATTACAGGGTAACGGCAAAGGCGGCCTGACTTACCCACAGAAGCGAGGACAGGATACTGACAAGACGATTAGCACCTATACTGGAATCCAGGGCAACTTATCTTCCCGTCTTCAAGACAAGATTCAGGTGCCTATGATGAAGCGCAAATGAAACAAGGGACAGCCGGAAGACCCCGAGTCTGGAGTCCACAAACCGGACCGTGAACAAGAACGTGGCCTTCACGGACTGAACTATGACACTCTCTCAAATAACCCTTGCACTCTTCCTCTTCTGTTCTGCACACTCACCTCTTCCGTTCCCCAGTCGCCCCTTTCTCACACCTGTTCCCCACTCTCAGTTCTCCATCCCCATTCTCCACTCTTCCAACCCCCAGTGCTACTCCTCACTCTCCCATCTCTTTCTCCCATTCCACACTGCCCCAGCCTCTCTTCCGTTTCTCCTTCTCGCTTCTCTCTCGTCTCTCTGAGTTTCCCCTCTCAATTCTCTCTCCTATTCCCCACTCCCCCTTTCTACTGTCCTGTTCTTCACTTCCCCTACTCTTTCTTGGTTTCCCCAGTCTCTTTTCTCCCTTTCCCTTTGACCACTCCATTTTCTCTCTCTCTCTCTCATTCCTGTCTCTCCCTTCTCTGTTGTTCTCCCTACTCTAGCTCTCCACTTCCCTACACTCTCCCGCACTCTCCCTTCTCTCTCCCCGTTCTCTATTTCCTCTCTCCCTCATCAACTCCCATCTCTACCACGCAACTCTTCCTTCTTCTTCTTCAACTCACTACTCTCCCTTCCATCTCCCACTCTTCACTCTCTCTTCAGTCTTTATGTTTCCTAATTTTCCTTCTTTCTTCCCCACCCCTTACTCACTAGTCCCACACTCATTCCCCTCTCTCCTTTCTCTGTCTCTCGTTCCTCACTGGCCTTTCTCCCTTCCCATTCCTCACGTCAAATCGGCCTTTTCAATTTTTCAATCTTCCTTTTCTCTCTCCGCACTCTCCCTTCTTCCTTTCCCTTCTCCCAGACCCGCTCCCCACAATCTCTTCTCCCTCTTCCTCTCTCTACTTTCGTTTCTCACTCTCCCTTCGCCCTCTACCGTACCCAGTCTCCCTTCTGACTCTCCCACGCTCCACACCATTCTCTTCCCCTTCCATCCCCCAATCTCTATTCTCGCTCTCCCATTTCCCACTCTCCTCTTTCATTCTCCCACTTCTTTTCTCCCGCTCCCTGTTTTGCCTCATCCAATAACTTCTTTACCCTTCCCCTCACCCGTTCCCCTGCTCTCCTTTCCATTTACAAATCCCCACTCTAGCTGCTTCTTCTCCCACCCCACAATCCCTTCTCCCTTTGCAGTTCGCCGCTCTTCCTTTTCTCTTTCCCATTCACACTCTGCATTTCTGTCTCCCGTTCCTCACTGTCCTTCTCCAAATCCCTTTCAATCCATTCTCCCTCTCCCATTCAGCACTCTTTTTTCCTTCTTAATCCCACTCTGATTTCCCCACTTCCACTGCCCGATCTCTCTTCTCTATCCCAAGTCACAGATCTCCCCTGTCTCATTTGCTTCCCCCATTCTGGCTTCTCACTCTCCGCTGCCCACTCCCCATTCTCAACCTCCCATTCTTCACACTTCCCTCACCATCTCCCTTTCCACAATCTCGCGTACCTGTCACTTTTCCACACCTTCTCCCTCTCCCACTTCCCATTACCCATCTCTCTTCCGTTCCCCATTCTGCCTTCACTCTCTGCTACTACTTAATTAGATTCCCCCAGATAGTGCCCACTCTCACTTCTCCCTTTTCTAGTACGAACTCTCCCAACTTCCTTTCCCATTCCCCAATATCCCGTCTCTCTGGCCCTCACAGTCACTTCTTCATCGCCTACTCTCCACTCTCGCTCTCCCACTGCCATCTCTCCATTCACTCTCTCCCATTAACCAATCCATTGTGTGGAGGGAAGGGCCTAATAAGCTACGTGTCTAGGGTCAAGTAGACACCAAAGCAAAAAGCAAATAGAAAGAACATTACGTGCCAGCTCTTGCTGATCAGATATGGGTTTAAATGGCTGTGACTCTAGAAACAAAAGCTAATGTGCTGAGCTTTGCAAATAGTTGAACTCCTGTCTCTCTAAGTTGCTTTTAGTGAATGGTAACATATTGTTAGTGTGGTAATGTTTCAATACAATGATTGGATATAATATAAGATCTGCCTTTACTGTGATGAACTGTATAAAATACCCTATTATAACAATAGAGTAGAGTCGAGGTGGGGGCTGTGGGTGGGCTGGTGGAGACTAGCCCTCTCTCTCCTTGGTACCAAATAAAATAAATGTCCTGAAATAAGACTTAGGAGTCGAGTATTCGTTTCACCTGACTGAGGTCAAAATTTTCGTGAAAATCTGTCGTCGATGGCGTGGAGGGAAAGGGCTTATAAGCTACGTGATTATGGTACAGGAGGCAGCAAAGGAAAAAGCATTGTATGCCAATACAAGAAAGTTACGTGCTAACCCTTGAAGATACGAGTCTAATCGGCTGCAACTCTAGAAACAAAAAAAAACAACTAATGTGCTGAGCTCCGCAAGATAGCTGAAATCGTAGCTACTCTCTCTCTCTTTTTTCAGTTAAAGGGAACATGTTGTTCGTGTGGCAATGTTTCTATCCAATGATTGGATGTGTTATAATGTCTTCTGTTACTATGCTGAACTGTATAAAAATGACGCTCTTATAACAGGAGAGTAGAGTCGAGGGGCAGGTAAAGACTAGCCCTCTCTCTCCTTGGGACAAAGTAATATAAAGTTCCCGAAACGAGACTCTGGAGTCGAGTATTCATTTCACTATACTGAGGTCAAAATTTCCGCGACAATCTGGCGTAAGTAGGCTGGATCCCAGCAGAACGGGATACAAACAGTGGACAGCTGGTGAAAACTCTAGTCGAAAGGAATGCGATCGGGGCAGCTATTCGAACGTGAACAAGAAAGCTGCAACTCTTGTGCGTGGGGGATAGTGCCGTCTGCTCCAACGTTAATAGGTAGAGCCGGGACCAAACATTTATAACCTGGTAATTGAGTAAATTTGTGAAAAGTGAGAGAATTGGCAGGAGCGATTACACCTCAACGGACCTAACTCTGGGAGTAAGGCGTCCCGAGGCCGCCCAGTGACAGCTCTGGGTGTACGTCGTATAGAGACAATTCTGGGAGCACGTCTGCTTATCTCTGGCCGGAGACTTGGTTCCTGCGGGACTGAGGAAGGAGAGGGCTGAAGTTGTAAGATAGCAAAGAACTCAGTGACCTGACTCCCACTGCTCGCGAGGGGACCATGTGATCAGCTGAGTGCTCAAAGGGAAATTGGGGTTTGGGGGAAGTGTGAATTAAATTGCTCTGTTGACAAGAAGAGAAAAAGGCAAGGAGGATGGTAAACGGCCTCAGGTCAGCTAATTCTGCTCCTGCTAATACAGGGTAAATGGTAGGGTATTGAGGAATGCAGAGGAACAGAGAGATCTAGGAATAACAGTGCATAGTTCCCTGAAGGTGGAGTCTCATGTAGATAGGGTGGTGAAGAAGGCTTTTGGAACGCTGGCCTTTATAAATCAAAGCATTGAGTACAGAAGTTGGGATGTAATGTTAAAATTGTACAAGGCATTGGTAAGGCAAAATTTGGAATATTCTGTACAGTTCTGGTCACCGAATTATAAGAAAGATATCAATAAATTAGAGAGAGTGCAGAGACGATTTACTACGATGTTACCTGGGTTTCAGCACTTAAGTTACAGAGAAAGGTTGAACAAGTTAGGTCTCTACTCATTGGAGCGTAGAAGGTTGAGGGGGGATTTGATCGAGGTATTTAAAATTTTGAGAGGGATAGACAGAGTTGACGTGAATAGGCTGTGTCCATTGAGAGTAGGGGAAATTCAAACGAGAGGACATGATTTGAGAGTTAGGGGGTAGAAGTTTAAGGGAAATACGAGGGGGTATTTCTTTACTCAGAGAGTGATAGCTGTGTGGAATGAGCTTCCTGTAGAAGTAGTAGAGGCCAGTTCAGTTGTGTCATTTAAGGTAAAATTGGATAGGCATATGGACAGGAAAGGAGTGGAGGGTTATGGGCTGAGTGCGGGTAGGTGGGACTAGGTGAGATTAAGGGTTCGGCACGGACTAGGAGGGCCAAGATGGCCTGTTTCCGTGCTGTGATTGGAACAGTCCAGCCTCAGGGTAACAGCAAAGACGGCCTGTCTTACCCAACGGAGGCAAGGACAGGGAGGGACAGATCCAATTACAGGGTAACGGCAAAGGCGGCCTGACTTACCCACAGAAGCGAGGACAGGATACTGACAAGACGATTAGCACCTATACTGGAATCCAGGGCAACTTATCTTCCCGTCTTCAAGACAAGATTCAGGTGCCTATGATGAAGCGCAAATGAAACAAGGGACAGCCGGAAGACCCCGAGTCTGGAGTCCACAAACCGGACCGTGAACAAGAACGTGGCCTTCACGGACTGAACTATGACACTCTCTCAAATAACCCTTGCACTCTTCCTCTTCTGTTCTGCACACTCACCTCTTCCGTTCCCCAGTCGCCCCTTTCTCACACCTGTTCCCCACTCTCAGTTCTCCATCCCCATTCTCCACTCTTCCAACCCCCAGTGCTACTCCTCACTCTCCCATCTCTTTCTCCCATTCCACACTGCCCCAGCCTCTCTTCCGTTTCTCCTTCTCGCTTCTCTCTCGTCTCTCTGAGTTTCCCCTCTCAATTCTCTCTCCTATTCCCCACTCCCCCTTTCTACTGTCCTGTTCTTCACTTCCCCTACTCTTTCTTGGTTTCCCCAGTCTCTTTTCTCCCTTTCCCTTTGACCACTCCATTTTCTCTCTCTCTCTCTCATTCCTGTCTCTCCCTTCTCTGTTGTTCTCCCTACTCTAGCTCTCCACTTCCCTACACTCTCCCGCACTCTCCCTTCTCTCTCCCCGTTCTCTATTTCCTCTCTCCCTCATCAACTCCCATCTCTACCACGCAACTCTTCCTTCTTCTTCTTCAACTCACTACTCTCCCTTCCATCTCCCACTCTTCACTCTCTCTTCAGTCTTTATGTTTCCTAATTTTCCTTCTTTCTTCCCCACCCCTTACTCACTAGTCCCACACTCATTCCCCTCTCTCCTTTCTCTGTCTCTCGTTCCTCACTGGCCTTTCTCCCTTCCCATTCCTCACGTCAAATCGGCCTTTTCAATTTTTCAATCTTCCTTTTCTCTCTCCGCACTCTCCCTTCTTCCTTTCCCTTCTCCCAGACCCGCTCCCCACAATCTCTTCTCCCTCTTCCTCTCTCTACTTTCGTTTCTCACTCTCCCTTCGCCCTCTACCGTACCCAGTCTCCCTTCTGACTCTCCCACGCTCCACACCATTCTCTTCCCCTTCCATCCCCCAATCTCTATTCTCGCTCTCCCATTTCCCACTCTCCTCTTTCATTCTCCCACTTCTTTTCTCCCGCTCCCTGTTTTGCCTCATCCAATAACTTCTTTACCCTTCCCCTCACCCGTTCCCCTGCTCTCCTTTCCATTTACAAATCCCCACTCTAGCTGCTTCTTCTCCCACCCCACAATCCCTTCTCCCTTTGCAGTTCGCCGCTCTTCCTTTTCTCTTTCCCATTCACACTCTGCATTTCTGTCTCCCGTTCCTCACTGTCCTTCTCCAAATCCCTTTCAATCCATTCTCCCTCTCCCATTCAGCACTCTTTTTTCCTTCTTAATCCCACTCTGATTTCCCCACTTCCACTGCCCGATCTCTCTTCTCTATCCCAAGTCACAGATCTCCCCTGTCTCATTTGCTTCCCCCATTCTGGCTTCTCACTCTCCGCTGCCCACTCCCCATTCTCAACCTCCCATTCTTCACACTTCCCTCACCATCTCCCTTTCCACAATCTCGCGTACCTGTCACTTTTCCACACCTTCTCCCTCTCCCACTTCCCATTACCCATCTCTCTTCCGTTCCCCATTCTGCCTTCACTCTCTGCTACTACTTAATTAGATTCCCCCAGATAGTGCCCACTCTCACTTCTCCCTTTTCTAGTACGAACTCTCCCAACTTCCTTTCCCATTCCCCAATATCCCGTCTCTCTGGCCCTCACAGTCACTTCTTCATCGCCTACTCTCCACTCTCGCTCTCCCACTGCCATCTCTCCATTCACTCTCTCCCATTAACCAATCCATTGTGTGGAGGGAAGGGCCTAATAAGCTACGTGTCTAGGGTCAAGTAGACACCAAAGCAAAAAGCAAATAGAAAGAACATTACGTGCCAGCTCTTGCTGATCAGATATGGGTTTAAATGGCTGTGACTCTAGAAACAAAAGCTAATGTGCTGAGCTTTGCAAATAGTTGAACTCCTGTCTCTCTAAGTTGCTTTTAGTGAATGGTAACATATTGTTAGTGTGGTAATGTTTCAATACAATGATTGGATATAATATAAGATCTGCCTTTACTGTGATGAACTGTATAAAATACCCTATTATAACAATAGAGTAGAGTCGAGGTGGGGGCTGTGGGTGGGCTGGTGGAGACTAGCCCTCTCTCTCCTTGGTACCAAATAAAATAAATGTCCTGAAATAAGACTTAGGAGTCGAGTATTCGTTTCACCTGACTGAGGTCAAAATTTTCGTGAAAATCTGTCGTCGATGGCGTGGAGGGAAAGGGCTTATAAGCTACGTGATTATGGTACAGGAGGCAGCAAAGGAAAAAGCATTGTATGCCAATACAAGAAAGTTACGTGCTAACCCTTGAAGATACGAGTCTAATCGGCTGCAACTCTAGAAACAAAAAAAAACAACTAATGTGCTGAGCTCCGCAAGATAGCTGAAATCGTAGCTACTCTCTCTCTCTTTTTTCAGTTAAAGGGAACATGTTGTTCGTGTGGCAATGTTTCTATCCAATGATTGGATGTGTTATAATGTCTTCTGTTACTATGCTGAACTGTATAAAAATGACGCTCTTATAACAGGAGAGTAGAGTCGAGGGGCAGGTAAAGACTAGCCCTCTCTCTCCTTGGGACAAAGTAATATAAAGTTCCCGAAACGAGACTCTGGAGTCGAGTATTCATTTCACTATACTGAGGTCAAAATTTCCGCGACAATCTGGCGTAAGTAGGCTGGATCCCAGCAGAACGGGATACAAACAGTGGACAGCTGGTGAAAACTCTAGTCGAAAGGAATGCGATCGGGGCAGCTATTCGAACGTGAACAAGAAAGCTGCAACTCTTGTGCGTGGGGGATAGTGCCGTCTGCTCCAACGTTAATAGGTAGAGCCGGGACCAAACATTTATAACCTGGTAATTGAGTAAATTTGTGAAAAGTGAGAGAATTGGCAGGAGCGATTACACCTCAACGGACCTAACTCTGGGAGTAAGGCGTCCCGAGGCCGCCCAGTGACAGCTCTGGGTGTACGTCGTATAGAGACAATTCTGGGAGCACGTCTGCTTATCTCTGGCCGGAGACTTGGTTCCTGCGGGACTGAGGAAGGAGAGGGCTGAAGTTGTAAGATAGCAAAGAACTCAGTGACCTGACTCCCACTGCTCGCGAGGGGACCATGTGATCAGCTGAGTGCTCAAAGGGAAATTGGGGTTTGGGGGAAGTGTGAATTAAATTGCTCTGTTGACAAGAAGAGAAAAAGGCAAGGAGGATGGTAAACGGCCTCAGGTCAGCTAATTCTGCTCCTGCTAATACAGGGTAAATGGTAGGGTATTGAGGAATGCAGAGGAACAGAGAGATCTAGGAATAACAGTGCATAGTTCCCTGAAGGTGGAGTCTCATGTAGATAGGGTGGTGAAGAAGGCTTTTGGAACGCTGGCCTTTATAAATCAAAGCATTGAGTACAGAAGTTGGGATGTAATGTTAAAATTGTACAAGGCATTGGTAAGGCAAAATTTGGAATATTCTGTACAGTTCTGGTCACCGAATTATAAGAAAGATATCAATAAATTAGAGAGAGTGCAGAGACGATTTACTACGATGTTACCTGGGTTTCAGCACTTAAGTTACAGAGAAAGGTTGAACAAGTTAGGTCTCTACTCATTGGAGCGTAGAAGGTTGAGGGGGGATTTGATCGAGGTATTTAAAATTTTGAGAGGGATAGACAGAGTTGACGTGAATAGGCTGTGTCCATTGAGAGTAGGGGAAATTCAAACGAGAGGACATGATTTGAGAGTTAGGGGGTAGAAGTTTAAGGGAAATACGAGGGGGTATTTCTTTACTCAGAGAGTGATAGCTGTGTGGAATGAGCTTCCTGTAGAAGTAGTAGAGGCCAGTTCAGTTGTGTCATTTAAGGTAAAATTGGATAGGTATATGGACAGGAAAGGAGTGGAGGGTTATGGGCTGAGTGCGGGTAGGTGGGACTAGGTGAGATTAAGAGTTCGGCACGGACTAGGACGACTGTGATTGTTATATGGTTATATGTTATATGGTTAAAGTAAGAAAAAAGACAGAGTTAAGAAGGTAAGAGAGCGTCGAAAATTAATTGGGGACTCTCTGGTACCGCACAGATCGCTGACCGATACAGTACTACATGAAGCAGGGGATGATACGATAATACGTGAAGCAGAAAGATAAATGACTGCATAAAATAATCCCCCGGCTTCCCAACAGTCCCTGGGACATAATAACAGTTTGGTCCCGAGAGCCGTGAGTGCTCCTTCAGAGGGGAAAACAGAGGAATCGATACTAATTGCCACCGCCTATTGTAAAGGACAGGTCCCCTGCCACAGCATCAACACCATTCCTATAAAGACGCGGCCACAACGGCTCTTAAAGAGGCTGTCGGAGATAAGGCCGAAGTGAGCAGTACCATAGGTGCTGCGGCAGGCCGCGTAACTCGGCAGCAAACACGGGATCGAAGAGAGAAAGCAGAAAATGAGTGACAGAACAGCACAGTTCAGGTCCTGAAAATCATGATAGGTAATGTCCCCGTTTGAAAATCCTGGACGCCAACCAAAATACATGCCATGGTCATGGAGGAGCCTGCTGCCTTAAAGAAACAAAACACCTTCCGTAATTGGTTCGTCCAATTGTGTACTATATATTTGCCCATTCCGGGGCATGTGCAGATGCCATTAAAATGTGCCTATGTGTCCTCCTGACCTTCACTAAAGGACACATTTGTGATACCCCCGAAGGAAGGAGGAGACTGGAGACAGGGTGACATCGTGCAAGTAATGAGACAATGACACACGATGCCAGGTAATGAGATGATGAAACACTCGTTGGAGAATAGATTTTTCCCGCTATGCTATAAGGCGGGGGGGGGGGGTGCATGGAGACATAGCGGTATAGGGGAGGTGACATGGTGTTTGCAGAAGGCTGAACTGATTCCAGAATTCATAGCATGGTATAAGCAGAAGTGGGAAGAGAGTGCAGGGATACCCCTAGAGGGTATCTGGCAATCCAGATTCTGTTGAATAGGATGCGGCCGCTGCATGATTATGGAATCTGAACCGGCCAAGTCAAAACTGGGTGCAGACAATGACGGCTTGTACAATATGGATCAGGAGGGAAACCAGACGAGAGAGGGAAAATGTTAGTAGGCCAGTAATGCTAAGATGAACAGCGCCCACATCTGAGACAATGAAGGGGAAGGGGAAGGGGAAGGGGAAGGGTCTCGGCCCGAATCGTCGACAGTGCTTCTCTCTATAGATGCTGCCTGGCCTGCTGCTTTCCACCAGCATTTTGTGTGTGTGGCACTCTTATCTGTGTCAGGCAGGAATATGGAAGCCCCAGATGTCAGTGGCCAGAATGTGTACAGTTACGTTACTTGGGATAAGGTTATTGGGAAGCTCAAAGATCTGAAGGTAAACAGGCCAGCTGGACCAGATGGTTTACACCCCATAGAAATGAAACTGGTGGCTGAAGAGATGAGGAGGCATTAGCAACGAGCTTTTGAGAATTGTTACGGAATACATATCCTAAGAAGTTTTTTTTTTCTTTCACTACTCCCCCTCTCCCAGTTTCACCTATCACATATCACTTCTTTTACCCCTCTCACCCCGACACTTCTTCCTCTGAAGTCTTTTTTTTTTATCCCCAGTCCTGACGAATGGTCTCGGCCCGACACGTCAAAAGTTGACTATTTCTCATATATTCTGCCTGGCTTCCAAGGTTCCTCCAGCATTTTTGTATGTGTTGCTTGGGTTTCCCGCATCCTCACATTTTTTCCATGATTTTGATAAAAATATTATATGGCGGGGCCATATAATACAACCTGAAAATAGTGGGAAGTTAGAGGATTGGAAAGACTTAACATAACCAACAGGAGACTGTCAAGAAAGAAACACACAGGAGAGACAAAATAAAAAAAAATTAAGATAAGTGAGCCAAGAATATCAAGTACTTAAAGATTTTTTCAGTTCCATAAAGAGTCAAAGAGAGGCAAGAGTTGATATTGTACCACTGGAAGATGATGCTGGTGAATTAGTAATAGAGCAAAGAAATAGCAGCCAAATGTAATAAGTATTTTGTGTCAGACCTCATTGTGTAAGACAAAAGCCATATAAGACCATAAGACGTATGAGTTCAATTGGGCCATTCAGCCCCATCGAGTCTGCTCCGCCATTCTATCATTGCTGATCCCAGTTCTCACTCAACCCCATGTATCTGACTCCTTGGCATATCCTGTAATACACTGACTGATAAGCAAACTATTAGCTTCTGCCTTAAATATACCAACAGACTTGTCAGGCAAGAGTTCCCTGTACAGAAGCTATGCTGGCTTTGACTTATCTTATCATTAGTCTCCTTGTCCCACAAAACCTCTTCTGTTATAATGGACTCCTACACTTTGCCAGCCACTGAGGTCAGGGTAACTGGACGAAATTTACTAAATTAGGACTGGGATGTAGTCCATCTGGTCCAGGTGACTTATCCACTTTAAGAACCTGAGTTTGACCGCCACAGTTTCCTTTGTAATAGCAATGGCACTCACTCCTGTTCCGTGACACTCATGGATCTCTGGCACACTGCCAGTGTCTTCCACAGAGAAGACGATGCAAAGTAGCTATCAAGTTCATCTACCATCTCTTCCCCAATTCTACCTCATGAGCATCATTTTCCAGTGGTCCAATATAAACTCTCGCCTCCCTTTCGCTTTTTCTATGTCATATTTCACCTTTCCCCTTATAGCTTTTTTTAAAGATTTGCCTGTTGTTGGATGTTAAAAGCTATCCAATTATCTAACCCTGCTCACTTTTGCTACCTTATAAACACATTCCTTGGCTTTTATACAGTCCTTAATTACTTCTGCAGGACATATCTATCCTGTACGTTATGAACTATTCCCAGAATCGTCAGCCATTTTTGCTCTGGCGTCATCCCCACCACTATCCTTCTCCAATCCACGTGGGCAATCAGCTCTCTCATGCCTTTGCAATTCCCTTTATTCCATTGTGATACTACACATGTGACCGATGCTTCTCCCTCACAGACTGCAGTTAGGAATTCAATAATATTATGATCACTACCTTCTAATGGTTCCTTCACATTAACCTCCCTAATAGGATCTGGGTTATGATACAACATCTAAACTAAGATAGCGGTTCCCCGAGTGGGCTCATCCATCATCTGCTCTAAAAAGACATTTCGTAAGCATTCAATACATTCCTTCTCGTGCGATCTCACACCTATCTGACTTCCCCAATCATCCTGCAAACTGAAGTCACCCACTATAATACTGTCATTAAATATATTACATAAATGCCGGACGTGCAGGACTATTTGGGGCAGAAGTGTGGATAAATGCTTTTACCAAGGAGAGAAGCTGTTTTGGAAGTTGAAAGGCCTGGAGGGAGATAAGGCTCCTGGACCAGACCGTGAACACCCCAGCGTTCATAAAGAGGTAGCTGAAGAGATTGTGAAAGCATTAGAGTCATAGAACACTACAACACATGAAAATGCCTTTTGGCCAACCTAGTCCGTGCCAAAGCATTAATCTGCTGAGTTACAACAACTTCCACCAGGACCACAACACTCCATATCCTTCTTATCCATGGGCCTAAGCAAACTTCTCTTAAAGGTTGAAATCGTCCCTGTCACTTGCTCTGGCAGCTCATTGCACACTCTCTCCGCCTCTGAATGAAGGAGTTCCCCCTTATTTTTCTTTTATGAGTAATTATCTATCAGGAATCATTAGATACTGGAACAGTTCTGGAGGACTAGATAGTTGCAAATGTCAGACCACACTTTAAGGAGAGTGGAAGGTAGAAGAAAGAAAATCATAGGACAGTTACTGTGCCACCAGTGCTCAAGAAGATGTTAGGGTGTATTAAGGGTGCGGTTATTTTTGGGTACTGTAATTGGGGACGCATTATGAAGTAGGCAAAGTCAGCAGGATTCCTTTACAGGAAATCGTGTCTGACAAACCTGACGGGAGACAGACAAGTGGGTCACAGTCAGCAGGGAGAAGGGGAAGAGTCAAGTACTAGAGAGGACTTTGTGGCTGTATCCCTTGACAATAAGTAAGTACCCCTTTTCTGTACAGTTGGTTGGGACAGCCTACCTGGGGGAAGTGGCAATGGTCATACCTCTGGCACAGAGTCTGGCCCTGTGGCTCAGAAGGGTAAGGAATGGAAAAGGAAGGCAGTAGTGAATGGGGACTCTTTTGTTAGGGGGTCAGATAAGCGACTCTCAGGACACAAGAAAGAAACTCGGGTGGTAGTTCGCCTCGGGTGTTTCAGATCGTGTCCAAGATATCCTAGAGTGGGAGGGAGAACAGCCAGACATCGTGGTACATATTGGTACCAATGACATAGGAAGGAAAACGGAAGAGGTCCTGAAAAAAAAATTCAGAGAGTTGGGAAAGAAGTTGAGAAGCAGGACCAGAAAGGTAGTAATCTAGGGATTACTACCTGTGCCACGCGACAGTGTGAAAAGGAGTAGAATGAGGTGCAGGATAAATGCGTGGCTGAGAGATTGGAACAGAGGGCAGGGATTCAGATTTCTGGATCATTGGGACATCATTTGGGGCAGTTGTGAACTGTACAAAAAGGAGGGGTTGCACTTGAATCCCAGGGGGACCAATATCATGGCGGGGCGGTTTGCTAAGGCTACTTGGGAGAGTTTAAACTAGAATTGTTTGGGGGGTGGGAAGAGACTGGGGAAGAAGCGGTTGGCTCAAAAATAGAGGAAGCTTGTAGGCAGTGCGAGAGGAGGATAGGTAGGTGATAGAGAAGGGACACTCAGACTGAAGGTTTGAGATGTCTCTATTTTAACACAAGGAGTGTTATGGAACAAAGCAGATGAGCTTAGAGCGTGGATCAGTGATTGGAGATATGATATGGTTACCATTACAGAGACTTGGATGGATCATGGACAGAATTGGTTAATACAAGTGCTGGGTTTTAGATGTTTCAGAAGAGACAAGGAGGGAGGGAAAAGAGGTGGGAGCGTGGCACTGCTGATCAGAGATAGTGTCACGGCTGCAGAACAGGTGAACGCCATGGAGGGGTTGTCTACCGAGTCTCTGTAGGTGGAGGTTAAGAACAGGAATGATATCAAAAAATTTACTGGGTGTTTTTACAGGCCGCCCAGTAGTAAGAGGGATATTGAGGAGCAGAAAGGGAAACACATCCTGGAAAGGAGTAATAATAACAGAGTTGTCATGATGGGAGATTTTAATTTCCCAGATATCGATGAACGGGAAGACGGAACAGGTCAACCAAGACCTGAAGGCGACGCTACGCTGTGTAACGGCAATCGACCCGTCGACCGAGAGCGACCATCTCCCGTGGGTTGAGTACGCCCAGGACTCTCTGGTGAGCTCTACCATTAGTAGGTTTCCGTTCCCACCGCTGTTACCCGCGAAGGGAGAGGAGATTGCGGTACCGTCGGTTTTGGACCATACTGATCTGAGCCTTAAGATTTGGGAGGAAACACGCACGGCCCTACTCAGATCAACAAATCAAAATAAGAAGACAATCGACCGACACCGGACTCCGGTATCGGAGTACCAACCTGGGCAGATGATTTTGCTTTCCTCCAAGGATATCCCTCTCAAAAACGAGCATAGGAAACTCGCCCCTCGCTTCCTGGGACGATTCAAGATTGAAAGGGTTATCAATCCCACAGCGGTCCGCCTAAAGCTGCCAAGGTCCGTACACATTCACCAAACTTTTCATGTGTCTCAGTTAAAGTCATTTTCCGTCAGCCCCTTGTGTCCTCCAGCGGAGACTCCCTCACCTGCCCGTATCATCGACAACCATCCGGCGTACACTGTCTGACGACTACTTGATGTGCACCGCCGGGGAAGATGTCTTGAATACCTGGTGGACTGGGAAGGGTACGGTCCAGAAGAGCGTCCCTGGGTCTCCCGTTCCTTCATCTTAGACCCTTCCCTCATTCAGGACTTTCATCGGGACCATCCAGACAGGCCTGGAGGATCGCCTGGATACTCCCGTTGGGGGGTGGGTGGTACTGTCACCTTGCTATTTTCCTCAGGAATTGAGCCTCAACCTAACCAACTCCCCTCCACCACCTCTGTTCTCTGTTTAGTGGAACATGCCCTCACTCTAAATAACTTCTCTTTTGGCTCCTCCCACTTCCTTCAAACAGAAGGGCAGCATTATGGGCCTCAGCGATGCCTGCCTGCTTGTCAGCTATGTGGAGCAGTCTATGTATCAGGACTACACTAGTGATCCCGCACTTTTGTGGTTCCGCACTTTTTCGACGTCATTTCAACGACTGCATTAATGCTGCTTCCTGAAATCATGCTGAATACGTTCACTTCATCCAAGTTGCCTCTATCTTTCACACTGCACTCAAACTAACCTGATCCATTTTCGGCAGACACTTTCCCTTTCCGGATCCCACTTTCTCTTTCTACGGAGACAGATTACCCACCCATGTCTATTGGAAACCCACAGACTCTTAGGGATACCTGGACTGTACCTCGTCCCAACCTGTTACTTATAACAACACCATCTCCTCACTCAATTTCCCCCGCCTCTGCAGCAGTTGCTCTCAGGATGAGACATTTCATTCTTTACCGGAGATATCCGTCTTTATTATAGAAAGGGGTTACTATTCCTCCACCATTAATACTGCTATCAACAACATCTCTTCCATTTCACGCACGTCTGCACTTACCCCAACCTCCCAACACTCTACTAGGGATAAGGTCCCCCTTGACGTCACCTACTACGCACTCACCAGCCTCCAGTATTCTCAGAAACTTCCGCCAACTCCAACGGGATTTCATCAGCAAGCACATCTCTCCCTCCACTTGCCCCACTTTCTGTTTTCCTTAGTGATCGTTCGCTATACAAATCCATCTTCCATTCGTCCCTCCCCACTGATCTCCCTCCTAGTACTTATCCTTGTTAGCGGAAATGTGCTACACATGCACATACACTTCCTCCCTGACCACGATTCAGGGTCCTATAAACAGTCCTTTCATGTGAGGGGACATTTCACCTTTGAGTCTGCTGGTGTCATATATTGTTTTCTGTGTTCATGTTGTTGCCTCCGGTGAGACACAACGTAGATTGGTAAACCGCTTCGCTGAGCACTCACGCTCCATCTGCCAGAAATGGCGGCTTCTTCCAGTTCCAAAAATAATTACACTTAAAATCCCATTCCGATATCTGAAGCGTGCACATCTAGGTTGGAGGAACAACAACTCATACTCTGTTTTAGTAGCCACCAACCTGAAGGGATGAACACCGATGTCTCTAACTTCCGGTAATGCCCCCACATTCCCCCATCACTTTTCCTTCTCTCACCTTATCGCCTTACCCGCCCATCGCCGCCCGCTAGTGCTCCACCCCCCTTTTCTTTCTTTCATGGCTTGCTGTCTTCTGTTAGATTCTGGTTCTCCAGCCCTGTATCTCTTTCACCAATGAACTTCCCAGTTCTTTACTTCATCATTAACCCTCCTGAATTTACTTATCACCTCATGTTACTCTCAACCCTCCCCCCACCTTTTAAATCTACTCCTCTGCTTTTTTTTTCTCCCGTCCTGCTAAAGGATTTCGTCCAGAAACATCGGCTGTTCTCTTATCCATAGATATTGCCTGGCATGTTGAGTTACATAGGAACATAGAAATCCTGCGGCAAAATGCAGGGGCTTCAGCCCACAATACTGTGCCAAACATATACTTACTTTAGAAATTACCTCGGGTTACCCATTGCCCTCTGTTCCTCCAAGCTCCATGTACATATCCAGCACTCATTCAAAAGACTCTACTGTATTAGCCTCGACCGCCGTTGCCGGCAGCCCATTCTATGCTCTCACCGCACTCTGCCTAAAGAAATTTCCCCTGACATCTCCTCAGTGCCTACATCCAAGCACCCAAGCACCTCAAAACTATATCCTCTTGTCTTAGCCATTTACGCCCTCGGGGGGTGGGGGGGGGGGAAGCCTCTGACTACCGCACGATAAATGCCTTTCATCATCTTATGCACCTCTATCAGGTCATCTCTCATCTTTCATCGCTCCAAAGAGAGAAGGCCAAGTCAAACTATTCTCAAGAAGCATGCTCCTCAATCCAGAAAACATATTCTTAAATCTCCTCTGCACCCTTTTTGCAGATACCACATAACTTCCTATGGTAAGTTGACCGAAACTGAGCACAGTAGTCCAAGTGGGTTGTGACCACTGTCCTATATAGCCAGAACATGAGCCCTTCACTCTTGAGCTGAATCCCATGATGAATGAAAGCCAATTCACCGTATTCTTTCCTAGCCAAACAATCAAATGCATAACACTTTTTTGTCGCATGGACTTGGTCCAATAGATCCCTCTGACCCTCCAGACTGCCAACAGTGTTTTCAGTTCTACTATATTCTGTCATCATATTTAGACTGCCAAAATGAACGACCTCACATTTATATGGGTTCGCGAGAGCGATCCTGGAATGAAACAGCTCAAATAAAAGCAGCGGCTTGTGGCTCTGAAACTCTGCTCGTCGGAATTTTGAAGAACCCTATCAAATATTGAAAGTTCTGATGGACTGGGTATGGAGAGGACGTCAGTCTAGTTTATCTGATATACGACTTTGGTATTGAGCGCGTTCGCCCGGGACATGGTGATGACATGTGGTGAACGATCTCCTTCTGCCTCTCTATCTCAGTTGTTTTGGTTGTGATTAGGGCGACAAACATTTCGCTTGAAGTAACCGATATCCACGTAATTTCCCAAGAACTGTCTCAGTCTCTTCAAAACAATTATGTAACTATGAAACTAGATTTCTTTTGTTAGATTTATTGAGCTTTAAAGCTTGTTTTTCGAATTCATTGTCAATTCTGCCGGATGAGTGACCCTGGTCACTATTAACATTCCACAGACATTGGACGTGAATCTGTAATTAAAATCATTGTTTTGTAGAAATCCTGCTCCCAGCATCATCCACGCGCAGCTGCTCCCAATCCAGGAATGGTTGATTAATTCCCGCGCCGTCCGTGAGGTGAACTGTTTATAGAAAAATTGGCAATTCATGCCTTCTAAAGGACGCTGGTCCTCCAGCAGCTTGTGCTCTTTAAATCACTGTCAGCTGGGAAATGGTATACTGTCTGGAAGCGAGCTCCCCCTGCTGCCGTCTCCATTCACTCTGTGGAAGCACTGCATCTGCGGCTTCATTTCATCTTCCTTGCGCTGGAATATGTGGGTTTCAGAAAGCACGGTAACTGGAACTAATCTGATTTTGTCCGGTCCCACTCGGATGCCGAACCTCATTTGATATGGGATCTATGACCATTGAGTTGATGTCTGAAATGACGCATGAGCAGGTCGGCAACCCATGACGTTAATCGGAAATTTCTCGTCACTGACGCCCCCGACCGCCGTTTACTCTTCAGGCTGGCGTGTGGCGTTATGTTTTGTGTATATATTCGCATCGTGCTCCGTGGCCCCAAATTCTTTAGCCGGCACAAACGATTTTAAATACAAAACTGGGATGAGGAGTTAAACGTGACTGAAAGTAATCAAATCAGTGATGGATGCGTGCCAGGACTGCACAGCTCCGCTCCGTGAATGTATTTAAGATTGGGACAAATATTAACAGATATATGCCATTGATTGCCAAAGACATATGATCTAACAGTAAACTACCATTTCTTGTCAATGTCGTTAATTCCATATTACTTATAGAGGTATTTGTGCAATTAGTTTAACGTGAACTGATTTCTGCGTAGGGTGTGCGGGGAGAAAGCGAGTTGGGGAACGGAATATGAAACGATGTTCAGACAGAATGGTAGAACAGGTTTGAGGAACCCAGTAGCCTGCAACACATCCAGCTTCATGTGGTTCGATGTATATATTTTTAGTCTAGAGATAGAAAAAGGGAGTGGAGATTTTTACTTCAAAATCTGTTCCCTTGTATCACAAACATATCTCCGCGAAGAGCGCATGCGTTAAATGTATGCGAGGTTGAGGATTCTTGGCATATCCAGACTGATGACTGAGAATTTTGAACTGTTCCTTGAGAGATTCTAACGCAACTTATAATGGATCCGGGCTGTGAATTTAAATCGATTGCTGCAGACGTAGTATCCGGCAGGGACAACCCATCTTGAGTATTGCACGCAGACTTTATTCCTCAAGTTCACGGCTCCAGCACACAACTCCGCGAACTGGTTAGCTTCACCGACAGGCAACTGCATAGACGGCGCTCAATTGGGAAGAAACATCTCTGTTACCACAAACAACAACATTTCAGGACCGTTGTCAAAACCTGTCCGGGCCAAGCTGTTCTGGAGTTATTGTGATCCATATTTCGTCAACTATTCGATCACTTCATGTATACTTTTGCATTGGAGATTTGTAACTACGAAGAAATAAAAAAACAACACTCTCTCTCTCTCTCTCTCTCTCTCTCTCTCTCTCTCTCTCTCTCTCTCTCTCTCTCTCTCTCTCTCTCTCTCTCTCTCTCTCTCTCTCTCTCTCTCTCTCTCTCTCTCTCTCTCTCTCTCTCTCTCTCTCTCTCTCTCTCTCTCTCTCTCTCTCTCTCTCTCTCTCTCTCTCTCTCTCTCTCTCTCTCTCTCTCTCTCTCTCTCTCTCTCTCTCTCTCTCTCTCTCTCTCTCTCTCTCTCTCCACCTGATGTGTCCAGTTCAGTTCCACAGAGAGGCAAAGTGAGATGCCGGTCTTAGTATATTTGGGAATTCAAAAATGTAATCAAAATTCAAATTTCAAAGTTAAATTTATTATCAGAGCTCATACATGTCTAACAAACAATCCTGTGATTATTTTCCCGCGAGAATACTCCACAAATTTCTACAAAAATAATGTAAAAAGGATCAGTGAACAACAAACTGGGCAAATATAAGTGAACAGCAATAAATAACGAGCTAAAGAGTCCTGAAAGTGTGATAGCTGTTTATTCGATTATACCAACGAAGTTGACAAGATCTCGGGATTAAATGAATGAGTTTGTTAAACTGAGAGTAAAAACATCACAGAATGTAAAGACGACACCAGAGGAAAGTTTGTCTTTCGGGTCATCTCGGCTGCAGCTGAGCTGGTGTACGTTGTTCGACCAATTGATGCTTGTCCGAATGAATAGACCAGAAACACTGCTTAGGCCACACTTGGAGTACTGTGTCCAGTTCCGGTCGCCTCACTATAGGAAGGATGTGGAAGCATTGGAAAGGGTACAGAGAAGATTTAGCAGGATGCTGCCTGGTTTAGAGAGTATGCATTATGATCAGAGATTAAAGGAGCTAGAGCTTTACTCTCTGGAGAGAAGGAGGATGAGAGGAGACATGATAGAGGTATACAAGTTATTAAGAGAAATAGATAGAGAGGACAGCCAGCGCCTCTTCCCCATGGCACTACAGCTCAATGCAAGAGGACATGGCTTTAAGGCAAGGGCTAGGAAATTCAATGGGGATATGAGAGGAATTTTTGACTCAGAGAGTGGTTGGTGCGTGGAATGCACTGCCTGAGTCACTGGTGGACTCCATACACTGATGAAATTAAGAGACTGCTGGAAAGGTAAATAGAAGAATTTAAGGTGGAGGGTAATATGAGAGGCAGGGTTTAAGGGTCGGCACAACATTGTGGGACGAAGGGCATGTACTGTGCTGGATTGTTCTATATTCTATTTTCTATAAAACAAAAAGAGAAATCGCGGCAAAGCAACAGCGGAATGTAAACAAAATGTGAGAGAACAGAGGGACTGAAGTTGCGTACATGCAGTAAATGCTGGAAAACACAGCCATTGTTATTATGTCGGGAACGAGGTCTTCGAATGAGTCGGAGCAAATACAGCATAGAGATAATAACAGCATAAGACAGGATGTCGGAAACATGGACTTTGGCTGCCACGGGGAGATCCCGAATTTTCTGGTAGGTGCTCCACGAAGCTGTCGCGCAAACTACATCAGTCAGACAGGTACAACAGACCACTACCGGTGGGAGCCCAATTCCGTTCTGCTTCCCGTTTCCATTCCGACATGTCAGCCCATGGCCACCTCGACTGACGCGATGGGGACACACTCATGTTTGAGGAACAACTTATACTTCGTCCGTGTAGCCTCCAACCTGATTTTTCGATCTACGTGTTATTGTTCCCTCCTTCCTCTTCACTTGTCCCAATTCTGTTATCCCTTAATTTAGCCCTCTCTGTTATCACTTATCACTTATCTGCCCATCATCTCCATGAGTTTCTCTTAACTATTGCCTTTCTTCCATGGCCTTCTATCATCTCCTGTCATTTTCCTACGTCTCCAGACTTGTGTCTCTTTCACCAATCAAATTCCCAGTTCTTTGCTTCGCCCATCCCCTCTGCAGGTTCTCCTACCTCGTACTTCTTCTTCCTCTCCCCTACCACCTTCCCCTCCCACATTCTTTGTCTGATTTTTTATCTCTTTGTCACAGTTCTCATGAAGCTTCTGGGCTCGAAACGTCGAATGTACTCTTTTTCATAATTCGAGGGATAGAGTTTAAGAGTCGCGAGTTAATGGCACAGCTCCATAAAACTCTGGTTAAGCCACGCTTGGAGTGCTGTGTCCAGTTCTGGTCATCTCACTATAGGAATGATATGGAAGCACTGGAAAGGGTACAGAGGAGATTCTGCAGATGTTGTCTGTTTTCTGGAGTATGCAACATGATCAGAGATTACGGGAGCTAGTGCTTTACTCTTTGGAGAGAAGGAGGATGAGAAGAGATGATAGAGGTGTACAAGATATTAAGAGGAATAGACAGAGTGGACAGCCAGCGCCTCTTCCCCAGGGCACCACTGCTCAGTACAAGAGGACATGGCTTTAAGGTAATGGGAGGGAAGTTCAAGGGGGATATTAGAGGAATGTTTTTTTACTTGAGAGTGGTTGGTGTGTGGAATGCACTGCCTGAGTCAGTGTTGGAGGCACAAACACCAGTGAAGTTTAAGAGACTACTGGACAGGTATATGGAGGAATTTAAATGGGGGTTATATGAGAGGCAGGGTTTGAGGGTCGGCACAGCATTGTGGGCCGAAGGGCCTGTAATGTGCTGTACTATTCAATGTATTGTCAATCAGTAAAGCTGAAATAGGAGATGACCTGGCTGCACCTCAACATAGTTTTAAAGCCTGAACTTGTATCACATACAAATATTTTAAATTTTGAAGATGAAGCTGATCAATAAGCCACATAGCCATAATCAAGTACTGGTCAAATTAAACAAATATATAAAATCAACAGAGATTTTTGTGTAGCACCCCAAGACACTTAAGGATATTTAATGCTGCTTTACATGTGTCAATTATCTTACTGATATGGTGCTTGCACGTTAGCTTGTTATTCAGCCACATGCCAAAAACTCCTACGAATGACATTTCTTCCAGAGTCTGACGATATAATTTCAAAACTGAGTGCAGGTCTATCGATCCTCTTTGTAAAACATGGAACTTGTGTTTTAACAACTGAAAGCTTAAAATCACATCTATTTGCCCACTGTACAACTTGTTATTTGCATCCTATATATAGTTAAATGATTTTTTTCCCCGATCCATAAAGCTCCATCATCTGCAAAAAACTGATTTGTCCACCCCAGTGCCTGTTTCGGAGAAAATGTCATTAATCATAATATTAAACAATAAAAGACTGCAAATATTGCCTTGTGGAGACACATTTTCTATCTGATAGAAGCCCGACTATATCTTTCCTACCTTTACCTGCATAGACCATCCAAATAAGAAACTCAGAAAAAAATTATATACCCTTCCTCCCATTCCTAATTTCCATAATTTAATCAAAGGACTCTCCCTCCATAACATATCATATCCTTTTACTATATCAAAACGTACTGCTGTTACAACTTATGTATCTGTGCTTTCCTAATATCATCTTCCAAGCATAAAACTGAATCCAATGTCATTCCACCTTTCCGAAATTTGCTGTTTCACCTCTTGTTTCCAAAATATAATTCAACCACTCTGTTACAATATGTTCCATAAGTTTACACAAATGGGATGTTAATGATACTGAACTTTAACTAGAAGGATCTGAAAGGGGTTTTTCAGGTTTTAGAATAGGCACTACTACTGCCATTTTTCATGAGGAGAAAAGATGGCCTAAATTCCAAACATGATTCAGAAATGTTAATATTATCTTGAGAGTTGTCAGCTAGATGTTTAAACATACAATAACATATCGTCCTTTCCTGAAGCTGTGTGACCTGTACTATTAATAACTTCCATAAATTCACAGAAGGAAAACTCCACATCATTAATACTATCATTGCTACAGCTAAGTTCCAACACGTAATGGTATTCAGTTAGAACCTTATCCCTACATTGTTTAGCCTCTTCACTTCAATTATCTTAATTATGAATTTCAATAAATGACTGAGCCAGTAACTCAACCTCTTTGTTTCAATAACAATCATGTTATCTTCTTTAATCAACACTGGAATGCTATGAATCCCACCCCCCTCCATTTTTTTAATCATTTCTCAAACATCTCCAAGTTTGATACACCTTCCAATACTATCATATTATGACCTACAGTAAACATTTTTCGCAGCCTTCGCTACTTTCCTCACCGCGGCCTGTGCCCTTTTACACTTAATATGGGGTGTTACTTTCATAGGTCGAGGGATAGAGTTTAAGAGACGCGATGTAATAATGCAGCTCTATAAAACTCTAGTTAGGCCACACACGGAGTACTGTGTCCAGTTCTGGTCGCCTCACTATAGGAAGAATGTAGAAGCATTGGAAAGGGTACAGAGGAGATTTACCAGAATGCTGCCTGGTTTAGAGAGTATGGATTATGATCAGAGATTAAGGGAGCTAGGGCTTTACTCTTTGAAGAGAAGGAAGATGAGGGGAGACATGTTAGAGGTATACAACATATTAAGAGGAATAGACAGAGTGGACAGCCAGCGCCTCTTCTCCAGTGTACCACTGCTAAATACAAGAGGACATGGCTTTAAGGCAAGGGATGGAAATTTCAGGGGGGATATTAGTGAAAGTTGTTTTACTCAGAGAGTGGTTGGTGAGTCGAATGCTTTGCCTGAGTCAGTGGTGGAGGCAGATACACTCGTGAAATTTAAGAGGCTACGGGACTGGTATACGGAGGGATTTATGGTAGGTGGTTATATGGGGGCAGGGTTTAAGGGCAGATACAACATTGTGGGCCGAAGGACCTTATTCTGCTGTACTATTCAAGGTCTATGTTGTTTCCTGGTTTGCCACTATAGCCCTTGTTAAATGGGTAAACAATATTGGCTCATCTGCAGATCTGCATGTGTCATTAAAAATAGACTACAAAGATCCCTGTGAAAGTCCCAGCAATCTGCAATCTTGCCTCATTCATTCAATTAGCTGGAGCTGTCCACATTCGTGTACTTTGAGTCCCAATGCTCCCAGCAGCTTTTTCGCAATGCGCGTGGAATATCAGCTTATCCTTCCTGCTGCTTATTTCTCCCATAACTTTCTGTTTGTTGAATACTGATGTGAAATACTCATTTGGTGATTTGGTCACTTAATCCGGCTCCAGGCATATTTTACTCCTCCATTTCTACATTCCTGCTTTCGCCGAACTGACCCTTCTGTTTTTAAAGTATGTACAAGGGTTTCTCTCCAGGCTTGCTCAGCAGTCATTCACTCTCCCTTACCATCATTCAACACTGCAGATTATCTGATTACTTTGCATATTTCTGAAAATTCATCAAAACATTGTCTAATTTTCACTTTCTAAACTTCCTTACTCTTCCTTTTCATTTTGACTCAATTTGCAACATCTCTGATCATGCAATGTTATTAGATCTAGATTCCTGTCTTTCCCCCTCACATAAACCATTTGAATTTTGAAACACTCAGCTTTAAATAACTCTCACAGGTCAGGTCTGAGTTACAGCTGCTCCCGGTCTCTGCTGTCCCCAGGTCCTACTCAACATAGTTCTTATTACCTTGCAACACCCATAAAATGCTGGAGGAACTCAGCATCTGTAGAAAATAGTAAACTATCAACATTTCTTGCTGAGGCCCTTTGACGGGACTTGAAAATAATAGATGCGAGGTCAGTATAAGAAGATGGTGTAAGATGACCATGAAGTGCAAGGTGGTAGGTGATCATCAACTAGCCCTTAGAAAAGCAAACTCCCCCAAGACCCAAGATTGTGTCCTTCGTTGAGGATGACTGTTATCAGAATTGTCTCCTCTCATTTCCATGTTTAAAAGTTAACCTCAGGCATCCGAACCCCCTGCACTTTTCTCCAATCACCTCAGAGTTATGCGTCCTTGTTTTAGCGACCTCCACATTGGGAAGCATTCCCTAGATGTCCCCTGATTTGATGTCTCCTATCATTTTTATTCCTCCATCAAGTCAAAGCTCATCCTGCTTACTGCCCTATCTTAATTTTCTTTATAATACTGCCAGTTAAAAATCAGTGGAGAGTGAAGATCGGAGTTCGGAAGCTAAAAGATCGAGGAAAGTCGATTTCGACAGTGAAACAGTTTCGGCCTTGATTGATCCTCATTCGGAAGGAATTTGTTGGCTGTCCCTGTGGTAACCCCTGCGAATAATAGCAGAAAGGGTTGGGTACAGTTTTGTAAAGGAAAGGTCAGTGTCTTTGAGGCGTTACATTTTCATCTTGATAAATTCTCCGGGAAAAGTATAGTTCGACTGGGAACCGCAGCAACACGACGTGAAAGAGAATGTTAATAGTCTAAAAATTATCTCCTTTAATGGATTGTAAGCATATTGAATTTTTGCAGTATTACTTTGAAGAGCTGTTTTTGCAACATCGCCTTAAAAACTGTTTTTGCTTTATTCCTTTAAGAACTGTTTCAGCTGCCGCACGGCAGCTGATGTCCGGTTACGTTAGTGGTTTGTTTACTTTTGGGGGTTTGTTTTTCAGTGTTTAATAAATGTTTTATTTGTAATAAAGAAACCCTGCCTCACTTATATATCTATTGTTGTTGAATCCGTAACACAAATATGGGGGCTCGTCCGGGTAGAACCATTATTGAGTTAAAATGCATGTTAAATGTTGAGTCGGTGTTATGGAAAAAGAAAATACTCGATCCTTTTTTTTGATCGGCTTGAGTGTGGTATTCGGCAACAATGAATATTGATGAGTTTCTGTCTTCGCCAGACGCAGAGTTGTTAGCGAACGCACAAAAAACAGAGGTGTCTGAGATAGCTAGTAGATTGGAACTTAAAGATATTTTGAGGTCTACTTCAAAGGCTCTAATACAGAGAAAAATCGCGTCACACTATGTAGGATCGGTTGACTTTGTTGAATCGATTTTAGAGTAGTTACCGATAAGTAATCTGGAGATGCAGTTGCAAATCAAACAAATGAAGTTGGAGCGTTGCAGATTAGAAGCTGAAAGTGAACAGAGGGAAATTGAATATGCGATGGCGGAATCAAGGTCTGAGAATCAGTCTTCTGGTTCTAGAAAACCGTTTGTTGCTAGTCAAGAAATTAAATTGGTCCCTCCATTTAGTGAAACAGAAGCGGAAAGATATTTCCAACATTTTGAAACGATTGCTCAGATTTCAGAGTGGCCGAAAGGTAAACGGTCAGTTTTGTTACAGAGTGTAATTAAAGGCAAAGCACAACAAGTTTATATAGCTTTAACTGCTGCGCAAACACTTAATTATGATATTGTGAAACCGCAGATATTGAAAGCAAACGAAATGGTCCGAGAAGCGTATAGAGAAAGATTCAGAAGTTGGAATAAGTCTGTGGAAAAAAAACTTATGTGGTGTTTACCAATGATAAAGCTGTGTGTTTTCAGAGATGGGTTTCTTCTATGAATATAAATGGGGACTGTCATACATTGAAAGAGCTGATTTTAATGGAGGAATTTAAAAGAAGCATCCTTGTTGAAGTCAGGACCTACTTAAATGAAAGGGATACTGATACATTGCAGGACTCTGCTAGATTAGCTGATGAGTATGTTTTAATCCATAAGAATAAATATCCTCAGGGTAGAATTTTTAAGAGGAAAAATAACACAAAGACTCAATGTAAATCAGAAGTTGATGAGAAAGTTAAGGAGGAAGGAAAACCTGCGAAGGAAAGACTGTTTTGTCCTACTTGTAACTATTGTGAGAAACCTGGCCATGTAATAGAAAACAGTTTCCGATTGAAAAAGAAAGAGACGGGAGCAGTCCCAGATGCTTGTGTGCAACATAGTGAAGCACCTGCAAAATTACAGGGTTCGATAAACACAAGTGAGAGTTTGTTAGAGACTGACCAAGTTAAACAGGGATATGATCAGTTTATAACTTGATGGGTTAGTATCCTTGAAAGAATTATCTACTCCAGTGCCAATAAAAATAATTAGGGATACTGGAGCTTCTCAATCACTGATGTTAGACAGTGTATTGAAGTTTAATTAAAAGTCTTCTACTGTTGAGATAAATTATAAACGAGGTGTTGGGACTGCTTTTATGCCTGTACATTTACATAAAGTAAATTTAAATTCATGGTTAGTTACAGGATTTGTTAAAGTAGGATTAAAGCCTAACTTATCTTTGAAGGATATTTCTTTATTGTTAGGTGGACAAGTTTTTGCTGAACTGCATTTGACAATGGAGTCAGAGGAACCAGACATGAATTCTAACACAGTTTCTTCCTGTGTTGAGACTAGAGTATTGCTAAAAAGGTTGATGCGCAGAATGAGATTCTTACTCATGACTGATCAACTCAGGATTGGAGTTTTGAGGATGTGTCAGAGACTTCCTTAACTTCGTTGTTTGAACAAGATTCTTGGAGTAAGTCTGACTATGAAGATTTTTCTCTGTCTCGGAAGGAGATGATAGCAGAGCAGAATAGAGGCCCTGAGATAATAAAATTAACAGATCAAGCTCTACCAAATAGTTGCATTGAGAAGGTGCAAATAGGATATTACTTGGGTAAAGAAATGTTTATGAGGAAGTGGACACCACCTACAATTTCTGTAAGTGAGGAATGGAATATTGTTTACCAGGTAGTTGCCTCTAAAATTTATCGAAATGAGATTTTGCATTTAGCTCATAGTGTGCCCTTACGTGGACATCAAGGGATAAGGAAAACTGTGGACATGATTTTCAAACATTTTTACTGGCCTGGTCTAAGAAAAGATGTGGCGATGTTTTGTAAAACGTGCCATCTGTGTCAAATTATAGGTAAACCAAATCAAGTTACACCAGTGGCTCCATTAAAAGCTATTCCAGCATTTGGTGAACCGTTTTCTAAAGCTATTATAGATCTTGTCGGTCTATTTCCAAAAACAAAAACTGGTTATCAGTACTTGTTGACTATCATGTGTACTTCGTCTAGGTTTCCAGAGGCAGTACCATTTAGGAATATAGTAGCTAAAACTGTGACAAAGGCTCTTATAAAATTCTTTACTTATTTTGGATTACCTAAGGAAATACAAACTGATGAAGGCAGTAATTTTATGTCTGGATTGTTTCAACAGATAGTTTATAAATTGGTAGCTAAGCAAATCACTTCGTCTGCATACCATCCAGAGAGTCAAGGTGCCTTGGACAGATTACATTCTACCATCAAGAACATAATTAGGACATATTGTGCAGATAATGAAAGCGATTGGGATGTGAGTATAAACCTACATTTATTTGCAGTAAGGGAATTGGTACCAGAATCTTTAGGTTTCAGTCCATTTGAACTTGTATTTGGGCATAGAGTTAGAGGACCTTTATTAAAAGAACAGTGGATTGAAAGTTAAGAACAGGTTACATAAGGCTTGTAGCTTAGCCAAGGAAAACTTAAGATAGGCTCAGAAAAAAAATGAAGCTTGGTATGATAAAGAAGCTTTGATGAGGACATTTGAGCCTGGAGATAAGGTGCTGGTTCTTTTCCCAATGCAAACGAATCCTTTACAAGTTCTGAGAATCAGTCTTCTGGTTCTAGAAAAGCCTCTGTTGCTAGTCAATAAATTAAATTGGTCCCTCCATTTAGTGAAATAGAAGTTGAAAGATATTTCCAACATTTGAAGCGATTGCTCAGATTTCAGAGTGGCCGAAAGGTAAATGGTCAGTATTGTTACAGAGTGCAATTAAAGGCAAAGCACCACAAGTTTATATAGCTTTAACTGCTGCACAAACACTTGATTATGATATTCTGAAAATTGCAGATTTTGAAAGCATATGATTTGGTCCCGGAAGCTTATAGAGAAAGATTCAGCCGTTTGAAGAAGTCTGTGGGAAAAAAAAACTTATGTGGAATTTGCCTATGATAAAGCTGTGTGTTTTGAGAGATGGGTTTCTTCCCAAAATGTATATGGGGACTATAATACATTGAAAGAGATGATTTTAATGGAGGAATGTTAAAGAAGCATTCTTGTTGAAGTAAGGATTTACTTAAATGAGAGGGATACTGAAACATTGCAGGACACTGATGAGTATGATGAGTGTGTTTTAATCCATAAGAATACATTTCCTCAGGGCAGAATTTTTAAGAGGAAAAATAACACAGAGACTCAAGGTAAATCAGAAGTTAATCAGAAAGGTAAGGAGGAAGGAAAACCTCTGAAGGAAAGACTGTTTGGTCCTATTTGTAACTATTGTAAGAAACCTGGCCACATAACAGCTAACTGTTTCCGGTTGAAAGAGAATGAGAAGGAAGCAGTCGCGAATGCTTCTGTGCAACATACTGAACCACCTGTAAAATTACAGGGTTCGATAAACACAAATGAGGTTTTGTTAGAGTCTGACCAAGTTAAAAAGGGATATGATCATTTTATAACTGAAGATATTGTATCCTTGAAAGAAGGGTCTATCCAGTGGCTCCATTAAAAACTTTTCCAGCATTTGGTGAAAAGTTTTCTAAAGTTATTATAGATTTTGTCGGTCCATTACCAAAAACAAAAAATGGTTATCTGTACTTGTTGACTATCATGTGTACGTCGTCTAGCTTTCCAGAGGCAGTACCACTTAAGAATATAACAGCTAAAATTGTGACAAAGGCTCTTATAAAATTCTTTACTGATTATGGATTACCTAAGGAAATGCAAACTGATCAAGGTAGTAATTTTATGTCTGAATTGTTTCAACAGATAGTTTATAAATTGGGAGCTAAGCAAATCACTTCGTCTGCATACCATCCAAAGAGTCAAGGTGCCTTGGAGAGGTTACATTCTACCTTCAAGAATATGATTAGGACATATTGTGTGGAAATTGGTATTGATTGGGATGAGGGTATAAACATATTTTTATTTGCTTTAAGGGAATCGGTACAAGATCCATTAGGTTTCAGTCCATTTGAACTTTTACTTGGGCATAGAGTTAGAGCGCATTTAGCTTTGTTAATGGAACAGTGGATTCGTAAGCACGTACACACTAATTTGTTGGACTACGTTTTGAAATTTAAAGGCAGGTTACATAAAGCTTGTAGCTTAGCCAAGGAAAATTTAAAATTCGCTCAGGAGAAAATGAAAACATGGTATGTTAAAGAAGCTAGTAGAAGATGTATAAGCCTGGAGATAAGGCATTGGTTCTTTTCCCAGTGCAAACGAATCTTTTACAAGCTAGATTTCATGGTCCTTATGAAATTGTGTCTGAAATCAATGAAGTGGATTACGTGATAAAAACTCCAGATCGTAGAAGGTCAACACAACTTTGACATATAAATCTGATAAAACCATATTATGAGAAACAATCTGATACTTTGACTGTTGTGGTTAATGATAATGAATTTGATTTAAAGAGGAACATAATAGATGATTCATCTAAATTTCGTTCTAAATCCACCATTGTTTCTGTCAGGATACCAAATTCAACTATTCTGGAAAATATTGATGAGAAACTAGCACATTTACAGCCAGAGCATAAATAGCAGATGAAGAAATTATTTTTTATATTTAAGGACTTGCATCCAGACGTTCCGAGAAGGACTAATATAGCTTCATGTGATGTAGATGTTGGAGATGCCAAACCCATTAAACAACACCCATATAGGATCAACATAGAAAAATGTGAACTTGCTGAGAAAGAAATTAAATATATGTTAGAGAATAATATTATTAGACCTTCTAACTCGAATTGGAGTTCACCCTGTGTTATGGTGCCAAAACCAGATCGTGGTATTAAGTGTTGTACGGACTATGGGAACGTAAATGCGGTGACGAAACCAGATGCATATCCAATTCCTAGAGCAGATGATTGTGTAGATAAATTTGGAAAAACAAAGTTCCTTACAAAGATTGATTTATTGAAAGGGTATTTGTGTGTTCCACTTACGGACAGAGGTAGAGAGATTTCTGCATTTGTAAATCCATCTGGGCTATATGAATATAATATTCTTCCATTTGGGATGAAGAATGCACCAGGTACTTTCCTGAGGATGAATAACTCTGTGCTTCAGCGATTGAAAGATACAGATGCTTATATTGATAATTTAGTGTTAGGAAATGATACTTGGGAAGGACACATTATTGCGGTGGATAATTTGTTTGAAAGGCTTTCAAAAGCTAACATATATATTAATTTAGCTAAGAGTGAATTCGGACATGCCACTGTGACTTACCTTGGTTATGTTGTGCGTCAAGGTAAGGTAGCTCCTGTTCAGCCAAAAGTTCGGGCAATTTTAGAGATTCCCATTCCAAAGCGGAAAAAAGCCCTCGGGAGATTCTTGGGAATGGTAGGATATTATTGAGATTTTTTAAAGAATTTTGCTAATGTTGCCCTCCCATTAACTAACCTCTTGCGAAGAATGAGAAGTTTCTGTGGACAATGCCTTGTCAAGAAGCATTTCAAAAATTGAAAACTATGATATGTGAACAACTAGTGCTCAAGGCAGCTGACTTTGAAAAACCTTTTTCATTAGCTGTAGACGCTAGTGATGAGGCTGCAGGAGCAGTATTAATGCAAAGGAATGTGGGTGATGAGGTTGATCATCCAGTAGCTTACTTTTCTAAGAAATTTAATGAGCATCAAAGAAACTATTCGACAGTAGTGATGGAATTGTTATCGCTTGTTTTAGTTTTAGAACATTTTGACGCATATGTTGGTACAACTCAAAAAACACTTATTGTTTACAGTGATCATCATCCGTTAGTGTTTCTGAGTAAGATGAAAAACAGAAACAGAAGGTTATTAAATTGGAGTTTGATGTTACAAGAGTACAATATTGGGATAACTCATATTAAACGTAAATGTAATGTGGTGGCTGATTGTCTATCACGATGTTGAATGTACAACGTAAATTTCTTATAGAGTTTATTTTTGCAATTGTAACTACTGTATTGTACGTTGTAAGATGTTATATGATGATACTATGTATACTGTGTATGTTATAAAATTTATACATTTATTTTTCTTGTAAATATTTGTTAAAATTTTGTTCTTGACAGCCCATTTTTTTTTTTGGAGGGAGGTGTTACGCACCCGTGGGTATCCTGTTCTTGTCACGTGACAGTGGTGTTGAACCTATACTGGAGTTAAGGTTGTGGTCTTGTGATGGTGGAGTGACGTCATTTTCCCATCAGTGGAGGTCATGTGACAGTTTTTTTTTTACATGGCATAAAAGGAGGACCCCTGCCTGTGACGAGGGGCAGTTCGTGGCTGGATTTGCCTGTTTGACACTGTACCACTGCATGGTCGAATATTATGACGCAGTTTGGTTGAAAGGTGGAGTTTTATTCAATGCCTAACGATTAAAAGATCATTGCCGGCAGTTTCTTTATAATACTGCCAGTTAAAAATCAGTGGAGAGTGCCGATCAGGGTTCTGAAGATAAAAGATCTAGGAAAGTCGATTTCGACGGTGAAACAGGTTCGAACTTGTTTGATCCTCATTTGGAAGGAGTTGGTTTACTGTCCCTGTGGTAACCCCTGCGAATAATAGCAGAAAGGGTTGGGTACACTTTTGTAAAGGAAAGGTCAGTGCCTTTAAGCCGTTGCATTTTCATCTTCGTAAATCCTCCGGGAAAAGTATAGTTCGACTGGGAGCTGCAGCAACACGACGTGAAATAAAATTTAAATCGTCTAAAAAGTCTCTCTAATGGACAGTAAGCATTTTGGACTTTTGCAGTACTACCTGGAAGAACTGTTTTTGCAACATCACTTTAAGAACTGTTTTTGCTTTATTCCTTTAAGAACTGTTTAAGCTGCCGCACAACAGCTGATTTCCGGTTACGTTAGTGGTTTGTTTACTTTTGGGGGGTTGTTTTTCAGTGTTTAATAAATGTTTTATTTGCTATAAAGAAACTCTGCCTCACTTATATATTTATTGTTACTTAATCAGTAACACCCAGACTGTCAAAGTTCAAAAGAAATCGAGAATAAATATTTCAATCTTCAAACGAATGGGCAGACTGTTAAATAATACAAACATACAGAAAATTTGCAGATGAATAGGTGCATGGCGGCTGGGAATGAACGAGAGAAATACGAGCGGGAGGTAAATTGTTAAAAGTAAGGCAGAGAGAAAGAGAGAAAGAGAGAGAGAGAGAGAGAGAGAGAGAGAGAGAGAGAGCGAGAGAGAGAGAGAGAGAGAGAGAGAGAGAGAGAGGTTGATAGGCAAACTGTCAGGTAGATAGGTTAAGCAGGTAGAAAGACACCTAGAAACAGATGCATAGATTGCAGAATTGTTGTGATCCTCCTGTATCTCCTAGTCTCTAGTACAGTGTAAAGTGTGGGTTCACTATGTACCTGTCAGTCCATGATACAGTGTGATACTGCACAGGACCTAAAGAAGTGTAGAAGGTTGTAAATCTTATCTGCTCTATCTTGGGTACTAACCTACAAAGTACCCAGGACATGTTTAGAGAGCGGAGTCATAGAAAGGAGACGTCCATAATTGAGGACCTCCAGTACCCTGGGTGTGCGCCTTTCTCAGTATTACCATTAGGTAGGAGCTACAGAAGCCTGAAGTCACACGTTCAGTGATTGAGGGACAGCTTCTTCCCCTCTACCTTTCGACTCCTAAACGGATATTATATATTTGACAATATCTCATTTAAAAAAAATAATGTAGTTCTGTTTTTGCGCGTTTCTTAAATCATTCAATATACTTATACTGTCATTGATTTATGTTCTGTTATGTTATGTTTTTATTTTTATTCTCTTTTTGTTCTCTTCTCGATTATGTATTTCAATGAACTGCTGCTACTAAGCAAACAAATTCGACATCACGTGCTGTTGATTCTGATTCTGATTCTGAGAATGTGTGGTTCATTCTGTACCTGTCGGTTTATGCTACAGTGTGAGAGTCTGGAGTTCATTGTGCATCTGTCAAATCACTCTGCAAAATATTGCTTTTTGATGTTAGTCTGAAAACTCCCTTTAACCAGTCTCCACGTTTCCTTGTTGATGGACTAATTTTGAAGTAACAGTTGCCATCCTTCTTAACTCCACCCTGAATGATTCTGAACACTTCTATCATACATCCTCTCATTATATGTCCACTTAGGCAAAATAGATTCAATTCATTAAATTTTTCTGCATAGCTCACACCCTGCAGTCCGGCAATGAGACGAGTCGCCCTTTTCTGATCTGCTTCCAGTGCCTTCACATCCTTTCCAAACTTTTACACGGATCTCAAGGCGTGGCGACACAAGTGCATGAAACAGCTTAAGGCAACGACTCGAGATCTGAACTCCTCTGAGCGCATTATATCAGCCTTCCGAATTGCTTCAGCGCATTGCCGAGATGCTGATGAATGACGTCTTCCAGGAGACTCAAGTCCCTCTCATACAATGCACTTTCTAACTCAAGACCCCGACTGTATATTTACATCTCATACTACTACTTCCTATATGTAATATTTTACATTTACTTACGTTAAATTTCGCCTGTCATTTATTTGCCCACATCAGAATTTTGTTTAGATCTACCTGTACTGATTCGGCTGACTGAATGTCATTCGCCCAACTCTTTAATTTTGTGTCATCTGCAAACTTCTCTAGTTTATTAGATCTCGCTTATCCAAATCATTCAGGTAAATAAAAACTGCAGAAACTCCAGAACTGATTATTGTGGAACCCCACTTTTAACATCTTCCGGCTGTAAAAGTGATGTTCTCACCATAACCATTTCCTTTCTGTTTTTGAGCCAAATCTGCACACATTTGCATCCCTTACCGTGTAGCCCTTCCTCCTACAATTTGAATAATAAACTCTTCTGGGGAACCTTCTCAAAATCCTTCTGAACCCATGTAAATGATATCACCTCTTTATTGTTATCATAAAATTTAGTTCCCTCTTCATAGACCTGCAACATATTAGTAAAACATGATTTACCCATTCTGCACATATACTGCCTTTCTGTTAACAGAAGACCACGAAAATATGAGACATGGAAGCAGAAGTAGTCCATTTGGCACATCAAGTTTGATTCAGCATTCAATCATGACTAACTTTTTCTTTCTCCTGCTCAGACCCATTTACAGGCCTTTTCTCCATCAGCTTTGATTTGATGTCCAATCAAGAACCCATCAATCTCTGCCTTAAATGCACCCAACGAACTGGTCTCCACAGGTGAACGTGGCAATAAATATCCACAAATTCTCCACCCTCTGTCTAATGATATTTCTCCACATCTCTGTTTTGCATTGTTATGAACCCCAGTTTCAAGTCCAGGGACGGTACATGATGTTTTCGGAATCTGTGACTTTTTTTTCTGTGAGTGTCACGCGAGGTCCTACCCCAATCGTATAAAAGGAGCAGCGCAGATTGCTCCAGAGAGACACTTTGGTGGGGAGTCGTTATATTTGGAGAGCAGATTTAGAGAGAGTGAGAGTGGAAGCTTAGATCGAAGCAAAAAGCGAGTGGGTAGTCAATAACGCTGTGCATTTCGGAGGTGTCTGACATTTCGTAACCTAAACGTGGATTTTGGCACTCACTCTGGTAACCCCTGCAACGTCTCGGGTATGTGGTGATTAATCCTGGAAAAGGGACTTCTCCTGTGAGTTACGTGACGAAACTCTCTCTTTTTGTGGAATCTTCGAAAACTTTTCAAAACAGACCGCATTGTGAACTCGCTTCCACTGTAAAGGTACGGTGGTCGCTTTGTGAGATCAGCGTTCGAGAGGTACTGTGATGTCGCTGTCGAATCACCTTCAGAAAGATACGGTGGCCGTTTTTGGCGTATTTCTTCTGGACTCGCTTTTTCGCTGTATTTGAGTCTCCGTCTTGAAGATCGTCTCTTCGCTACACTTCGAATCTAAATGTCTCTCCTATCATTTTCCCCGTGAATCCCTAAAACATTCTGAACTGTCGTTCTGAGACTGTGCTTTAGGACGACGATGATGAGATTTGTTTCGGAGTTTAACCGTTCGGGAGTTATAGACGCATAGTTCTGTTAACCTCTTTTTAAGTTACTCGCTTGTTTAATTTTCTATGTTTCTGCTTAAATGTTAATAACTACAGTTGTTTTCCAATAATTCCCCAACTCCATTCTACATCTATTGTTGCTGGATTGTAACAGTATTAACAGCCCTCTATCCTGAGTGTGTGTCCTCTTGTCCTGGACTCTGTCACCATGGGAAGCATCTTTTCCACACCTACTCCGACTCGGCCTTTCAACATTCGAAATTTTCCAATGAGAATGTTCCTCATCCTTCTGAATTCCAGTGAGTACAGACCCAGAGTCATCAGATGTTCTTCATATGATAACCTTTTAATTCCTGGAATCATCCTTGTGAATATCCTCTGGACCCTCTCCAATGCCAGCACTTTGCTTCTGAATTGAGGAGCAAAAAACTGTACACAATACTCAAGGTGAGGACTCACCAGTGCCTTATCACTCAGCAAAGGCACAGCATCATATCCCTGCTCTATTATTCTAGATCTGTGAAATGAATGCTAACACTGCATTTGCCTTCCTTACCAACTCAACTTCCAAGTTAACCTTTAGGGTGTTGTGCACAAAGACACCAATGTCCCATTGCCTCTCAGATTTTTGTGATTTTCTCCCCTTTTTGAAAATAGTCTGCACATTGATCGCCACTACCAAAATGCATGACGATGTATTTTCCAACATTATATTTCATTTAGCACGTCCTTGCCCTTTGTCGCAATCTGTCTAAGTGCGTCTGCATCCTCCCTGATTCCTCAACACAACATGCCCCTTCACCAATCTTCTTAATATCATCTGCAAATGGGGCAACAACTCCATCTCAATCAGTTATACACAGCAAAGATAGTACTCCCAACAACCATCCCTGTGGAACACCACTAGTCACTGGCATTCATCCATACAAGGATCCTTTTATTCCCACCTGCTGCATCGCTGTTATTATAAAATGCTTTTTCAACTTGGTGTTCATTAATGTTTCTCTTATCTTACCTACGATACACATTAAGCTTACCGGTAAGTATTTAAAATGGTCAGTGTGTCATGGTCTGGTCCGTGAAGTCTGCGCTCCGCTTCACGTTCCAGTCCATGTACTCCGGACTCTGGCTCTTCCGGTTGTCCCTTGGTTCAGTTGAGCTTAATCATAGGCACCTGATGCTCATCTTGAGGCTGGAAATATAACTGGACCTGGGTTACTGTGGGTGCTAGCTCGTCTTGTCAGTATCCTGTCCTCGCCTCCGTGGGGTACGTCAGGCTGTCTTTGCCGTTACCCTGCCGTTGGATCTGTCCTTTCCTGTCCTTTCCTCCGTTAAGTAAGCCAGGCCGTCTCTGCCATTACCCTGAGGCAAGACTGTACCCTTTTCTTCCCCTTCCTTCTGAATCCTTGTCTGCAACTGTGATTTCCAAGATGGCCGCTAGACGCAGCTTGCAGCGGCCACTCCGGAGTTGATTATCTGTAATTTGTGAAGTGAGGTGCCACGCGCAATCATAATCGATGGAAAAAGGACGTGGGAGCACGGAAGAACATCGCGAAATCTCCAGGAAGACTTTCTTCGTTGCTGCTGCTGCTGTGAGGTCCGGGACTCTGCTGGGAGACCAGGCCCCCCAGTCCTCGGGGACTCGTTGCCGATGGCCGTTGCCGGGGCCGTCTTAATGCGCTCGGCAGAGGATGGTGCTCGGAGAAACTCTGCCGGAGGAGATGGTCGTCGGCTCACGGGTTCGACGGACTCGGAGTCCGCTGAGGTCAGGTCGCTTTCACTGTGTGCTGCGTCTATGAGGCTGGTCTCGACGGAGCTCTCATTGTGTGCGGCGCCTGCGAAGCTGAGTCGGGCGGCGCCTTGGAATTCCATAGCGGGGGTATTCCCTTCTGCCGCCGGCGAGGGATGGCGAGTCCGTCGGGACCCTGGGGATCTGTGTAAACTGTGGTGATTTCTTTCGAACTTCTAGTTCTTTAACATCTTTGGAATATTTTTACTGTGCCCATGGTCTGTTTGTTAGCAATTATGCTACTGTATGCGATGTTGTAACTATGTGGTTTTGTAGCTTCAGTTTTACGTTTTGCTTGTCTGGTGGACTTGGAGCTCCTTTCCAGGGAACACACTAAGACGGTAGCGCGATATTAATAGAAAGATTAATAGCCTCTCCAGACTCTGGATTCGGGATTGCCAAACGTTACGTAGATTTTCTGTTGTAGTCTGTTTCGTCATATGCTTTTGTGATATCATTCTGGAGGAACGTTTTCTCATTTATTTTACTGCATTGCATTTGTGATTTCTAAATGGCAATAAACAGAATCTGCATGTGTACTTTCTCCTGAAGCCTTGCCTGCTACCTCGTCTGCGTCCTTGCCTGTAACGCTTTCAAGTTCAATCGCCGGAGCAAGACAGGAGCCTTGCGGTGCCTAGATAAGCAACGTTCTGTCATTGTTGGGAATTGTCTCTTTGCGTCTTCGCCTTCACTAGGTAGGTCTGGCCGTTTGGCGCTACCTTATGTTGAGAACCGTCTTTTTGCATCTTCGCCTCCGCTGGGTAGATCTGGCCGATTGGCGCTACCCCGAGTGTTGAGCTGTCTCTTCGTCTTCAGTGTACGGTGTACAGAAAGAGCCCCGACCCTACGTCCTGCTGCCAAGGAGGGGTCCCGGCTCTGTGTTCCAAGTTCCTGAGTACCAAGTCCAATGCTCCGAGGTTCCTGGTTATCAAGGCCAAGGCTCCGAGTCTCCTGTGTACGAAGTCGAAATTAAGGCCTCGTGTTCCCGTCCCGTACATGTGCCTTGCCCAGCCCTGTGCTGAAGTTCCCTCGTCCTGTCCAGGAATCCACGTCCAGTCCTATAGCTTCGTCCTGTCTTTCCCGAGACCCGGTTTCTGGTTCCGAGTCAAGATCCAGGTTCCACGTCCTTGTCCAGATTCTGGTTCTGGAGATCCAAGTTCCTAGTCTGGGCTCCTGCTTCCTCGTTCCACATCCAGGTCCCGCGCAAAGAGCCCTATTCCTAGCCTAGGGCCCGAATCTCAGTCTCGTCCAGGGACTGTTTCAATGCTCAGCGTCCTTGCTTTCCCACTTCCGTTGCTTTCTTGCCAAACCTAGTCGCAGAACTTCAGTGTGTGTGTCTTTCTTTTGGGTCCGCTCCCAGCGTCCACCGTATGACATAGTGCTGCCATCCTTCTTATATACCAGGAGAATTTTGACCCATTTCAAGTCCTTAACGACTTCATCAATCTTCACAGATTTTTGAAAAAACCTTGTTATGTGTTTGTATTTTTAATCATAGACTTCTTTAATTACCCTTGGATAAATAGTGTTCGACACTGAGATTGATTAACTTTCAACCTCTTCATCTGAAGAAGGAACTTACTTACTAAGATCTCTGAATCAGCTTAAGCAAATTTATTTTTACCATCTTTGCAGGTGAACACTTCAGCAAAGTAATAATTAAGAATATCCACTGTGTCCTCCGCTGCATGATTTAGCACCCCACTGTCATTCCTAATTAACGTAACTTTCCACTTAACATTTCTTTTATGACTGAAGCATTGTCAAAATCTCTTGGTCAATGGACAACCACCATTTCCAGAAAAGTTGGGATATTTTCCAAAATGCAATCAAAACAAAAAATCTTTGATATGTTAATTCACGTGAACCTTTATTTAACTGACAAAAGTACAAAGCAAAGATTTTCAACAGTTTTACTGACCAACTTAATTGTATTTTGTAAATAAACAGAAATTTAGAATTTGATGGCTGCAACACACTCAACCAAATTTGGGATAGAAGCATGTTTATCATTATGTTACATTACCTTTCATTTTAATAACACTTTTTAATCGTTTTGGAACAGAGGATACTAATTGTAGAAGATTTGCAATTCGAAATTATGTCCTTTCTTGCTTGATATAAGACTTCAGCTGCTCAACAGTCCGTGGTCTCCGTTGTCTAATTCACCTCTTCATGATGCGCCATGCATTTTCAATAGGAGATAGATCTGGACTGGCAGCAGGCCAGTCGAGGACACGCACTCTGTGTCTACAAAGCCACGCTGTTGTAGCCCGTGCAGAATGTGGTCTGGCATTGTCCTGCTGAAATAAGCATGGACATCCCGGGAAGGGACGTCGCCTTGATGGCAACATAAGTCTCTCTAAAATCCTAATATACGCCTCAGACTCAATGGTACTTTCCCGTACAAGCACCTCACCCATGTCGTGGGCACTGATGCACCCCCATACCATCACAGATGCTGTCTTTTGCACCTTTCGCTGCTAACAATCAGGATGGTTGTTTTCATCTTTGGCACTGAGAACTCGACGCCCGTTCTTTCCGAAAGCTAGCTGAAATGTGGACTCATTTGAACACAGCACACGGTTCCACAGTCTTTCGGTCCATTTGAGATGAGCTCGGGCCCAAAGAACTCGCCGGCGTTTCTGCATTGAGTTGATGTATGGCTTCCTCCTTGCGTAATACAGTTTCAAGTTGCATTTCTGGATGCAGCGACGGACTGTGTTAAGTGACAATGGTTTTTCGATGTACTCCGTAGCCCAGGTGGCTATAATTGTCACAGTAGCATGACGGTTTCTTCGGCAGTGCCACCTGAGGGCTCGAAGATCACGCGCACTCAACAGTGGTTTCCGACCTTGCCCTTTACACACTGTGATGTCTCCGAATTCTCTGAATCGATTCACAATATTATGTACTGCAGATGTTGAAAAACCTAAATTCTCTGCAATCGTGCGTTTGGAAATGTTCCTTTTGAACTGACTAACAGTTCTCTCAGAAATTTTGGCACAAAGGGGTGAGCCACGACCCATCCTTGCTTACAAAGACTGAGCCTATGATGGACGCTGCTTTTATACCCAGTCATGATACATCACTTGCTACCAATTAACCTGCTTAATGTGGAGTCTTCCAAATCAGTGTTACTTGAATATTCTGTGCACTTTTGAATCTTATTTTAACTGTATCCCAACTTTTGTTGTGTGTTGCAGCCGTCAAATTCTAAATTTGTGCATATTCACGAAATATAATTAAGTTGGTCAGTCAAACTATTGAAAATCTTTTCTTTGTACTTTTGTCAGTTAAATAAAGGTTTACGTAAATTAACTAATCACAGATTATTGTTTTTATTGCATTTTTGGAAAATATCCCAACTGGAAATGGGGTTGGTATATATTATCAGAAATATCCTTCTCAAACTCTCTTTGGCAACATGAATTTCCCACTTGACTATAGGTCTCATATTTTCATATACCCTATCGTTAAAATGTATTACTCCTTCTTCTATATTCCTTACTGAGCTGTCGTTTTTCAATATTTTTATAAATCTTTGCTCATCTATGTAGTTGATCTTTTTTTTTTGCTTCTCCTGACCTTGGGTATGAACATCTCCTGCAGTACATGTACTACCTATTTAAATCGATCCCATTGTCCCTCAGCTGAAACAATGTCAAGAAGTTTCTTCCACTTTGCCTTCTGAGGTCTTTGCCACATCTGCACAGACTTTGTGTTTGTAAAATTCAATCTAAGGGCTTTCGTTTTTACTGATATTCTCCCACATGGTACTTCGAGACAAACAATGTTATGATCACTTGTTCCTGTAGGCTCAAGAACCTCCGTACTCAAAATTGTCCCTGAATGTTACAGATATCAGATTTAGGCAGATCTCCACTCCTGTTGCTGTATTAGCAAACTGGGTAAAAAAGTAATGCAGGGTATTGTGGTAGTACAAGTTGAAACACTAACAAAATACAGAACAAAGTCTAAGAGCTGCAGAGAAAATTAAATCATAAGGTGCAAGATCATTGTCTGGTAGAGTGTGAGGCCAAAAATTCATCATATAGTGCTAATCTCATAACAATGGGATAAATGATGTCATTAAGCCCCGTGATACGCACTTTCCGGGTGATTTCATAACGATTCTTGTGTCTTTGTAACGTCGTTCAGACCATGGCGAGGAACTCGGGCTCTCTCTGAAAAGAACATAACTGTCATCGATATGGCCCTGACCCTGACCATGGTAACTCCCCTCTCTCACAGGATCCCTTTTCTTCAGTTACTCATGTATACAAGTAACAGTATATTACAGCCAGTGAACGCGCCATTCAGCTCTCCTTGAGACTCTGGAAGGAAACCTATGTGGTCACCTTCTATTTAAACCAGCCATGACTTAGCCTCTGGGCCTCATCTCTGTCATCTTCAATGTCTAAAGCGGAGCAGTTTTTAAGCAAGGTTCTCAGGCAGTCAGCCTGAGTCCACAAACAGTTTTTGGAAACTTTTGCCTATATCTGATTCAACGAATTTCAAAATGAAATGAGGAAACCCTGGTGATCCTCCTGTGGCAGGGAAGGGTAAAGTAAGGCAGTGTGATAGTGACCGTTTATTTACTAATTAGTGGAGACAGACAGGAGATGTTGTGACCACAAAAGGAACACAGTAACAGCATGTTGCCTCACGGTGCTAGCGTCCAGTGTGTATAGGTGCAGCTGTAGCATATTGTCCAGGGGAGCAGTCAAAATCCAGAGATCCTGGTGCAAATTGGCACCAATGTCATTGTCACAAAATGAGTTGAGAACCTACATATTGAGTGTATAGAGTTAGGAAAGAGGCCTCTTTTCATCTGTCACTCATGTACTCATCGGGCCGTATTTTTTGGCCAATGAACACACCATTCATCTTGCCTTTAGTCACTGAAGGGAAACCGCTGCACTCAGAAATAAGGTATAATCCCAGTTCCACTCATAGCTCCTCCCCAGACCCAGGACTGTATCGCAATTTGTGAGTATAATCGGGTTTCCAGTAAAATATTCCCAACCAGCCACAATTCGACAACTCCACTGGACCTGCAATCGCTGAGAGTTGCTCCCGGAATCAGGCACTGGATCTAGCTGCTTCTCATCCTGGACCAAATTTGGACTCGGTCTCTGCAGGGCATATCCGTCATGGATATGTCCCTGACCCTATCCACGGTAACTCCCCTGTCTCATATAGCCTCTTTCCTCCTGTCTCATATCGCCTCGTTCCTCCTGTCTCCTATGCAAACTGAAGACTATCACTCGGCCAGGGAATTCACCAATCAACTCGCTTTTGGTCTCTGGAAGAAAACCGGTGTGGTCTCTTTCTATTTGGCAATCACACCAAGTCCACAAGCATTTCTGGTAACTTTTGCCTGCACCTGATTCCAGTAATTTCTTTAAGGTCAAAATGAGATGAAGAACCCCTGGTGGTTACCCTGTGGCAGGGAAAGTCAGGCAGTACATGAATGACAGGGGACTCGACAGTTAGGGGTACAAAGAGGAGATACTGTGGCCGCAAGAGGGATTCCAGGATGTTGTGTTGCCTCCCGGGTGCTTGGGCCGAGATGTATCAGAGCAACTGCAGGATATTATCAAGGTGAAATGTGATCAGCTCGAGGTCGTGGTGCATGTTAGCACTAATGTCATTGTCAAAAAAGCGCATGAGATTCTACAGACTGAGTATATTGAGTTACGATACAGTGTGAACAGAAGGACATCCAAGGTACTATTTTCTGGATTTCCCCCGGTGCCAGGGCTTGTGAAAGTAGGAATAGGATGCTAGCACAAATGAATGAGATGGTGCAGGGGGCAGGGTTTCAATCTTGGATCATTGAAACCCTTTTCTGGGCAAGGGGTGACCTTTCGAAGAGTGACCTGTTGCACCTGAACTGGAGGAGAAGTAATATGGTGGCCGGGAGGTTTGATAATACTACTCATGAGGGTTTAAACTCGTTTTGCTGTGGGCGGGGAATCGGAACACTAGGGCAGTAAGTGAAGGATTAGACACGAATGTAGACATCAGAAGAACTATGGACAAGTAAAATCAAATTAATCGGTGTGATGAGACATATAGATTGAATGGTGTGTATTTGAATGCCAGGAATATTATGGGTAAAGGTGATGAACTCATAACATGGATCAGTGCATGGAACTGTAATTTTGTATCCTTGACAGAGACTTGGTTGAGAAATGGACAGGGACGCGTGATTAATCTACCAGGTTTTTGAAGTTTTTGAAAAGCTAGAGAGTTTGACCATTAATCAGGGAAAATTTCACAGCGACAGATGGGAGACACAGTGGAGGGTTCAGATACTGGGTACATTTGAAGAGAACTGAAGTGTGCAATCAAACGAATAGGATTGTTCTACTACTTGGAGTTGAGTAATGAGTCTAGTCCGGTAACTGCCCACTCAGTGGGTGAGCAGCTGTGTCACTGAGATCACAACTCTCTCACTTTCATTCTAGCTATAGATAAGGATAGAATATATTTAAATAAGTGAAGGACACATTAGGACATTAGGCAGCAAGTGTTAATCAGAAATAACTTTTATTTTGGTAAATCCACATCAGACAAGGAGAAGTGCTTAAAGACTAATTGTACAGAGTTCAGGAAATGTGTTTTTCTATTAGAACGAAGGACAGGGATGGAAATAGAAAGAACATTGGATGTCCACAGAAGTGAAGAATTAAATCACGAATAACATGGAAAAGTGTGTCGTTTTCGAAGTTTGAATCAAATGGAGTACTTGAAGGTTAAAAGAATCGAAAAAAAAAGCTAACAAAGGAACGTAATAGGCCAGCAAATGCGATGAGAATTCCTTTGCAACTCAAATTAAGGTGAATCCCAAGGCACTCTATGCAGGCATGAAGACAAGAGGATAACTGGGAAGAGGGTAGGGCCCCTCAACGATAAAAAGGGGAACACTTACTTGGATCCGCAGAATATGAGTGAATTGCATAATGAGTCCTTTGCTTCAATGTTTACCAATGTGGTAAGATGTGCACAAGTAGACAGTGCTGCATGTATAAATATGTTAATGAGTTTGGAGGTCAAGGAGGTATTGGGACTACTAATGAGCATTAAGTGTAATAATATTCTAGCGCCTGATGGGGTTTACGCCAGGTTTTTGAGTGAAGCAAGAGACGAGATTGCTTTGACATTGATCATTAGCTTCATATCTTTGCTAGGCACAGTCGTGTACCCAGATGACGGGTGAGCGGCGAATGTCAAAGCTGTATGTAAGAAGGGAACAAGGGAGAATCCAGAAGACTGTAGACCGGCAGGTCTCACGTCAGGTATACAAAAATGCCTGGAAAAGTTCATCGAGATTGGATATATGAGCTTTTGGGAGCCAGGGACTAGAAAGAGCCATCATGTCTTCGTGTTGGGCAGGTTCAAACTTCACAACTTGATTGAGTTTTCTGACAAAGTGACGAAAGACATAGTTCATCTATGAGATGATAGATGAAGATGGTAGAGCTGATGATGTCGTCTGCATGGATTTTACTAAAGCATTTATCAAAGTCACTCTTGATTAAATAAATTGTTTAAAGAGTCTTATTCGAGCTGGAGGTCTGTAATTCTTGGCGTTCTGCAGCGATCTGAGCTGGGACCTATGCTGTTTGGGAAATTTTAAAATGACGGGGATAAAAATGTAGATGGGTTATTTAAAATGTTTTTGAATGATACCGAAAGTGGTGCAGTTGTGAGGAGTGAAGAATACCGGTAAAGAATACAGTGCAATGTAGATCATTCGCAGGTAAGGATTGTCAAGTGGCAGATGGAGTTCAACACAAATAAATGTGAAGTGTTGCACCTTGGTAGTAACTGGTTAAAGGGAAGATCATTAACATTGCTGCTGAGCATAGAGGTTTGAGGTCCAAGTTTAGAGCTCTTTGAAAGTCACTACGTAGGTCAATCTGCGGTTGAGATGCTGATCAAATGCTTGCTCTTATTAGCTGAGTTATTGAGCTCAAAGTTCAAAGTGATGTTGAGTTATTGAGCTCAAAGTGATGTTGCAGCTTAAAAAAGACTCCGATTAGGCCACATCTTGTGGATCTTATCGAGATCATTGCGGCCTTCAGGCATGATAGGATTCACACTCATCTCCTCATCTGCATCAACGGAGTGTGCATCAAGCTTCAAATTCTTTGGTGTCCACATTTCCGGTCATCTCACCTGGTCCCTGAATTCCTCCATTTTGATCAAAAATGCGCAACAGCGCCTTTGTTTCCCGCGGAGCATCAAGAAAGCTCACCTCTGTCTCAAAATATCGACTTACTTTTAACGCTGTGCCATTGAGAGAATACTCACCAACTGCATCTGTGTGGTATGGAAATTTTCCCGTATAGGACTGCGAAGTACTCCAACGGGTGTTGAAAACTGTCCATAGGATTATCGGCACCCAATTGCCCACCTTTGAGAACATCTAACATAAACGCTGCCTAGGCAGGGCGAAGAGCATTATCAAGGATGCATCTCACACTAACCATGGACCTTCTACTCTCCTTCCATCTGGTAGATGTTACAGGAACCTCCGCTCCCACACCGGCAGGCTTTTCCTGTAATTGTGCCGAGCTCTGAGACAGTACATATTGCTTAGTGCTGTGTTGTGAGGTTTAGCAGAGTGAGGCTGTGACTCTGCTGAGCCTGACATTACAGCACTAAGCAATATTGCACCCATATTTTACTGTCTCAGTACTTTTATATTTGTATGCTGTAGCACTTACTTTTCATTCGCAGTTATTTTGTCAATAATACTATTCTTTTGCACTTCCGGTTAGATGTTGATTGCATTTCATTGGCTTTGTATCTGTACTCGGCACAATTACAATAAAATTGAATCTTATTTCATCTAATCTAATCTCAAGTACTGCATATAATTCTGGTTGTCTCAGCATTGGAAGGATTTTGAGGCATTGGAGAAGGAGCAAATCAAACTTATCAGGATGCTTTCTGGTTGAAATGGCGTGTGCTAACAGAAGTGTCCTGACAATCCTGGCTAGTTTTCTTTGCACCTGCAGACGATGAGGGGAGATCTGGTAGAGATTTATAACATTATGCTAAGCGCAGTTCGAGAAGATATGGAGTGTCTTTATCACATGGTAGAAATGTCAAATACATTGAAGGTGAGAGGGGGTAGTTTGAAAGGAGACGTGAGTGGTATATTTTTTACTCAGAGTGCTGAAGTGGTAGAATTAAATGCATCAGCGTTTTTTTACAGAGCATTTAGATAGGTACGTCAACATTAGGAGGATGGAGAGAGATGGACTTTCTGTTGGTCTGAAGAATTAGATGGAGGAATTAGATTTTAATTGCATTTCATTGGCTTTGTATTTGTACTCGGCACAATTACAATAAAGTTGAATCTAATCTCATCTTATCTAATCTCAATTACTGTACATAGTTCCGGTTGACCCAGTATAGCAAGGATTTTGAGGCATTGGAGAAGGAGCATTTGGAGGTTTGCTGATTTATTTTCAGATTGTTTGGCATGGTATTATGGGCCAAACGTTCTGTTGCTGTGCTGTATTGTTCAATTAATTTTTCTATATACTGGGAACCAGTATGACAGAGGATGACCCAGCTGGTTTAGAAGTAGACGACGGGTTTAACATGAATATAAGGAAGAACAAGCCAATGATTGGGTACAAATGCAAACATGGCGAAGAGTTAGATTGTACCACCGAGGCAACAGTTTAAAAAAAATAACTAAGTATACAGGAGTGAAGCACTGCATGTCGTCTGCTGAATGTTAGATCTGTGGCATTCAAATCTGGCGACCTATGTCTCTACCTGAAAACCAGGCATGATTTATGGAAGGCTATTTCAAGGGTGAAGAGACAAATTTGAACGAGGTTCGAAGCAAAATCGGATGTACGACAACTCATGCAGGGCGTGCAAGATATTACATCCTACAAAGCGATACCCGAAATCAGAAATGGCAGTGAAGCTTCACTACCAGATAAAAGGGAGAATTTCCAAAATTCTAATTGAGATGTCGCAGAGCCTTGGCCTCTGTCCATCCCTCTGCAATTAGATCCTCAGCTTCTTAACTGTAACTGGACATTGAACCCTTGGACACTACCTCAATGTTTTAAAAAATAGCTTTTCTGTTTTTGACATGGTTTTAATCCATTCAATATACGTATACAGTAATTGATTTTGCTTATTTACTATTTTTATTCTTCTTCTATATTATGCATTACATTGAACTGCTGCTGCTAAGTTAATAGATTTCACGTCACATGCCGTTGATAATAAATCTGGTTCTGTTTCCAACAATACGGATAATGAGACCATTGCACTGGGGAACATCAATAAGCAAGGGGATTGCGAAAATCAGGTTGATGTTGAATCGCAAGAGAATGAATTTGTTGAATGCCTACGATGTGGCTTTTTAGAGCAGCTTGTGCTTCAGTCTACTCTGGAAAAAGACATATTTTCTGGAAAAGGCAGCTGCATCACTGCCTGGTTCGGAAATTGCACCATCTCGGATCGCAACACCTTGCAGCGGATAGTGATGTCAGCTGAGAAGATCATCGGAGTCTCTCTTCCAGCCACCACAGATATATACACTACACGCTGCATCCGCAAAGGAAACAGCACTATGAAGGACCCCATGCACTCCTCATGCAATCTCTTTCCCGCCTGCCGTCTTGGAAAAGGCTCGGAAGCATTCAAGGCTCTCTCGAACAGACAATGTAGCGGTTTCTTCCCCCAAGCTATCAGACTCCTCAATACCTAGAGCCTGGACTGACACCTTGCCCTATTGCCCTGTTGATTATTTATTGTAATGCCTGCACTGTCTTTGTGCACTTTATGCAGTTCTGTCTAGGTCTGTAGTCGAGTGTAGCTTTCTCTGTGTTGTTTTTTTTTACGCAGTTCAGTCTAGATTTTGTACTGTGTCATGCAACACAACTGAACTGAAAAAAAAACGTTGTCTCATTTTTACTATATATTGTACCAGCATTTATGGTGGAAATGGCAATAAAAGTGACTGGATAATAGTCCTGATCTCACAAGAGAGATTTATGTAAATAAACCCTTAGGAGTCTGTGATCATAATATGATTGAATCCATACTGCAGTTCGAGAGGGTGAAGCAAAACTCAGATATATCCTTATTCCAATGGATTAAATGGATTTACAGTGGCATGAAAGTACACCGTGCCCGGGTGGATTATGAGGATAATACTGGCAGGGAATACAGCACAACAGAGATGGCTGAAGTTTGTGGGGATAGTTCACAAGATGCTGCTTAGTGGAAGAAGTTCTCAAATTTGCAGACACACCAATAAAGCAAAATACCAAAAGTTATTTTTTGATTGTATAAAGAGTAAAAGAGAGTTGAGAGTCGATATTGAAAAACTGGCAAATGATGCTGGTAAGGTCGCAATGGGGGACAAAAGTAGCAGATAGACGCAATCGGTACCATGCATCTAGCTTCACTGTAGAAGATACTAGTTACTGTCCAGAGGTCTGTGAGTCTCAGGAAGAAGGAGATAGTGTCATTGCTAATAAAAAGGAAAAAAGCGCTCAGCAAACTCAAAGGTCTTGAGTTGGATAAGTCACCAGGTCCAGAGGGACCACAACACAGATTCCTGAGCGAGGTTGGTGAAGAGATACCGGATACATTGGTCAAAATCTTTTAGGAATCTATTGAATCTGGCATTGTCCCAGAGGACTGAAGATGGCAAATGTCACTCCAGTCTTTAAGAAGGGGTAAAGTCAAAAGAAAGGAAAGGAGAGGCCAGTTAGCCTAAACTCAATGTTTGGGAATGTGTTGGAGTATTATTAAGGATGTGGTTTCGAGGTACTTGCAGATCAATGATAAAATAAGTCACAGTCAGCATGATTTCTATGAAAGGACATTTTCCTCGACAAATATGTTAGAATTATTTGAGGAAGTAACAAACAATGTGGAAAAAGGAGAAGCAGTGGATGTCATTTATTTGGATTTTCAGAAGGCGTTTGATCAGGTACCACACATTAGGCACATTAAATCTTACAGCGTTGCAGGAAAGGATAGCGGATTGGCTGACGGGCAGGAGACAGCGAAGACAATTAAAGGGGCCTTTTCTGATTGGCTGCCAGTGAATAGTGTTATTCCTGAGGATTCTGTATTTGGACCTGCAGTTTTCAGATTGTTTATCAATGATTTATATAATCGAATTGAAACGTCTGTGGCACAGTTTGCGGATGATGTGAATGTAGGTGAAGCGGTAGGTAGTCCGGAGGATGAAATGTGTTTGCAGCAAAACGTAGAGAAGTTGGAAGAATAGGCAAAAATGTGGCAGATGGAATAGAGTGTTGGGAGATGTATCACAATGCATTTTGTTAAAAGGAACAATAGTACCGACTATTATCTAAATTGGACCAAGGTTCAAACATCAGAGGTACAGAAGGACATAGGTGTCTTCACTTAAGACATCCAGATGATTATATTCTAGGCCGACTCTGCGGTAAAGAAGGAAACTGCAATGTTGGCATTTGTTTCAAGAGGAATAGGATGAAAAAACAAAGAGATAATTCTTCACTTATATATGACACTAGTCATGCAACACATGGAGGATTGTCAACAGCTTTGAATTGAATTGAATTGAATTGAATTAAATGATCTTCATTATCATTATGCATAGGTACAATGAAACTTTGTTTGGCTTCCTCTTAGGCAATCGATCAAAGCGGTAGATAAAAAAGACAGTTATAGAAAAAGAGTATTCAATAGATAAGTAGCAGAAAATAAGTTGCCGCAGCAACTAAATATTACAGTAATGCACAAAGTGTCGTTCGTGCGAGTATTTGAGTCCTTGTGTGCTCACAGTTTCAGTCATTATTCTGTGGGAGTGGTGTGATAGAGGCTATAGCTCTGGGGTAGAAGCTCTTCCTCAGTCTATTTGTTCTGTATTTTAGTGTCCTGAACATTTTGCTGGACGGGGCAGGTCAAAAAGTGTGTGTGTTGTCTCTGGATATGCTGCTTGCTTTCCTTCTGAGTTTGCTGGAATAGATGGTGCCCAGTCCTGTGAGCTCCATACAGACAATTTGCTGGGCCGCCTTCACCACGCAATGCCGGTCTTGTCGCTCGGTGGCTATGCAGCTGGCATACCACACTGTGGCGCTGTGGTCAGGATGGTTTCAATTCTGCTTCTGTCGAAGATAAGCAATTTTGTGGGAATTTGGACCGTTCCAGTTTTCTGAGGAAGAAGAGTCTTTGTTGTGCCTTTTTCACGAGCAGCGAGGTGTCGGTGGTCCATGTCAGCTACTTTGACAACATAACTCCACGGAACTTCAGGTTTTCCACAATTTCTACTACCTCTCTATGTATATGGAGTGGGGGGGGATGTACTCTGTACTTTGATCTCCTGAAGTCAATGATCATCTCTTTTGTTTTAGAAGAGTTATGGTGTCCTTACAGCAACCCGTCAGACGATCCACCTCGAGTCTATAGACCGCTTCATCCTCGTCCGAGATCAGGCTGACCACTGTGGTATCGTCCGCAAATTTAATTATGGAGTTGAAGGTGTAGGTGAGGTGCCTTCATGTGTGATGAGTGTATAGAGCATAGGGCTCAGCACAGAGCGCTGCTGGGTGCCTATTTTTTTAGATGAGTGTGGTGAAGGTATGCTTACCAACTCTGACTTGCTGTGGTCGGTCTGTGAGTAAGTCCATGATCCATCAACACAGGGAGGAACCAAGGCCAAGTGTTCAGTTTGCTGACCAGTTTATGAGGGATGACTGTGTTAAATGCAGAACTGAAGTCCACAAATAACAGCCTCACATAAGTGTTCAGTTTCTCTAAGTGAGTCAGAGCAATATGGAGGGCTGTTGTGACTGCATCCTCTGTGGAGCGTTTTGCCAAATAGGCAAATTGGTGTTTATCCAGATCAGGGAGGGATTACAGCTTCGATGTGTGACAGCACAAGTCTCTCAAAGTACTTCGTAGCTATGGGCGTCAGCGCTACACGGCGATAATCATTAAGGCACTTCACAGCTGTTTTTTTTTAGGAATTGAGATCATGGTGGAGGTTTCAAGGCATGTTGGTACAGCATCTATTTGCAGTGAAAGGTTAAATATACTTGTAAACACCTCAGCAAGTTGGTCGGCACATTCTTTCAGTACCCGCCCGTGCACTCCGTCTGGGCCAGCTGTCTTACTCGAATTCATTTTCCTCAGGGTGGATCTCACCTGCTGCTGCTTAAGAACCAGTGTGGACTCATCGACAGGTGGGTTCATGAGTGGAGCAGCCTCCTCCCTCTGAGTATCAAAGTGGACAAAGAACTGGTTTAGGACATCAGGCAGGGTGGCGTCATCATCTGGCAGTAAATTATTGATTTTATACTCTGTCAGCGCCTTGATGCCTTTCCACATACTGCAGTTCTTGTTATCAAACTGATTTTCAATTCGCAATTTGTATTTGCGCTTTGCATCACTGATACCCCTGCGGAGAATTCCCCGTGCTTCACTGTCGGCTTGTTTGTCTCCTGCCCTGAAGGCTGCATCGTGCTCCCTGAGTAGTGCCCTCACATTGCTGTTAATCCATGGTTTTTGATTGGGAAACACCTTAATTGTCTTTTGTGCTACTATATTTTCTTTACAAAACTTAATATATCCTTGGACTGAACCAACATATTCCTCCAGGTCTGCTCCTTTTGCAAACAAGCCTCAATCGGTGTTGTCAAAACAGTCTTATAGCATTGGGGTGGCTTCCTCAGAACACACATCTACTCTCTTGATGTTTGGTTTTCTCTATAGATCTGTGGTGTTTAAACTGGGTTCAGTATGAGGGAGATATTGTCTAATTGTCCAATGTGTGCAGATGGGGTTGTTTTGAATGGTCCTGGAATATTTGTGTAGACTTGGTCTAGTATGTTACTTTCTTGTGTCGGGAAACTCACATTTCTGTAAAATTTGGGCTTGACCAGTTTAAGATCTGTGTGATTGAAGTCGCCTGCTGCAATGATCACTCCATCCGGGTGAGCCATGAGCTGTTTGTTGCCGCTATCATGTAGCTTCTCCATGCTAACTTAGCTTTAGCTAACGGGGAATGTATACAGCCATAATTATTATCGCCGTAAATTTCCTCAAGAGAAAGAACGGTCTGTACCTTACCGCGTGGAGCTCCAAGATCGTGCAGCAGTTTTCCTTCACAATGCGCACCAATTATTGTTCACACAGACACGCAGTCTTCCTCCCCTGCTCTTCCCGGAGTTCTTCTTGTGGTTGGCCCTGTAAACAGAGCAGCCGACCAGCTCGATAACAGCGTCAGGTACTTTTGGGTTCAGCCTGGTCTCCGTGATGATAGATGCACAGTGAGGAATGGTTCCCACTCTAATCTCATCCATCTTGTTGGTGAGGGATCTGGCGTTAGCGAGAAACAGGCTTGGTAGTGCTGGTCTGTACGGGTTAGCCTTTAGACTGTCCCGCAGCCCGGTCCGCTTCCCCCGCTTCTGTTTCCACTCCCTCCGCCGTCTGCGCACCCTCGCCGGTGGGATGGCAATTCCGAAGGGCTTCGAGGTGCGTAGAATCTCCGGCGGGAAGAGAGTTGTGTTATCTCCGGGATTTGTGTAGTGTTCTTCAATGAACAACAGCTGGAATCGATCGTAACTGGTGAGAGCTGCTAGACACTTAGTGTACTTAGCAGAAATAAGAAAAATACATAGCCGAGAGTGAGCAGAGCCGCTGCTGCGTCTGCAAGCGCCTCCCTAACTTAATATTTTTTCAATGCCACAGTACATCGTCTTTCTTCATGTCTATATGCTCAAGAGATTCAATCCACTCACTGTAGGTCTTCCCTACAATTGTGAAGGTTTCTTTCCCTGGTGAATACTGAAGCAAAGTATTCATTAAGCACCTCCACTACCTGATCTAACGCCATGCGGATGTTTCCACCATCATATCCTATTGGTCCTATAATCACATTGCTCATCCTTTTGCTCTTCACAAACTTGTAGAATGTCTTGGAAGATTTCTTAATCCTGCTCGCCAAGGCCTTCTCATGGGCCCTTCCAGGTCTCCTAATTCCACTCTTAAACTCCTGGTAACCTTGTAACTTTCTAGAACTCTATCTGTACCAAGTTTATTGAAGCTTTCATTATCTTTTTTGCTCTTCTGAACTAGGTTTGCCACAACCTTTGTAAACCATGCATTCCCTGCCTCAATGAAATATACCAGTGTAGAACGGCATGCAAATATTCTCTGAACATTTGCGAAATGTCTGCAGTGAATTTCCCTGAAAGCAACTGCTCACAATTTATGCTTCTGACTTTCTGCCTTATGGCATGCTATTTCACCCTACTCAATTACATGTTTACACAAATTGTGTGCTTGTGCCCTTCTCCAGCGCTATGGTGAAGCAGATAAGAGTTGTGATCATTTCCTCTGAAAAGCTTTCTCACCCCAGCGAACAGGTTCAGTTCCCAATACCAAATCAAGTAGAGACTCTTCTCCAGTTGGCTTATCTATATATTGTGGCAGGAACCCTTCCTGGACACACCTAACAAACTCCGCCCCATTCAAACCCCTTGCTCTCAGGAATCACCCATCGCAACAACCGAATTATTATTGCGCCCTTCCAAAATCTGCCTCCCTGAAATATAGAAAACCTACAAGAAAATACGGGCCTTCCGGCCCAGAAAAATGCAGTGCCGAACACTTTACAAATATCTAGGCTTACTCATAGCCCTCTATTTGTCTAAGCTTCATGTTCCCATCGACAAGTCTCTTTAAAGACCCTGTCGTTTCCGCCACCACCACGACCGCCGGCAGCCCATTACACGCACTCACCACTCTCTATATTTCAATATCTCTTGGACATCGCCCTCAGCAGTTCTCCCTTTTGTTCTTATCCTGTCTTTGATTTCCCTCGATAGCCACGATTGCCATCCTGCCTTCGGAACATTTTCAAATTTGGCATTTGTCTATCCTGTGCGTTTTGCATTGGCCCTGAAACTTTAACCATTGCTCACATGATATTATCCTGCTGGTGTCCCATTTCCAACAACTTTGGCCATCTCCTCTCTCTTGCCTCTGTTTTCCCTTTTCACCACTGCAGGGTGCAGAAGAGGTTCACCAGGATGTTGTCTGGATTAGATTCATGAGCTATCGTGTGCGAAGTGTTCGGAAAAGCGTAAACACCAGGAAATCTGCAGATGCTGGAAATGCAAGCAACGCAGCAGGCCAGGCACTATCTATAGGAAGATCTACAGTCGACATTTTGGGCGGAGACTCTTCGTCAAGACTAACTGAAAGAAAAGATAGTAAGAGATTTGAAAGTGGGAGGGGGAAGGGGAGATCCGAAATGATAGGAGTAGACAGGAGGGGGAGGGATGAAAAGCTGGAAAATTCATTGGGAAAAGGGATACAAGTCTGCAGAAGGGAGAGGGCCATGGGACGGGAGGCTTAAGGAAAAACAAAGGAGTAGGGGAGCACTAGAGGAACATGGAGAGCAGGCAAGGAGTAATTGTGAGAGGGACAGAGAGACAAAAAAGAGGGAGAAGAAAAAAAGCATAACAAACAAACAAATAAATCAAAAAGGCACGGGGTAAGAAAGGGAGGAGGGGCGTTGACGGAAGTTAGAGGAATCAATGTTCATGCCATTAGGTTAGAGGCTACCCAGACGGAATAGAAGGTTTGATCCTCCAACTTGAGTGTGGCTTCATCTTGACAGTAGAGGAGGCCATGCATTAAAATATCAGAATGGGAATGGGACGGGGAAATAAAATGTGTGGCCACTGGGAGATCTTGCTTTCTCTGTCGGACAGAGAGTAGGTTTTCAACGAAACGGTCTCCCAGTCTGTTTCGGGTGTTACCAATATACAGAAGGCCACACCGGGAGCACCGGACGCAGTATATCACACAGGCTGACTCACTGGTGAAGTGTCGCATCACCTGGAAGGACTGTCTGGGGCCCTGAATGGTGGTGAGGGAGGAATTGTAAGGGCGGGTGTAGTACTTGTTCAGCTTCCAGGGATAAGTGACTGGAGGGAGATCGGTGGGGCGTCCGAATGTACAAGGGAGTCGCATAGTGAGCGATTCCTGTGGAAAGCAGAAAGAGGGAGCGTGGGAATGATGTGCTTGCTGGTGGGATCCCGTTAGAGGTTGCTGAAGTTACGGAGAATTATATTTTGGACCCGGATGCTAGTGGGGTGTTAGATGAGTACAAGGGGAACCCTATACCTAGTCGGGTGGCCGGAGGATGGGATGAGAGTAAGTAAGCGTGAAATGGGAGAGATATGTTTTAGAGCAGAGTTGATGGTGGAGGAAAGGAAGCCCACTGCTTTTGAAAAGGAAGAGATCTCTTTCATCCTGGAATGGAAAGCCCCATCCTGAGAGCAGATGCGGCGGAGATAGAGGAATTGCGAGAAGGCGATGACAATTTGCAAGAGACAGGGTGGGAGGAGGAATAGTCCAGGTAGCTGTGAGAATCCGTAGGCTGGTAGTAGGCATCAGTCGATAAGCTGTCTCCAGAGTTAGAGAGCGAAAGATCAAGAAAGGGGAGGGAGCCTTCGGAAATGGACCACGTAAATTTGAGGGCAGGGTGAAAGTTGGAGGCAAAGTTAATGAAGTCAACGAGCTCAGACTGCATGCCGGAAGCAGCGCCAATGTAGTGAAGAAAAACAGGGGGACAGATACCTGGATAGGCTTGAAAAAACTTAGGTAGATTTAACTGGCGTAGAGGCGGTTCAGAGTGACCCGATGAAGTTTAACAAGCATATGATAGACGTAATTAGATTGACTTGTTAGTTGTTAACATTATAATCCCCAAGTCCAAATTTGTAACACCATAATAATGAGGAGGAATCTTTTTATCCAGCAAGTGGTGATCCAGTGGAATTCAATGGCATGGACACCAGGCCATCGAGTATATTTAAAAGAGAGTTTGATAAGTGCTTAGTTATTAAGTACGTCAAGGGTCATGGGGAGAAGGCAGTAGAATGGGGTTGAGATGGAAAATAAAAGACACGGGACAGGAGCAGAAAGAAGAAACTTTAGAGTGCGACGTGTCGAGCGCAGACAGATGGGATAGACGCAAATAGGTTTTCCTGTCTGACACGGAGAAGTGGGGCTGAACACCGGTTCTTTTTCCACTCTCAGACCCTCACTGAGACCATTTTTCACCAGTACCTGTTTTGGAAACAATACATTTCAATGTTCAATTTCAACGTGAATTTTTATCAAAGTGCGTTCACCAGATCCTATCATACAATTCGTTTTCTTGTTGGCAAGGCAACTCCAAGCTCACACCCTGCCTGGGGTAGGGACTGGGTCCGATACTAGAGGGGCAGGGTTGCTTGTGTCTGGAACTTTGTGAGGAAGCCCTAAATCCATCCTCCACATTCCCCTTTTCCTTTCTCACTCCGCTCCCTCACACTTTACTGCATGTGTTTGTGTGTGTGAGAGACCTGCCTGTCCAATCACCCTCAATCAACAGTCCCCTCTCCCCTAACACAGTCACATTCCTGTACTCAATCCTCGCTAGCTCAAATAATCTGAAAATCTTATACCCTCCCTCCTGCACCAACTCCATAGCCATGTGTTAAACTGCATAATCTTCTTTTTTCTTGTATGTGGCACAGGTGACAACCCTGAGATCACAGCCCTGTAAGTGCTGCCCTTAAACATAGAGCCAGACTCCCTGAACCCACTTTGCTGAACATCGTCACTCCACCTGCCCACATAATTGCTACCCACATAAACCATAGCTTTCACTATTCGCCTTGCTTAAGAATGCTGAAAAATGGACCAGTGATGTACTGGACTCTAGCAAACAGGAGGCAACATACCATCCTGAAATATCGTACTCACCCACAGAAATTCAATCTGTTTCCATAACTAATGAATCGCCTATCACACAGCTCGACTCTTCTCCCCTCTTCCCTTATGAGATACAGAGCGAGAGACCCAATGGCTATGACCTTCTCCTGCTGGGTCCCTCCCCACCCCGCCTGCAACCGTATCCAGAATGATACACAAGTGGATGTGCACAGGGGTAGTCTGCAATGGCTGTTTAACCCCTTTCCATTCCCTGGCTGTCACCCAGTTTCCTGTGTCCTGCTCGTTGGGTGCAACTACCTCGCTAAGCATCACATCTATCAGCCCTGAAGCCTCCAGAAAGTTCTGGTGTACGTCCAGTTCCAGCCTCTTAATGCGAATTGTTAGAAGCTGCAGCTGGCCCACTTCTCAAAGGTGTAGTGATCAGGGATACTGGACATGTCCCTGCCTTCCTACATCCCTCAAGAGGAGCTTTCCACTACACCGTCTTTTATTTCTACTGTTCTAACTGAGGAACTGTAAAGAAGGAGGCAAAGTATTTACCTTCAGCTTAATTACATCTTCCCTGACTGAAGGCTTTTATCACTGACAGCTAAAGCCTCAAAATCTCCACTCCAACTTTATTCACTCCGACATTGACCGCTCCACTTGCTTCGACTCAATGTTAAGTTTTTCTTTCTGATTAAATCCAAATGCTGATTTGGCGCAGCTGCTGCCTTTAATCATCGACCACTGACCGCAGGCCATCGTCAGCATTGTTTCCTCAAGGGACAATCTTGCTTGACACATCTATTGGCATTCTTTGAAGAAGTAACAAGCAAGATAGGAAAAGGAGTATTGGTTGTCCACTGTTACATAACCAGTGGGTATCTTGTGACTCTCTTATGACCATGATGTTTTGTAATGTTGGGGTGATGTAATTTTCCCGCCAGTGTGAGGTCATGTGATGACATGTTCCAACAGGTATAAAACGGGAAAGCCTATTGAGATGCAGGAGTTTTTTGTGTTGAGTCATCATTTAATTTGTCAGCTTTTCCGTTCTGCTGCGTATTTGTCTCATGATACAGTTTCTTTTAAAGTGGAGTTTTAAGTTCTACGGTTAGGTACAGATTCGCTGTGCCAGCAGTTTTGCCAATTGCTGCCAGTTCTGTTCAACGTATCTTTGATTTAATTTTAAAATCTAAGTATTCGAGAGTGAACACTTTATCGAAGTACAGTGCTGTTGCAGAGGTTAAACACTTTACATAAAATAAAAGACAGAGACTCTCTGGGCTCAGTTCACAGCGAGAACCTTTATTGTCGTGATGATCACTGACAGCCAACCCTCACGGTGGAGTGACTGACTCTGACCCGATGCATAAACATATTGACATTTTATAAAGAAAGATGAAAAAGTCTGACGTACAAGGAAGTAATAATATTGCATGTTATGTCTAATCTGCGGTTTTAGCTGGAATGGGTCACACCAAGTTTTAAAGCATACACTCTTGGCTGCGGTTAATAAGTAAGCTATTTATGTGGCAGTTCTTGTAAGAACATTGCTCTTTATGTGGCAGTTCTCGTAAGAACATTGCTCTACAGACGTAAGGTGTTAACACCTCTGATAAACATGACTCTTACATAAATAATTGTTTAACACATTTGACATCAAGCCAAATGTCCCAAAATAGGGGCTTCTAGCAGCAAGCAAAGCAAATGCAGAATTTTCATCTCCACAGTTCCCCCTTGTTGATCTTTTATGATCAACACCCTTGCTTCTCACAACGGCAAGTCAAAGGATCGAGTGAAGTTGTTGTCTTTGGCGGTTTTGTACTGTATTGTATCGGTATTATCGAATCGAATATAGTGACCTGCATCTGAGGTAACCCCTGCCCGTAAGAGTAGAAAGGGTTGGGCATTCGCCAAGAAAAAGATCAGTTCCTTTAAGCCGATTTAATTTTCTTCATAGTTAATCCTTCAGACAAGGCATATTCCGAGTGGAATCAGCAGCAACATCACGACGTCGAGGAATTTGTTACTTTAGGAAAGACTCTCAGAATTGACTAAAAATCACTGGGACTTTCGTATTTATCATATTAAGACTGTGTTCGCTTTCACCATTTTAAGACAGTGTTTGCATTTACCACTTTAAAATTGTGTTCGTGTTTACCACTTTAAGAACTTTTCCAGAGTTGCTGTATAGCAGTTAACTTTCAATTAAGTTAGTCAGATGTTTACATTTCATTTTTGCTGATCAGGGTTTAATAAATGTTTATTTGTTTATATAATACTTGACTCAATTCTATATTCACGTTTCGTAACAGTTGGGGGCTCATCCAGAGATTTTCCGTTTTTGCCCTTATGTGCTTGCTTGATTATCAATCTGATTTGGAAACGGGAAATACACGATTCTTTTGTTTGTTTGGTTTGTGGGTGGTATTCGGCAACAATGAATATGAATTTTCAGCATTGCCAGACCCGGAGTTAATAGCGAAGTCTAAAAAGGGCGATGTATCTGAGATTGCTTGCAGGGTGGACTTTAAAGGAATTTTCAAGGCTACAACAAAGCCTGTAATTCAGAGGAAAATCGTGGAACACAATATAAATTCGGGTGTTTTTGATGAAGCGGAATTAAACGTAGAAACAGAAGTAGGCATCCAGCTACACCTGGAAAAGGTAGCGTTAGAAAAGCTTAGAATAAAAGCTGAGTTAAGATAGAAACAATGTAAAGCAGACTTGGAATGATGTCGGTTAGAAGATGAAAATAAAAAGAGTGAATTTGAAGCCAGAGAAGCAGAGTAAAACGGAGTTTGAGCGAGCGATGGCGGAATTAAAGTCTGAGAATCAAGCATCTGGTTCGAGGAAACAGTTTGTCGCTAGTTGGGAAGTTATATTAGCTCCTCCATTTTATGTAATAGAAGTGACTAAATATTTCCAAGATTTTGAAACTGTTACTCTGATTTCAGATTGGCCGAAAGAGAAATGGCCAATGATGTTACAGAGTGTAATTAAAGGCAAGGCACAACAGGTTTATAGAGCTTTAACTGCTAAGCAAGCGCTTGATTATGATATTGCGAAGCAGCAAATACTGAAAGCAAATGAACTAGTTCCAGAAGCTTACAGAAAAAGATTGAGAAATTTGAAGAAACCCGTGGAAAAAAAAAAGCTTAGGTGAAATTTGCCTACGATAAAGCTGGGAGTTTTGAGAGATGAGCTCCCTCTAAAAATGAGAAAGGGAAGTATATATGAAAAAATAAAGGAGTTGATTTTAGTGGAGGAATTTAAAAGGAGAATCCCTGTTGAGGTAAGAACATACTTAAATGAGAGGGCCACTGCTACATTCTAGGAGTCTGCTAAATTTGCAGATGAGTATGCTTTAATCCATAAGAAAAATTTTCCTCAGGGTAGAATTTTTAAAAGGAAAAATAGCACAGCGAGTCAAAGCAAACCAGAAATTAAATCAGAAATTAGTGTGAAAGATCAGAATGAAGGGAAACATGTGAAGGAAAGACAGTTTGTTCCTATTTGTAATTATTGAAAGAAACCTGGTCACGTAATGGCGAACTGTTTCCGGTTGAAGAAGAAGGAGAAAGAGGCTGTCACAGATGCTTGTGCGCAACATACTGGAACACATTTAACTCCACAGGGTTCGATAAATACAAATGAAGCTTTGTCAGATTCTGACCAAGTTAAGAGGAGATATAATCATTTTGTACTCAAAGGATTTGTATCCTTGAAAGAGAGATCCACTCCGGTGCCAATAAATATCCTTAGGGTTAATGGAGCTTCTCAATTACTAATGTTAGACAGAGTTGTTGGCCAGAAAGAATGACAATCTTCAAATCAGTGAATTCACATGAATCAAGGACAGTGGAGGTGGTCTTTGTTCTTGCCGTGTGCTTGGGGGATGGAGGCTTCCATTTTGTGAAGACACTCTATTCTCCATTTTGTGAGCTTGACATGCAAGGCTTGATTAGTGTTTTAAAGAAGACACAAAGACTCTTCAGGTAATCTGCTGGATTGGGGTTATTTGTGAGGTGTTATTTGGTTGACTATAACATGCAGGATTGAGAATGCCTGAGTCGATTCGACCTCATTGCTGACTGAGAACAAATAGCCACGAGTTAGCAACTGTCCCTTGATGGGAAGAGGACAATAGATCGATGCTGCTCTGGACCAGTCGCCATGACCAGGCGTTCAAGGCCAGACACATGACCTGCGGCCAACGACACGGGAATGCGACATTTGAATTGATAAGAAATTGATATAAAAGTGGATGTTTTGTGTGTGCTGGTGGCGGTAACTTCGAAGAATACCCATCGCAGATACAAGCGAGAAGAACCCTACATGAAGCACGTGAAGAGTGAATCGGGACCACGAAGAACAAGGAACACCTGACCAGCGTAAATTCCTCCGCCCGGGTAATACCTTTGCTATTCTTTGACTATCCAGGAGATTCAGGGATACTTAGCAGATGTGGGTCCAAGGCATTTAGTGTATGAATTCACGTACTTGTTAGTTTGAAAAATAAAGTTAATTGTCAGTAAACACAGATCTCGCTGTTCCTCACTCAGAATCGTTGGAAGAGGTAGAAGCGGTATCGCGCTCTCTCTCTCTTTTTCCAGCTGAATTGGCATCCCTGGGTGGGCACCCTTAGAAGTTAGATTAGGAAAAATAGCATTAGAGCATAATGTAAACTGGGAAATACAAGATAAAATTATCTTAAGTGGATTTACGGGACCTTCACAAGTGAGACACGTGAGTGCACCTTTAGAAGTTAAAATAGGGGACATAGCATTAGAACGTTCCATCGTGCTAGTTGAATTACCCCGGGAACAGGAACAGATACTGGGGAGTGATTACATGGCCAAAGCGGGACTTTGTTTTGATCCAGTTAACTGTATGATTTGGCGAAAGCCAACCAGTATGAATGATAAATGTCACAGACAAATTCCAGTAGGTGAATATCAGGATAGAATCTACACCATGGGGGAAATGTGGATAAAACCAGAGGAGATGAGCAGTGATCACATGGTACAGCAAATCATTACACAAAACTTAGGGGCATTTGCACGATACAAGCATGGCTGCGGAAAGATGGCTGGCAGTGTGTGCATACCCCAAACCACAGAAGGAATATGGATTTCCAAAGAAAGCTGAGGAAGATGTGGGTAAGGTAATACAGAGTTTGGTACAACAAGAGGTACTGAGGCACGTAGCCTCAACTAATAACTCACCCATATAGCCAGTGAGGAAACCAGATGGTAGTTGGAGATTGACAATAGACTATCGACAGCTGAATAAAGTAATCCCTTTAACAGCCCCAACTGTAGCAACTAACCCAGAAACAGTAGTCAAACAGAATTAAAAAGCTCAATGGTTTACAGTTTTAGACATAAACAATGGATTTTGGTCTACCCCATTAGAATGAGAGTGGCAATACAAGTTTGCATTTACCTTTCAGGGACAGCAATATACATGGACTGCCCTACCACAGGGGTTCCATAATTACCCACCTATATTTCACCAGCATTTAAAGGAAGACTTAAAGAGGTCCTCAAAGCCTGTATGCTTGGTCCAATATATAGATGATTTACTCCTGCAGACAGAAACTAAGCAGGAATACTATCAGCTATTGACAGAACTGTTGCAATTATTGCATGCATTGGGACTAAAGATAAATCCCAAAAAAAAACACAAGTGATTAAACAAAAGTTCGTTATTTGGGAATGACCTTGACACGGGGAAAAAGAGAAATTGATAAAAGAAGAGTAAAGTCGGTTATGAAACTGCTTATTCCTCAAGATGTGAAAGGGCTGATGTTATTTCTGGGGCTAATAGGCTACTGTAGGGATCACATTGATGGATTTTCCACTAAGCCAGCTCCTCTAATGGAATTACTGAAAACGAATGTGGCATGGGAATGGAAATCAGAACACACACAGTCTATCACAGCTCTGAAGCAAGCACTGGTCATGGCAACTGCTTTGAAAACCCCAAATCCGGATGAAACATTCCCATTGGAGGTGGCTACAACTGATACCACCCTCTCAGCAGTCCTATTACAGGGGACGCATGGGAAGTTAAGACTAGCAGCGTATGCATCACACATGCTCTCACCAGTAGAACAGTGGTATACTGTATGTGAAAAACACTTGTCAGCGGTATTCTGGCAGTACAACATTTAAACTACATAGTGGGAATTCATCCACTTACGATATTGACAGAACATACCCCCATCCATTTACTGTTAGATGGAAGGATTAAGTAAGGATGGAAGGATCAGTAAGCCAAAACAGACTTGCCAGGTGGGCATTGGTGTTGCAAAGGAGAAATATAACTGTAATACGAGTAAGTTTCACCACTATATTAGCTGACAACCTGATATACCAAGGTGTTGAACATGAGTGTCAGGTTTTGATGGCAAATGATCCCAAGGGATCATTTGTATCAAAACAAAGAGGAGGGAATATAGACAAATCAGACTATATAACGCTTGGGACCAAAAACACAAAGGAGAAGGGAAAACCCTATTTTAATGTTTTTGCGGATGGCTCCTCATCAGTACAGGATGGTGAGAGGAGAACTGGGTGTAGCATTTACGTAGAGGATGAACAGGGACAGGAAAGGTATAGTATAGCTTTAAAGCTACCCAAAACCATGAGCGCACAAGCAGCAGAATTGGCAGCTGTAGCATATGTGGTTAGCCACCCAGAATATTTTCCACCTGGAGCAGTCATACTCTCTGATAGTATTTTTGTGTGTAACAGTCTTACAGAACACTTGCCTCTGTGGTAAGCAAGACGGTATGTTTCGGCTGACGGAAAGCCCCTGCCAACTGCTGCTCTGCTGCAATATATATTTGAAGAAGCAAAGAGGAAAGAATACGGAGTTGTAGAGGAGAAAGTTCACTCTAATTTGTCCCCTGAGGTGAATAAGAAGGCTGATGAGTTAGCAAAGCAAGGTGCTTTAAATGGGCAGGAATGGCAACCACAGATTGGGGAGATGGGAAGGCAGAAGGAACAACAGATTAAGGTTATGGATTTATCTGAGGAGTAGAAAAAATATAAAGAGTTAAAAAAAGGAGTAAGTTCAGAAATGTATGAAGAATGCAAGGGTGTACATGTTAAGGATGGAGTAGTCCTATATGAAGAAAGATTGTTGTTCCAGAGTTAAGAAGAAATCACTAGTACCATGATTTATGGGGACAGTTGGGAGCTGAAAGAACGCTGGAAAAATCAAGGAGGTGTGTTGGTGGCCTGGGATGAAGGACGAAGTGGAACACTATGTCAATAATTGTTTGATTTGTGCACGATATAATCCTGACGGAAATATAAAGAAAGGAGCCCTCCGACATACCAGACCAAAGGAAGGACCTTGGACTAATTTTCAGATAGATTATGTTGGATCTTTGCCACCGACCACAGGAGGGTACAAATATATCCTTCTAGTAGTAGACAATTTCACCAAATGTGTGGAAGCTTTCCCAACTAAGACTAAAACAGCCAGAGCTACTGCAAAAATCTTACTGGAAAGGGTTTTCATATGTTGGGGATTAGCTCAGAGTATAGAGTCGGATAGAGGCACACATTTTACAGCCCATATAATGCAACATGCCGTGGTACTTTTAGGAAGTAAGCAGAGATTTCATATACCCTATAGACCACAGTCTAGTGGAATTGTGAAAGGAATGAACAGAAATTTAAAAAACATGATGGCCAAAATGGTACAACAACATCGAATAACATGGCAAGCAGTTATGGCTTGTGTATTGATTATAATAAGGAATACAGTGGCATCTTCAACAGGTTACACCCCTTATAAACTCATGACTGGAATAAACATTTGAGGGTTAGAGGAGTTATTAGCATTAGATTAGTCAGAACCTGAAATAGATGGGATTGTATCAGAAAAATGGGTACAACAGTTGGTAGAGACAGTGAAAGGGGACAATTATGTGGCAGTTCATCAAATAGAAAAGAAGAAGCAGCAGAGTAATGCCTACTTTGACTCAAACGTCAGTCCCATAGAATTAAGCCCAGGACAAAGAGTGATGATTAGAATCTAACAACCCACTTCATTTTTAAATCCAGGTTTCGCAGGGCCCTATGAAATCATAGACAAAGCAAGTCCATCAGTATACAGGTTGCTAACTTCTCCAGATAAAATTGGATGGTACCACATTAACCAGTTGAAATTGGTGGGGGAGAAGCAGGAAAATTATCATCATTGACATGTGAAAATTGTTGTACATGATAGTCCCGGTTTTGGAGACTTGACAATCGATGGACACAATAGATCTGATTTCGAATATCTGAATTTGAAAGTTATTCCAAGAAGATGGCAACAGGAGGAGTTTTTCCATTTTCTCAGTTTGAAAAACAGGGGAGATGTGTAAATAAAATAAGGAGGAGAAATACATTGGTTGCTGCCTCGCCTGTCTTGAAACGAAATTGGGTGAGAAAAGATGGACGACTTGAATCCAAAGATGATTGGAAACCAAGATTGCATGGGATGGAAAACCAGATAGAAAACATGGATTTAAAGTAATTCAAGATTGGAACTGGAAATAAGAGCAGATATTACCCTTTCTGTATTTACAGATTTAATTCAATATGAAGAGAATAATGCATTTTATCGTGATGGAATTGACCATGACTGGGGTCGTGATTGGTTGTGCTTCCGAAACATTACTTCCGATGAACGTGTCAGCAACAACGTCATTATATGAAGACTATTTGGTGATCAAAATAATCTTTTCTCAACGGATACAGATAATACGGGCGCATGTGGAAGAAATGGAATACTCGAATCTGTATTATGCTGGGATAAATGGTTTGATGTGTGTGGATAAAACAATAAATATTCCAGAGGGCCATCAGTGGACTCAAAAAATCAAAGGTTATTAAGACACATGATGAGAAGGCAAATGAAATGTCGGGTGACTTAGACTTTTGGAATAAATTTTGGAATTGGGGATCAAATATTCACATATATCCATTGGTGAGGATAATCTCACATGCTGCGGTAATATTAATTTTGTGTACACTGATTGTATTATTTAATGTGTATCAACTCAGAAGATGGAAGTCTGAAATTATGCAAAAGGTAGAGGCGAATTATTTTGCACTACTGAAAAAAAAAACGATGGCCAGTATAAAAAAATGTCTGAATTTAGTAGGTATAAGTTATAATGTCAGTGCAGCACACCTGCTGGGGATCCATGGCAATCCAATCGTTGGTCAATAGAATAGAGGAGTATAATGATCCTAAGATAAATGTTTGGATCAAGAGGAGGGATATGTTGACCAGAAAGAACGACAATCTTCAAATCGGTGAATTCAATTGAATCAAGGACAATGGAAGCGGTCTTTGTTCTTGCCGTTTGCTTGGGGGATGAAGGCTGCCATTTTGTGAAGACACTCTATTCTCCATTTTGAGAGCTTGATATGCTGGGCTTGATTAGTGTTTTAAAGAAGACTGTAGTATTCTCGCACAGGTGTAAAAGAACTCTGAACTAAACATCAAGCATAAACCAATCAATGAGGCGGTCCCAATAAGATTAACGGTTTACTGTTCTCTCTTCCACACTAACGTATGGTGAAAGCTGTTGATAAAACAATACAAAATATATACAGTATTTGTTTCCTTTTTGCCATCACTTTTATACCATAAATACTTGCAAAAGTAAAACTGCAACAACTATATTACATTAAAGTGTTACATACAGTCAGAATCTACCTACGCCATCGACTGTCTTTAAACACACTTCAACACAAACTATCAGAAACTCTTTAAATAACAAGAAAACATAAACTTTATCAACCGTCATTACTTTTAACAGAATCAGCGTTAACACTTTTAATTCAACATATCGATTATCTCATGAACTCACGGCGTTGCTTCACTAATGTTTCTAGTGCGTCGAAAGAAAACTTTTCTCGCACTGATCCTGCACACATAAGCCCCCTCCTTCCCGTTGCTTTTCCCACAAGACGCGGCGAAACCGGGAGTGACGTCATCGCATGCCGCGATATATCACAGACAACGAATTTACTTTAAACAACCTTAACTTTAACTAGAAAATAATAACAAACAAATTACTAAAGCGAAAATATAATAAACTAAACAAATGCCTTAAAGGCAACACACTACCCGCCTGACCTTCGTAAGGTCACAATGAATATAATACCAAACTTCAGTCTCTAAATCAGTCCTAGGTAGAAGTAGAATGACTTCTGCAACTGGCCCTTGGTAAATTTTCACATCACCTTGGTCAGAAGTTTTCAACTCAACATTCCTGACATGTCCATACCTTCTAGGGAAGGTGGCAGTGATTCCAGCCATTGACCAGCAGTTGCGGGCGATTTGCTTGTCCCTGAGCAGGACTAAATCTCCAACTTGAAGATTCCTGCAGGGTTCTGTCCACTTTGTCTGTGTTGCAACAAAGGTAGATATTCATGTCTCCAAGGAGACCAGAACCGATTTGCCAGAGCCTGGACCTGTCTCCATTTATTTGTGTACAAACCCTTATCAGAAAAGTCCCCAGCTGGAGGGGGAGCTCCTGCCTTCTGCGTAAGGAACATTGATGGCGAGAGGATGAAGGGGTTTTCCAGGTCAGAAGACGCAGTTAGAAGTGGTCGTGCATTTATAATAGCTGTGACCTCTGCCATTAGTGTGCACAGTACCTCGTGGGTCAGTTGGGTGCGTTGCTGCAGAAACATTAAATCAAGAATTTTTCTGGCGATACCAATCATCCGCCCCCATGCGCCTCCCATGTGAGAGGTGTGTGGTCTGTTAAACACCCAGTTGCATCCCTGCTGACTGAAGTACTTTTGCACCGTTTTGTCCATCCCGAGCTCCTTGGACGCTCTAACAAAGTTCGTGCCGCAATCAGACTTTAACTGTTTTGCAGGGCCTCTTAGCGCTAATAAACGCCTGAGAGGGTTAATGCAGCTGGATGTATACAAAGATTCGATTACCTCAATGTGTACCGCTCTTGACCTCATGCAGCTAAACATGATGGCCCACCGCTTGCTCTCTGCTTGTCCTCCTCTGGTGCGTCTTGTAGTGATAGTCCAGGGACCAAATACATCGAGCCCCACATATGTAAAAGGAGGGCAGGCTTCGAGGCGTTCTGGTTGGAGGTCCGCCATAAGTTGAGCTTCCAGCTTCCCTCGCAGTTTCCTGCAGGTTACACATTTGTGAAGTACTGAATTGATTAGTGTTTTACCTCCCAAGATTCACAGCCCTTATTGCTCCTTCCGTCAGGTGACGGCCCTGATGCGTTCCCTGTTCATGGTGATGGCGAGTGAGCAGTAAGGACACATGGCTGTCTTTGGGCAGGATTACTGGACTCTTTTCTTCAGCTGGAAGTTGTGAGTGTATTAACCGGCCTCCAATGCAGATGATATCGTTCTTCAGGATAGGGTTGAATTTCCTCAAAGGGCTGTCATTTGGTATTGGATTATTTACTTGGAGAGCCGAAAACTCCTTTGAAAACGCTGCTCTTTGAGTTGCTTTAAAGATAACGTCCTTTGCCTGGGCCAATTCGTCCGCAGTGCGAGGTAAGTTACATTTGTGCCATCCCCTGCATTTACTATTTCGGGATGAGTATTTGTGTGATCTGGCCATGTGAATGAGGAACGCAAGTCCCCTCACTAAAGAACTCAAAGTGGAGAAACGCTGAAAGCGTTCGTTAGTACGTATCGATTTTTCGAGGTAGGTGACTCCTGTTTGTATTTGTGGCCGAATTTCCGAGTCTCTTTCGGGTTCGATCAGCTCAAATGCCTCTCTCATTTGAGTTTTTTTCTGTTGGTGGCTGATACAGAAAGAGGGGGGGGGGGTCTGTGCTCCAGGATGTCTGAGCCAGGCGGGATGCAGGTAAGGATCTTGATGCATGGTCTGCAGGGTTATCCTCGGTAGGTACATAATGCCATTGTTCTGGCTTTGATGACAGACGGATACGTTGAACTCTATTATGAACGTACACGTGGAAGCGTTTTGATTCGTTATAAATATAACCAAGCACTACTTTGCTATCTGTGCAGAACTTGATATCGTCCAGCTTTAGGTCTAGCTCGTCCTGGATAAGATCTGCCACTTCCCCAGCCAGGACAGCTGCGCACAGTTCAAGCCTTGGAGTTGTCGGCTCGGACTGAGGAGTGAGCTTCGCCTTACCAGTTAAAAATCCTACTTCAACTTGACCATCCTTCCCGACTACTTTCAAGTAAGCCACAGCACCGATGGCCTTGGTAGACGCATCCGAAAAAACACACAATTCTCTGTTCGCTGCCTCGGTGGGTGAAGTCGCAGCGAACGTACGTCGTATATGAAGCTGTTTTAGATCTTGAAGTGAATCTTTCCAAGCCTCCCACTTGCTTAGCTTGTCTTCTGGTAGGGGAGTAACCTAGTCAGAAAGCTCAGAGGTAAGTTTTCTGAGAAGGACTCTTCCCTGGATCGTAACTGGTGCCAGTAGACCCAATGGATCGAAAACACTGTTGACAGTGGAGAGAACTCCGCGGTGGGTAAATGGCTTGATCACGGTCGGCACGGAGAACGTGAATGTGTCAGTCGTAATCTCCCAAAGGAGACCCAAGCTCCTTTGCGGGGGTATGGTTTCTCCATCTAAATCTAGGTCTTCGATTGCCGCAGCACAGTCATCGTGTGGATAGGCCTCCATTACTGCTTGACAGTTTGATGCGAACTTGTGCAAGTGGAGGTTTGACTCGGCGAGTGAGGCTTGTGTACGACGGAGCAGATCGCTTGCTTCGTCTTCTGTCTGTAGTGATATCAAGCCGCATTCGACATAGAAGTGCCTTTCTACAAAGTTAACGGTGTCATCGCCGTGCTCCTCTGATGGCTCTTCGCAGCCGATAGATGGCCACGGCAGGTGATGGACTATTGCCGAAAACGTGGACTTTCATCCGGTACTCAATGACTTCCTTGTTAACGTCATTGTCTTTGTACCATAAGAAACGGAGGAAATTGCGATGGTCCTCCTGCACTAAGAAGCGATGGAACATCTGCTGGATGTCCGCTAGTATTGCGACCTTCTCCTTCCGGAAGCGCAGCAGGACGCCGAGAACGGTATTGTTAAGGTCTGGGCCTGTAAGGAGTACGTCATTCAGGGAGATACCAGCGCACTGAGCACTAGAGTTAAAGACCACCCCGATCTGATTGGGCTTTTGTGGGTGGTAAACCCCAAACGTTTGGAGGTACCAGCACTCCTCGACTTCCCTCAGTGGCGGTGCTACTTCAGCATGTCCATTAGCGAAGATCTTCTCTATAAATGCTACGTATTGTTGCTGCATCTCAGGTTTCCTTTTCAGTGTTTTTTGCAAGGACGTGAACCGCTTGGCTGCCTGTTCTTTGTTGTTTGCCAAGCGCTGGCGTGGTTCTCTGAAAGGTAGTGGGGCGACCCAATTATTTGCATCATCTCTGAAGACCTTGGTGTCCATTATTATTAAGAAAATGGCGTCTTGTGCTGATAGAGCAAGTTTATTATCATGCTTAGTTTGAGCGAAGACTGAGTGACCCAGCGTCTTGTCGGTTAATTTACATTTGTTAAAACCTTGTCGTGCTTCCTTGATACACATGAAACTTGTGCAGGGTTGAAAAATGGAATGGCGGCCGCTCTCTGGCACATTGGCCTTGAGTGTGTTAACTGTCGGTTTATCTACATTGCCAAGGCACACCTCTCCTATCACCACCGAGCCCAGATCCAAGCGTTGCGCAAAGGGGGCGTCGTGTGGTCCATTGACCTGCTGCCTAACCTTGTGCACCTGGAGAACATCTCTTCCTAATAGCAGGAGTATTTCTGCTTTAGGATCCAGTTCTGGGATGTGCTTGGCAATGTGGTTCAGATGTGGCCTGTGTAGCACTGAACTTGGCGTCGGGATCTCAGTGCGGTTATTCAAAATGTCATAGCACTCCAAGAGTGGAGGGAGACAGATAACAACTTTGCCATCCAGGGACTCGAGCTGGAAGCCTTCTGCCTTCCTTCCATATGTTTCCACGCTGCCTGAGCAAGTTCTAAGGTAGAATGGGAACAGATTACTCTCAATGTTGAACAAGTAATGAACCCTGGTCTGACTAGTGAGCGATTGCTTTGATCGTCCAGAATCACATAAGCTTTGAAGGCCTTATCTTTGGCTCCCTTAGGGTACACCATAGCGAGGCAGGTCTTCGAACAAGAACAGCTTGACTGAGCTTGACCACAGACTTCTGTGCAGCTCGAGCTGACAACAGTTGCCCTGGAGTGAGCCTCTCCCTCCCCGCTGTCCTGTTGTGAGGGTGAAGGAGCTTTGTTGGTTTGCGGTAACCGGCCGGGATGCATGGCCCCATCATGATTAGTGCCATTACATTCCGGGCACTTCATGGAGATCGTACACTCTCTAGCAAGGTGAGAGGTAGAGGAATAGCATTTAAAACATTTTTTTTCTCTTTGAGAGAGGCCATTCTCTTTCCAAGGGTTTTTTTTTTCCTAAACTTTCTGCATTTTTGAGGGGGTGGGGTTTGTTATGCAATGGACAATTCTTGCTTGGATCATTGTTAGTTGTAAAGACTTCAGTTTTACGCACTGAGATAGGTTTATTAATGTTGACATTATTGGAAGTGGATTTAACCGGTTTGGTGTAAATTGTACTGCTACCTAGACTCATGAAGCTAGGGTCGTTTCGCTTCTGCGCCTCATTGCACACAAACCTAGTGAAATACTCAAAGGGAGGAAATCGACCATTGTTCTCTTCCTTGTACTCTGAGCCAACAGACACCCACCTTTCCTGCAGCCCAAATGGAAGTTTCTCCACGGTTTGCCTAATCCCGTATGAAGTATCTAGGTATAATAGTTCAGTTAAATAGCCATCTTCTTTGGCGATGGATTGTTCCTTGATGGGAAGCGGACAATAGAAGGATGCTGCTCTGGACCAGAGCCAATGACCAGGTGTTAAAGGACAGACACATGACTTGCGGCCAAAGACACGGGAATGCGACATTTGAATTGATAAGAAACTAATATAATAGTGGATGCTTTGTGGATGCTGGTGGCGGTAATTTCGAAGAATAACAATCGCAGATACAAGCGAGAGGAACCCTGCGTGAAGCACGCAGAGAGTGAATCGGGACCACGAGGAACAAGGAAAGCCTGGCCAGCGTAAATTCCTCCGCCCGGGTAATACCTTTGCTACTCTAACTATCGAGGAGAGTCATGGATACTTAGCAGGTGTGAGCCCAAGGCATTTAGTGTATGAATTCACGTTCTTATTAGTTTCAACAATAAAGTTGATTGTCAGTTAATACAGATCTCTCTGTGCCTCACTCAGATCCTTGGAAGAGGTCGAAGCGGTATCGCACTCTCTCTTTCTTTTTCCAACAGAGGGTAAAGTTTATTGATGAGTCTGACATTGGTGTGGTACACTATATACGAGGTGTTGGGAGTGCCCTTATGCCTATACATTTGTATGAAGCAAATTTAAGGTCATGGTTAGTTACAGGACCTGTTAAAGTAGGAGTACAACCTAGCTGACAGTGAATGATGTTTCTCTACTGCTAGCAAATCACTGAGCAGATGGCCAAGTTTTTCCTGAAGTGCATTTGACAATAAAGTCAGCGGAAACACGGATGGATTCTAATGCAAATTTCTTTTGTGTTGTAAGTCGAGCTATGGCTGAAAAGCTTGACGTGCAGGATGAGGTTGTTATCCATGACTGTTCAACTCGGGATTCGAAATTTGAGTAAGTGTCGGAAACTTTCTTACATTCTTTGTTTGATCAAGATCCTTGGAGTAAGTCTGACCATGAAGATTTGTCTCTGTCTCGGAAGGAGATGATAGCAGAGCAGAGTAGGAACCCTGAGATTATCAAATTCGAAGAACAAGCTCTCCCAGATAGTGAAATTGAGAAGGTGCCAGTAGGATATTATTTTGAGAAAGGAGTATTAATGAGGAAGCACGGGAGTCAGTGCAGGATTCATTTAGATTTTAGTCTGTTTGGGCATAGATTTAAATGACCTTTGGTCTTTTTAAAACAACAGTGTATTAATACAGAGGTACACACTAATTTGCTAGATCACGTTTTAAAATTTAAGAAAAGATTGCATAAAGCATGTAGCTGAGCCAGGAAAATTTTAAAATCGGCTCAGGTGAAAATGAAAACCTGGTGTGATAAGGAAGCTAGGGTGAGTTCATTTAAGAATGGAGATAAGGTGTTCTTTCCCGGTGCAAACACACCCTTTACAATTTGAATTTAATGGTCCCTTTGAAATTCTGTCTAAAGTTAATGATGCGGATTATGTGATCAAAAAAGGCCAACAGAGCTTTGTCATATAAATATGATAAAACCACATTATGAGAAACAGTCTACTATTATGACTGTTGTGGTGAATAATAATGAGTCTGATCTAACTAGTAACTTAATGGATGAATCATCTGAAACTCATTCTAAACCCAATATTACTTCTGCCAGATTACCAAACCCACCATTCTTGGTGCCCCTCAGGTTTCAGTGTTCAGACTGGTACTTTCTACGTTATAATCCAATAATTTGGAAGATGGAGTTGATGCCTTTTGTTACAAAGTTTGCAAATAACATTAAGACATGAGGAGGGGCAGGTAACTTTAAGTAGGGAGGCTGCTGTAAGACTGAGACAGATTGGAGGAGTAAAGAAATGCCAGATGGAATAAGGTGCCGGGAAGTGTATGTTCGTGCACTTTGGTAGAAGAAATTGAAGTGTTGACATTTTCGTCTAAATGGAGAGGAAATACCAAAGAACCCTGATACAAAGGGACAAGGGGAGTTCATGTTCATGATCCCTAAAGGTTAATTTTCACGTTGAGTCTGTGGTGAGGAAGGCAAATGTAATGTTCACATTCATTTCAAGAGATCTCCAATATAAAAGCAAGTATGTAGTTTGGAAAGTTTACAATCACTGGTGAGGCTCCACTTGGATTACAGGTTTGGGCCCTAATCATAGAAAGGATGTGCTGAAACTGAAGAAGTTTCAATGTAGGTTCACAAAAAAGATTCTGGGATTAAAGAGCTTGTCATATGAAGGGCGTTTGATAGGCCTGCACCTTTATTCACCAAAGGAATTAGGGCTGATCTCATTCAAACTTAACAAATTGTGAAAGGGCTTGATAGAGTGGATGTGGAAAGTCCATGATCAGGGAGAGCATCAGAATAGAGGGTGTCCTTTTAGAATGGAGATGAGGAGGAATTTCTTTGTACAGAGAGTGGTGAATTCGAAGAATTCTTTGCCACAGGCAGCTGTGGAGGCCAACTCTTTATGACACTGTAAAGCAGAGGTAGAGAGATTCCTGATTGATCAGGGCCTGGGATTGAGGCTGAGAGGAAATTTGGAACAGCCATGATGAAATGACGGAACAGACCCGATGGGGGTAAACAGCCGCATTCTGCTCCTGTATCTTATGGTCTGAGATGTGGAGAAATTATTGAAATCCCAGGATGGTAAATCTGTGGAATTTCTCGCCACGAGCGGTTGTGGAGGCATAGAAATTGGGTGCATTTAAGGCAGAGATAGATAAGGTTATTGTTTAGCCAGGGCATCATAGAGTATGAGGATGAGGCAGGGGAGTGGGGATGACAGGTAGAATTAGCTGACGAATGAATGGTGGAGAAGATTCGATGGGCAGAATGGCCTGCATCTGCTCCTATGTATTCTGGTCTCCTGCTGAAATTGTCTGGCCCCAGTGTGACGTGTCTAATGTAGCTTCTAGTTGGATGACTAGTGTGTCCTTTCACACAATCTAAGAAGGTTGTTTCTCCTCAGTGTAACTAACTGGTGACTCTGTAGCTTGGATGACCAAGTGAATCCCTTCCCACATTCAGGGCAGGTGAACGGCCTCTCTCCAGTATGAACCAGCCGGTGTCTCTGTAGGGTGGATGAGTGAGCGAATTCCTTCCCTCAATCAGAGCAGGTGAACAGCCTCTTCCCCATATGAACTCACAGATGCATTTTCAATTCTAATGACCCAGAGAACTCCTTCCCACAGTCAGACCAGGTGAACGGCATCTTCTCAGTGTGAATTCGTGACGCTCATTCAGTTAAGATAACTAAGAGATTCTGTTTCTACATTCAGAGCAGGCGAATTGTTTCCCGCAAGCAGAACATGTGGAGCATCTCACTGTGGTTTGAACTTGCTGATGTATCTTCAGTCTGGATGATTAAGTGGATCACATCTCACATACAGAGCAGGTGAATGGCCTCGCTCAAGTGTGAACTGACTGGTGTGTTTGGGGGTAGGCTGTGAATGAATCCCTTCCCACACTGACAGAAGGAGAATGATATCTCACTGTGATCAATTCTCTGACAATTCAGAAAGTCAGACGTCTTAATTCACTGTACAATCAATGCAGTTGAAGAACTGATCTCCAGAGAATAAATATTGTTGTCTTCTCAGCACCCTGGTTGCAGTGGATTTCACTGAGTTACAACAGAAAACTTCATTTCAGAGACAAAGTACATTTTCAGCTGGGATGAGATCATTCATCAACTCCAAGAATCGAAAACAGATGTGTTGTTGAAAATATTTTGTTTCTCCTTAAATATCTGGACAGAGACAGCAAAGCTGACATGTTACTGTGTTCAAGATTCCTGTGCACAAGTGTTCTGCCATTTCAAACGTAAACTTACTTGCAAAATACATCAATGGGTGAAGGACAACATTTCAGGAGAGATTTTAGTCTGTAGTGAGAACATAAGAACATAAGAAATAGAAGCAGGGGTAGGCCATCTGGCCCTTTGAGCCTGTTCTGCCATTTAATAAGACCATGGCTTATCTGGCCATGGACTCATCGGCACCTACCTGCCTTTTCCCCTTAACCCTTAATAATCCTACTCTGCAAAACCTTATCCAACATTGTCTGAAATACATTTACTGAGGTAAGCTCCATTATTCATTGGGCAGAGAAATGCACAGATTTATCACCTTCAGAGAAAATCAGTTCCTCCTTATTTCCATCCGAAATGCCCTGAATTTGACGTGATGTCCACTAGTTCAAGACTAACCTGCTAGTGGAAACAACTTTACGGCCTCTGTCTTATAGTTGCCATAATTTTACATGTTGGGATGTGACCTTTGGCATAGCAATTTTATCCCGTTCAACTCAAGTTGAGATATACCCTAGGCCACTGTAGGAAGTGCGGGATGAGTTTGCTGAGCCTCTGCTGATGATCTTTGCACATCAATAGGGAGAGGAGAAGTATTGGATGATTGGACGACATTGTGCCTTTGTTCAAGAAAGGGAGTAGAGATAACCCAGGAAATTATAGACCTGTGAGTCTTACTTCAGTGGTGGGCAACCTCTTGGAGAGGATCCTGAGAGGCAGTTTTTAATCAGCATTTGGAGTGTTATAATCTGCTTGTGTCAGAATGGCTTTGTCAAGGGCAGGTCATGCCTTCCAAACACAAAACCCACTGATGAAGATAGAGCATTGAATTTTGCGTACATGGCTTTCAGTAAGACTTTTGATATGATTCCCCAGGTGACGCTCAATCAGAAAATAATGAGGCATGGATCCAAAGAGACCTTGCTGTGTGGATCCAGAACTGTGAAAGCGTGGTTGTAAATGGTTTGTCTTCAGCAAGGACAGTGACCAGTGTTGTTCTGCAGGCATTTGTTCTGCGACCCGCCTCTTTGAAATTTTTATAAATGACCTTGATGAGGAAGTAGAAGGATTGGTTAGCAAGTCTGCTGATGACACAGAAATTCGGAGTATTTTGAATAGTCTGAACAGATGTCAGAGGCTACTGCACGGCATTGACAGGATGCAGAACTGGGAAGAAAAGTGGCAGATGGAGATCGAATGAGATAAGTGTGCAGTGATTCATTTTGGTAGGTCAAATTTGAAGAGAGAATATAATATTATGTTAGAACTCGTGTCGGTGTGAAGGATCGGTGAGATCTTGGGGCCCATGTCAATAGCACATTCAAAGCTGCTATGCAGGCTGACCCATTGTTGTCAAAAGGCATATGGTGTGCTGGCAATGAGCTGACTTAATAGGCTGCGAGGAAATGACACAGCTATATAAGACATTAGTTTGACACCACTTGGAGTACGGTGCTAAGTCTGGTCACCTCACTAGGATACTATAGAAAGTGTGTAGAGGAGATTTACAAGCATGTTGGATAGATAGGAGAACACGCCTTATGAGAATGGGTTAAGTGAACTTTGGAGCAACAGAAAATCTGATGTAACCTCACAGAGGTGTAAAAATGATGAGAGGTATTGATTATGTAGATAGCCAGATGCTTTTTTCCTAGGGCTGATTTGACTAATATAAGGTTGCATAGCTTTAAGGTACTTTGAAGTAGGTACAAGGGGGATGTCAGAGGCGAGTTTTTCACACAAAGTGTCGTTTGTGTGTGGATTGCACTGCCGGCGATGGTGGTAGAGGTGGATATGATAGGTCTATTAAGAGACTCTTAGATATGTACATGGAGCTTAGAAAAATAGAGGACTATAGAGTATCGAAATCCGAGGCAGTTACTAGAATAGGTTACATGTTCGGCTCAACACTGTGGCCAGTAGGGCCTGTAATGCTTTGCAGACTTCTATGTTTCCATGTTTATAATTGAGGTCCTCATCTTCTACCAAGGCACGCATCAGACATCCTGACTAACTGTCACATTCTCTGACTACAGTCCTCTCTCTATCAGGGTAAGCTATTTCTGCCTTCATTCAACCTGTGACTGGGCTTATTTTTTCTATGTCATTTAGCATTACTGCCAGCTCTGGTCACGTTCCATAACATTGCAAAGAACACTTGTTACTCCATGTATGATCTTGGAGATTTTCTATTTACTCAAATCCCCTCCCCCCAGCTGATTGACAGTGAACCACCCGAGGAAATGCCAATTAATATGTTTTTTATATAGAGAGTGGTGAGTGCGTGGAATGGGCTGCCGGTGACCGTGGTGGAGATGGATACAATAGGGTTGTTTCACAGACTCCTGTATAGGTACAGGGAGGTTAGAAAAATAAAAGGTGATGGTTAACCCTAAGTGAATGCTAAGGTACGGATATGTTCGGCACAGCGTTAGGAGCTGAAGGGCATGTATTGTGTTGTAAGCTTTCTATGTTATATGAAGGGGAGGGTAGTAATTGCTCTTTTTGTGACAGCCACATGTGACTTGTCATCGAGGACAAAGGTGTTTCATATCGTTCTTTGCCCAGCGTGAACTGAAGCTGTCAAAAAAAACGTTATTTTTGACATTTTCACTGAATGAGATTAACTAGGAACTATATTTTTGTTCCGAGTTCCTAATCGTCCGATTTCCATCAATGGAGCTCGGCTGTTTTTGGGAGTTACATTCCCCACATTTCTTTACACTGTACGGGGACAACGCCGATAGTAACAGCAATAGCTGCCTCTTACCCAGAAGGAACCACGAACGAGAAACCTGTCTATGCGTCATCAATGGCGGCTCCGACAGCGCCTATAACCGAAAGCTCCCTGTGTCTCGGGTACAGATCGTGGGGAGGAGAGAGAAGGAAAGGACGGGGACTGTCCTAGGGTGCGGGACCAGTGTGGCCGGACCTCACGGTAATTCTCCTTCAATTGCTGTTCAGTCGCGGATGATTAAAATGCCGCCCGGATCCCCGTTCCGATCTGGGTCCGATTCTTATTAACCTCTCGTCCACTCAGCGCATGCGCGATATTTGAGATGACCTCAGACTTCTACGTATGCGCATTTGTTCAAACAGGAGAAAATCTACCAATGCCGAAATCCAAACCAACACACGGAATGGGCTGGAGGAACTCAGCGGGACAGACAGTAACTATAGACAGGAGTAAACAGTCGGTGTTTTTTGAACAAGATCCTCTTCAGGACTGGAAAGGAAGGGAGGGACTAAGAATGTGGTGGCAGGGAGGTGATAGGTTAAACAGGCAGAAGGGAAGGGTGATTTAAAGAGCTGGAAAGTTGATTGGGGAAGAGATAAAGGACTGGAGAATAATGGTAATGATGATTCTGATGATGATGGTGATAATAATAACAACAATATTAATAAATACTTTATTGATTCCGAGAGTGGAATTCTGTCGCTACCGCAGCAGCATTTTAAAACACTGTGTTCAAGCTTCGCTAAAAATAAAATAGAGAATAATTATGTACACAATAATAATGTATCCATCTGCAATAATAATGTATGAAATAATAATGCAGAGACAACTACACTGTGATGTGTGTTCACCTGTCGCATAAAGATGAAGTGTTGTGTATGCCAATTGCATTGGGTAGGAAATATTTTCTGTAACAATCCCTCAGTTCGACTCCTGCCCATACCTGATGCGCCCAACTACGGCAGAGTCATCAGATAATTTCTGCAAGTATGAGGAGCACAGTGTGATCAGAAATGGAGACCGTACAGGACTTATGGGGCTTCAGTGCCGTTTAACTCCACGTCTGGCAGAGAACTACGCAGCTGCACAAACTGGGGTCTATCTGTCAGAAAGGCGGTAATCCAGGAGATATTGGATTTATCTACACACATCATTTGCAGCTTCTTGCTCAGAGGACGTGGCTATATTGTATTGAGGGCAGTAGAGAAATCAGAAAAATTAGCTATGTGAAGAGACAGAAGATAGTTAAGAACAATGTTGGCCTCTTGAAGAATGAATTGGGAGAAATTGTTATGGGAAACAGGGAAATGGCAACAGAATTTAATGTGTACTTTAGATATGTCTTCACCAGGGTGGACACAAGGAATCTCCCAGATGTATGGATGGGCCGGGGTCATAAGATATCAGAGGAATTGAGACAGACTGACATTAGGAAAGAAAGTGTGTTGAGTCGACTGGTAGGAATGAAGGCTAATAAATCCCCGGGTCCAGATGGTCTGCATCCAAGGGTTCTAAAAGTGTTGGCTCAGGAAATTGCGGATGCATTGGTAATCATTTTCCAATGTTCCTTAGATTCAGTTCCTGAAGATTGGAGAGTGGCTAATGTTATCCCACTTTTCAAGAACGGAGGGAAGGAGAAAACGGAGAACTATCGCCCTGTTAGCCTAACGTCAGTCGTGGGTAAGATGCTAGAGTCCATTATTAAGGACGAAATAGTGGCACATCTTGATGGCAGTAATAGGATTAGGCCGAGCCAGCATGGATTTACCAAGGGCAAATCATGCTTGACTAATCTGTTGGAGTTTTTTGAGGGTGTAACAAGGATGTTAGACGAGCCAGTGGATGTTGAGTACCTAGATTTTCAGAAGGCATTCGATAAGGTGCCGCATAGGAGATTGGTGAGTAAAATCAGAGCTCATGGCATTGGGGACAGGGTTTCAACATGGATAGAAAACTGGTTGGCAGATAGAAAGCGAAGGGTAGCAGTGAATGGGTGTTTCTCGGACTGGCTGGACGTGACTAGTGGGGTACCACAGGGCTCTGTATTGGGACCACAGCTCTTTACGAATTATGTCAACGATTTAGATGAGGGCATTGAAAACTATATCAGCAAGTTTGCTGACGATACTAAATTGGGTGGCAGTCTGACATGCGAAGAGGACGTTAGGAGAATACAGGGAGACTTGGATTGGCTGGGTGAGTGGGCAGATACTTGGCAGATGTCATTCAATGTGAATAAATGTGAAGTTATCCACTTTGGAAGCAGGAACAAGAGGGCAGAGTATTGTCTGAACGGTGAAGCGTTAGGTAAGGGAGAAATGCAAAGAGACCTAGGAGTCCTAGTTCATCAGTCAATGAAGGTGAATGAGCAAGTGCAACAGGCAGTGAAGAGGGCAAATGGAATGTTGGCCTTTATTACAAGGGGAATTGAGTGCAAGAGCAAGGATGTCCTTTTGCATTTGTACAGGACCCTGGTGAGACCACACCTGGAATATTGTGTACAGTTTTGGTCTCCAGGTTTAAGGAAGGACATTCTGGCAATTGAGGAAGTGCAGCGTAGATTCACTAGGTTGATTCCTGGGATGGCAGGGCTGTCTTACGCAGAGAGATTGGAGAGATTGGGCTTGTACACACTGGAATTGAGGAGATTGAGAGGGGATCTGATTGAAACGTTTAAGATAATTAAAGGATTTGATAGGATTGAGGCAGGAAATATGTTCCAGATGTTGGGAGAGTCAAGTACCAGAGGGCATGGATCGAGAATAAGAGGTCAGTTATTTAAAACAGAGTTGTGGAAGAACTTCTTCTCCCAGAGAGTTGGGGAGGTGTGGAATGCACTGCCTCGGAAGACTGTGGAGGCCAATTCGCTGGATGCTTTCAAGAAGGAGCTAGATAGATATCTGAAGGATAGGGGAATCAAGGGATATGGGGACAAGGCAGGGACTGGGTATTGCTAGTGAATAATCAGCCATGATCTCAGAATGGCGGTGCAGACTCGAGGGGCCGAATGGTCTACTTCTGCACCTATTGTCTATTGTCTATTGTCTAAAAAATGTGCTTCCCACATTGCCACCAGCAGAATCCAGGTGGGAGTGAGCTCGCTGCAACTGGTAGATGACGGTGAAACACTCGGGATCTGTTGCCGCGTGAGTCTTGGGAAAACCATCTCTGGCCCAGCGAAACGTGTGAGATAGAGAATTTTAATAGAGAATTAATTAATACCAATAGAAAACTTTGACAGGCTAGTTCTCATCATCTGGTTTCACCCGGAAATCTAGTACATTTGACCTGACTCTCCACAAAACAGGCCCTTCAGTCAGCCAAATTATGTTTTGAAGTTAGCATCAAATTCCTTATGCGGAATCGATCTCCGGAAAGAGTTGGGAGAACCAAACCTTTTGATCTTGTCTTCTCTCACAAAACGCTGGGGGAGCTCAGCAGCTCAAGCAACATCCATGAGAAAGAATGAACTCTTGGCATTTGGGGGCGAGACACTTCTGCAGGGCTGAGAAGGGAGAGGGATTCAGAATCAGGTTTATTATCACCGGAACGTGACGTGAAAATTGTTAACTTAGCAGCAGCATTTCAATGCATATATAATGCAGGTGTATTGAAAATAATAATAATGATATTAAATGAAATAAAAGTAATAGTCATGAATAAGTAAATCAATTGTAGTATACGCATATTGAAAGATTGTAAAACGGTGCAGAAAACAGAAATACAGTATATTAAAAAGTGAGGTAGTGTCCAAGGGTACAATGTCCATTTAGGAATCAGATGGCAGAAGGGACGAAGCTATTCCTGAATCGGCTAGTGTGTCTTTAGGCTTCTGTACCTTCCACCTGTTAGTAACAGTAAGAAAAGGGCATGCCCTGGGTGCTGAATGTGCACAGAAGAGGCCGAAATAAAAAAAAATGGCGAGGGAAAAGAGGCTAGCTTGAAGGTGACAGGTGGGTGGGAAAGGTCAAGGATTGGATAAGAAAGAGTTTGATAGGAGGGTAGTGTGGATCAGAGGAGAGAGAGAGAGAGAGAGAGAGAGAGAGAGAGAGAGAGAGAGAGAGAGAGAGAGAGAGAGGGGAGGAGGGGACCCGGGGAAAGTAGGCAGGTGAGAAGTAAATGGTCAGGGTGTGGAATAGAGGAAGGCGGGATGAGGGTGCCGATGGTCTATCGGAAGGAGAGATAAATATTCATGCCATCAGGTTGGAGTACTCGGACCGAATGTAAAGTGTTGTCCCTCCACCTTGAAGTGGGTCTCATCACAGTGCAAGAGGAGGCCTTGGAACGACATGTAGAACGGGAATGGGAATCAGTACTGAAATGCTTGGCACTGCGAAGTTCTTGTTATGATCGATGTTATGAAGCCGTTCGACAAATTGTTCTCCTAATTGATGACGTTACGTTCAGGATGGAGGAGCAACACCTTATATTCTGCCTTCGTACCGGACAACCTGAAGAACTGAACTGTAGTTCACCAGTCTTGTCCATTTGAATCCAGAGCCCCAAGGGAAGCAGTCTCTTCATTTGAATAATGGTCTTATTTTACCTCCTGCAGACCTGTTTATGAGTAGGAGTAAAGTTCCGTCTGCTATCCTATGTCAACTTCCCCAATTAGTCTCCATCCCACTTCCCTCAGACAACTCTCACTTCCACCACACACAAGTTTTGGTGACACCCACAAATTCACCAACTGTTCGATCTACATTCTCCATCAAGTCATGTACAGACGTGACCAACGCCAGTTCGCTGCAAGATGACAGAAAGAAGTGACAGAATAACTCAGCTCAAACAATGAAGACAAGCGAATCAAAGAGCAGGAGACCGGTGATGGATGGAAACTCGTTGGTTTTGATGTTCAGATGGAAACGGAGAGCTCTGTGGCTTTCCTGGTGGGAGTTGGAGGTGGATATGGACAGGGTATCCATAGTAAAAATAAGATCATCGGGGCTAGGGAACTTGAAATCGTTGAAAAGTTTTTCTGTGCGTTGCTTGGATTTCCAACATCTGCAGATTTTCGCATTTTTGTGACCGGGAAATTCCGTTTGTTAGATGGAGAAAAGGTACTTGACAAAGTGTACTCCCCGATCTATATTTTGGCTCAGTGATGTAGCGGAGGCCGCACCGTCAGATCAGCCTGACAGAAACTCAGCTGAAGTGGTGCCTCACCTGGAAGGACGAATGGAGCTGAGGGAGGAAGAAAATGGGAGCGTATAGAACTTCCCTCGCTTACAAAGGTATGTTTCAGGAGGGAGATTAGTGTGAAGAGATTAATGGAATCCTTGTGGAAAGCAGAAAGTTGGATGGAGAAGGTAAAGATAGGAAGGTAGGAAGCGGTTTAGTGAAGATCATCATGCAAATCGGTAGGTTTATTTAAAAAAGTCAGCTAGTTTGAATGTGCTTTGTGAGCCATGCCACCTGCCACGGTTGGTGTCTTTCTCGGGTCAGCTATCACGAGAATGCGCCAGGATGAATGGTGGAGGGTTTTAGAGGGATGGCGGCTGGTGTACAGGTCAGGCAGGTTCACAGAATGGTGATAGGTGTAGGGTCAGAAGGGGTTTCACAGATGGAGGGGGAAGAATGCTTCTCCACGACTGTGGAAATGTACTTCACTTGGCGAACTAAAATGACATTTTTTGTCTGTAACAAATTGGAACCTGTATTGTATCAGAGTGATTTGGTGATGATGTTCGTGCAACATGATGCTGATGGTGCCTGATCACGTGACTGCAGATCCGCATCTGTGTTACTGGAAGAATGTATATACACTGAATCAGCAGACAATAGAATGCACCCTGTCCTTGAACTTGTGTCGATCGGAGTGAATGTACTGCATGTGTTTTGTTTTCGGACAAAGCTTTTGCCAGTTCTTTTGCAGTAGTAATCATCCCTTCTACAATTAAAAATAAAAGCACTTCTGACTGATCCACTCTGAGTTAATTGTTGTTGGTTGGAAGGCGCAGTGAAAAAGTGCTTAACACCATCTACTGCCTGAACACCCACTCTAACCTGCACCCGTAGCTTCGCCATCTCACCACTATACCGCTTGTCAAAAGAACTGAAATACTCATTCCGTCTATTGAGTATTCTCAACCATTCGATTGTCCCTTTAAACTCCATACTTCTGCTTTCTACACCTCACCTTTGACACCCTTATTAATAAAAAAACTCCATTTATTTACTTAAAGCCCGTTACGCCGCTGGTGTTTAAGGCAACAACGATGAATTTCCCCAGGATGATTTCTGGAACAGAGGCATGAGCTACTGTGTAAGGAGAGTTCGGACAAATTTGGGCTGTTTTCCCTGGAGTGGAGGAGGCTCGCGGTGATCTGAAAGAGCTTTATCAGATTACGAGAGGTACAGATAGAATTGATAGCTGCCGTTTTTAACCTTTCGGGTCACAGTGTCTAATACCGGAGAGCATGCAGTTGTAGAGATGAGTGACCTGTGGAATTCATTGCTACAGTTGAGAGGTCAAGTCATCGGATTTATTTAAAGCAGAGGTGCTTGATTAGTAAAGGTATCAAAGGTCATGGGGAGAAGGCAGGTAATGAGGTTGAGAAGGAAAATAAAAGACACTGGACAGATACAGAAAGGGGAAACTTTAGAGTGAGTCGTGACAAGCACAGACAGATGGGTCATACTCAGGATTTCCAGCCTGGCACCGAGCTGCGGGGCTGAACACCGGTTCATTTCCCACTTTCGGACCTTCACTGAGACAATTTCTCATCAGTACATATTTTACAAACAATACATTTCAATGCTCAAGTTCAAAGTAGATTTATTATCAAAGTGAGTTAACCAGATGCTATCGAACAGTTAATAAAAATATTGGCAATGCAACTCAATGCTCACCTGCAGCCTGAGGTAGGGAATGGGACCAATTCCAGAGGGGGAGGGCTGGGTGAGTGTGGAATTTGTGAAGGAGCCCTAAATCCATCCTCCTCATTCCCCTTTCCCCCTCTCACTGCGCTGCCTTACACTCCACTGCATGATCCAAACATTTTATGTATTCCCTTCTGCACAATCTCCTTAGCCTCGTGTATTCTTCCTATTCTTGTTACGTGGCACAGATGGCAGTCCTGAGAACACAGACCTGAACGAGCTGCCCTTTAAGTTAGCACCTCACTCCCTGAGCTCCCATTGTAGAACCTCATTACTCTACAAGCCCACGTCATTGGTACCCACATGGACTACGACCTTCACTGTTCACCCTCCTTAGGAAATGCTGAGCGCTCGATCGGCAATGTCCCAGACCCGAACATACAGGAGGCAGGATTCCATTCTGGAATGTCATTCTCAGAACATCCATTCAGTTCCCTTATCTAACAAATCACCGCAGACCACAACTCGCCTCTTCTCTACCCTTGTGTTTTCAGTCTCAGAGCCAGACTAAGCGCCAGAGCCACTACATCTGCGACGTTCCTTTACCAGGTTATCCCACCGTCTATAACTGTGTCTAATGTGGTGTATGTGTTGCTTAGGTGGATGGACACAGGGGTAAACTGCACTCGCTGTTTTCCCCTTTTCCCCTTTTCCATCTTCCTCTGCCGTGCACCATGGGTGCAATTACCTCTCTATTTTGTCTTACATATCACCTCTGCAGCCTCCAGAATGATCTGGAGTTCATCCCGTTCCAGCAGCAGCTCTTTGATGAGGACTGTTTGGAGATGAAACTGGAAGCACTTTTCACAGGTGTAGTTATCAGGGTCCGCTGCCTTCCCATGTCCCAGAAAAGGAGCTTTCCACTCTCCGCCTGGCATCTTTACTGTTCTAACTGAGCAAATGTAAAGTAGTGGGCAAAATAAATTCTAACTCCATGAAGATTCTGCCTTCTGAGGAATCTCACCCTGGAGTCTGTTTGTGAACTGTTGACGTGACGTCACGTCAGAAGGAAGCAGTTCCTCAGAACAGGCAGACTGGGTAAGGCCGACTGATTTCATTCCTAAATTGAACTTTCTGCCTGTCTCTTTAGCGTGTGTCACACTGTGACAATATGCTGGGTACGTGTTACTCTGTGTGTGTGTGTGTGTGTGTGTGTGTGTGTGTGTGTGTGTGTGTGTGTGTGTGTGTGTGTGTGTGTGTGTGTGTGTGTGTGTGTGTGTGTGTTGATTGTGGTAAATATCAGTGGGTGGGTGTGTGTACATTGAAGTATTTGTATGTTACTGAGTGCCATCATCTGAGTGGTGTGTGCTGACAATGTGTGACGTGTGTTTATGTGTGTGTGTGTGTGTGTGTGTGTGTGTGTGTGTGTGTGTGTGTGTGTGTGTGTGTGTGTGTGTGAGAGAGAGAGAGAGAAAGTTGTTTAAATAAATAAACTACAGCAAAGTCTGAACAGCAAACACGAGGAAATCTGCAGGAGCTGGATAGTCAAACAACAACACACACAAAATGCTGGTGGAACACAGCAGGCTAGGCAGCATCTATAGAGAGAAGCGCTGTCGACGTTTAGGGTCTCGGCCCGAAACGTCGACAGCGCTTCTCCCTACAGATGCTGCCTAGCCTGCTGTGTTCTACCAGCATTTTGTGTATGTTGGTGTCTGAACAGAATGTTTTCCAGGTTACTAAGGGAAATAACATCGTATATTGCTGAGACTCTGATTATATTTTGCCAGTCCTTCTTGTGTATGCGTGTGCTTCTGCTGAAATGAAATGTTGAATGATGTCAATGCTGGTTGGTGTGTCTGGGCTCATTCTCACAATGCTTCAATGTAGTGGTCTGATAGCCTTAAGACCATAAGACATAGGTGCAGAATTAGCCCATTTGGCCCACCGAGTCTGATCCGCCATTCAATCACGGCTGATCCTTTTTTTCTCCTCCTCAGCCATACTTCCTGGCCTTCTCCCCATAACCGTTGAGACTGTGTTCAATCAGGAAGCTATCAAGCTCTGCATTAAATATGTCAAACGACCTGACCTCCACGGCTGCCTATGGTAACATGTTCTGCAGACTCGCCACCCTCTGGTTAAATAAATTTCTCTGCATCTCTGTTTTTAAATAGACGCCCCTCTATCTTCAGGTTCTGCTCTCTTGTCCTAGACTCCACCACCATGAGAAATATCCTTTCCACATTTATCTGTGTTGGCCTTTCAACTTTTGAAAGTTTCAATGAAATCTCCCACCCACTTTCTAAATTCCAGCGAGTACAGGCACAAAGCTATCAAACCCGTCTTTCCCGGAATCAGCCTTGTGAACCTCCTCTGAACCCTCACAAACACCTACACAGCATTTCTTAGATGAGGAGCCCAAAACTGCTCACAATACTCAAGGTAAGGTTTCACCAGTGCCTTATAAATCCTCAGCATCACATCCCTGCGCTTGTATACTAAACCCCTTGAACTGAGTGCTAAAATTGCACTTATGTTCCTCACAAATGATTCTACCTGCAAAATAACTTTTAGGGTGTTCTGCAGAAGCACTCCTAGGTACATATGCATCTCAGATTTTTGAAATTTCTCCCCATTTAAAATAATCTGTGTATTATGTCTTCTATCAAACTACATGTCCAAGAATTTTCAAGCATTGCATATCATTTGCCTCTTTCTTGCCCATTCTCCTCATCCAATCCTTGTGCGGCCTACCTGTTTCTTCAACACTACTGGCCACTCCACCAATCTTTATATCACCTGCAAACTCAGCTGCAAAGCCAACTGTTTCATCAGCTAAATTACAGATATAGAGTATACAGCATAAATAGAAGTGGCCCTAACACTGACCTCTGTGGAACACCACTAGTCACTCATAGACAACCAAAAAAGGATCCTTGTATTCACATTCGTTGCTTCCTACAAACCAGCCAATGCCAATACCAATAAACTGTCTGTAACACCGTGGGCTCTAACTTGGTAAACAGCCTCATGTGTGCATCATTGTCAAAGGTTTTCTGAAAGTCCAAATATATAACATGACTACAACTCCTTTATCTACCCTACTGAAAATCTCTTCAAAGATTTCCATCAGGATTGCCAGGCAAAATATTCCCTAAAGGAAGTCATGCTGAATTGTCCTATTTAGCCCAGTGTCTTAAGTATTCCATAACCTCACACGTAAAAATTGGCATTAATCTCTTCCCAACCACAGAGGTGAGGCTAACTGGTCTATAATTTCCTTTCTGCTGCCTTCCTCCTTAATTGAAGAGTTGAGTGACATTTGCAGTTTACCAGTCATCTAGCCCCATACCATAGTCAAGTGATTTTTGAAAAATCGTTTCAAATGCCTCCGCAATGTCTATAGAACTCTTTCAGAACACTAGGGTGGAGTTCATCTGGTCCGGGTGACTTATCTACCTTTAGGTCTTTCAGATTTTTGAGCTCCTTTTCCCTCGTAACAGTAACTGCACTCACTTCTCTTCCCTCGCACCCTTCAACATCTGCCACAGACTGGTGTCTTCCACAGTAAAATCTGATGGAAAATACTCGTTTAGTTCATCTGCCATCTCTTTATCCCTCGTTATTATATAAACGGCATCATTTTCTAACGCTGTTATATCCACTCGCATTTCCATTTTTTTTTTTACAATACTGAATTATAATTTCATTTTGTTTGCTTACTTGTTTTACAAAGAGAGTTGTGTAAAAAGGGCCTGACGGATCATTGGAGACCCGAGTCACCCCAACGACAAACTGCACCAGTTGCTCCCATCACGGAAACTGTACTGTAGCATAAAAGCCAGGAGCAACAAGCTCAGGGGACAGCTTCTTCAAAGAAGCCATCAGATTGCTTAAGTCATGTTGAAACAGCTGTATTGCTATGTTGCATTGACAAACATGTTATACATACAATTTATCATAAATTACTATACACTGCGCATTTAGGCGGAGGTGTAACATGAAGATGTTTACTGTTCATGTATATGAAGGATGTAAGTAATAAAGTCAACTTAATTCAATTAATTTCCATATTTCATTTTCCCCTCCCAATCATTCTTTCAGTTCCTCTCTGTAGGTATTCAAAAGCTTCCCAATTTTCTGTCTTCCTATTAATGTTTACTTTGTTATATGCCACTCTTTTGCATTTATATTAGCGTGTCTTCCCTTTTCAGGCACGATTGTACTATTTTGCCATTTGAGTATTTATTTACTTTTGAAATGCATCTATCCTTCACCTTCCTCATTTTCCCAGAATCTGACACCATTTCTGCTCTGCTGTCATTCCGGGCAACATCTCCCTCCAACTGACTTTGGCCAATTCCTTTCTCACACCACTGTAATCTATTTTACTCCTCTGAAATACTACAACGTCAGATTTTATTTTCTCCTTATCAAATTTGAAGTTGAACTCAGCCATGTTCTGAGCTCTCGCTGCTGAATTTTCTTTTACCTAATCACCTCTGGTTCAATACATAACACCCAATCTAGCAGAGCTGTTCCCCTGGTAGGCTCAACGACAAACTGCTCTAAAAAAGCCATCATTAGCATTCAATAAATTCGCTGTCTTGAGATCCATTACCAATCTGATTTTCCTAATGGACCTGCATGTTGAAATCTCCCACGACTATCATAACATTGCCCTTTTCATCAACCAATTCTATTTCAAGATATAATCTGTCGTCCACATCCCAGCTACTGTTGGGATGCCGGCATATGACTGCCATCAGTGTCATTTTTAATTTTGCAGTTCCTTAACTCAACGCACAAGGAATCAACATCTTCCAATCCTATGTCACATCTTTCTACTGATTTTCCAGTAGAGCCCCGCCACCCCATCGGCCTACCTCGCTCCGTCCTGACGAAGAGTCTCGTCTCGAAACATCCACCAGCATTTTGTGTGTGTTGCCTGAATTTCCAGCATCTGCAGATTTCCTCGTGTTGGCCTACCGCCCTGTACCACCTATACAGTGGTGCATCTGCCAGTCCCGTGCATTGGTTGTATTGTGGCCCTGTGCTTGTGTGTTCAGAGCTCTGACATCTCTCGCTGACCATGTGACAGTGATGCCCCCAGTCAGTGGGGTTGATGAATAAACTTCAGTTACCCTTCAGACTAGTATTAGAGCCAATTTTTGCCTCAAATTAGAACTTGTTTGTGATCTCACAAACAAGGAGAAATGAATCTTTATAAGTTTAACCTCGAGTAATGGTATCGTGTTTTTTTCAGCTTTCTGTTCAGCAAATAGAGGTGATGGCATTTTTCAACCATTAGGGCCTTATCTGTCACTGACAATTCCTGGACATCATTATTAATCCGGTAAATATTAAACTGCTGGTTATAAATTGTTATTCTGAACAATTTTAGAAATTCCTCCAGGGTTTCAGTGATGACCAGGTTTCCTCCTGAAATAAATAAAAACACCAATCTGATTAGACTTGGACTTACCGTCCACATCATGAATTTCACCGAAGTCATTGCAAGCTGTTGAAAATTCCCACTCCGGCAGTCACTCAAACACATACAAACAACACAGAACAACGGGAAAAATTACAGGTAATGTTTCTGAAAATTACATCATTATTGAGAAGATGAAATTTACAGGAAAAACAGGACAGGTTCTCCATTTTCATCTGGCTATGACGTCAGGGTGATAAAATGGAACAATTTAATATTACTGATGGATTTGGTTGTGTGCAGGTGGGAAACGAAACTCTATTTATGGGAAAATTTGTGGGTTGATGCAATTCCAAATGGAATTTAATAAATCCCACAATAAATTTAGTGAAAAGAATATGGAAGTATCTGCCACAGGAGTGATTGAAGTGGAACAGAAGAGATTTAACGTATTCCAGAAACGGGATATACACATGAGGGGCCATGGAGTTCGAGGCACTGTTGCAGGGTGTGATGAGCAGGTGTGGGAGGCTTTTGAAGCAGGGAAATTGATAAGAGAAATGGGCCGAATGGCCTTGTTATGATGGAGAATGGATATAATCTCATTTGAAAGTTGTCTGAAAAAGTAAAGAGACAGTAAACTGTCCATAATCTGATGGAAACCGGATATGGAGGATAAGTCTGATGTGTCGATCACGTTCTTTAATCGTACTGATTGACAGAGAGATCCTCACACCCACCACACCAGACACACTAATGGCCTGTGACTGGAAGTTGGTGTTAATGGGAGTTTTAGAAGCTATTTAAGGTGGTAATTAAGGACACAATCAGTAACTCTGTGTTATGATTAGAGTAATGCATTTCAGAGAAGATTGGATTCTGTCCTGGGATGTACAGAAGTTGTTGAAATCCAGTTTTGAAACAACAGCAACCCTGAGTAGTTACATCAAATGTCTGGTGAAAACCAGTTTACTATCATTTGTAAATGCTGTGCGTAGGAGAAACGCATCTGTTTTAAATCTTCATTCTATTCTGTGTTGGGTGTTCATTATGGCAACTAGTCCCGTGATTGGGGGAGTAGAAAAAGGGAACGGAAAAAGTTACATATCCTTGCTTTGTTCTAGACAGTTTTGAACGGGGGACGAAAGAATGTCATATCTATCATTGACCACTTAGTTGAAGCTTACTTTACAATTAATTACTATGATGATTCATCCCTTCCAGATTGTATGTTACTAATCAAGGATAGAAAACATATCTTGTACATTTTGAAATATTATTATTGGAGTTACTGGGGGGCGCGTCATACAAATATAAAAAATTGTGTGAGGTTGTCGGGTTCTGTCGGGTTACGGTGGAACTCAAGTGCAACTCCTGCTCTTTTACCAGGATTTATTAGGGAGCACAAAGGCAACAGTATTTCAAAAAAACAGGAGGTAGGCACGAATCCGAAATGGCAGGCAAAGGTCTTACCCAGGAAAGGCAGTCCGGCGAGGGCAGACAATCCAGAGCACACTGGCAAAAGTCAGGTCCCAGAACAAGCAAAATCCAAAAACACAGAATCAGGCAAAATCGGTTGGCATCAGTCGCAACGACAGGCTAGAACGACACAGATCAGAGCTGGGACGAACTGGCAGCGAATGCGAGTCAAAGCAGGGTTTAAATGGACAGGGTAATGAGTGAAAATAGAAACAGGTGGGTGAAAGTTTGGAGACAAGCAGGTAATTGGAGAAAGTCCAAAAAGGTCTTTTTGGCTGGGCCAAAACCCACATGGCCAGGTGAAAGAAAGCAGAAATTAAAAACTGTCGTAGTCCAGAGCTACCGGCAGAGGTTCTTCGACCCAGTATTCAGGCCTGATCCTTAACAGTACTAAAACCCCCACCCCCCACGGGCGTCTCCAGACGCCCTTCTTGCCAGTATGGGATGGCTCCTATGAAAGTCACTAATGAGAGAGAGACCAAAGATATCTCGAGCGGGAAACCAACACCTTTCTTCGGGGCCATAGCCCTCCCAATCAACGAGGTATTGCAGTCCACGACCTCTGTGTCGAACGTCCAGTAATCGGCACACGGTGATGGTCTCCGAGCCATCGATGAGACGGGAATGGGGACGGAGCTTAAGGGTGGGACAGAAGTGGCTGCAGACAAAGGGCTTAATCCTTGAAACATGGAATGTAGGATGGATTCTGCGAAGGGTGGGGGGGGGGATCTAGACGTAACCCCGAACGGCTGATCACCATGGCGATGGGGAAAGGTCCACTGTAGCGTGGCGCCAGCTTGCAGGAGTCCAGCTTTAAGGGGATGTCACGCGAAGATAACCACACTTTCTGACCCTGGCGGTAACGGGGGGCCTCGATGCGGTGACGGTCTGTTTGCTGCTTCATTCTGGCTGTAGACTGAAGCAGCGTCTTTAGGGCTCGTCTCCAGGCCCGTGAACACCTCTGGACAAACGCTTCGTCTGAGGGAACGCCCACTTCCTCCTCCTGAGGAGCGAATAAGGGGTGTTGATAGCTAAGACAGCACTGGAATGGTGACAAGCCTGATGAAGCAGAAGGCAAAGAATTGATGACGTACTCGACCCAGGGAAGTTGCTGACTCCAAGAGGAAGATTCCCGAGACGTCACACAACGGAGCATCACCTTCATCTGCTGATTAGCCCGATCGGTCTGGCCATTACTCTGTGGATGAAACTCAGTTTAGAGGTTAACCCTGATCCCGAGTAGTTTGCAAAAGGCCCTCCAAAAGTGGGAGGTAAATTGCGAACCTTTTGCGAATTGCGAATTCAGATACGACTTCAACGGGGAGACCGTGAATACGGAAAACATGCTGAATCACCACGTTGGCAGTCTCCTTGGCAGAGGGCTGCTTGGGAAGGGGAACTAAGTGGACCGATTTTGGAAAACGGCCCATATAGAAAGAACGGTAGTGTTACCGTCGGACGGAGGGAGTCCGGTGACACAGTCTAATGCAATGTGTGATCAGAGCCTCCTAGGAACAGGCATGGATTGCAGGAGACCAGTAGGTGGCTGGCTGGATGTATTTTTCTGAGCAAACACTGGGCAGGCAGGAATGAAGCTCTCAACATCCTTCCTCAGGGATGGCCACCAAAATCTTTGACTGATGAAAGCCGACGTGCGTCTCATGCCAGCGTGACATGCCAGTCTGGAGGTGTGTCCCCAGTGGAGAACCTGGGAAAGGACGGACTGGGGAACATGCAATAGATTAGCAGGGCAGGCACTAGGAACAGACACAGCCTGCTGGGACGACTGGAACACAGATTCAATCTCCCACTGTACTGTGGCGACCAGACATTGCTTGGGGAGAATGGTCGTAACATCGGGCGCCTCGTCGGTTGTTGGAAACTGCCTGAAGAGAGCGTCAGGCTTGCCGTTCTTAGAGCCAGGAAGGTAGACCGGGATGAATCTAAAACGGGCAAAAAACAGGGACCACAGAGCCTTGCGGGAGTTGAGGCGTTTGCTGAACGAATATAGTCCAGGTTCTTGTGAACCGTCCAGACTAGAAAAGGGGTAGTCGTTCCCTTAAGCCAATGACGCCTTTAATCAAGAGCAAGTTTAACAGCCAACAGCTCTCTTTCGCTGATGTCACAGTTGCGTTCTGCGGGCGAAAATTTGTGGGGGAAAAAAAGCGCAAGGGTGTAGACTGTCGTCCTCTGCTGAACGCTGTGACAATATAGCCCCGACTCCTACATCAGAGGCGTCAGGCTCTACAAAAATACTGCCTGGTAGGATCGACCTGAAGGATAATAGGTGCCGTGCTGAAACAAGTCTTTCGAGCAGAAATGGCTTTCTCAGCCGCTGGATTCCAGGAGAACTTCGACTTGGAGGAGGATAGATCTGTCGGCGGGGCTGCCAGGATGCTAAAATTACGAATGAATCGGCGATACAATTTGGCAAACCCAAGAAAGCATTGGACATCTCGTCGAGAGGATGGTTGTGCTTAGCGCTAGCTAAATCTGCTGTAGCTGGGAGTCCATGCTGCTCAGAGTGGTGGGGAAGGCTTCCATCGACTGGTTAACAGAAACGAACTGCGCTTCATGTCTCTAACAATATGCCCTGTCGGGAGAGGGCCTCACGCACCTGGTTGTGGTCTGCTGAATCCATCTTGACCAGTTCGTTGTATCGGGATCTGTCGGGTTACGGTGGAACTCAAGTGCAGACCAATGAATGCTCTTTTACCAGGATTTATTAGAGAGCACAAAGGCAACAGTTTTCAAAAAACAGGAGGCAGGCACGAATCCGAAATGGCAGGCAGAGGTCTTATCCAGGAAAGACAGTCCGGTGAGTGCAGACAATCCAGAGCGCATAGGCAAATTTAAGGTCCCAGAACAGGCAAAATTCAAAAACACAGAATCAGGCAAAATCGGTTGGCTGCAATCGCAACGACAGGTTAGAATGACGCAGGTCAGAGCTGGGACGAACTGGCAGAGAATGTGAGTCAGGGCAGGGTTTAAATGGACAGGGTAATGAGTGAAAATAAAAACTGGTGGGTGCAAGTGAGGAGACAAGCAGGTAATTGGAAAAAGTCCAAAAAGGAAAGGGGCTGGGCCAAAACCCACATGACCAGGTGAAAGAAAGCAGAAATTAAATACTGTAGTAGTCCAGAGCTACCAGCAGAGGCCCTTCCACCCAGTGTTCAGGCCGGATCCTTAACAGAGGTCGGGTGATTTGTTATAATTGGCCAGTGTGCCGTCTTCAATCCAAATCTACCCCTGTTCATTCAATGCCCTGTGACAGGAACAAATTGTAATATCATCCCTCACCTTGAGAAATGTCAGACTGTCTTTTTGATCCATCTGTTCCTTTAACTCCGTGATTTCCTCCTGAATTAACCTTGTGTTTTCTTGAATCTCACGAAGATTTTTCTCCATTGGATTTAGAATTCTCTCCTTTTCTTCCCTGAGATCCCTGAGTAAGCTTTGCTCTTTCTCAGTGACAACCTGGCGCAGTTCATCAAACTGGGACGTGATAAGGGTCTGAACGCTGTGTGACTGTTCCTGTCGAATGCAAGTTACAGATTAGTTTACTGTATTGCTGTGTTGTATTTCCTGATGACATTAAGGTGACAATTTGCACCATTAAAATCCATGCTAGTTCTCAGAGCATTCATGTCAACCCCATTACGTCATGTTTTAATGAAAACTATTCTCCCTCATTGACCCATTAACTCCCGCCTGATTCAAATGCAGTCTTTACAGGGATCATTGTAATTAAATACTCATCCAGCATGTCCTTGGGATATGTCTGAATCTGTCGTGGTCGTAGGGACAACATGCAAACTTTACACAGACAGCACCAGAGATCAGGATCGAACCCTGGTCACTGGAGCTACGATACTCTGCTATTCTGCATTAAAGGAAGCAAAAATTTGCAGTAATATCAGAAATTCCGCTCAGGTCTCACCCGAACTCTGGAAATCTTCTCTTTCTGTTGTTGCTCCCTTTTACTACAGATCTGATTTTTTTTTAGTGAGAGAGTCGAAGGAAGATTTTAGCTGATCCTGGAAGTCAGAGTGATGGAAATAGAAACAAAGATGGAACAACAGAAACAGGTGATCAAAGCCGGTTACAGTATCGCACAAAATGCAGGAGGAACTCAATGAATCTGGCAGCATCTATGCAGGGGAAATAAACAGTCGACGTTTCCGGATATGTCCCTTCATTGGGACTGGGAGGGAATGTGGCAGAAGCCAGAAGAAAAGGATGAGAACCAGCTTTCAGGTGACAGGTGAGACGTGGAGATCGTGGGGGCGGGTGATGAAGTAAGAAGCTGAGAGGGGACAGGTGGAAGAGACACAAAGCTGATGAAGAACGAATGTAATGCGAGTAGTGCAATCGAACTCACGGGAGGAAATAGGGTTGTTTGGGACACTGGTTGGTGTCAAGGGAGGAAGTGGAGGAGTCAGGTATACAATTTGTCCCGCTTGCAGGTATCAGTGACAGGAGGGAGATCAGTGCAGAGGAGTGTATATAACGGATTTACAGTACGTAGAGAGCGATACCTACAGAGTAGCGGAGAGTTGCTGGGTGTGGGATCGGCTGTGGAATTTGTCAGGTGTGCTCAAGAAAGATTCCTGACAGAGTAAGTTAACCGACCGACTAGAGGAGAAGCCATACTGGATCTAGATCTGGGTAAGGAACCTGGTCAGCTGGCAGACCTCTTGGTGGGGGAGCATTTTGGTGAGAGTGACTACAACTCCCTTAGCTTCAACACAGCTGCGGAAAAGGATAAAAACAGACAAAATTGGAAAGTGCTTAACTGGGGAAGGACTAACTATGAAGGAATGAGGCAGAAACTAGCGAGAGTAAATTGGAAACAGATGTTTAAGTGTGAAAGCACAGAAGAAATGTGAAAGAAGTTTATGGACAGCTTATGCTGAGTTCAGCATCGGTTTCTTTCCCACTGATCAAGAAAAAAATGGTAAGAATAAGAAATCAGGCAACTCGTCAAGTGGAAGAGATATAAGAAGCAGGAAGCAGTAGGGGCTCATGAGAATTATAGGGTAGCCAGGAAGAAGCTTAAGAAAGGACGTAGGTGAGCTTGAAGGGGGCATGAGAAGGCCCTGGCATGTACAATTACGGAGAACTCCAAGGCGTTCTATGCATATGTAAAGAACAGAAGGATGATAAGAATGAAGGTGGGGCCGCGAAAGGATAAAGAATGCAACATGTGCCTGGAGGCGGAGGAGGTTGAGGAGGTCCTAAATGAATACTTTGCTTCAGTATTCACAAGTGAAAAGGATTTTGATCAGGGTGTGGTCGAAATAGAATAGGCCTGTGTGCTGGACAATGTGGAGATTAACAAAGAAGAAATGTTGGATCGTCTTTAAAAAATCAAGATTGATAAGTCCCCAGGGCCTGATGTGATATACCACAGGTTGCTGTGGGAAGTGAGAGAAGAGATAGATGGAGCAGTAGCTATGATCTTGGAATCATCTTTGGCTGCAGGGGAGCTGACGGAGGATTGGAGAATAGCAAATGTAGTTCCCTTGTTTAAATAAGGTAATAGGGAGAATCCTGGGAATTATTGACCGGTGAGTCTTACATCGATGGTCTGCAAACTATTGGAAAGGATTCTCAAGGATAGGATCTACTAGCATTTGGAGAAGTACAGTCTTCTCAAGGATAGTCACCATGGCTTTGAGAAGGGAAGGTCGTGCCTCACGAACATAACTGAGTTTTTTGAAAGGTAACAAAATAAATTGATGAGGGTAGGCCGTTAGATGTGGTCTACATGGATTTTAGCAAAGCATTTGAAAAGGTCCCCAACAAGAGACTCATCCAGAAAGTCATAAGACATGGGTCAGTGGAACCTTGGCGTTTTGGATAAATAATTGGCTTGCAGGAAGAAAGCAGAGGGTAATAATGGAAACAAAGTATTCTGCCTGGAGATCGTTGACTAGTGGAGTGCCACAAGCATCTGTCCTGGGACCCCTGCTATTTGTGATTTTTATAAATGACCTGGAGGAAGAGGCAGAACGATGGGTGAGTAAGCTTGCGGTTGCTACGAAGATTGGAGGAGTTGTGTTTGGAACTACAGGTTGTCGAAGGTTACAAGAGTACATAGACAGGATGCAGAGTTCGGCAGAAAAGTGGCAGATGAAGTTCAATCCGGATAAGTGTGAGGTGTTGCATTTTAGAAGGACAAACCAGATGGCTGAGTACAGGATTAATGGTCGGTTACGTAAGAGTGTGAACGAACAGAGGGACCTTGTGGTTCAAATCCATACATTCATCAAAATCGCTGCACAGGTTGATAGGATAGATAAGAAGGCCTAAGGGATGCTAAGCTTTACTAATAGGGGGTTGAGTTCAAGAGTAGAGAGGTCATGATGCAACTCTCAAACCTCTGGTAAGATTGTGATCGGATTTGGTCACCTCATTATAGGAAGGATGTGGAAGCTATGGAGAGGGTGCAGAGGAGATTTAGCAGGATTTTGCTGGGATTGGAAAACAAGTCTTATGATTCAAGGTTAGCAGAGCTGGGACATTTCTCTTTCGGGCGCAGAAGGATGAGAGGGGACTTGATATATGTCTCTAAGATTATGAGAGGCATACATATGGTGGATAGCCAGTACCTGTTTCAGAGGGCACGAATAGCAAAAGCCAGACGGCATATATACAAAGTCCGGGGAGGGAAGTTCACAGGAGACATCAGGGGTAAGTTTTTCACAGAGGGCTGTGGGTGTGGAATGACTTGTCAGTGATGGTGGTGGAGGCTAAAACATTAGTGGTATTTAAAACCATCCTGAACAGGCACATAAATGAAAGAAAAATAGAGGGTTACGGGGTAACGTGGATTAAGTACATTTTAAGGGATATATGGGTCTGCACAACATAAAGGGCCGAAGGGCCTGTACTGTGTTGTGGTGCTCCAGTTTTCTATTGTTCTACTGGTGATGAACGACCCATGGTTGCAGAGAAAAACAGAGGACTTAACATTCTGCGTCTCAGGGTGAGAAAACGTTATTTCTTTCTGGTCCTGAAAAAATTTTCCTGACTTTACCCATGTCTGTCCCAGCTTCAATGGAAGGCCAGTTTCCACAACTCTGGCAGATACCAGGTTTATATATATATATAAATGATTATTTTGAAAAAAATTTATATATATATGTAAAATTAACCATTCACCATAAAATATTCACAAGGATAAACTGTGCAATGTATTTACCCAAAGATCGCTGATACTTCTGTTACGTAGCTACTGTGCCACAGGCCCTTGCATCCTTCTCCACATATCTTCGCCAGCCCACAGTCCGCAAAGAGGTGAGTGACCGTCTCTTCTCCACTGCAGTAATCTCGGGGCAACGCGCTGTGGGAGCCTTCTCTGGGTATTCAGCAAGGATCGGATCGGGAGGGACACTCTTGCTTCCAGCCAGGTAAGGTCTTGCTTCCAGCTGGTGAGATCTGGTGATGAGGCATTCTGCCAGATGGTCTGGACTGTCTGCTCAGAGAACCTCTCCACTGTGTCCATCCAGTCCTTCTCCTGCAGTAACTGCAGGACATTCCTGCTGACCACTGCCTGATCTTCTACTGGTGACAGCTGCTGCTCTGAAAGAACTGTAACCAACTTCACAAACACAATGTACACATCGAGAGCGCGATGAATAAAGGACTTCATTGGCACCCCCTCCCCCTTGAACCTACACAAGGTATTGGATTTGGACCAGTACATCCCCGGTCGAGTCCTCCCAAACATCGAGCACAGCTCCATGAAACGCCGTCGCAACAAAGCAGCATCCATCATCGGTCATTCACCCCCCAGGGCTTGCTCTTCTTTCGCTGCTATGATCAGGAAGAAGTTACAAGAGCCCGAGGATCTTCATCAGATTCAGGATCAGTCACTACCCCTCAGACGTCAGGCTCTTGAACAACAGAGGATAACTTGCCAACCATTGAGATGCTCCCACAACCAATAATCACACTGAGCCTCCATCAAAATTAGTGAAATAAGTAGTCTAAGTAGTGAAATGTTTCCTGTTGCTGCAGTGTGGTCCCAGGGGCACAGATACAAAATCCGAGGTCACCTCAGCAGGACTGAAATGAAGTGAAATTTCCTCATCCAGAATGCAATGAACCTTTGGCATTCTCACCACTAGCTTTCCAAATTCAAAAGACATATTAATGATTTCAGGTATGATGGGAACGTTGCAGGAAATTGGCGATGAAGTAAAAGATCAGCCATGTTCTGAGTGAAGGCCAGAGCCAGCGTGAGGAACCGAATGGCAATGCGTGAACCTGTTTCTAATTATCTGAAGCACGAGTTTACCTTTGTGCCTCGTCCTCCCTTGGCCTTCAGTCTGTCGGATTGCACAGAGGAGCGGTGACAGCTCTAGAGTTCCATGTGCAGCCGCTGCGGTTATTTCATGTCTCGTTAGTTATTGCTATTGATTTATATTTGCATTTGCACTTTTTGTTGTCTTCAGTACTCTGGGTGATCTGTCACTGATCCTGTTATAGCTACTATTCTATCGATTTTCTGAGTATGTCGGCAGGAAAATGAATCTCGGTGACTTTTCTGAACTCATAATATTGAAATTTGAACTTCGGGGAAATTCCTTTGACTCTGAGAACAAATTGTGACTGACATCTCCAGCTCCGCAACAGCCCTTCCTCAGACACACTCACAGCCAATTAGCAAACACCGCTGGGAACAACATATGATGTTGTAGCTATTAGTGAAACATGGTTGCAGGACGGGTGTGGTCGGCAACTAAATATTCCTGGATTTCGTTGCTTCAGGGGCGATAGAATCGGAGGGAAAAGAGGGGGAGTTGTAGCATTTTTCGTCAGAGAAAATATTACAGCGGTACTCTGGTAGGATACATTAGAGGGCTCGTCTAGGAAGGCTATTTGTGTGGAATCGAGGAATGGGAAAGCTGCAGTAGCACTTATAGGTGTGTATTATAGACCACCTAATGGAAATGAATGACCTCTCATTGGTATGAATTCGCTGGTGTATCAATGGATCAGATGACTGCGTGAATCTTTCTCCCACAATCTGCACCGCTGTATAGCCTTTCACCAGAGTGAATTCGCTAACGTACCTTCAGATTTGTTGAAAAGTAAACCCCCTTGCCACATTCTTAATGAGTGAATGGCCTCTCCCCTGTGTAAATTCGCGAATGTAGCTTCATTTCTAATGACCGAGGACACCCATTCCCACAGTCTGACTAGGTGACCAGCCTCTCTCCAGTGTGAATTCCCTGAAGTACCTTCAGTTCAGATGACCGAGGATACCCCTTCCCACAGTCTCAGCAGGTGAATTGTCTCTCCCGACTGTGAGATGACTGGAGTTCCAGAAGGTCAGAAAATCGTAGGAATCAATTCGCACAATTAAAGCAGGGGTACGGCATCTCCCATGTGTGAACTGACTGGTGTGTATGTAGTTTGGATTTCCGTGTGAATTCCTTCCCATAGTTTGAGCAAGCGAATGGCGTCTCCTCACTGAGAACGTGTTGGTACGTCTGCAGGTGGGACGAGTGAGTGAATAACTTCCCATTGTTCCCTATTATTTTATCAAGTCAGATGTACAATCAATACAGTTGAAGAACTGATCTCCAGTGATCATATTCTGGTGTGTTATCAGCACCCCGATTCCAGTGGGTTTCCTTGAGTTACAACAGAAAACTTCATTTCAGACACAAGGCATGTTTCCAGTTAGAATGAGATACTTCTTAATCTCCAAGGATCAATAACTGATATATAGGTGTTACAATGGAACTATCTGGTCACTCCTTAAATAGGACAGAGATAGCATAACTGACGAGCTGCTGTGTTTAAAGTCGTACGAAATTCTTTTGTTGTTTTCAAGCTGGGTCAAGATTGACGAAGTCATCCGATCACAAACGATAAATCAGCAGACGATGGAAATCCGAGCAACACACACAAACTGTTGGAATAACTCGGCAGACCAGGATCTATGGAAAAGAGTATGGTTAACGTCATCGGCCAAAACCCTTCAGCAGGGCTGCAGAAGCCTACAGAAGCCATGGAAGTTTCGAGACAACAATCTCTGCAGGGATGCTCCTGTTCTTTTCAAGGGAAACTAAATATTAAAGCAAGGCTGCGCTATTGAAGCTTGATAAAGCACTAGTAAGGCCTCAGTTGAAGTATTGTAAGCGGTTTTAGACCGCTTATCTAAGAAGTGATGCTCTGACATTGGACAGTGATCAAAGGTGTTTCATGGAAATAATTCTGGATGTCATAATGAGGAGTATTTGATGGTTCAGGGCCTCTGCTTTCTGGCATTTAGAAGAATGATGCAGGCCCCCACTGAAACACATTCAATGCTGAATAGTGGCACCAGAGTGAATTTGGAGAGTATGAGAACTGTTGTGGGTGTGTTTAAGACCCGCAAAATGTAGGGATGCCCTATTAGAAAGGAGATGAGAAGGAATCACCTTAGCCAGAGAGTGCCGAATCTGTGGAATTCGTTGCCACAGGAGGCTGCAGAGGCCAAGTGAATGGGTATAATTAATACAGGGGTGGATGGATTATTGATTAGTCAGGGCATGAAGTGATACGGGGAGTAGTCAAGAGATCGGGGAGAGGGCGGCAATGGATTAGCTATTTTGGATTGGTGGAACAGAATCAATAAACATTTCTGCTACTAAATCTTATTTCAGATGAGAAGATTTTAATTTCCATGCTGAGCTCTGTCAGCACAGTGCTTCTTTCCGACATGCGGAAAGAAATCGTCTTCCTGCGGAGCATACTGCAGGCATATGGACGAGATATCAAATTTTCTGATCCCCCACTCCCACCCCACTGTGACTGAAGGTGCTGGACTCATCGATGGCGTTGCCAACGAATATAACACCGAGGACAGCAGTCTTACTCACTGGAGCCTGGCATATTTGTGATGTTAGAGCTACTTGTTGTCCAGGAGAAAGGTGTTTGTTATTATTTGTACCCAGAGAGCATTTCCCAAAAGTAGAAAGGTCGAGAAGAAAAGGGAATATTAAGTGATTTTCTCATGAATTTAATCTGATGATAGGGTTTTGATCTTTCGCTTTCTGCAGCTCTAATTGACATGTTCATTGTTTGCACAATAGACAATTCTTTCGATAGTAAGTACAGACTATATTTTCTACTGAGTTCCTAATCCTTGTAATGAGATAGCTGAAGCTCGGCGGTGTCTGAGAGATCCATCCGCTCCCACTTCCCTCTGCCAGTGCTTCCAAACACGCCCGACGGACTGGCAGCGAAAGCGCTGGTAGTGTCAGTCATGGCTGCCTCTCTTCGCAGACAGCACCAGGAAAGAGTGATCCGTCTATCGCCCACATTCGCTGATCCGCAAAAATCTCCTCAGTATCTGGGTACAGATAGTAAGTCTCAGAGAGTGCGATAGGACAGGACGGTAACGGGATACGGAACCACGGTGTGTCTGGAAACCCGCAGTAATTAACCCTCAGTTGTGGGTCACCGGTGATGATAAAAATCCCGCCCGAAAATCCGCTTCTATCTGCCGCTGATATATTAGAATCAGAAACCTGAAGAAAGGTCTCAGGCCGAAACGCCGACTGTTTATTCTTTTCGGTAGATTTTACCTGAGCTGCTGAGTTTCTCCGCAATTTGTGTGAGCTGCCGAACCTGTCGAGTCGTTTTGTCGACTGTGCGCAGGTGCGATTCAGGTGCCGAGTGTTTAACCCATACACATGCGCATTTGTTTACCTGAATCGATAAGGATTCTTGGTAAGGATGGTGCCTTTACCCATGTCTGCAAGCTCAACGTAGCAAGTTCAACGCCACAAAAAGCAGTGAAGTATTTATGTAGAAAACTCAGTGCCTGCTTTAACGCAGCAAGATCCTACAATCAATGCATTCAATAACATTGGGCATACCATTTCTTAACTCTCAAAATCCAAACCACTTAGAAATGCAGATATGAAACACAAGAAAACGTGAAGATGCTGAAAATAAATTGTAGAGCAACACACACAAAATATTGCAGGTAATCAGTAGCTCAGGCAGCATCAAAGCACAGGAATAAACAGCGTTGGCATAGTGAAGAGACTCAGCCTAAAAGATCAACTATTTATTCCTCTGCACAAATGCTTCATACCCGCTGAGTTTCTCCAGTATTTTACAGAAATAAATGATTTTTTTTCAAACAATCAGTTTACTAATGTAGCCGATCTTTCATTTGTGGCCACATCATCCTGGTCTGATTTCCTCCTCTTCCCCATGAAAAGAGCTTCGATTCTGACCCATCGAAGATTTACCCACCGTTCTGCTGTCACAGTTTGGTGGAGATCTTGTAATGTAACAACCCAGTTGACGCACAGCCCTTTGAAATCAGTAAGAAGAGCAGAGAAGGGACAACCACACGTGACATTTTCCTTTGATCCAGAGGAATGAGGAATATTTGGGACAAACCCCCAGAGAATTCGTCATATTCTGCAACTTCAGGAAATCTTTCGAGGAATTTGACTGTAAACCGCTTCACCCACAGAGCCGTGATCATTTACAGTTGGCCATCACGGGGAAAGAAAGAGTGAACAGCAGGAATGAATTTCTAAATATAAATTTTGAACAGGAACACAAGGAGGGACCAACTGGACTGAGTGCCCTCTCCACTGTGCAGCCGGCGTGGTTAGAGATGGTTAGAAGAAGGGACACTGGTGCTTTTCCGCACAAAAGTGATCAACGGAACAGACACATCGACCCTCAAATCCCCTTCCCCCGCACAAAGAAAAGGAGAATGTTCGGGTCGGAGGCACAGAATTTATGCAAACTGTAGGACTGAAGAATGTCCATAGTCCATAGTCCAGATCCATGTACATTTCCATATCGATAATGTCCATAGTCCATGGTCCAGATACATACCCATTTCCACATTCAGGATGTCCACAGTCCATAGTCCGTCCACAACCATTTCCATAATCAAATGTCCGCAGTCCATGGTCCAAGTCCAAATCCATTTCCATACACAGAATTTTAAAATCGAATCTTTAGCACAAGTCAGTGTTTTGAGGCTCTTGGCATGCGGAAGAGGAGGGAATCAGACCAGGATGATGTGCCACAAATTAACTATCGGCTACATTAGGAATCGATTTAAATGATTTTTAAATCGAAGCAAGGAGCTGGGAGTAATGGAGTAAAGGCATCTCGGAGAGAAGTCTTTCCATTTTACTGCTCGAGCTAAGGAGGTTAGAATGCGCAGCCGCGTGACGCAGCGCACCGGGGGTTTAAAAAACACCGCCATACAAAGCGGCCATCGTTGGAGTGGACTGAGTCAGAGTGAGACAGCGTTGGTTCAAGAGGCTTCGGCGTGAACAGGCAGAGGGGAGGATAAGTTCCAGTAAGTTTTTGTTTTGTTTTGTGTCGGGGGAATGCCAGGCAGGATGTTGGAATGCTTCACTTGCAGAATGCGGGAAGTCAGAGAGACCTCTGGTGTCCCTGCCAACGACACCTGCAAGAAGTGCATTCAGCTGCAGCTCCTAACAAACGCGTTAGGGAACTGGATCAAGAGCTGGATGACCTCCGGATCGTTCGGGAGAATGAGGTGTTAAAATATAGTAGTTTCAGGGAGGAAGTTACGCCAAACGAGCAGCGCACAGGTAATTAGGTTGCCGACAAGGGAGGGAAGGGGAAAGGGCATGCAGAGTAGGACTCCCTTGTGGCCATTCGCCTCAGCAACAAGTATACCGATTTGGATACTGTTGGGGGGGAGGGGTGCGGCTACCTGTGGCAAGCTGCGGCAGCCGGATCTCTGGCACAGAGACTGATTCTGCAGTGCATGTGAAGGTAAGTATAGGATGTTCTGGAGAATGAACACGTGGCTGAGGAACCAGTGAAGGAGGCAGGTTTTTAAGATTTCAGAATCATTGGGACCTCTTCTGGTGCAGACGGGACCTGTACAAAAGAGATGGGTTACACCAGAACTACAAGGGGATCAATCTCCTTGCAGGGAGGTTTGTTAGTGCTACTGGGGGGTGGGGGTTGTTTAAACCTGATTTGCAGCGAGATGGGAACCAGAGTGACAGAGAAGATAGTGGAGCGGGGGTGAAAATAAATGATGCTAAAAGATGTTAAAGACACAAATGGAAGCGTTGTGTGTAGTGGTAATAATCTTCTGAGGTGTGCCTATTTCAATGTGAGGAGTATAGTGGGGAAGGCTGATGAGCTGAGGGCGTGGATTGACACGTAGAATTATGACATTGCAGCCATTACCGAAACTTAACTACAGGAGTGGCAGGACTGGTGCTTTATGTTCCAGGGTTCCGATATTTCAAATGTGATAGAGACAGGGGATTAATGGTGGGGGGGTGGGGGGGGGGCATTTCTAGTCAGGGAAAATGTTACAGCCGTGCTCAGGCAGGGTAGATTAGAGGGCTTGTCTACTGAGGCCATATGGCTGGAGATGAGAAACAGGAAAGGTATGACCACATTAATGGGGTTGTATTATAGACCACCCAATAGTCAGCGAGAAATGGAGGAGAAAATCTGCAGAGAGATAGCAGACAAATGCAGGAAACATAAAGTTGTGTTAGTAGGGGATTTTAATTTTCCACGTACTGATTGGGACTTCCATACTATTAACGGTGTCGTGTCAGGATTAAAGGCAAAGTGAATGAGAATAAGTAACCTCTAGGGATATTGGAACTCTGATAGAAAAGTAGAGAGAGATATATGACTTGTATACGAAACGGAGCAAATAAGTTGCTTGATGGGGATAGGAAGTGCACAAAATACTTAAGAAAGAAATCAGGAGGGCTAAAAGAAGAAATGAGGCAGCTTAGGCAGTCAAGGTGAATAGATAATCCAAAGAGCTTCTACAGGCATATTAATAGGAAAAGGATCGTAAGGGATAAAACTGGTCCTCTTGAAGATCAGAGTGGTCGGCTATGTAAGAAACCCATTGAAATGGGAGAGATATTATGTTTTTCTTTTGCGTCTGTACATACTAAAGAAACTGGCATGGAGTCAATGGATATAAGGCAAACAAGCAGTGAGCCATGGAACCTAAACAGATTGTAGAGGAGGAGGTGCTTGCTATCTTGAGGCAAATCAGAGTAGATAAATCACCAGGACTTGAGAGGGTATTCCCTCGGAACTTAAAGGAGACAAGCGTTGAAATTGCAGAGGCCGGCCCTGGCAGATATATTTAAAATATTTAAAATCTACAAGGCTCTAAATGTAATCCGTGAAATTATAGGCCAGTAAGTTTGACGTCGGTAGTAGGTAAATTATTGGAAGGATTGCTAAGAGTTAGGATCTACAAGTATTTAGATAGACGGGGAATTATTAAGGAGAGCCTACACGGCTTTGTGCATGGCAGGTCAAGTTTGAGAAATCTATTAGAGTTTTTTGGGGAGGTTACCAAGAAAGTGGATGAAGGGAAGGCAGTGGATGTTCTCTACATGGGCTTCATTAAGGGCTTTGTCAAGGTTCCGCATGGGAGGTTAGTTAGGAAGATTCAGTCGCTGAGTATACGTGTTAAGGAAGTAAATTGGATTAGACATTGGCTCAATGGGAGAAGTCAGAGAGTCGTAGTGGAGGATTGCTTCTCTGAGTGGAGTCCTGTGTCTAGTGGAGTGCCACAGGGATCACTGCTGGGTTCATTGTTATTTGTCATCTGTATCAATGATCTGGATGATGATATGGTAAATTGGATCAGCAAATTTGCTGATGATACAAAGTGTGGAGGTGTAGTGGGCAGTGAGGGAAGTCTTCAAAGCTTGCAGAATAATTTGGACCAGCGGGAAAAATGGACTGAAAAATGACAGATGAAGTTTAATACAGACTAGTGTGAGTTATTTCACTCTGGAAGGAAAAAACTGGGTAGAACATACAAGGTAAATGAGGAGTAAGGATGGCACTGAGGAGTGCAGTAGATCAGAGGGATCTGAGAATACAGATACAAAATTCCCTAAAAGTGGCGTCACAGCTGGAAAAGGTAGTAAAAAGAGCTTTTGGTACATTGGCCTATATATTTAAGAAAGATTGAGAGCTACATGGATGAGCGAGAAATGGAGGGATATGGTCCAGGTGCAGGTCATTGGGATTAGGTATAAAAATAGCTCAGCACAGCCAAGAAGGGGCAGAAGGCCTGTTTCTGTGCTGCAATGTTCTATGGTTCTATTGCCCACAGTCCATGGTGCAAGTCCATATCCATTTCTATATCCAGAATATTCAGTCCATGGTCCAAGTCCATATCCAGAATGTCCACAGTCCTGATCCAAATACATATCCATTTCCATATTTAGAACGCCCGCAGGCCATAGTCCAAGTCGATATCCATTTTCATATCCTGAAGGTCCGCTGTCCATGGTCCAAGTCCTTATCCTTTTCCATATCCAGAATGTTCTGTCTATGGGCCAAATCCATATCCATTTCCATATCCAGAATGCAGAGAAACCTAGGTAACATTCCGAAGTTACAGTGGCAGGCCATACAAGCCACACACGACTTCCAGGAGGGAGCCTCAGTGACCAGGTCACGGAAACTTTGTTTGTTGCCGTGACTCAAAAGGGAACAGAAGTGTTGAAGACTGCCGTAGTGATCGGAGATTCCATAGTCGGAGGAAAAGAGATAAGGTTCTGTGAACGCGGAAGAGATACTCTAATAGGGCCTCGCAGGTGCCTTAGTCAGGGATGACTCGGCTCCGGATTATGGCATTCTAAAGGTAGATGGTGAGCAGCCAGAAGTCTTGGTATATATCGGTATCAATTACATGGGGAGGAAACATGAAGAGATCCTGAAGAGACATTTTAGGTAGCTGGGTAGAAAGCTTAATAGCAGGTGCACCAGGTTAATACTCTCCGGATTGCTGCCCATTCCATGAGTCAGTGAGGGTATAAAGAGGATGACTCGGCAGATAAATATGCTGAGCAACTGAGGCCGGGGCATTGGATCTGATTTCTGGATAACTGTGGATGGAACGATCTGTATAAAGGGGTCAGATTACACGTGAACCTGGCGGGGCCCAATGTCCTTGTGGGCAGGGTTTTTAGTGTTTAAAATGATTAGTTACAGGAATAGGAACCGGATTGATACTGCTGAGGATGAGGTAGTTGCTTGGTACAGACGTACTGTGCTGTGAGAGTACTAACAAGGAGACTCAACGGAATGCGTTGCAGCGTTAAAGTGGGACAACATCGATAAGAATGCATGACTGAAGGTGTTAAATTTGAATGTGCGCAGTATACAGAATAACAGGTGAAATAGTCGCACGGTGTGAATTATGTGCATCACTCTATGGTGACTGACAGAAGATTATAACTAGGAGCTTAACGTCCAAGGAGACACATTCTATCAAAAGGAATGGTAGGTAGGCAAATGGGGTGGGTGGCTCTGCTGTTAAAAAATGAAAATCAAATCATTAAAACAAAGAGGCGACATAAGATCAGAAGATGTAGGTTCTCTGTGGATAGAGCGAAAAATCTTTAAATGTAGTAAGATCCTGAGTGAGGTTATATACAGACCTTCAACAATCGTAATAATGTGGTCTACAAATTACCACGGGAGACAGAAAATGCAAGTCAAAGGGATAAAGTTACGATAGTCATGGGGGATGCCGATCAGGAAAATCAGGTGTGTGTTGGTTATCAACAGGGGGGATTTGTACAATACCTAGGAGGTGTCTATTCAGAGCAGCTAGTGGTTGATCCCACTGGGGATCAGCTATTCCGGATTTATTGTTCGGCAATGAACCGGAATTGAGCCCTGATGAAATGCCAGTGCAGACTCAACGGGCCTAATGGCCTGATTGTGGTCCTATATCTGATGGAGTTCTGGTCTAACAAACCCCTGCATTGCTGAGTGACAAGGCTTCAGTCCTGGGTGTGAAGAGCTGCTGCAATAACTGCAGAATCTGATATTCTGGAGCGATAGAGCAGTGAAAGTAGTGCATGGAATAGACAATAGAGAATAGACAATAGGTGCAAAAGTAGACCATTCGGCCCCTCGAGTCTGCACCACCATTCTGAGATCATGGCTGATCATTCACTATCAATACCCAGTCCCTGCCTTGTCCCCATATCCCTTGATTCCCCTATCCATCAGATATCTATCTAGCTCCTTCTTGAAAGCATCCAGAGAATTGGCCTCCACCGTCTTCCGAGGCAGTGCATTCCACACCTCCACAACTCTCTGGGAGAAGAAGCTCTTCCTCAACTCTGTTTTAAATAACTGACAATCCATGCCCTCTGGTATTGGACTCTCCCAACATCTGGAACATATTTCCTGCCTCAATCCTATCAAATCCTTTAATTATCTTAAACGTTTCAATCAGATACCCACTCAATCTCCTCAATTCCAACGTGTACAAGCCCAATCTCTCCAATCTCTCTGCGTAAGACAGCCCTGCCATCCCAGGAATCAACCTAGTGAATCTACGCTGTACTTCATCAATTGCCAGAATATCCTTCCTTTAACCTGGAGACCAAAACTGTACACAATATTCCAGGTGTGGTCTCACCAGGGCCCTGTACAAATGCAAAAGGACATCCTTGCTCTTGTATTCAATTCCCCTTGTAACAAAGGCCAACATTCCATTTGCCCTCTTCACTGCCTGTTGCACTTGCTCATTCATCTTCATTGACTGGTGAACTAGGACTCCTAGGTCTCTTTGCATTTCTCCCTTACCTAACTCTACACCGTTCAGACAATACTCTGCCCTCTTGTTCCTGCTTCCAAAATGGATAACTTCACATTTATTCACATTGAATGACATCTGCCAAGTATCTGCCCACTCACCCAGCCTATCCAAGTCTCCCTGTATACTCCTAACGTCCTCTTCGCATGTCACACTGCCACCCAGTTTAGTATCGTCAGCAAACTTGCTGATATAGTTTACAATGCCCTCATCTAAATCATTGACATATATCGTAAAGAGCTGTGGTCCCAATACAGAGCCCTGTGGTACCCCACTAGTCACGTCCAGCCAGTCCGAGAAACACCCATTCACACTTTACACTTTACACTTTACTTTCTATCTGCCAACCAGTTTTCTATCCAGGTTGAAACCCTGCCCCCAATGCCATGAGCTCTGATTTTACTCACCAATCTCCTATGTGGCACCTTATCGAATGCCTTCTGAAAATCTAGGTATACAACATCCACTGGCTTACCCTCGTCTAACATCCTTGTTACACCCTCAAAAAACTCCAACAGATTAGTCAAGCATGATTTGCCCTTGGTAAATCCATGCTGGCTCGGCCTAATCCTATTTCTGCCATCTAGATGTGACACTATTTCGTCCTTAATAATGGACTCAAGCATCTTCCCCACGACTGACGTTAGGCTAACAGGGCGATAGTTCTCCGTTTTCTCCTTCCCTCCCTTCTTGAAAAGTGGGATAACATTAGCCACTCTCCAATCTTCAGGAACTGATCCTGAATCTAAGGAACATTGGAAAATTATTACCAATGCATCCGCAATTTCCTGAGCCACCTCTTTTAGAACCCTCGGATGCAGACCATCTGGACCCGGGGATTTATTAGCCTTCAGTCCTACCAGTCTACTCATCACAGTTTCTTTCCTAATGTCAATCTGTCTCAATTCCTCTGATATCTTATGACCCTGGCCCATCCATACATCTGGGAGATTGCTAGTGTCCTTCCTCGTGAAGACAGATCTAAAGTACGCATTAAATTCTCTTGCAATTTCCTTGTTTCCCATAACAATTTCTCCCAATTCATTCTTCAAGGGGCCAACATTGTTCTTAACTATCTTCTTTCTCTTCACATAACTAAAAAAGCTTTTGCTATCCCCTTTTATATTCCTGGCTAGACTGAGCTCATACCTGATTTTTTCTCTCCGTATTGCTTTTTTAGGTAAGATCTGCTGTTCCTTAAAACTTTCCCAATCATCTGTATTCCCACTCATCTTAGCCCTGTCATACTTCTTTTTCTTTAATGCTATACAATCTCTGACTTCCTTTGTCAACCACTGTGGCCCCTTCCCCCTGTTTGAATCCTTCCTTCTCATTGGAATGAACTGCTTTTGCATCTTTTGTATTATGCCCAAGAATATCTGCCACTACTGATCCACTGTCTTTCCTGCCAGGGCATCTGCCCATTTAACTTTGGCCAGCTCTTCCCTCATGGCTCCGTAGTCTCCTTTATTTAATTGCAACACTGACACCTCTGATCTGCCCTTATCCCTCTCAAATTGTAGATAAAAACTTATCATGTTATGATCACTACTTCCTAATGGCTCCTTTACTTCAAGATCACTTATCAATTCCTGTTCATTACACATCACCAAGTCCAAAATAGCCTCGTTCCTGGTTGGCTCAAGCACAAGCTGTTTCAAAAATACATCCCTTAGACACTCCACAAACTCCCTATCCTGGGGTCCAGCACCTACCTGATTCTCCCAGTTCACCTGCATGTTGAAATCTCCCATAACGACTACATTACCTTTAGCACATGCCAATGTTAACTCCCTAATCAACTTGTACCCAATGTCCACGCTACTGTTTGGGGACCTGTACACAACACCCATTAGGGTCTTTTTACCCTTACTGTTCCTCAGCTCAATCCACACAGACTCTACTTCCCCTGTTCCCAAGTCACCTCTTGCTAAGGACTGAATCTCATTCCTCACCAACAGGGCCACCCCACCCCCTCTTCCCATATTTCTGTCTCTACGATAGCACGTATACCCTGGTACACTCAATTCCCAGGCCAGATCCCCTTGCAGCCATGTCTCCGTTATCCCAACAATATCGTAGTTCCCCATTTTCACCTGAGCTTCAAGCTCATCTGTCTTATTTCTGACACTACGCGCATTCAAGTATAGAATTCTTAGCCCGTTCCTCCTCTCTTTGCTTAAAACACTGTCTATTGTACCTAACCCAGCTCCTTGAACTTCCATCGGGCTAATTGCACCCTGAATTTTGATGACCTTCTCAAGATCACCCAAACCTTCTACACATTTAACCCCATGCTCCTTCTGACCAACCCTCTGGATCTGGATCCCTGCCCCCTGCACATCTAGTTTAAACCCCCCCCCCCCCGAGCAGCAAGCAGCACTGGCAAACACTCCTGCAAGAATGTTAGTACCCCTCCGGTTCAGATGTAGACCGTCCCTTCGAAACAGATCCCAATGTCCCTGGAAAAAAGACCAATTATCCAAAAACCTGAACCCTTCCTTCCTGCTCCATGCTCTCAGCCTCGTATTAATGTGCATAATCATTCTATTCTTCGCCTCACTCGCACGTGGCACAGGTAGCAATCCCGAGATTGTCACCCTGGAGGTCCTGCCTTTCAGCTTCACTCCTACCTCCCTGAACTCTCTAAGCAGGACCCCCTCACTCACCTTACCTACATCGTTGGTCCCTACATGGACCACTACATCTGGGTTCATGCCCTCGTTCTCAAGAATAGCCTGCACCCGATCTGAGATGTCCCGGACCCTGGCACCAGGGAGGCAACATACCATCCGAGACTCCCGATCTGCCCCACAAAATCTCCTATCTGCCCCCTAACTATAGAATCCCCTAAAACTATCGCTCTCTTCTCTTCCCTCCTCTCCTTTCTAGTTGAGGGTTCAACCTCTGCCAGAGGCAGGACCACTACAACTCATTCCTGGTAGGTCATCCCCATCAACAGTATCCAGTACGATATACTTATTGTTAATGGGAATGGCCGCAGGGGTGCTCTGCTTTCTCTGCCTGCTCCCCCTGCCTCTCTGGACCGTCACCCATCTGTCTACTTCTTGGTTTTTTGGTGTGACTACCTCCTGATAACTCCTATATATCTCTGCCTCTGCCTCCCGAATGATCCGTAGTTCATCCAGCTCCAGCTCCAACTCCCTAACTCGGGCTGATAGGAGCTGCAGCTGGACGCACCTCTTGCAGGTGTGGTCATCAGCGACAACTGTGTTGACCCTGACTTCCCACATACTGCATACGGAGCACACCACTGCTCTGACTGTCTCCCCCATACCTGAACTGAATTAATAGAATAAGTCTAAAAAGCACCAAGCGACCTTACATTCTTCCCCTCAGCGAGCAATCACACAGGCTTACCGAAGTCCCCCTACGCCGAAGCCCACTTAGCCAAAGCCCAAGACTCTGCTTCCACGGACTCCCCCTTAGCCAAAGCCCAGGACTCTGCTTCCACAGACTCCGCTGCCGGCTCGACGCTGCCCGCTCTGAAAAGAAGTCCTGCCTTTTAAAGTGCGCGCTCGACGCTGACGTCACTCGCGCCTGCGAAGTTCCCCCTCCTCCACAGGTATTGACCAGGTAGGCTTAAATCTTACCAACACGGTCGAATTCTCTGAGCTCCCAGCTGAATCACAAGCTGTAACTTGCTCCCGATTCAAATGACATTTGAATGGAATAAAGCCAGGAATAAAGCCAGATCTAACATATAGAGAGGCTTTGAGGAAACAGCAGCAGAATAAAGGGTATAAAGGAAGTAAGGTAGAAGGGCTAAAGTGTGTATACTTCAATGCAAGAAGCATCAGGAACAAACGTGATGAACTGACAGCTTGGATACATGCATGGAATTATGATGTAGTGGCCATTACGGAGACTTGGCTGGCACCAGGGCAGGAATGGATTCTCAATATTCCTGGATTTCAGTGCTTTAAAAGGGATAGGGAGGGGGGGGGAGAAGGGGTGGCATTACTGGTCAGGGAAACTATTACAACTGCAGAAAGTGTGGGTAATGTAGCAGGATCCTCTTTTGAGTCAGTATGGGTGGAGGTCAGGAACAGGAAGCGAGCAGATACTCTACTGGGGATATTCTATACGCCACCTGGTAGCAGCAGAGATACCGAGTAGCAGATTAGGAAGCAGATTTTGGAAAGGTGCAAAAATAACAGGGTATTTAACATGGGTGACATTAACTTCCCTAATATTGATTGGCACGTGATTAGTTCCAAGGGTTTAGATGGGGCAGAGTTTAAGTGTGTCCAGGATGGAATCCTGTCACAGTATGTTGACAGGCCAACTAGGGGGAATGCCATACTAGATCTAGTATTAGCTAACGAACCTGGTCAGGTTAAAGATCTGTCAGTGAGTAAGCATCTGGGGGACAGTGATCACCGCTCCCTGACCTTTAGCTTATCATGGAAAAGGACAGAATCAGAGAGGACAGGAAAATGTTTAATTGGGGAACGGTAAATTATAAGGCTATAAGGCTAGAACATGCAGGTGTGAATTGGGATGATGTTTTTGCAGGGAAATGTACTATGGACATGTGGTCGATGTTTAGAGATATCTTGCAGGATGTTAGGGATAAATTTGTCCCGGTGAGGAAGATAAAGAATGGTAGGGTGAAGGAACCATGGTTGACAAGTGAAGTGGAAAATCTAGTCAGGTGGAAGAAGGCAGTATACATGAAGTTTAGGAAGCAAGGATCAGATGGGTCTATTGAGGAATATAGGGTAGCAAGAAAGGAACTTAAGAAGGGGCTGAGAAGTGCAAGAAGGGGGCATGAGAAAGCCTTGTCGAGTAGGGTAAAGGGAAGCCACAAGGCATTCTTCAATTAAGTGAAGAACAAAAGGATGACATGAGTAAAGGTAGGACCGATTAGAGATAAATGTGGGCAGATGGACCTGGAGGCTTTGAAAGTGAGCGAGGTCCTGAATGAATACTTCTCTTCAGTATTCACCAATGACGGGGAACTTGATGACGGTGAGGACAATATGAGTGAGGTTGATGTTCTGGAGCATGTTGATATTAAGGGAAAGGAAGTGTTGGAGTTGTTAAAATACATTAGGATGGATAAGTCCCCGTGGCCTGACGGAATATTCCCCAGGCTGCTCCATGAGGCGAGGGAAGAGATTGCTAAGCCTCTGGCTAGGATCTTTCATGTCCTCGTTGTCCACAGGAATGGTACCAGAGGATTGGAGGGAGGCGAATGTTGTCCCCTTGTTCAAAAAAGGTAGTAGGAATAGTCTGGGTAATTATAGACCAGTGAGCCTTACGTCTGTGGTGGGAAAGCTGTTGGAAAAGATTCTTAGAGATAGGATCGATGGGCATTTAGAGAATCATGATCTGATCAGGGACAGTCAGCATGGCTTTGTGAAGGGCAGATCGTGCCTTACAAGCCTGATAGAGTTCTTTGAGGAGGTGACCAGGCATATAGATGAGGTTAGTGCAGTGGATGTGATCTACATGGATTCTAGTAAGGCATTTGACAAGGTTTCCCACGGTAGGTTTATTCAGAAAGTCAGAAGGCATGGGATCCAGGGTAGTTTGGCCAGGTGGATTCAGCATTGGCTTGCCTGCAGAAGGCAGAAGGTTGTGGTGGAGGGAGTACATTCAGATTGGGGGGTTTTGACTCGTGGTGTCCCACAAAGAACTGCTCTGGGACCTCGGTGTTGCAGACAGTGTAGAGGATTGTCGAAGATTGTAGAGAGACATTGATAGGATGCAGAAGTGGGCTGAGCAGTGGCAGATGGAGTTCAATCCGGAGAAGTGTGTGGTTGTTCAGTTCGGAACGACAAACTCCAAGGTAGAGCACAAAACTAAATGGCAGGATACAGGGTAGTGTGGAGGAGCAGAGGGATCTGGGGGTACATGTCCACAGATCCCTGAAATTTGCCTCACAGGCAGATAGGTCAGTTAAGAAAACTTATGGGATGTTAGCTTTCATAAGGTGAGGGATAGAGTTTAAGAGACGCGATGTAATGATGCAGCTCCATAAAACTCTAGTTAGGCCACACCTGGAGTATTGTGTTCACTTCCGGTCACCTCACTGTAGGAAGGATATGGAAGCATTGGAAATGGTACAGAGGAGATATATCAGGATGCTCCCTGGTTTAGACAGTATGAATTATGATCAGAGATTAAGGGAACTAGGGCCTTACTCTTTGGAGAGAAGGAGGATGACAGGAGACATGATAGAGGTGTACAAGATATTAAGAGGAATAGACAGAGTGGACTGCCAGCGCCCCTTCCCCAGGGCACCACTGCTCAGTACAAGAGGACATGGCTTTATGTTAAGGGGAGGGAAGTTCAAGGGGGATATTGGAGGAAGGTTTTTCACTCAGAGAGTGGTTGGTGCGTGGAACGCACTGCCTGAGTCAGTGGAGGAGGCGGACACACCAGTGAAGTTTAAGAGACTACTAGACATGTATATGGAGGAATTTAAGGTTGGGGGTTATATGTGAGGCTTGAGGTTTGAGGGTCAGCACAACATTGTGGGCAGAAGGGCCTGCAATGTGCTGTACGATTCTATGTACATATAACTGTCCGTCGTCAACTTGCAAATGGATTTAATCACCATCATGCTTAAACCTTTAACAGACAGCTGACTTGAACTTCCTCCTTGGTGTGAATTTGCTGGAGTTTCAGCAAGAGGGATGACTGAGTAAATCTCCTTGCTTACTCAGGATAGAAGTGTGGTGTCTACTTATTGTGAACTCGCTGGAGCCTCTCAAGGTGGGTTAACTGAATGAAACTATTCCCACGCTCCGAACAGGTGTAGAGCTGTTCCCCTGCGTGAAATGGCAGCTCGGCATTCCAGCAGCTCAGGTAACTGAATGAATCCCTTCCCACATTCGGATCTGATGAACGTGACGGTGAACCACACCGAACAGTCGGTGACGCTGTGAAGGAGAAGGGACTGGATATTGCATCCTTTGTTCATTGAGCGGACGAAAAAGTCGATTGGCATGTAGGTAATCGGATGTTTGTATGAATCCTTTACCACACTCGGAGAGGATGAACAGCCTCTTCCTGGTGCATCTGCAGATACCGGTGCTGTGGAAGACATTCTGCTTGGTTCTTCAACCCAATAAGGTGACTCCATCTAAACTTAATGACTACAGATCAACTGCCCTCACATCTTATGTGATGAATGTGATGGAGACCCTGGTCCTGACTTACATTGGAACGTCTACAATTTGCCTAAAAAACTCACGAGGGAGTGCATGATACCATTATCTACCTGTTGCAGCGAGCTCACTCCGAACCTGGATGATGCTGGTGGCATTTTGAGAACCATATTTTTTTAAAAAAATTCTCTAGTGCCTTCAATTCAATCCAGCCATGCCCTCTGCGCAAGAAGCTGCAAAGGATGGGCGTAGACAATTCCATTATCTCCTGGAATACCGCTTTCCTGACTGACAGATAGTTTGTGCTGCTGGACGATTCTCTGCCTGAGCAGGTGGTGAGTGACACTGGATCCCCACAAGGGACTGTCCTGTCTCCGTTTCTGTTCACACCGTCCACCTCAGACTTCCAGTACAATCCCGATTTCTGTCTCTTGTACAAGTTCTCTGATGACTCTGCAGTAGTCGGGTGCATCAAAGATGGGCGGATTACGCCCATCCTTTGCAGCTTCTTGCGCACAGGACATGACTGGATTGAATTGAAAGCACTAGAGAAATTTAAAAAGATGTGATTCTCAGAATCCCACCAGCATCATCCAGGTCGGAGTGAGCTCCCTGCAACAGGTAGTTAATGGTATCATCCACTCCCTCATGAGATTGGTAGGCAAACTGTTTACGGTCCAAGGAAAGTCAGGACCAGCGACTCCATCACATTCATCACATGAAACGTTCGGAGTACAGAGGTTTTTGGAATGGTGCAGGAGTAATCACCTGCTCCTGAATATGGACAAAATCAGAGAAATTGTGACTTAGGAGGAGGAGGACTGTGTCGAGACCTGTATACATTCTGGGAGTTGGTGGAGTTGGGCAGACACCTGGGTGTACACTTCGGCAATAGACAAGACGAAAAAAAAACAACACCAAGGCTGTTCACAAGAAGGGAATGAGCAGACCCTATTCTCAAAGGAATCGGAGATTCACCAATGTGTGCAGCACTTTTTCTGGCGCTTGCATGTAGCCCGCAGCTTGGCTAACGGGCTTCGTGTCTTTACCGATCACACTACGTCAGCAGCCGACCCCCGGAAACTTTCAACGAATCGTTGTCCTTTACGTCATCGGAGCACTGCCACTCATCCAGCCTCTGACAGGTCTGCTCTGCCCAAGTCCGATACTCCTCTTCCCCCTTGAGCGTGGGCCTCGCTCCTGAGAAAATTCTCAAATTTGATTGCGAAGCTTGACTACCTCAACGGTAAAGTTTGAATTAACAATTCGTCGGGGTTAAGCCGCCTATTGTAATTACTTTACCAGACAGTAGTTTAGCACATAAACAAGCCACAGGACCAATGCACAGGACAATCACACAACATCCAAAGAAATCGATCCCGGACGAGTTCCCGACAATGAAACAGTATGGTTTCCTCGGCTGCGAAAGTCCAGGGAAGACACTGGACGAGAATAAATACCGTCCGACTCGTGAGACTCAGACAGCGTTCCCGCCCCAAACCCGGGTTTGTGTGGATGCTGTGTAATATACTACCCTGTTACAAATGACGGACAGTGCCACGAAATGACGGACAGTACCCTGCATACGATTAAAGTAAGTATATCTATGAATCTGAACTTAACCAAAGAAAAAAAAAACAAAAAGGAATGTGCACAAATTGGAGCTCAAAGTTTCAGCATATTCACTGATTAAATCGATGTCGGCCCCTGGCTTTGTCGAGTCCCAGTCCCACTCTGGGTCGAATCCTGTGACCTGTTCTACCCAGCGTCTTCTTTCTCCATCTCCCCCCGAACAAAGCCCCAGGCCCAAACTCAGTGTCCCTCATCAGAAAGGAAAACCTCCCAAAAGTTCTACCAACCTAATTGGCTGCTGCAGAATCCTCATCACCCCTTATTTTCCACAATAACCCAGGCAGGCGGAAAACAGAACAGACTGATCTTAACGAACTGCTAAATGAAATACCCGCAGCATAACAGTGAAAATATGAACCAGGGCATTCCGTTGGTTTCATTAGTTCTGTTCTTTATTATGGTTGTGTGGCTTGTGGATCAGCTTCATTTCCAACTGTAAAATACTTGGATGTGATAGAAGAACAGGCTTTAAGATTGTATGGTGGCACAGTGAGGTCGTCTCCTGTTTCTGATTTACTGGCTGAAATGGAACAACTACCTTTAGAATTGCGGATATGGCAGTTATACTAGCAAACAGGATTAATTTCAGGGGGCAGAAAAATAATCTTCCTGTTAAAGTTGTGCTGAAGACTGTTGGGAACGTCATAGAAAGTGTTATTAGGTTTAGGTGACTGGGATTTTATCGCGCTGGGACGATGGGATTGCTGGATTATGCAATATGACGCACTGTCACGTTTTCTGAAACCCCACTTTGTTCTGCCTGTGACTAGTTGAGTTTAGGTCTCACGTTTTAATGAAGTCCAAGGACTCTGTTATGCCTGAGGATCTGTTGGTTAATCAATATATTAAAGAAAATTATTTTGATATGTTAACGTTTGTTGCAGAGGAATCAAAAGGCAATTTAACTGGGAATGATGGTGTGGCTATTTTTTTTGTGCCCGAATTAAAGGTAACTATAAAGAAACAACTTACCAACCATTTATCAGTATAAACAACAGAATATGCGGCCATCATTTTAGGCTTAAACTGAGTGGAGGACATTTGTTCAAGTAAACGTGTGATTTGTTCAGATGCCTTTTTCGGTTTTGATGAATTTTGAAACGGGTCGGTCAGACTGGAACTAGCTGGACACTAGCAGTCGGACAGAGTTACTGTTGGAAACACATCAAACATTATTTCATACGCAAAATATTGGTTTATACATTTTCTTTTGATGGGACCCTGCACATGGAGGAACTGACGGGAATGAGCGGGTTGACTGTTCAGTTAGAATAGCTGCTAAAATTTCAAATGTGGATAAAGACCTTCCACTTTGCAAATCAGAATCTGTTTTCGGGAGTGCAGGGTTAAGAATTAGGGGCTTATGGTAATTCTAGTGGGATACTAGGCACAAAGGGAGACACCTTTACAAAATGCCTAACAGTGTTGGGTTCATGGGAGAAGTGGGTAAAAACAAGAAGGGAAGGAATTACGACCTGAATTGGCCGTACTAAATTAATTATTCCTTATATCGTATTGGAAAACTTCGTACTTGGTCATGTAGATTTTGTCATTATGAAACATTTGAACACACAGTATTTCAGGTTGAAGCTAATCAGGTAGATTGAAAACAAATACATTTAATTACAGTCGATGGGGTGGATATCTTTCATTTCGGTTGTGGGAATGAGTTTAAGTTGATTCACTGAATGGGCTTCATTTGGTGTAATCTATAGTATTTTGGGGGCTAATTGAGAAAAAAAAAGAGGCAGTGAGGGTTTTATTTCCCATTTCTCTCCACCATATTCCAGTCCAGTTAGTGGCGGGAACGTGGATGTGTCAACCGACACGTATCCATAGACCGCTATATTTATTCACGTCAGCCAATCATTCATAGGGAAGGCGGAAACTGGTGTGTTTGACATTGGATTAGCCAACCATCATCAGACTAGGTTTCCAGCTGTCTTTTGGAAAAATCGGTCTGTGAGGTTGGTGGGCGGAATGGACATAGACCAATGGGTGGCTGGCATTCCAGAGTAATTCGTTGATTATTATCTGGTGAGTCCGGAACGGTGTTTTGCCTCACCCAGAAACACACTACCCTAATATCCCCGACCTGCCATTCAATGGGACAGTCGGCCCCGGAATAACAGCTGGGAGAAGGTAGTGAATGTGAAGAGTCTGGACTGGAGAAATTGCGACGTACAAAAAGCTGAATGAACTCAGCAGGTCGGACAGCATCCGTTGAAAGGAGCAGTCAACGTTTCGGGCCGAGACTCTTGGTCAGGATCCCGACCCGAAACGTTGACTGCTCCTTTCGAGAGATGCTGCCCGACCTGCTGAGTTCATCCAGCATTTTGTACGTCTTGATTTGAGCACAGCATCTGCAGTGTACTTTGTAATTGGATAAATTGCGGCCGCCTCCTGCTCGTGCTCAGGACGCGTCTTTATTAATAAAATAAAGCACCGAGGAAACAGAATATTACAGCGCCCTAATTATCTGCTCCCTGAATTTTGACTGAGTCACCGTGCAAATAACTGTGTTTGTGCAGCAGCTGAAATCACTCAGCAAAACCCTGACGTAGATAAAGATCCGTTCAGAATCATTGGAATTAAATCCTTTCCCTGAGACCTGATAATATATGAAATTTACAACCAGAGTCATCCACAAGAGGATGAAGCTTCCGGACAGAGTAAAACCACAGACCTCCTCCTACTCTCCATCGCTGGGTCACTGTGATACTCTTCTTTGCTCTGAATCTTCAGCTTCATACGGACCTGACCTGCCACTAAAATGTGCCTGACTGTCACAGCGTTGAGCAGCAGGATCCCAGCGAAAGGAAGGAGCGGAGTTAAAACTGCATTAAGCCAGTCATATGCTACCCACCCGGGGTCAGTGAAAACTCTGTCCATGAGTTCACGGAACAACGGTATATTGTCGATGATCACCCTGGCTTGCCTTGTGAGATATTTTGGAACGTTTTTTTTTTCAGACAGAACAGTACGCCGGTTGTTGTTAGAACCACAGCCGCAGTTTTTCTTTTGCAATATTTTGTTTTCAGCTTCTGGCAGCAAATGGCGACAAACAGATCAAAGGTGAAAGTGACGGTGAACCAGATAGAACAGTCTAGGGCTGTGCACCTCAGTATTTCGAAAACACTGCACACAGGGGTGATTCTCAGAAAACTCCACGGGAAGTAATACTGATAGAAATTAATCAAAATGACCTCCGAGAAAATGGTCAGTAGATCCGCCGCTGCCATGGCCACCAGGTAGTGAGTGGTGCAGGTAGAGTGGTCGCCCTTTCCTCGGGACAGTATCAACATCGCCACTGTAGGTGGGGTAAGGGGGGAGGAGGAGGGAGAAGGGAGTAGAGGGAGGACCGGGGAAGAGAACAGTGGATGGGGGAGGGGGATGGGTAGGCACTGGAGGAGGGCAAGGGAGACTGGGGTAGAGACGGGGGAGGGGATGGGTAGACGGGCGAGGGGGAGAGAGAGAGGGAGAGAGATATAACAGACATTGGGCATTGCAGAACACATTCCTCAAGGAATCGGGTTTCAACTAAAGATCAGGAGTGCCAGAGTTTGTGAACGGCTGGTAATCCAAGATTAGCCACGGAGCCCACTTTCCTTTACCTGCCTTCTTCAGTGTGGAGATAAGACACTATGTGGACAATCGTTGGCGATAAAAGCGATCTGCATCTACAGCAACAATCAGTGCTGATCCCGATTCCTGTCAGTGATGGGGCCGGTTTCACTGATTTAACAGTGACTGACCAGGTCTCTGGAAACTCAACATCTGATGGGGCCGAAAATGGATGCTGATCGCAGCAACACACACAAAATAGTGGAGTGACTTAGCAGGTCAGGCAGCATCCATGGAATTGAACCAATTTTGGTTTTGGGCCGAGATTTTTCTACAGGACGAAGCTGTGCCCCAATTTATGACGGGTCTCAGAGGGAAAGCAGGAACAACTTAATAGCCTAAGGCTGAGTTGCTCCGTTAATGGATTAATTCTGCATCGCAGTTCAATTCGATAACTCTGTTCAGCAGATCCGTGGACACTGGTTCAGGTGATCAGACCCAATTATTGACCAACAGTCAGTGAGATCCGACAGTTACAGACTCCACAGGGAGACATGAAACACAGGACCAGATGTTTTCGCTGATCGATAACTCAGAAAAAGTGAAGTTAACAATGTAAACCCCTCCCAGTCTCAGCTTGTTGGTGAGGTTCCTGTCCCTTTACTTAGACAACTCCGTGCACGGTGTCATTGAAGGCAAAAAGAACTTTCGAGCTTATCCCGTGAGTTAGATGAGGGACAGGAGTTTAGCTCCTCTTGTTATTAAATATGAAAAAACAGAGTGTTGAACTGTCAGGATCAATATCTCTGATGGATATTTGTACAATGATCATCAAGTTAGAGGTTTGTCAAATGATCATAAACAGATTCACATGGTTAACACACAGAAATACCAAACACGAATTGCTCTGCTCACTCACCAGGGACTCCAATGACTGCAATGAACACGTACAATATTTGCTCCACACTCCTGTACCTATCCAACATTGCAGACATTTTCTCTGTCCAGCGATTTGTCCCTCTGTGCTACAGGCGATCTCTCGGAATGAAATGTTAGGGCAGCACAGGCCTGTGGTTTTTAATACCATTTAGCGTACGCACAGGGACACATTTCAACAGATTTAAAAATATTTTTTTTAAAGTTATTTACAAACCAATTAGGTCAGGCAGGTGCAACCCCGTGGTGGCAGTTAATTAATTAACTAGTGCAGTGTATGTACTGTATTGTGTGAATAAGTTTGTCCAAACATAGGTGACTGAAACTTCCGTGGTGTCTCATCAAATAAATGAGCTTCCACTGTAAGTATGTACTTCAGTGGAGCCATTTGAGAGACACAGAATATCGAAGTAAATTATGTCATTGTAGCTTGTAAAATTGCATTAAATCACCTACTGTTACCATTCTCCTCGACAGTATAAACTCTTGGAATAGTTTGTGTTTGGGGGACTCTAACGAAGGGGTCGCCAAGAAAAGATCTGTTTCTGATGGTGAATAAACACTTTCATATCCACAAAACCCTCCAACATCTTCAATGACTTGGTTACAGTCAGCACATTTCAGTCCTCGTCCAGGACCCACCCTTAACCCTAATACATAGCCATAAAACTCCAGTAAGGTGCTGAGCATGTTTTAATCATAACACCACGTTCGTATCAAAGAACTCTCCGCTGGAGAGGCGGATAAGAAACTGCAGTTCTGTGTAGTGTGTTTCTGTGTCTCTGTGTGGATCAACCCATTGTTTCTGTCTGACCCTGCTTGACTATACATGTATCTATAGACGTCGAGTTCATATCATCCCCTCGATTCAGCCGCTTCCAATCTGTCTCCGCAAACTGCACGTACTCTCGAACTCTCATTGCAAACACTTCACAAAATGGCTGCCTGAACCATCAAAATCAAGAACAGAGATTAAAATTGAAATTGCATTCATTATTAATTTATGTACAAATGAAACAACCTTGAGATTCGCCAGAGCTCCAAATCAGCAGACACACTTGCACATTGGATCATCTCAGAGCAAAATCATTTCAAACAATTCACAAAACTGTTGCCTCCAGCTTAGAAAATAGAAAGAACAATTTTCAACGTTCCAAATGCATTTATTATTGAACTATCTCTAAATAAAGCAAGTCTGATAGGCGTCACCTCAAAGCCTCAGAACCCTGAAATACATACACACTCCCAATGTATGCTCCAAAACCACCGAACACGCAAAATTCGTATGCACCCTGAAATCCGCCAACTTTCCCAAATCTCTGCACACACTCAAATTTGCACCGACACCAAAATACATGTGCGCCCCGAAATCCGTGTGCATCTAAGTTAATGTGTGCCCATAATCCGCGTGCAGACCCAATATTTGCTGACAAACACCCATTCCTGCCACATTCCCAAATCCCTGCGCACCCCCCCATGTTCTTCAAAGCACTCCGAAATGTGCGCATGTTCTCAAATCCCTCTGCACCCTCGAATCCATTGCGCGCCCGAACCCGCTGATACTCCCACATGCACATTAAATTATTCCAGTGCGAGAATCATTTCAAGTAGTTCACAAAATGGATGCTTGCATTTAAAATCCAAGTACAGAGGTCAAAGTTCATATTGCGTTTCTCTATAATCGAAACAACCTTGTGATTCGACACACATCCAAATCTAACAGTTCCTCAAAGGTCAGTGCTCACCCCCGAATCCGCGAACACACCCAACTCTGCATATATCTGCAAATCAGTGCACACCCATTAATATCTGCTCACCAGCAAACCATCATTAAAATTTCAAATTAGTGTGCACCCCCAAAGCAACTGACACCCCAAAGTCTCTGTACACTCACACATTCGCTGAGAAACTCCGAAATATTCGCTCATCCCCAGATCTGTAGTACACCTACACATGAGTCTATCCTAGAGTAGGAAGCATTTCAAACTTCGCAAAATAGCTGACTCCACCTTAAAAATAGCAAGAACAAATTTCGAAGACCAAACACTCGTCTACACGTCTGTTCACCCGCAAATTCGTTGGCTTCCAATTAAATCAGCGCACAATCCCAAATATGTATCCACCGAATCAGTCTGCACACCGGTTCCATGTGCAACCTTAACCCACTGACACCGGAAATGCACATCAGGTTTTACCAGATCAAACAACATTTCAATCTGTTTCACTCTAATAATTTAGCACGAACAAAATTCAACGGTCAAACTGCATTTGTTGTCAAAATTATCTATAAAAGCAACAACTTTTTAGTTCACCACACCGCCACATCCTGAGAACCGTGAAATACGCGCGCGTAACCGTGAAAAACCGTGAAATCCATGAACATCTCCAAGTCCAATTCGCGTGCAACCCCAAATTCGCGGAGATTTCCAAATCTCCAAACCTCGGCAAACCCATCTTCACGTCAGTAGGTGCCCGCAAATCCACGGACACTCCATATTCGCTGACAACCCCCTAATTCTGTGCACATACACAAATAAGTCTGCACCCATATATTCGCTAAAACACCCCTTAATGAACGGAATTTTCAAATCAGACTGCATCCCAAATTCCGTGCTCAACCCGAACCTCCCAACAGCTTAAAATCCAACAACATACACAGATCATATCGCACTCCATCCTAACGACACCCGCACATGCACATTAGATTATCCCAGGGGTGTATGGGGTGTCACGGAGAGGTAGTACCTCTGACGGGGAACACCTCGTAGACTTCTGAGTTGTTCGTCCGCATTGGTCCTCACCTGACACTCAGCTCTCACCAGTGGTTTCTACTGGCCGGCAAAACCTGGTGAGGGTAGCCGATGGGCCTCAAACCCTCGGTGTTAGGGCTTGTTCTACCTACGCATGCGAAGACTGGATTCGGCGGACTACGCGGAGGAGACCTGCACTTGGCGGTCCAACGAATAGAAAGGCGGACCCAGCAAAGTGTTGTGGAGCGCCATCAGGGCACAGTGAGACACGTAGGACACTGCTGGCCATCCACTTCTTCCCGACTTATCTCCAGCTATCTCGACTCCGTCTGGCAAATGGATACAGATTGGTCGGGACGAGAGAGTGAGGCTGACGATTTGCGCAACTCTCCTTCCCTTTAATCCAAGTCAAGCGCAAGTCTCGACTCCAAACCCATTCCGCTAAAAAAAAAACTTCAAGTCTTGTGGCGATGGGCGAGTGGCGAAGCAGCAGGTTTGGATACACTGGAAGCTGTAGTCACAAACCTGCACACAGGCGGCCCAGGGCATTGAGTCGTTCTCCGCAGGAATGACGCAGCAGTAGAGCTCGGCAGCCCCCTGGGTGGCTGAGCAGACCTCTTTGGGAATCGCTCTGCTCACCTCCATGGAGGAAGGGGCTAGGAAAGGTACCTCAAACATAGCCTGCTTCGTTTTACCCTGTCCAGCATACTACGGCTGGCGGGGATCACACTCAGCGGTCCAACTACAAAGAAGACGAAAGTGAAAGTGCTCAACCTTAGCACGTGGAACATGCGGACTCTGCTTGACATCCCCAAGGCTGTCAGACCAGAAAGAAGAACAGCAATGGTCGCCAAAGAACTAGCCCGCTATAACGTTGACATTGCAGCACTGAGCGAAACACGCCTAGCAGACAAGGGCCAGCTTACAGAACGTGGTGGTTGGTACACATTCTTCTGGAGCGGCTGCAGCAGCCCTGAACGACGAGAGGCTGGTGTTGGATATGCCATCCGATCACACCTCCCTCGTAAACATGCCAAGCTTCCAGAGTGCATCAAAGATCGCCTGATGACGCTTCGGCTCCGATCTGGCAATAAGAGGACTGCAACGCTGATAAGCGCATATGCTCCAACGATTACCAACCCAGATGATATCAAAGATAAGTTCTATGAAGTATTTGTCGCCCTCATAACAACAGTCCCACAGTCAGAGAAGCTTATTGTCCTCGGGGACTTTAACGCCAGAATGGGGACAGATTTCCAGAACTGCGAAGGGATTCTTGGAAGACATGGTATTGGCATGTGTAACAGCAATGGCCTGCTGCTCTTCAAGACATGCGCTACGCATGAACTGGTCATCACCAACAACCTATTACGCCTCCCTACTCGTAACAAGACTTCTTGGATGCATCGACGCTCTAGGCACTGGCATTTGATTGACTATGTCATCACCAGAAAGAGGGACTGGTAAGACGTGAGAGTGACAAAGGCCATGTGTGGTGCCGACTGCTGGACGGATCATTGACTCATAGTGTCCAAGTTTAAACTTCCCATCCTGCCTGGGAGAGGACCCCAGGTTCAGAAGACTGCAAAGAGGCTCAATATCTCCAAGCTGAAGAGCAGCGTAGATGCAGAAGAATTTCGTGAAGACCTGGATAGCAGGCCCCTTGACGCACCCCAGGATGACCACACCAGCATTGAAGAGCAGTGGACGACTTTCAGAGATGCAGACTACTCTACCGCTCTCGAACACCTCGGACCAGCAATCCATAGACATCAAGACTGGTTCGATGAGAACGACGAGGAGATACAGGCACTGTTGTCAGAGAAACACCAATTGTTCACAGCGCACCAGAACGATCCCCGTTCACAAGCAAAGATAGATGCCTTCGCCAGTGCAAGACGGAAAGTGCAGAAGAAATTCCGCGAGATGCAGGATGTCTGTTTCTGCAGTAAGGCCGATGAGATCCAGGGCTACGCAGACAGTCACAACACCGAGCGTTTCTATGAGGCTTTGACGGCTATGTATGGACCTCAGTATGAGACTTCTCCTCCCCCCCCCCCAGTGCAGATGTGACTCGGCTGCTGACAGACAAAAAGCAGATTTTGGAGAGATGGGCTGAGACCAGGTCCTTCAACCAGATCCTCAACTGCCCTGCCGAAATCAATGATGAGGCCATTGCTCGCCTACCTCAGGTAGAGATCAATCTGAACCTTGACAACCTCCCCACAGAAGAAGAAGTCAGATAAGCCATCGGGCAACTTTCTTGTAGCAAAGCACCAGGATCAGATGCAATCCCTGCAGAAGTCTACAAAGCAGGAGGCCCATTCATGTTACAGAAGCTGACTGAGCTCTTCCAGTCTATGTGGAAAGAAGGAAAGGTCCCGCAATGGTTGAAAGATGCCAGTATAGTCCACATCTACAAGAGGAAAGGCAACCGCCATTCTTGTGACAATCACCGAGTCATCTCCGTCCTGTCCATAGTTGGGAAGATCTTAGCTCGCGTCCTGCTTAATCGCCTTCTCCAACACCTTGATCAAGGTCTCCTCCCAGAAAGCCAGTGTGGTTTCCGTGCAGAGCTTTGAACTGTCGACATGATATTTGCTGCACGCCAACTCCAAGAAAAATGTCAAGAGCAGCACAGCGACCTCTTTGTGACCTTCGTCGATCTGACCAAGGCATTTGATATGGTCAGCAGAGATGGCCTATGGAAGATAATGGAGAAGATTGACTGCCCTAGCAGGTTCATCACGATTGTTCGGCAGTTCCACGATGGCATGATGGTGAAAGTTTTACATGAAGGTGACGAGTCAGAAGCCTTCCCTGTTACGAACGGTGTGAAGCAAAGATGCGTTTTCGCCCCTACACTCTTTAGCATGGTCTTCACTGCTCTGCTGAATGATACCTTCCGCGATTGTCAGGATGGTTAACACGTCAGATACAGGACTGGCAGTGGACTATTCAAACTCCGGCGTCTACAGACTGTTACAAGGGTAAACGAGACCGTCGTCAAAGACCTCTTATTCCCTGATGATTGTGCACTCAACGCCAGCACAGAGCAGAAGATGCAGCGATAAATGGACTGCTTCTAAAGGGCTTGTGACAACTTTGGGCGTACAATCAGCACCAAAAAGACCGAAGTTATTTACCAGCCCGCACCCGGAAAGCTCTACAAGGAACCGCACATCACAGTAAAGGGGCAGAAGCTACTGGAAGTCGACAGTTTTACTTATCTGGGCAGTACTCTTTCACGAGCGGTGAACATAGTTGCAGAGATCAGCAACAGAATTGCCAAAGCCAGTGCCGTCTTTGGGAGACTCCGTGAGAATGTATGGGAGCGGAGAGGACTCAGCCTTACCACCAAGCTGAAGGTCTACCAAGCAGTGGTTCTCACCACTCTCCTCTATGCCAGCGAGACCTGGACTGGCTGCAGAAGACACGCTAAACAGCTCAACCACTTCCACTTGAGCTGCCTCCGCAGACTTCTCCACGTACGATGGCAGGACAAAGTCCCAGACCCGGAGGTCCTAGAGCGGGCTAGCATCCACAGTGTCTACACCCTCCTACAGAAAGCCCAAGCCAGATGGGCTGGCCATGTAGTCAGGGTGTCTGACAGTCGACTACCAAAACAGCTGCTGTATGGAGAGCTCAAGCGCTCAGTTGGAGGGCAGAAGAAACGTTTCAAGGACTGCCTCAAAGTGTCCCTCAAAGACCTCAAAATCATTCCCAGCAGCTGGGAATCGCTTGCTCTGGACCGCCCAACCTGGTGGAGCAGGACCACTAAAGGAGCGTATGCAGCAGAAATCAGATGCAGCACAGAGGTTCAGAGGAAACGTGCAAGGCTCAAGCTACCTCCACTTCCACCCACAGCACCTACCCTCATGTGTCGCACATGTGGGTGAGCTTTCAGGGCCCGGATTGGCTTCACCAGTCACCTCCCTCACAGTCACAAACCCTCCACCTGACAGAAGTCGTGGTCATCTTCGACTCCGAAAGACGAACAACAACATCCCAGAGCAAGACTCATTTCAAACAATTCACAGAAGAGCTTCTTAAATCAAATTGGAAAATCAAAGTTCAAAGTGCATTTGTTATTATAATATCTATAAATGAAACAATTTTGTGAATCATCGCACCCCCAAATCGATGGACTCCCCAAAACAGTGTGCATCCCCAAATCCGATCTGTCTGCAAACGAAAATCCAAGTACACCCTCAAACGCGCATACAAACCCCAAATCAGTGTGCACCCTTCACCAACAATCCGAAATACGTGTGCACTGCCAAAAGCGCCAACACATCCTGAAATATGTCCACATCCGCAAATCTGTGTGCCCCATTTCCATGTGCACTCCCAAACCTGACGACATCGCCACATACGCATTAGATTTTCCCGGATCAAGAATCATTTCAAACAATTTGCAAAACAGCAGCCTCTATCTTAAGAAGTTCAGAGTTTTAAGTGCATTGCTTATTACAATATCTCCGTGTGTCTGCATCTCTCTGTGTTTATATGTCTCCGTGTGTGTGTGCTCGTCTGTTTGTGTGTCTGTGAGTGTTTGTGTCGGAGACCAGCGAGCAGATAGCTCTCAGTCTTTCTCGGGATGGTGTGATTACTGAGAACAAACGGCTCGTGTGGAAGAAACATGACAACAGAGAGATGTCTGTACACTGACTCAGGGAACTGCATAGCATTGCATTGTTTGTAAGTGATAAATATTATGGGCTTAATTCGGAAGAGGGGAGAGCTCAGACAGTCTCTATGCAATGCATTGGGGAGGCGGAAAAGGGAATGAGAGACTAAACCTAACAGGAGCGTTTGATGGCTCCAGGCCTGAACTCGATGAACTTAGAAAAATAAGTGAGAAATCAAATTGAAATCTAAGGAATATTGAATCCACACTGAACAGAGTGGAGACCTGGGGAGGGAGATGTGAAAGTGTGTGTGCGTGTGCGTGCGTGTGTGTGTATGTGTCTACCTGTTGGTATGTAGTCATTTGCACCTGTCGGCTGTTGGACTGAACAGAACTTTCTGTTTGGACAGAAAGAGGCAGTACGGGAGAGAAGAAGGGCAGTGAGTGGGTAGGTAGGGGAGGAATGTGTGGAGGACAGATTGCGACAGTGGGGAACAAAGAGGATGAAGAGAGGAGGACAGAGAGAATGAGTTGGTTTACATATTTAGTGTCTCTATCTCTCTCTCTCTCTCTCTCTCTCTCTCTCTCTCTCTCTCTCTCTCTCTCTCTCTCTCTCTCTCTCTCTCTCTCTTTCTATGTAAGTATCCTGTCTTCACCACATTCATCTCCTCGAGCTATTCTGCAGCACAAAAAGGAAACAAACGGCCTCCCCCCGGAGAGCACACACGTATCTTCTGAGAGAACACTGTCGCTTTCCAAACAACGAAGAAAAAGACAAGATCAGATTAGTCACTGCCCGTGTCAACCCATCATTACAGTGTGGGGTGGGGGATGTGAGGACGGGAGGTTGGCGGGGAAACCGAGCTACATAAAAGGAGAGTTGGGGAAGTTGGGGAAGAGGCGAGAGGCAGGCGAATCGTTGGGTAGAACAAGAGAAATAGACAATAGGAAGAGTGCGGCAGCAGGAAAGAGAACGGATGGAATCAGTGGAGCGGAAGGAGTTTGAGACAAAGAGGAAGAACGAGAAATTTTTGGGAAGCACGGTGAAGGGCAATGTGAAGATGGAGAGAGCATGAATGTGCGTGTGAGAGAGAGAAAGAGAGAGAAAGAAACGCAGAGAACGAGAGATACGGAATGGAAGAAAAGGGGAGGGAGAGGTAGAGGACGGAATTCAAAGTGGAGTCGGAGAATCAAGGTAAATGACACGTCCTCCTGAAGTACAGGGCCGCAGGTAAACATTCATGGACGGGTGGGGAGTGAAGGAGGCGGACAAAGTACAGGATTCGGGCATCATATGACAGCAGTACGAGGAGTCGGTGAGACGGCACTGGGAGTGTTGTGTGCGGGTCTAGTTATCTAGCAACAGGAAAGCTGTGAGAAAGCCAGAGAGCGCGCAGTGAAAATTCACGCGGAATGTTCGGAGAAGTTAATGATATGGTAATAGAAAAGGCCCTGAACCCCGCGATGTTCTGCCGAAAAGAATAATCTAACAAAGCCTAATTAAACGAACCCATTTTTCCAAAACAATATCCACATTCTTCCATTCCTTGTACATTCAAGTGTCTCTCTGACAGTCTCTTAATCACCCTTATCGTATCGATCTCCACCCCGAGCCGCGGCAGCACATTCCAGGCATGCTGTCTATTGGAATGCTGTTCGTATACAGTCCGGGTTTCGCAGCAGTAAAGCAACGTGGGAAGTACTATGGCCCTAAAGACATTAAGGGAAAGAAGAAGGGCAGTGAGTAAGTAGGGTAGGGGTGAATGTGTGGAGGATAGACTGGGGCAGTGGGGAAGAGAACGGATAAAGAGAGGAGACAGAGTGTAAGGCATAGAGTCTCTCTCTCTCTCTATCCTCTCTTCTCCGCACTCCCCTCCCCTGTCGTTTCTGCATAGCACACGGAAGGGGAACCATTTTGCCTCTCCCGTTAACCACAAGCCTTAATTTTCTGAAAGAACATTGGATCTTTCTAAACAACAAAGAACTAAACAACACCTATAATTCCACGTGCGTGTCAACACGTCATCACAGTGCGGAGTTGGGAAATCAGGCTAAAGAAAAAAAGGAATTGGGGAGAAGGCGAGAGGCAAGTGAAGTGTTGGGTATAAAGGGAGAAAGAGAGAAAGAGACAATATGGGAAAGAGGAAGTGCAGTGAGTGGGTAGGGAAGAATGTGTGGAGGAAAAAGTGTGGAAGTGGGGAAGAGAACGGATGAAGAGAGGAGAGAGAAAAAGAGAGTGTGTGGAAGAGAAGAAAATAAGTGATGGGAGGGCTGAAGAGAAAGGAGGAGGGTGTGCACAAAAAATGGAGAGAAAGAGTCGGTGAGGGAACGGGGAAGAAGAGGTGGCAAGAGTGGGAAGGGGTGAAAATGAGGTCTGGGGATTGGTGAGAGTTTGTGGCAAGGAGGAGGAAGCCATTTTTGGGAAGCGATGTGAAAGGCAATGGGAATATGGAGGGGGAGACAGAGAGACAGAGAGAGTGTGTGTATATATATACCTGTGTGCATGTGAGTGTCTGCGTCTGTTTCCTCTTCAACAACTTCAAAATCCTTGCCAGTTAGATATAAGCACAGTTAAATATAAATGTTGTTACAGCACTATGATTACTAATGAACAGGCCGATGGTATTTATGGAATGATTTTTTTTTAATGAAATTGTGGAAATGAGGATGGAGGGGTTGATTATCTAACTTTCTGAGGTTTTTTTTAATTGGAAGTCTTGTGTCAGGTACGGGTGGGCAAGTTATATTCTGGTTAAGATGGATTGATAAAATGATAACATGATAAAATGGATTTCCATTTCCACCCCAACGATATCCATATGATCGCCTCACTTTGACCATGGATGTTCAGTATCTATATACTTCTATCCCCACCAGGTAAGACTTAAAGCACACCGCTTTATTCCCGACAACGGACACAACCAGATCCCTATCATTTATAATTTATTTGGAGTCAGAGGATATTGTAACAAAAGAAACAAGACTTTTTGCCCATTTAGTACGTACCGAATTTTTATTCTGCCGTGTCCCAAAAACACAGCAGCACCATGACCCTTAGTAACCCTCCCATCCATATACTTATCCAAACATCTCCGCAATGAAATCCATAACTTCCACTGACAGCTCTTCCCACACCCTCACCAACCTCTGAGTGAAGGAATTCCCACTCAGATTTTTTCTTAAATATTTCATCTTTCACCGTTAAACTACGACCTCTAGTTCCCTTCTGACCCAACCGCAGAGGAAAAAAGCTCATACCTGCAACTACCCTGTCAACAACACTCATAATTTTGTCTACATCTGCAAAATCTTGCTTCATTTTCCAACACTAAAGAGAAAAATGACCTTACCATTTTCTAAAGTTCGAGTCCTCATGTCCCAGCAAACGCATTGTAAATTTTCTCTGCACTCTTTCAATTTTGTTGATAATTTTCCTTCAGGCAGTTAACAGAAACTACACACAATACTCCAGATTAGGCCTCACCAATGTCTTATACAACTTCAAAATAATATCCAAACTCCTGTACTCAGTACTTTGATTTCTGAAGTCCAATGTGTCGAAAGCTCTCATTTCGATGCTATCTACCTGTGACGCTACTTTCAAGTAATTATGAATCTGTATTCCCAGATCCTTCTGCTCTACCGACTCCTCAGATCCCGACTGCTCATCGTATATTCGTGAGCCCCGAAATTAGTGCGGACTCCGAATCCAATCCTTTCAATATGAAAGGATTTCAATATTTGATGAGTTTCCAGCAGTAAATCTGACCTGCTGCGAGCATGACCTGCTTTAAGACTCTCGAAAATCGAAAGGGAAACTGAACAAATTACATGGACAAATTTCTTCCACACACTATAAGCACGAAATGATGGCAAGCGACTCTGTTGTAAATTCTGATAAATGGTCGGTTCGTCGTTTCTTTATTGTTGTCAATAATTCACGCATAACATAGCAACCGCAACATTCCCAGTTAAATTATATTTTGATCCTTCTGTAAAAATGTTTAATCTATATCAATAATGTCCTTAATATATACTGAACTAACAAATTCTCAGGCATAACAGAATCGTCAGATTTTATTGAATCGTGTACCCTGTAATCAAATAAAGCCATTGAAAGAAACAAAGTGGGGTTATCAAGAAGGCGACTGTTGGACACTCTGCAGAACCAACAAACCATATTTCAGCGTGATAAGAACCCAGGCACCCAAAAGCAAAAACAGTCTTCTTGTGAAGTTCCCAACAGACCTCCAACACCATTAACAGGACGATAATTTCTTCCTACTTTAATTAATCTAGTATGTTAACATTAATTTCAGCCTCCACAATTTCAACCAGTAAAGCCGAAACAGTGGACGACTTGACTGTACCACCACACAATCTTAAAGCCTGTGCTTATAGCACACCCAAACATAATAAACTTGATGATGAAGCTGATCTATAAATCACAACCATAACCTAGAACAGATCTAATTAAATAAATATAAATGGTCAAAAATGATTTCCATTTCCACCGCAAGGATATCCACATTAACGACTGAGAATATGTAATGCATGTTTATATCTATCAGTTATGTTACTGATATGGTGCTTCCATGACTGTTTAGTATTCATCCACATGCTTGGATGCCCTAAAGAGGACTGGCACGTCCTCAATTGTTTGATGATATAATTTCAAATCAAGTGTAGGTTTACTAATACTGTTTGTGAAACACTTTACTAGTCTTTAAGTGCAGAAAGCTAAAATCCCATGTATTTGCTGACTGTTCGATCTTATTAATTGCTAACAGCATTCTATATATTAAAATTGAAATTTCTACCTCTAATCCATACCCCTCCATCATTTGCATAGAGTGATTTACACACTCCAAACCTATCTCAGAGAAAATGTCATTAATTATAATATGAAATAATAAATACTGCTTTTTGGGATCCAAATCTCTATCTCATAACAGCCCGAATATAACTTGCCCACCCATACCTGACACAAGACATCCAATTTTAAAAATAAACCTCAGAAAAGTTTAGATAATCAACACCTCCATCCTCATTTCCACAATTTCATAAAAAAAGTATTTCATTCCATAAATACCATCGCCCTTTTCATTAGTAAACATACTGCTGTAATAACATTTATATTTAACTGTGCTTTCCTACTATCCAAATATAAAAGTGAATGCAATGTTATACACATACCTTTACAAGACGTCCATATAAATACCTTCAGAAAAAATGCACAATAGCCCCTCAATTAAATTTCCAAAAAACAATCAAAAGTCTGTCTTTCAATAAATATCATTAGCATTTTCAACATCAAAAATATTAAAAAATCCAAAAGCGATCTTCCAAACTCAAAACTGATACCAATGTAATTGTACTCTTCCGAATTCCCCACTGATAAAATGTGAAATCACCTCTTTTATCAAAAATATAAATCAAACGCTCGATTACCATACATTCGACAAGTAAATGAGACATAAATGAGACTTTAATGATATTGGCCGATAACAAGGAGAATCAGGCGGGGAGATCCAGGTTTTAGAATGGACTCTACTACAACGAATTTCCATGAGGGTTCACGGAACCATTCAAAAAGTCAATATTTTTACAAAAGAATATTACATGCATACCTGTTGAATGAAGAATTTCTACTACAAGTTCCTCATTCCTTTTATTCCCACCCACAAATATATCTTGCCCCTTTCCTTATAAAACTGGCAAACACCACCCTTATACCAACAAACCTGTCAAGCCTAACGATAATATGATCTTACAGAGTAATAAAAACTTAAAATGTGCATGTTTCTGAACAGATCTAACATCTGGAAAATCTGACAAATCAAAAATAAACTTCCTAAAGTCTTCACTATTATAAGTCAGAGTTTTCGCATTTCCATATAACCATATAACAAGTACAGCACGGAAACCAGCCATCTCGGCCCTTCTCGTTCATGCCGAACGCTTACTCTCACCACATCACACTGACCCGCTCTCAGCCCATAAGACTCCATTCCTTTCCTGTACATATAGCTATCCAATTTTGCTTTAAGTGACAATACCGAACCTGCATCAACTACATATACTGGAAGCTTAATCCACACAGCTACCACTCTCTGAGTAAAGAAATTCCCCCTCATGTTACCCTTAAACTTTTGCCACGTATGTCTCAACTCATGTCCCCTTGTTTGAATCGCCCCTACTCGCAATGGAAAAAAAAAACTATCCACGTTAACTCTATCTATCTCCCTCATAATTTTAAGTGCCTCTATGACGTACCCCCTAAACCTTCTACGCCCCAAATAATAAAGACCTAAATTGTTCAAGCTTTCCCTATACCTTAGGTGCTGAAACCCAGCTAACATTCTAGTAAATCTTTTCTGCACTCTCTCTATTTTGTTGATATCTTTCCTATAATTCGGTGACCAGAACTGTACACAATACTACAAATTCGGCCTTACCAATGTCTTGTACAATTTTAACATTACAACACAATTCCTAAACTCAATACTCTGATTTATAAAGGACAACATACCAAAAGTTTCCTTCACCAGCCTATCCACATGAGATTCCACCTTCAGGGAACTATGCACCATTATTCCTAGATCACTCTGTTCTACTGCATTCTTCAATGCCCTACCATTTACCATGTATGTCCTATTTGGATTATTCCTACCAAAATGTAACACCTCTCACTTATCAGCATTAAACTCCGTCTGCCATCTTTCAGCCCACTCGTCTAACTGGCCTAAATCTCTCTGCAAACTTTGAAAACCGAATTCATTATCCACAAACGCCACCTACCTTAGTATCATCTGCATACTTATTAATCCCATTTACCACCCCATCATCCAGATCATTAACGTAAATGACAAACAACATTGGACTCAGTACAGATCCCTAAGGCACACCACTAGTCACTGGCCTCCAAATTGACAAACAGTTATCCACCACTACTCTCTGTCAGCTCCCATCATGCCACTGTTGAATCCATTTTACTACATCAATATTAATACCTAATGATAGAACCTTCCTAACTAACCTTCCATGCAGAACCTTGTCAAATGTCTCACTGAAGCCCATATAGACCACATGCACCGCTTTACTCTCATCAACTTTCCTCGTAACCTCTTCAAAAAATTCAATGATTTGGCAGACATGACCTTCCAGGAACAAATCCATGTTGACTGTTCCTAATCAGACCCTCTCTATCCAGATAATTATATATACCATCTCTAAGAATACTTTCCATTAATTTACCCACCACTGACGTCAAACTGACAGGCCTATAACTGCTAGGTTTACTCTTAGAATCTTTTTTAAACAATGGAACCACATGAGCAATATGCAAATCCTCCGGCACCATTCACGTTTCTAAAGACATTTGAAATATTTCTGTCAGACACACTGCTATTTCTACACTAACTTTCTTCAAGGTCCTAGGGAAAGTCCTGACAGGACTCAAAGATTTAACCAATTTTATATTCCTAAAAAGCGCCAGGACTTCCTCCTCTTTAATCGTCATAGTTTCCATATCTTCCCTACTTGTTTCCCTTACCGTACACAATTTAATATCCTTCTCCTTAGTAAATACCGAAGAAAAGAAATTGTTCAAAATCTCCCCAATCTCTTTCGGCTCCACACTTAGCTGTCCACTCTGATTCTATAAGGGACCAATTTTATCCCTCAATATCCTTTTGTTATTAATATGGCAAACCCTTTGGACTTTTTTCACCTTACTTGCCAAAGCAACCTCGTATCTTCTTTTAGCTTTTCTAATAGATTTATTAAGAGTTTTCTTATTCCTCGAGCACCTCATTTACTCCATGCTGCCTATATTTATTGTAGATATCTCTCTTTTTTCTAATCAAGTTCCCAATATACCTTGAAAACCATGGCTTTGTCAAACTTTTAAACTTTCCTTTAAACCTAATAAGAACATAAAGATTCTGTACCCTCAAAATTTCACCTTTAAATGACCGCCTTCCCATAAAACCAATTGTCCCAATCCACTCTTTTTAAATCCTTCCGCATCGCCTCGAAGTTAGCCTTTCGCCAATAACAAATCTCAACCCTGGGTCAGTCCTATCCTTCTCCATAATTATATTGAAACTATTGGCATTGTGAGCACTGGACCCGAAGGGCTCCCCAACACATTCCTCTGTCACCTGATCTATTTCATTCCCTAACAGAAGATCCAACACTGCCCCTTTCTAGTCAGTACTTCTATGTATTGCTGCAAAAAAAAACTATCATGCACACATTTTACGAACTCCAAAACATCCATCCCTTTTACAGTATGGGCTTCCCAGCCTATGTTTGGAAAACTAAAATCCTCCACAATCACAACCCTATACTTACAACAAATATCTGCTATCTCATTGAATATTTTCCCCTCCAATTCTCACTCCCCATTAGGTGGTCTACAATACACCCCTATAAGTGTTACTACACCATTTCCATTCCTAAATTCCAACCAAATAGACTCCCTAGACGAGTCCTCTAATCTATCCTGCCAGTGCACCGCTGTGATATTTTCTCTGACAAGTAATGCAACACCTCCCCGTCTTGACCATCCGATTGTATCACACCTGAAGTAACGAAATCCAGGAGTATTTAGTTGTCAATCACACCCGTCCTGCAACTATGTTTCACTAATAGCTACAGCATCATATTTCCAGGTATCAATTCATGCTCTAAGCTCATCCACCTTTCTTACAAATGCACCTAGCATTAAAATAAATGCATTTAAGAAATTCTCCAACTCTTCCTCTCTGTTTATCTCTAACAGTACAAAGCAATTTACTGTCTTCTTTTTCTTCCTTCTCCCACACATTTGTTCCTACACTCTGGTTCCACTCCCCCCTGATATCTAATTTAAATCCACTGGAGCCTCCCTAGCAAACCTACCTGCAAGAATATGTGCCCCCCACCCCCTCCAGTTCAGATGTAAACCGTCCCGCCGGAACAGTACCCACCTTCCCTGGAAAACTGCCCAATTATCTATAAATCTGAAGTACTCCGTCCTGCACCATGTCTTCAGCCACGTGTTGATCTGTGCTATCTTACTATTTCTAAACCCGCCTGCTCGTGGCAGTGTAAGCAATCCTGAGATTGCTATCCTGGAGGTCCTGCCCTTTAACTTGGCACCTAGCTCCCTAAATTCACCTCTCACGATCTCCTCACTCTTCCTAGCCACGTCATTGGTCCCTACATGCACCACGACATCCGGCTGCTCACCCTCCCTCTTGAGAATACTGAGAGCTCGAACCGAGATATCGCGGGCCCAGGCACCAGGGAGGCAACAGACCACCTGGGATTCTCGATCTCTTCCACTGAACCTCCTATCTGTCCCTGTAACAATCGAATCCCCTATCACTACTGCTCTCCTCTTTTCCCTCCTTCCCTTCTGTGGGTCCAGTCTCGTTGCCAGAGACGCAACCACTGCAACTTGTCCCTCGTAGGTCGTCCCCACCAACAGTATCCATAACGGTATACTTATTGTTGATGGGAACGGCCACAGGGGTGCTCTCTTCTTCTCGTCTATTCCCCTTCCCTTTCCTGGCAGTCACCTATCTCCTGACTCCGAGCGATAACTATCTCAGTGAAACTCATGTCTATTTCTGCCTCTGTCTCACGAATGATCCGAAGTTCATCCAGCTCCAGTTCCAGTTCCTTAACACGGTTTGTCAGGAGCTGCAGCTGGATGCACCTTTCGCAGGTGTAGTCATCAGGGACAGCTGTGCTCGCCCTGACTTCCCAAATACTGCAAACGGAGCACTCAGCTGCCCTAACTGCTGTCTCCATTACTTACTCCTAATCTAATTAGATTATTTAAAGGAGATTACCAGACATTACCTGAGCTGGAGTGAATCTCGAACTCAGCCTCTGCTCGCTATTTAAGTTCTCCCGCTGCCTTACGGGCCGACGTTCACGCGCTTGCGCAGTTGGACACCGTTCAAACTTCGCCTCTACCTGTTCTCGCTGATGCCTGATTGAGCCAAAGCCGACCATCTCTGCCTTAGTCCACTCCCACGATGGCCGCTGCATATGGCAGTCTTTCTTTTCAAACCTTTGCGCTTTACGTCACGCGCCTGCGTAGTCTAGCCTCTTTGCTGCGATCAATTAAAAAAGCAGCTTCTCTCTTTTACCTATCCCTCTCTGCCCCTTACTGCGATTTCATTGCAATATTTTAATCTAATTATGCACGTTCACAAGTAGACTGGGATACAGATACTCCACCCAACAATACTTCATTTAACGCTTCCCACCGAGCAGCAGTTACACCAAGATACCTTTCTGCAGCTTTCACAATAATTTGAATTTCCTCAGTAGGATGAGATGCCTGAGCATTGCAATTCACCACATCTGTTATAAACACAAACTTCATTTTATCCAGCAGTAAAGTATCTTTGGTGAGAGAACTTTGATTCCAACATATAACCACTGACGACACAGTCAGTGCTCTGAGTGGGTTCACTTTTCAAGTTTACCTGCTCTACTTGCTGTACTTGTCCTTGAACAGGCCCTTCTGCTCACTGTGTTGATCTGAACCAATTGAATTGGTTAGCTCATGCCTTAGTAAACCAATCCCTTCTGCCTACACAAGGTCCACATCCCTCAATTATCCTCACATCCATGTGGTATCTAATAGTCTCTATCATATCTGCCTCCACCACCTCCCCTGACATTCAATCTAGACACCCACTACTATGGGTATGAAAAAGAAAACTTGAAACCCAAATCTCCTTTAAACTTCCTGAGTTAGGTTTTTCACATCATTGTCTTTTGTAATTGTTTTAACAACAGTTATGCAAAGAAAGAATGCAAAATTTAACTACATTACAAAATACCTAATTTGTGCAAAAATGACCAATGAGGAGATATTCCCCCTTTCTCCTGAAAGACATTGCCTCTGTTATTGGACATTTCCTCCTTGGCGAAAAAAAAAATCTGTTGTCCACTCCGTCTGTGCCTGTCAAATTCCTGTAAGAGTCTGTCAGACCACCCTCAGCATCTGCCGCTCCGGCGAATATTTCCCGAGATTGTCCAGTCTCACTTTATCCGGGCAGCATCCTGTTAAGCCTCTTCCACTCACCATCTAAAACCTCTACATCATTACTGTATTCGAATGCAATTCTCCAGATGCAACACAACTGCCTGACAATGGACCCACTATCTGAGAGTTGTGAACTCGTATTCCAAGATCCCTCTGTAGATCAATACTGTCCAATCTTGCCCCATGAATATAACAGCTAGGGGATAATGCTAAGCGTTTATAAGACACTAGTCAGACCATACTCAGTGTGTTGTTACGAGCATTGGGGCGTTATTTCTCAGAAATGCAGTGTTGTCATTGGAGAGAGTCGAAATGAGGTTCCGAAGGATGATTTTGGGAATTTTGGGAATGAAGGGGTTAATGAGAAGCTTTTGGCAACCTTGAGAATGTACAGCCTGGAATTCTGAAGAATGCAGAGGGGATCTCTTTGAAATCTGCTGAATGTTTAAAGGGCCAGATAAGGTGGATGTGAAGAGGATATTTCCGATTTTGGGGCTACCAAGAACTAAAGGGCACATCCGCAAAGATAAGGGGTCAGCTTTTCAAACAGAGGTAATATGGATTTTTATTATTAGCCAGGGAGCATTGGATCTATGGAATGCTCTGCCACAGACTGAATGTAGTAGAGTCCAAGTCTGTAGGTATATTTAAGGCGGAATTTGATAGTATACTGCTCGGACGGGGCATCAAAGGATATGGCGAGAGGTCATGTGTATCGAGTTAAGTGCGATCCGGGAGCAGCCTCGATGGAAAGGCAGAAAACTCATCGGGCTAAATGGCCTAATACTGCTCCTATGACTTATGGTCTTATGGACACAAGCTCCATCAATAATGATGTATCTCCTCTGTAGTCTTCAGGCACAAAACACACTTTATACAGGATGCTAAGCAGAACTGAATGCAACTTTTCAGGAACTTTGGCAAGTCAAGCAGCATCTCTTGAGGGGAATAGAGTCGCTGTTTTGGACAAAACCCCTCCCTTAAGGCAGTGACACAGGCCCTTAGGCCCAAATTTTCCATGCTGTCCTGCTGTCCATTTAATCTAATCCCATCCGCCTTCCTTTGACACAGAACATAGAAATCTACAGAACATTACAGGCTCTTCAGCCCATAATGTTGTACCGAACATGTAATCTACACTAGAGACTGCATAGGATTTCTCAAAGTCTCTATGGACCTATCTAAGAGTCTCTTAAAATATTCTGTTGTGTCCACTTCTACCATCGCTGCCGGCAGCGCATTGCATGCACCCACCACTCTCCGTGTAAGACATTTACCCCTGACATTCCCTAGGTATGGATTTCCAAGCAGCTTAAAACTATATCCCCGAGTGTAGTCGGTTCAACCCTAGGAAAATGCCTCTGGCTACCTGCATGATCAAAGCCTCTCATCATCTGGTACACCTCTATCAAATCACCTCTCATCCTTTATCGCTTCAAGGAGAAAAGGCCAAGTTCACTAAATCTATTCTCATGAGGCATGTTCTCTAATCCAAGAGCAACATTGTTGTAAAGCTGCTCTATGCTCTCTGTAGTATCCACATCCTTCCCGTAGTGAGATCACCAGAATTGAACATAGGACTACAAGTGGGATCCAACTATGTCCTAATATTGCTTCAACATTATTTCACAGCTCTTGAACTCAATCCCATGGTTAATGAATGCCATCACAGTAGACGCCTTCTTCACAACACTTCCAACCTGCGCAGCAGCTTGGACTGTCGTATGGATACGGACCCCAATATCTCTCTGGCCCTCCACGCTGCCAAGAGTCTTACAATTACTGTTATATTCTGTGTTCAAAATTGACCTGTCGAAATGAACCGCTTCAGGCTTATCTATGTTGAACTCCCTCTGCCACTTCTCAGCCCAGTTCTACATTCAATCTATTTCCAGCTGAATTCTCTGACAACCCTCCTCACTCTCCACAACACCCACATTATTTTTGTCTTCAGCGGGGCCTTTTGGGAGCTGTAGTTAATTATGTGGCCTCCTCGTTCGCTCCCTGCAAAAAAAAGATTTTTCCTCAGATACCACAGACATCGTCGAAACCGGCTTACCGAGGTGTGGAAGGAAAACCACGGCCGTCCTTCTGGGCGCCGAGACCGGCCAGCACCGATAGCAGCAAATCGCAGAACTCCGCCACGGCGATGGAGCGGAAGAGGAGGGGCTATCTATGACGCGTATTTCCACCAGGCTCATCATAGCTCAAATCCATCGACGATCCCTGCTGTCATTGGCTGCAGTGGATGTCGGTCAAATTGGGAGAAATGTAAGTTTTTATATGATGCTGCATCAGTCTCCTAGTGACATTACTAAAAAGGTTATATGGAAATAATATCTGAAGGGATATTACATTTGGAGATGTTTGGGTTATGACTTAGAAAACGTGGGGTTTGTAGGGATCATGATATCCAGTATTGATTAATGAGTCCAAAGGTATTGTTACTGAAACCAGAAATGCTGTGTTCCTGGCTGGATGATTTGCTGAGATTCATAATCAGGATAATTTAAGTGAAGAAGTTGAAAAATATAGAGATCTGTTTCTCAGTGATGTGTTGGAAGTCAGCGGCACCAATGATAGTATCACTGATCTAGAGTTTTCTTTGTAGGAATTTAAGAAGTATATTATTAATGCAGGTCAGTCGTCCCAGTCAAGGGTGATATATGTAATTGTAACTGTATGTAATTTACTTTTGTGAAAATATTAACTTATTTTGCATTGTGTTTGGAGATTAGGCCCTCTTCCTCCCTCGTGGAAAATGGCAGCAGTTGTGCCTATTCTAAAACCAGGCAGATCCCCGTCTGATCCTTCAAGTTATGGGCTTATATGGTGAATGACTCATTCATGTAAACTGTTGGAACGAATGGTAATCGAGCGCTTGAGTTATATTTTAGAAAGAGTGGTGATACCACGTTTTATCGGAGTGGATTTTGGAAAGGTAGAATGACAGTAGATTTAGTTTTATGTTTGCAAGATGATATTAGAAAAAAGCACAGTTAAATAAAGATGTTGTAATAGCGTATTTTTGATACTGAAAAGAAAAAATGATATGGTATGGAAAGATGGACATTTTTAATCAAATAGGACAATAGACAATAGGTGCAGAAGTAGACCATTCGGCCCCTCGAGTCTGCACCGCCATTCTGAGATCATGGCTGATCATTCACTATCAATACCCAGTCCCTGCCTTGTTCCCATATCCCTTGATTCCCCTATCCATCAGATATCTATCTAGCTCCTTCTTGAAAGCATCCAGAGAATTGGTCTCCACCGTCTTCCGAGGCAGTGCATTCCACACCTCCACAACTCTGGGAGAAGAAGTTCTTCTTCAAATCTGTTTTAAATAACTGACCTCTTATTCTCGATCCATGCCCTCTGGTACTGGACTCCCCCAACATCTGGAACATATTTCCTGCCTCAATCCTATCAAATCCTTTAATTATCTTAAACGTTTCAATCAGATCCCCTCTCAATCTCCTCAATTCCAGCGTGTACAAGCACAATTTCTCCAATCTCTCTGCGTGAGACAGCCCTGCCATCCCAGGAATCAACCTAGTGAATCTACGCTGCACTTCCTCAATTGCCAGAATGTCCTTTCTTAAACCTGGAGACCAAAACTGTACACAATATTCCAGGGCCCTGTACAAATGCAAAAGGACATCCTTGCTCTTGTACTCAATTCCCCTTGTAATAAAGGCCAACATTCCATTTGCCCTCTTCACTGCCTGTTGCACTTGCTCATTCACCTTCATTGACTGATGAACTAGGACTCCTAGGTCTCTTTGCATTTCTCCCTTACCTAACTCTACACCGGTCAGACAATACTCTGCCCTCTTGTTCCTGCTTCCAAAGTGGATAACTTCACACTTATTCACATTGAATGACATCTGCCAAGTATCTGCCCACTCACCCAGCCTATCCAAGTCTCCCTGTATTCTCCTAACGTCCTCTTCGCATGTCACACAGCCACCCAGTTTAGTATCGTCAGCAAACTTGCTGATACAGTTTTCAATGCCCTCATCTAAATCGTTGACATAAATCGTAAAGAGCGGTGGTCCCAATACAGAGCCCTGTGGTAGTCACTAGTCACTAGCCACTAGTCACCTCCAGCCAGTCCGAGAAACACCCATTCACTGCTACCCTTTGCTTTCTATCTGCCAACCAGTTTTCTATCCATGTTGAAACCCTGCCCCCAATGCCATGAGCTCTGATTTTACTCACCAATCTCCTAAGTGGCACCTTATCGAATGCCTTCTGAAAATCTAGGTACACAACATCCACTGGCTTACCCTCGTCTAACATCCTTGTTACACCCCCAAAAAACTCCAACAGATTAGTCAAGCATGATTTGCCTTTGGTAAATCTATGCTGGCTCGGCCTAATCCTATTACTGCCATCAAGATGTGCCACTATTTCGTCCTTAATAATGGACTCAAGCATCTCACTCAAGGAGTGAGGGGATTTTTTTTTTTGGACAGTTTGAACAGCTAGTAGGTTATGATTGTGCTTCTATGAGATAGAGAATGGGATCCCACAAGAAGTATTTGTAGCCCTTCATTGTTTAATATTATGATGAATGATATTTTCTCTCTGATAGGTTGCTGGGTAAATCACTATATGTAGACGATGCAGCGTTATAGATTAGAGGTAGTAACTTCAAATCGACTATAAATAGAATGCAATTTACAATTAATAAATCAAACAATGGGCAAATTGATGAGGATTTTATGCTGTCAGTCGCTAAAACACATGACTTGTTTTACAAACAGAATGAATAGACGTGCACCAGATTTTATATTATATGATTAATGTCTTGAGGAAGTGTCACTGGGAAGATTTCTCAGAATGTGGATGGATAATAAGCTGACATGGAAGCAACATATCAGTAAAATAATTGATAAATGTAAAGGAACATTACATTTCCTCAGGCACTCTTGGATGCAAAATGAAAATCTTTGTTGACCATTTATATTATTTTTAATTCGATCTGTTCTTCATTATGTCTGTGCGGCCTATGGAACGGCTTCATCTTCGACTTTAAATTGCTTGATGTGCTCCAATTGCAGGCTTTAAGATTGTGTTGTGGTCATCTCCTGTTGCGGCTTTACTGGTTGCAATAGGACAATTGTCCTCAGAGAGTCCTGTACCAGAGGGCATGGATTGAGAATAAGAGGTCAGTTATTTAAAACAGATTTGAGGAAGAGCTTCTTCTCCCAGAGAGTTGTGGAGGTGTGGAATGCACTGCCTGGGAAGACGGTGGAGGCCAATTCTCTGGTTGCTTTCAAGAAGGAGCTAGATAGATATCTGATGGATAGGGGAATCAAGGGATATGGGGACAAGGCAGGGACTGGGTATTGATAGTGAATGATCAGCCATGATCTCAGAATGGCGGTGCAGACTCGAGGGGCCGAATGGTCTACTTCTGCACCTATTGTCTATTGTCTAATTACAGAGGTTAAAGTTCATGTCGACAGACCAGATTAATTTCAGAGGGCAAAGAAATTATCATCCTGTTAAAGGTGTGCTGGAGAACTATTAGGAACATCACATGAAGAACGCTTTTAGTTTTGGGTGGCTGTGCTCTGATCAGGTTTGGAATACGGGTGTATTGGATGACACAATATGTCCCATAGTTACTTCCTCGGTCACCCCAACTTTTTTTATTTTTCCCCAATAACATTTCCTGATTTTAGGTTAGACAATCGGATTCTGTTCTGCTTGATTATCTGTTGGTTCATCAGTATATAAATGAAAGTTGTTATCATATGGTAACCATTTTTACAGATGGATCAAAATCTAATTTAATTGAGAATGTTGGTGTGGATGTTTTTGTGCATGAATGGCAGGTAATGATAAAGAAATGACTTACCGTCCATTTATCTGTACATGAAGCAGAACTCTATGCCATCATTTTAGGGTTACAGTAGGTGGAGGAAATTGGTTCTTGCAAACTTGTAATTTGTTCAGAATCCTTTTCAGTTTTGATGAGTCTTAAGTCAGATTATTCTAGCTGTAGGCCAGATATACTGACGGATACTCATCAAACAGTATTTCATATCCAAAGTTTGGATTATATGTCTGCACCTTATGGGCCATGTACGTTGCACTGTTGAAGCAAATGATGGGAAAGACTGTTCAGCATCAAAAGTTGTTAAATGTTCAACCGTGCATATAAACCTTCCTCTCAGCACATCAGAAGCTAAGCGGTTGGTAGGAGGCTTATGGCAATACTTCTTGGATAATGGACATGGGAACAGACACCTTTACAGAATGCATAAAACAGTTGGGAATATAGAAGAAGGGCTTAAAACCAGAAGGGAGGGAATTATATTGACAAGACATTGCCCACACTATGCTTAATAATACCTTGAATCTAGTTGGAAAACATTATTCTGTGTCGTGTTTGTTTTGTCATTATGAAACAGTTAAAACAGACTTTTTCATTGTGAACCATATATGGCTGAAATAAATCAAATACTGGCTTCATTACTATCTTTGAGGGGTTGTTAGCTTTCAGATTAAAAAAAACGCTATTAAGTTATGGGAGTGACTTTAAGTATTGAGCAGGAAATGGCATGTAAAAACTGTTATGTCTTAATTGTATCGGGGGACGTCAATTTGCTACGACACGGCTTTTTTGAACAGCTTGCGTTGGGGACTACAAGGGGAAAGGCCATCGTAGATTCGGTGGTGTGTAATAACACTGATCTTATTCGTGAGCTTAGAATAAAGGAACCGTTAGGAGGCAGTGATAATAATATAATTGAATTTATACTGCAATTCGAGAGGGAGAAGCCAGAGACACATGCATGAGTTTCGTAATGGAATAAAGGGAATTACAGAGGCATGTGAAAGGAGCTTGCCCAGCTGAAATACAAAAAGTTTTCTTGCTCAATATCAGGGAATAGTTTCAATTTGAAGACAAAAGAGATTACAGATACCGGAATCTGATACTGAATAACGGACACTAAGAGAATTCAGCCAGTCAAGTAACATATGTAGAGCAAAGATATAAGATGACATTTCAAGTGGAGGCCCTCCTTCAGACGTGAACAACAGTCACAAAATTTTCTTTTTCACACTTCAAAAATAGGGGAGATATACAGCAGAAACGAGTGCGGGAAAAGTGTAGATTAAATTGGAAGGGGGTGAGTGAATGGATTTAAACAGGAAGTCACAGACGATTTTCGGTCCAACTTGTTCATGCCGACCAGTTTGCTTAATTGACTAAGTTCCATTTTCTCAATATTCCTTTCCACATTTCTTATCCACCGACCTGCCAAGATGTATTTTGAAAAATTGCGACTGATCGAGAGACCGATGAAAACGTTCTTCACTGTCCACTATACCATGAATTTTAGTGTCACCCACAAACATACTAACAATATCACCTACACTATCATACAAATCATTAATATGAACGACAAACCATCGCAGTCCCAGCACCGACCTCTGCAGGTCAAAGGCTTCCAGTCCTTTGTGTTTAATAGACACTTGGACAAACACTTTATTAGGCAAGGCACAGAAGGAGGTTGACCTGGTCAAAGGGATGAATGTAGATGTGTAAATAGGTCAGCACAGAGGTGATGGTTTGAAGGGTACATTTATATGCTGGTCGGCAATGACTCTGTGAACTGAATGGCTAAGAAACCCCAAGCACCTCTCCCCTCCCCGTGTTCTAGGTATCCCGAAGACAGTGATTCCTGACCCTTGACTCCTCAGACAGGGAAACATCCTCCCTGCAGTCTGCCTGTTCACCCTTGAAAGAATTTTGTGTTTCCCTGAGATCTCCTCTCATTCTTCTGAATAGGGTGATACAATTGTAAGGGAATTGGGGGATTCTCAGATTCCTTTAAATAATGGGTTAAGATTGAATACCGACTGTGCCTGTGTACTCTGGTCTGCGCAGCTGTTTCTTTTGAGTAAGTTAAGGATTAGAAGCTCATACTGACCTACAAGGGAATGCCTTCTGACTTTTCACCCTACTTTAGTTCCGACCAATGTAAGGCAGGGCATTCCTTACATTCCTTCCCTAATTTCGGTACAGTCTGTTACCTACATTACTAAGTTCCGTTCTATTTGAGCAGCTGGAATATCCCTGGATCTGACTGTTCTTTTGTACTGAGATGTTAGAGGCTCAAACTGTCCTGCTAACATGCAAATTCTGAGTGTACAGACAAGAATATGCCGGATGCGAGAATTAATTATACTCTGTTCTCAGTTTACCTCTGCCTGAGGTGATTAAGTATTCTTTATCAAGTATGCTTACCTGTGTTTTAGGTGATTAAGTGGCCTTTGTCTCGGATTGTCACTTGCTCGGCTTTCCTAATAAAGATAGTATAAAAAGATTCTGTATCTCTGTACTTCGGGAGAGAGACTTCCGTGTCTGATTCTTTGTGAGTGCAGAAGAAGGATTTTCTCTCGTAGCTAGCTACTAATAACGGTGGAAGAGAATTAACCATAGTAAGTGTTTCATTACATCCGGTTGATTACTGTTGACAGTTCTGCGAGTCAGTCAGGAGTCCACACGAGTGATCCACGTGAGACGGCGTCAGTGATAACCTGTGCGGCGACGACTTGAGACGGAGGGGCCCACAAGTAAGATTCATCTTGATCTCTCTCACGAGCCAGTCGCACGGAAAATCCAGTCGTTTGACGGGCGACTCTCCAACGGACTCCTGAAAAACCAATTAAGAATCTCCCGAGTGCCACGGTAAGAGCAGGGTTCGAGTCCCAGTTAGAGGGCACACCCTGCCTTAGACCGGTTGTTAAAAGGGGAAATCTCCCACGCTAAGGTCAGGAACCTGAAGTGGGTGAGAGAAAAAGAGTGGCTGATTAGTGTTTGAGAACATTTTAAGAGAGGTTCGAATCCCCCTGGAATTTGATGATTAAAGTCCTCCAGGAGCTAAAAAGGAGGTTTGGGCTCTCCTGTGGTAGAGACGAAAATAAAGTCCTACGAAACAATGGGTCAGACCTTAGATTAATTAGGAAATAACACACCGTTATTTAAATTAAGTAAAGGTGATCCAGGAGAAAAAGAAACCGACTATCATAGGTTATCAGTATACTTAATTAAGAAATCGGGTAACGATATTTGGCCTTTGAGAGGGGCTTGGAATATAGATTTATATGAACGAAAAAGAACTGTGGAAAGATATGAAAATTCCAAATTAAAGAATGCAAAGATAAAGCTGATACCAAATGAAATAATACTTCACTTGCCTGATCGAGAAACAAAGAAAACAGGCAAAGGCAGATATGGACAGGCGGGAAGGTTTGGATCGGCAGTGCCGCGTGCGAGATCTAGGGCGTCAATATGGGATCCCGAACCCATGTCTGGCATACCGACCCTGTCTGATGATAGTGACTGCGATGAGGATTAGAAACCCACTGTATCCCCTATCTTGTCAGGGACCAAGTGCACCCAGTGTTCCCAAACCACAATCCTCCCAGTTCTCAGATACGGTGGTCACTCTGGTAAAACAGCAGCGGCAGGGAGGGGGAAGCTCTTTATACCCTGAGATCCAGAAAGGGAATATCGAGGATTATTCCGAGACAGAGAGGGAGGAATCCAATAAAACCCAGAGATAATGGCTCCACAAAGAAAATTGCCCACCCGAATGCCATCCAACCCACGAGCAGTCGAGGAGAGGCAGCCGACAGTAATTCCTGTGTATGCAACCTGGAAGCCTCAGGAAATGATAATGTTCATGAATCAGCGGACAAATAGGGATGACTAATGAGGTGAGTAAGGTTGGGATATTGACAAGGAATGACGGAATTCTTGTTTGCTGAGGTAGAGAAGGGCAAGGAAAATAGACTTCAAACATGAATGAAGGTAGGAATCGGGTAAGGTAATGTGCAGTTCAATACATTCCGAATACCTGCCTTCACTAACCGGAAAGCTCATGATGCAGTTATACATAATTATGGAGTAATTGGGGTATCAACAAGATTTATGAAGATCTCGACACTGCTTCTGAGCAATGTAATACTAGCCATGGGAGATTTTAACTCCAAAGTTGGACGGGAAAGGGTTGATAACATCATAGGACCATTTGGATTGGGGAGAAAAATGAAAATGGAAAAAAAGGTTTACTCATTGGTGTGTCAGAAAGAAGCAAGAGATCACCAATACTTGTGGAGGAAAAATCCACGTAGATTGTGTACTTGGATTAGCCCTGGAGATATAACAAAGAATCAAATAGATGTCATTACCATAAATGAACGCTTTAGAAATAATATCACAAATTCTAAAGCCTACCAAGGAGCAGACTGTGGTTCCGATCACCATCCAGTAATAGCTATCATCAAAACAAAATTCAAGAAACTGCAACGTGGAAAAAAGGCATAGGAATATATGATAGGAGAACTTTAAAATCATAGCATATTTAAGCAACAATTCAAAACAGCTGTAGAAGAACACCTTAACGAAAAGGAAACAACTGCTATTTGGGACAGATTTAAATATGCTATACAGCTATCAACAGAGGAGTTACTCTCAGAACAAGAAATCTAACACAGCAAGAATGGGCGGATAACCAAGAAACCAGATCTAAACACACCAAGAAAGTTTAGATCTGATGGATTAAAGAAGGATAGTGAAGAATAATGAACTGCAATACAGAAAGACAGACAGACGGACCAGACAATTGCACAATATTGCAAAGGAAGAATGACTGAATCAAAAATGCAATGAAGCAGAAGGCCATATTAACAACAGCAAAGAAGTCCATAACATAATTAAGGGAATTACCGGAATTAAGAAAACGTCTACAGGATGCATCAGATCAGCAGACATATCCATACTAGCACGTCCAGGTAAAGTAAGTGAGAGAAGAATTCAGTATATAGAGCAGTTTTTGAAGATAATAGAGGGGAACCCCCAGATATTAAACACACTAATTCTGGTCCACCGATTACCAAAGAAGAAATAACTAAAGCAATGAAAAGCATTTAACATGGTAAAGCCACTGGAACTGAAGAAATGTCTGTGGAAATGATAGAAGCCCAAGAAGATCTGGGCATAGGTCTTCTTTTTAAACTTTTTAATGACATATATGAGTCTGGTGCATTGCCTGACAATCTCTTGAAATCATTATTTATAACTGTCAAAAATTCCTTGAGCTATTGACTGCGAAAGTTATAGAAAAATCAGTCTGATGAATAACATATTGAAGATTTTGTTGAGAATTGTTCTGAGTCGAATAAAATAATAAGTTAAGGACTGAAATTTCTGCACTACAATATGGGTTTACTGAGGATGAAGAAGCAGGAACTCAGTTATCACACTGCGAATGCTTTCAGAAAGGGGCGATTGAATATCAAGATTATGTCTTTTTTACATTTTTTTTTTATTTCACTAAAGAATTTGGCATGAGAAATTATTTCAAATTCACGCTAAACTAAACATTGACGGAAGGGACGATCAGCTGTTTCAAAAATTGTATTGGAATGAGACGGCGGCGGTAAAAAATAATGATAATATAAGCGGTTGGACTGAAGTTCGAAGAGGAGTTAGACAGGGATGCGTTGACTGCTCGGAATTATTTAATATCTATAGTGAAATGATTCTCAGAGAAATAGAGGAACAAAATGGGATACAAATTGTAAGTGATAAAATCAACAATATAAGATATGCAGACCATGCTACCCTAATAGCAAGTTCAGCAAAAGACCTACAAATCCTCCTAGACAAAGTAGTGCAAACAAGTTCAGATTTAGCTCTAACCATCAACTGTAAAAAAAAACGAAATGTATCCTAACAGCAAAACAGCAGGATACTCGCAAATTCCAATTGTACATGGGTAACCAAAGACCAGCCTTAATTACCTTGGTAGTTTTATATCACAAATTACGAGAAGTAAAGTAGAAATGAAAGGAAGAATTGCTATTGCCAAAACCAACTTCCAAAAAATGAAACCCATTTTTACCAACAGACACATTTCTATGATACCAAGGCTTAGGCTACTAAAATGTTACATCTGCTCAATCTTGCTGTATGCTTCCAAAACTTAGACTAAAAAAATCAGAATTCCTAAGAAACATAAAACAACAGAAATGTGGTTTCTTAGAAAAATGCTGAAAATATCATATAGAGATAGGGTAACGAACGAGACAGTACTCCAATGTGCCCATACAAAAAGTTCTTTAATGAGAACATTAAATGAGAAGAAACTTAAATTCCTGGCCCATGTCATCAGAAAAGGAGAAATAGAATGCCTTACATTACAAGGACGTATGCCTGGGAAACGCGGAAGAAGAAGAAGGCAACGGAGAAAATATATGGATACTGTGAAAGAACTAAGTGAGCGAGATATCATTGACGCTGCGAGGGACCGTTCGATGTGGAAAGCCATGCTCGCCTAAGCGTAAACACGCAAAGCACGTGAAGAAGATAAACGTCTTGATGTGATTGCAGTGAAATCGCTGCAGAAGCGTTTCACCAGGAAGTTGCCGAACATGAAACATTTCAAATATCAGCGGAGAATCTTACCTTCAATTATTAATTCGGAGGAGGATGAGGTGTTTCATAAGGACGTTTAAAAATATTACAGACATATAGATGTTCAGCAGTGGTAACTGTTTCTCCATACCAGGTGCATTTAATACGAAGCCATAGGTTTATTGGACGTATAAGATTTAGCATACGTTAGAGAAAGGTGTTGACTTTCTTCAGATGTAGGCATTTGACGCAGCGATTTGGTTACCACTCTGCGACCCATGCTGCTACACTTTAGTTGTTCACAATGATGTCGCTTCTACATTGGAACTAATAAATGTTATGGGGTTTCTTCTTTTTCTTTGTTACTGGTATGTTATTCAAAATTGCTTCTTCGTTTGTCAAAGTAGGAATGCTTCTTTGTTGCGAGAGAGAGCTGGAAGCTTGTTTTGGTTAAAACATACTGATAAGGAGAATTGTATTCCTTTGTAAACCAATTGGGATTAATGTTGCTCTTTCTTCTGAGTCTGTAAGCTATTGTTGGCGGGCATTTTGGGGAGAGTCGGCGCGAGGGGGTGACAGAGAGAGGACGTGATTCTGTAAACTGGGCGAGGAACGGACCCCAAGCGGTGGTTCCGTGGCCAGGAGGAACCCCGATGAGAGGAAACCAACATAGATGTGCTTGGTTGACCACTTCGGGTGGTCCTGAGCTGCAAGTCGAGGAGTTCGCAGGGGATCGAATGGTGGCCAGAAGACTTCAGTAATTGAGCTCCAACGGTTGTGCACGAAGTGGTTTGGACTTTGATACGTTTGGCGCTTTTACTATATTTTCTTTTCCTTCATATATACTGTATCGTTATTAATCACTTAGTTATAGTAACCTTTATAAATTGTACTCATTTAATCGCATATGGTGTACTGTCTGTTTTTTGGGCGAGGCGGGGACATCACTCAGCATCCACACCAGCTGATTACCGAGTTTGGCGGGGCCGAAGTCTGCTCCCCTTAGACAAGAACGAGCTGAGGAAGCCTGAGGCGAACCAGGGGTTTACATTGTGTGGGCTCGTTCTGGATTGATTTCTGCTGAAGCTGTGTGATCGCCCTCTTTAAATTATGTCTGCGGCGAAGAGCTTGCGTGCCTTTGCGGGTGTGCGATTGCTGTTTATCTCTGCATGTGTGTTGGGTAGGGTGGCTGTTGGTGCCCCGGAGGGCGTTGTTCGAGTTCCAACTAGCGTGAACAAAATGGTGGTGGGACCATGGGCTGTCCATGCTGTTAAGAGAACGGGAAAGGACCGCTGGGTATGCTCCAGCTATGGTGGGCTCTGCCTTTTTGTCGGAATAATGTCCAGCACTAAAGGGGCAGAGGCGTGGGTGGAGCAGACCTCTCAGTTATTGAGTGAGTGGTACTGCTTGGCTGAGGGAAAGTGACAGGGATTGGTTGGAAATTTGAGTAGGCGGGCTGGTGGTGGTGTTAGAACTGTCGGGTACAATTACCTGGAAGTAACAGCTGTCAGTTATGTGAAAGTGTGGGAACATGTGTGTGGTTCGACTGGAAGTCAAATGCCGAAGCTGGGGGACTTACCATATCTGTGGCAGGAGGTTGGTGGAGAGTTTTTAGGGTATCGTGTTTGGCTAGGGGGCAGATAAACTGGTCGTGGTGCCAAGGGGATCTGTCAAGGAGATCAGCTCCTTCCACAGTAGTTCAGTTGATCCGAGAGGGTCGGGAAACTTAGAGGAGGCCCAGTGGGGGAACGGCTTGTGGTCTCTGGGGGAGCACGTTCCCAGCATGTACCAAGGAACTTCCGAAAGGAACAGACCCTATTCCTGAAGGCTTAGAGGGGCCACGCACTCAGGTGTCGTTACGGATGGATGGAAGCCAAGTTAAAGCCATCCTCGACACCGGGGCGCAGGTCAAGTTGCTATACAGTTCGTTTTATAACCGTTATTGGAAGCATTTTCCCTTGACGACATTGAGAGCACTGGAGATTTGGGGTACCAGTGCCAGTGATTATCCAGACGACAGTTGTTGGTCAGTGAAAATGGAGTTCTCAAAGGCCAATGTGGGGGTGCCTGAGGTTCGTGAATCGTTAATGCTGATGTGTCCGGACACTGTTGGGACGGGCAGCGTTTCGGTTCTGGAGAGGACCAATATCCTACTGATGCGCTTGGGGGCCTGCCCTGAGGAGGCGGGTGAGCGCTGTTTGGAGGCATTGTCGATGCACACAGAGTTTCGAGCTGCTTGTGCGGACGTGTGTAGCAGCATTGGGCAGATACCGAATTCAAACAGGAGCCGGTGGTGGTACGGCCTGGGGGAAGTATCAGGGTGAGACCCTCTTAGTGGACGCTGCGAAATACCACGACAGAGGGGAGTTGACCTCTGAAGACACCTCGGTGAGAAAGAGGTTGCGGCGATTGGCCCTTGAAGTCGTGGAAGACGTGGGCAGCGTGTGTGTGGATTATATTGCGTTGAAGAGGCGCACTGTCAGTGAACAGAATATGGCCTGATGCCTGAAGAGGCGATGATCTGTCTGAGTGGTGCAAAGTGGTTTAAGGTGCCGGATCTGAGGAGTGGATGTTGCCAGATCCCGATGAGTGGGGCCGACAAGGAGAAGACGGCTGTTATAATTTCCCTAGGATTCTTCCGGTCCGAAAAGATGCCACAGTGCATATCCGGAGCCCTTGCAAACCTTCCCGCGGGGCATATGGAACACCATAGGGGATATGGAGGTGTTTGGAGCTTTGGCGTATGTGGATGATCTCCTGGTATTTGGATTTGCCTCGGGAGAAAACGAGGAATGTTGTCTGACTGAGGGCAAAAGAAATCCGAGAGTCCAGAAAGAGGAGTTTGAGGAGGTGAAGTAATTGCGGACAGATCTCGGCAGAGGGGATCGGAAGCTGGAGGGAAACCTGAAGATGACAATCGACAGTCTAAATGACGTGGAAAACCTGAAAGTTGACCTGGAAGAAGTCATAAGGAAGAAAAAGATGGAGATAAGGGCAGTGAATATTGAACTGGAGGCTGACCAATCTTTAACTGCTGCTTTTCGGGAAGGGGTGGAAAAAGCCGGTGGAGTAACTGCGTCCTAGATTGAGATGGCCAGGACGCGTGAATCAGAACTGCTCAGCCTCCGGCGAGAGTTGGAGAGGCCAGAGAAGAAGCTAATTTCTCGATTGCAGGAGGCTGAAGAGACTGCTGGAGCAGTGCAGGCCACGTGTTTCCGTTTGGAGAAGGTCAGGCAGCATCTGCCGATTGCAGAAATGAGGAAGAATACTGATTCGAAGGGTGATGTGCTGGATGTGTGGTACATGCTGCCTTTTGCTGACTTTCCCTCGATTGAAGAAGAGACCTTTGGCCCTTCTCCCACTGAGTCACGTGTAGTGGGGAGGTTTAGCTGTATGCAAATGGGGGGGGCATGAGTGAGAGGTTGAGAGAGGAATTGGTAGCGGGCCCCAGGTATCCTCAGTTGTGTCCGAGCCTGAAGGGGTTAGGTGAGGGGGTACGGACGTCTCAGAAGGGTTAGGGAACTCCCAGATATTTGGCCTATGTAGCGCCTGAGGAACAGGGTGTGAGGTTTACTGTGTGGGGAGGAGATGTCACTGATCTTGCTTGGGTTAGGGTGTGTTGACAGGAAGGGTGGCGAGTTATTTAATAGTCATGAGGACATGACTTTTATTTGTTGGAGGGAGATTGTAAAGGGGGTTTCTTCTTTTTCTTTGCTAGTGGTATGTTAATCAAAACGGCTCCTTTGTCAAAGTAGGAATGCTTCTTTGTTGCGAGAGAGAGCTGGAGGCTTGTTTCGGTTAAAACATACTGATAAGGAGAATTGTATTCCTTTGTAAACCAATCGGGATTAATGTTGCTCTTTCTTCTGAGTCTGTAAGCTATTGTTGGCGGGCATTTTGGGGATAGTCGGCGCGAGGGGGTGAAAGAGAGAGGACGTGATTCTGTAAACTGGGCGAGGAACGGACCCCAAGCGGTGGTTCCGAGACCAGGAGGTACCCCGAGGAGAGGAAACCAAGATAGATGTGCTTGGTTGACCACTTTGGGTGGTCCTGAGCTGCAAGTCGAGGAGTTCGGAGGGGATCGAATGGTGGCCAGAAGACTTCAGTAATTGACCTCCAACGGTTGTGCACGAAGTGATGAGTTTGATAAGTTTGGGCCTTTTCTTTAGTTTATTTTCCCTCATATATACTGTGCCGTTATTAATCACTTAGTTATAGTAACCTTCATAAATTGTACTCATTTAATCGCATATGGTGTACTGTCTGTTTTTTGGGCGAGGCGGGGACATCACACAGCATCCACACCAGCTGATTACCCAGTTTGGCGGGTCCGAAGGCTGCTCCCCCTGGACGAGAACGAGCTGAGCAAGCGTGGGGAGACCCATGGGGTTAGGCAAACAACCGAACTCGGATGCTCGGTCTCCGGAATACTTGTGTACGGTCCACGTGGGTAATTCTGCGTTCAATGCTGAAGCTCATTGCACTGACCTTCGAAAGACTTTTCCAGTCTGCACAGCTCTCCACTGGAATTGTGAGGCAGAGCATAAACGATATCTAGTCATCCACCTGACCAACTTGCAAGGATTGGGAATGAACTGCGATGTCTTTTGTTCTTACACCGGCTGAACTGCCTCTCGGTGCTTCTATGGCGATGCCATGTCCCTTTCTTGCATCTGATTAAGCCACGCCCAGTAAGAATATTCATCCCTAAGTTCGACTATCCATCCCTGAGTAATTATCTACAATGCTGATATATACAGCATTCACAAGGAGATTATTAATAATGAGCACTTGTGGAATTTGGGAAATTAATATTTACTCTGTCTTACTGGACCGGTTTACAAAGGCAGACTGAGTATCATGATCTATTAGCCTGCGGGTCAGTAGCTAGCAATCTGTCACTGGGTGCCACAGATTTAGCGGCGTTGATGATATATTGTTCGACGGCACTAGAGTGCAAATGGTAAGTGAGGCTTCACATGATCTGGCTGAGAAAATGAAGCACTAAGATCGGATAATCATCTAAAACGAAAGCTCAAGTTCTCAGTCCTAATGTGGCGTCTGGACATACAAAGTTTCAAAGTACCAAGAAAGATTCAGGAGAGAACGAAGATGTCGTTATCCCAACATAACAAAGGCTGCTATCCAAGTCTCGACACTACTTTTCATCGGAGAATAGTTGGATGGCGCTGTTCCTTTCAGATTTAAACTGCAGTTATTGCCTGCCACCTTCGTTCATGGAAAGTCGGTACTTAAATTTCGCCTACTGAGTACTCAGTGCTCACTTGTTCACCACCATCCTTAGCTCTCTGCTTACATCCGCATGATCATAAGGCTCCCTATCTCCCCATCACTCCACCTCCCCATCCCGTACAGTAACAACCCCTCCTCCCCATACCAGGCAGTGATGCAGCTTGTCAAAGGCCTTACTGAAGTCCAAATAGACAACATCCCCTGCTTTACCCTCGTCAACTTTCCTCGTAACCTCTTCAAAAAATTCAATAAGATTTGCAAACATGACCTTCCAAGCACAAATCCATGTTGCCTGTTCCTAATCAGACCCTGTCTATCCACATAATTATACATACCATCCCGAAGAATACTTTCCATTAATATACCCACCACTGACGTCAAACTGGCGGCCTATAATTGCTAGGTTTACTCTTAGAACCCTTATTAAACAATGGACCCACATGAGCAATAATTCAAACCTCTGTTACCATCCCCATTTCTAACGACATTGACATTTGAAATATTTCTGTTAGAGCCCCTGCTGTTTCTACACTAACCTCTCTCTAGGACATAGGGAATATCCTGTCAGGACGCGGAGATTTATTCACATTTATATTCCTTAAAAGCGCAAGTACTTCTTCCTCTTTAATCGCCATTGATTCCTTAACTTCCCTACTCGTTCCCTTTGCCTTACACAATTCAATATCCTTCTCCTTAGTGAATACTGAAGAAAAGAAATTGTTCAAAATCACCCCATCTCTTTCGGCTCCACGCATAGCTGTCCACTTTCATTCTCTAAGACACCAATTTTATCTCTCACAATCCTTTTGCTATTAATATAACTGCAGAAACCATTCTGATCTATTTTCAGCTTACTTCCCAAAGCAACCTCGTATCTTCTTTCAACTTTTCTAATTTCTTTCTTAAGATCCTTATTCCTTATATTCCTCGCACATCTCATTTACTCCATGCTGCCTATATTTATTGTAGATATATCTTTTTTTCCGAACCAAGTTTCCAATATCCCTTGAAAACCATGGCTCTCTCAAACTTTTAACCTTTCCTTTCAACCTAACAGGAACATAAAGTTTCTGTACCCTCAAAATTTTACCTTTAAATGACGGCCATTTCTCTATTATATCCTTCCCATAAAACAAATTGACCCAATCCACTCTTTCTAAATCCTTTCGCATCTCCTCAAAGTTAGCCTTTCTCCAATCACAAATCTCAACCCTGGGCCCAGACCGATCGTCCTCCATAATTATATTGAAACTGATGGCATTGTGATCACTGGACCCGAAGTCCCGAAGTGCACCCCAACACATACTTCCGTCACCTGACCTATCTCATTCCATAATAGAGAATCCAACACTGCCCCTTCTCCAGTTGGTTCTTCTACGTATTGTTGCAAAAAAAACTATCCTGCACACATTTTACAAACTCCAAACCATCCATCCCTTTTACAGTATGGGCTTCCCAGTTTTATGTGTAGAAAATTAAAATCTCCCACAATCGCAACTCTGTGCTTACTACAATTATCTGCTATCTCCTTGCAAATTTGATCATCCAATTCTCGCTCCCCATTAGGTGGTCTATAATACACCGCTATAAGGGTTACTACACCTTTCACATTCCTCAAAAACACACAGATATCCTCCCTAGACGAGCCTTTGATCTATCCCGCCAGAGCACGGCTGTAATATTTTCTCTGACAAGAAAGGTAATACCTCCCCCTTCTTTTCCCTCCGATTCTACCACATCTGAAGCAAAGAAATCCAGGAATATTTAGTTGCCAATCACACCCCTCCTGCCACCATTTTTCACTAATAGCTACAATATCATATTTCCATGTATCAATCCATGCTCTAAGCTCATCCATCTTACTTACAAGGCTCCCAGCATTAAATGCATTTAAGAAATTCTCTACCACTTCCTCTCTGTTCATCTCTAACAGAACAAAGAACTCTACTCTCTTCTTTTTCTTCCTTCTCCCATGCATCTGTTCCTACACTGTGGTTCCCCTCCCCCCACGTATATAATTTAAATCCACTGGAGCCTCTCTAGCAAACCTACCTGCAAGAATATTTGTACACCTCCAGTTCAGATGTAAACCGTCCCGCTGGAACAAGTTCCACCCTCCCTGGAAATTTGCCCAATTATCTATAAATCTGAAACCCTCTCTCCTGCAACATGTCTTCAGCCATGTGTTGGTCTGCACTATCTTACTATTTCTAAACCCACCTGCACGTGGCACTGGTAGCAATCCTGAGATTTTTATCCTGGCAGTCCTGTCCATTAACTTGGCACCTTGCTCCGTAAACTCGCCTTTCAGGACCTCCTCACTCTTCCTAACCACATCACTGGTACCTACATGGACAACGACATCCGGCTGCTCAACATCCCTTTTGAAAATACTGAGAACTCGGTCCTAGAAACCGCGGACCCTGGCACCATGGAGGGAACAGACCATCTGGGATTCTCGATCTCTTCCACAGAAACTCTTATCTGTCCCCCTAACTATCGAATCCCCTACCTTGCTGCTCTCTTCTTTTCCCTTCTTCCCTTCTGAGCTGAGGGTCCAGTCTCGGTGCCAGAGACGCAACCACTGCAACATGTCCCTGGTAGGTTGTCGCCACCAACAGTATCCAAAATCGCATACTTATTGTTGATGGGAACGGCCACAGGAGTGTTCTGTTATTCCTGTCTATTCCCCATTCCTCTCCCGACAGTCACCCTGTCTCCTGATTCCTAGGTGTGACTATCTCCCTGAAACTCCTGTCAATTTCTGCCTGTGCTTCCTGAATGATCCGAAGTACATCCAGCTCCAACTCCAGTTCCCTAACACGGCTTGTCAGGAGCTGCAGCTGGATGCACCTTTTTGCAGTTGTAATCATCAGGGACAAAAGTGCTCGCCCTGACTTCCCACATACTGCAAACGGAGCACTCAACTGCCCTAACTGCTGCCTCCATTACCTACTGCTAAACTGATTAGATTAATTAAAGTAACTTACCCGGCCTTACCTCACCTGGAGTGAAGCTCGTACTCAGCCTCTGCTCGCTTTTTAGATTCTCCCACTGATCTCAGAGGCCGACTTTCACGCACCTGCTCAGTCTAGTCTCTTTGCCGCGATCAATTAAAAAAGCAGCTTTTCTCCGTGCTTCTTTTACTTCTTCCCGCTCCGCCTCTTTCTGCGATTTGTTATGAATGTACCACAGTTCTGAGGGTAAGTTGATGGAAAATATCCTGAGAGGCAGGATTTATGAATATTTGGATAGATATAATATGATTAGGAGCATTCAGTATGGTTTTGTCAAGTGCAGGTCCTATCTTATGAGCCTCTTTGGATATTTTGACGATGTTACTAAATACATTGATGAAGGATGAACAGTCGACGTAGTGTGTATGGATTTCAGCAACTCATTTGATAAGGCACACAATGCAAGCCTTGTTGACAGACAGACAGACGTGCTTTATTGATCCCGAGGGAAATTGGGTTTCGTTACAGCAGGACCGATCAAGAATAGTGAAGAAATATAGCAATATAAAACCATCAATAAATAAATATTAATAAGTTAATCATGCCAAGTGGAAAAAAGTCCAGGACCAGCCTATCGGCTCAGTGTGTCTGACACTTCGAGGGAGGAGTTGTACAGTTTGATGGCCAGAGGCAGGAATGACTTCCTATGACGCTCAGTGTCAAATTCAGGTGGAATGAGTCTCTGGCTGAATGTACTCCTGTGCCTAACGAGTACATTATGGAGTGGATGGGAGTCATTGTCCAAGATGGCATGCAACTTCGACAGCATCCTTTTTTCAGACACCACCGTCAGAGAGTCCAGTTCCACCCCACAACATCACTGGCCTTACGAATGAGTTTGTTGATTCTATTGGTATCTGCTCCTCTCAGCCTGCTGGCGCAGCACACAACAGCAAACATGATAGCACTGCCACCGCAGACTCGTACAACATCCTCAGCATTGTCCGGCAGACGTTAAAGGACCTCAGTCTCCTCAGGAAATAGAGATGGCTCTGATATGTCTTGTGGACAGCCTCAGTGTTCTTTGACCAGTCCAGTTTATTGGCCATTCGTATCCCCAGGTATTTGTAATCCTCCACTATGTCCACACTGACCCCTTGGATGGAAACAGGGCTCACCGGTGTCTTAGCTCTCCTCAGGTCCACCATCAGCTCCTTAGTCTTTTTCACGTTAAGCTGCATATGACTCTGCTCACACCATGTGTCAAAGTTTCCCACCGTAGCCCGGGATTCAAACTCGTCTCCCTTGCTAAGGCAACCAACCATGGCAGAGTTTTCTGAAAACTTATGAAGATGGCAAGTCTCTGTGCAGTAGTTGGTCCGAGGTGTAGATGGTGAACCGAAAGGGAGACAGGAGAGTCCCCTGCGGAGCCCCAGTGCTGCTGACCACTCTGTCTGACACACAATGTTGCAAGCGCACGTACTGTGGTCTGCCAGTCAGGTAATCAATAATCCATGACACCAGGGAACCATCCACCTGCATCAGTGTCAGCTTCTCACCCAGCAGAGCAGGGCGGGTGGTGTTGAACGCACTGGAGAAGTCAAAAAACATGACCCTCACAGTGCTCACCGGCTTGTCCAAGTTGGCCTAGACACGGTTCGGCATGCTTAAGGAAGTGAATAGACAGGGGATCCAAAGCGGCATTGTTTTTTTGGATTCAGAACTGGCTGGAGCACAGAAGGAAAAGTGGGTTTGTAGACGGGTCATATTCTGCATGGAAGTCTGTGACCAGTGTTGTGCCTCAGGGAATTCTTCTGGGACCCCTACTCTTCGTGATTTTTATAAGTGACCCGGATGAGGAAGTGGGGGGGATGGATTAGTAAGTTTGCCGATGACACAAAGGTTGGAGGTGTTGTGGACATTGCGGGGGGGTTGTCGGAGTTTACAGCGGGACATTGATAGGATGCAAAACTGGGCTGAGAAATGGCAGATGAAGTTCAATCCAGATAAGTGTAAAGTGGTTCATATTGGTAGATCAAATATTATAGCAGAATATAGTATTAATGGTAAGACTCTTGGCAGTGTTTTGGATCAGATGGATCTTGGTGTCTGATTCCATAAGACGCTCTAAGCAGCTGCGCAGCTTGACTCTATGGTTAAGAAGGTGTATGATATATTGGCCTTTATCAATCGTGGAATTGAATTTAGGAGCCAAGAGGTAATGTTGCAGCTATTTGAGACCCCATTTGGAGTACTGTGCTCATTTCTGGTCGCCTCACCACGGGAAAAATGTGGAAGCCATAGAAAAGTTACAAAGAAGATTTACAAGGCTGTTACCGGGATTGGGGAGCATGCCTTATGAGAACAGGTTGAGTGAAGTCGTTTTTTTTTTCTTTTTGGAACGATAAAGGATGAGGGGTGACCTGATAGAGGTGTATAAGATGATGACAGGCATTGATATTGTGGATAATCAGAGTCTTTTTCCCAAGGCTGAAATGGTGGCCACCAGAGGACATGGGTTTAAGGTACCGGTAAGCAGGTACAGAGAAGATGTCAGGGGTAAACCTTTTACTCAGAGAGTGGCGAGTGCGGATTATGGGCTGCTGGGAACGCTGGTGGAGGCGGATACGTTAGGGATTTTTTTCCGACAATTTTAGATAGCTACTTGGAGCTTAGAAAAAGAAAGTGCTATGGGTAAGCCTAGTAAATGTCTATGCGAGGGACATTTTCAGGTCAACTTTGTGGGCCGAAAGGCCTGTATTGCGCAGTAAGTATTCTATGTTTTCTTTCTATCTACAGGTCTCCTGTCTGACACCCCTCTATCATCTCCCTCTGACTCTTGTAAGCGTCCCTTTTTTAAATAAAATTATGTTGGCAAAAGACGGGTAATTATAGGCCAGTTAGCCTAAATTTTGTACTCGGGAAAATACTTGAAGCTGTTATTAAGGAAGAAATAGCGAAGTATTTAGAAAGGAGTGGTTCCATTAGGCAGACGTAGCATGGATTCAGAAAAGCCAGGTTATGTTTGACTCAAATTTATTGTAGTTTGTTGAGGACATAACGAGTGCAGTGGATAGAGGGATACACGTGAATGTTGTGTACTTGGATTTCCAGAAGGCGCTCGATAAAGTACTGTACAAGAGACTTATAGATAATGTACGGATGCTTGTAGTCGGAGGAAGTGTATTGGCACGGATAGTGGATTGGTTGACCTATAGAAAGCAGAGTGTTGCCGCGTGGCCAGGTGGTTAAGGCGTTCTACTAGTTATCTGAAGGTCGCTAGTTCGAGCCCTGGCTGAAGCTTGCGTGTGTCTCCCTGAGCAAACCATTTAACCACACATCGTTCTGCGATTGAGAAAAAACATTGCTCAGGCTTGATACCTGGAAAATTTTCAGGGTGCAAATCCATAAACTATCGAGACTAACGGAGGCCCTGTGCACAACTTTAAACTGTATCAATGAATGTTTAGCACATATAGAGGATAAATTAACTAATTGAAGAATTTTATCCCAATTCTCAATAGGGATAATAAAGTTAAGTTCTCTTTCCCAATCAGTTTTAATCTTATAAATGGCCTCTGAACGTATTTTCATAATTATATTGTAAACATTTGATATTACACCTTTCTGAAAAGGATTTAGTTCTAACAATTTCTGCAAAATACCCGAAGAATCAAGATTTGGAAAGGTAGGAAGTATAGTGTTTAAGAAATTCCTAATCTATAAATATCTATAAAAAATGAGATCTGGGCAAATTATATTTATTAGATAATTGTTCAAAGTTGTTCAAATTTGTTAGAAGATCTATTTTGTTCAATTGGAAATAAATTAATCCCCCTACCGTATTGTATTGGTTTTCTCAAACTATGTTATGTCTCAATTTGGAGAAAATTAGAAGTGTCGTATATGACCCTTCTATTAAATTTGAAAAGATTTGGAGGCCATTTATTCAATGCTTAAACTTTGAAGACGAGTTCGCAAGTACCACTTCTCTGTTGCCAGGACATTAAACATTGCCGTAACCTTTGAGTGAAGATGGATCCTCTCAACCTTTTCACATTTCACCCTTAACCTCTGCTTTTATTCACACCTAGCCTCAGTGGAATACGCCTGAATGGTTCAACCTATCTAAAGCCATCATAATGTTTATACCACTATGAAATTTCCTCTGAATATTCTGTATTTCAGGGATTAAATTCCTAACCTATACAATATACCCTTATAGCTGAAGTCCAGGAATTCCCTTTAAATTTTCTTCTGTCGTCTGTCAAGCTTGTTTATATCCCGGCTTTGACAACTTAGACATAACTTTCCATCTCCCATACTCAATATTTTTACTTATTAAGACCAATGTACAAAAATCTTTCATTACCACCCGATCAACCTGTGACGCTACTTTCAATCAATTATGGACCTGCACTCCCCGATCCCTTTGTTCTGCCGCACTCCTCAGTGTCCTGTCTTTCACTCTTTAAGACCAACCGTTGTTGGTCCGAATGAAGTGAAAAACCTCGCACTTGAATTAATTAAGTTCCATATGCCGTTTTAAACTCAATTTTCCAGCTCACCCAAATCCCACTGCAAGCTTTGGCAATATTCCTCAGTTTCTATTGCATTCCCGATCTTGGTGTGGTCCCTAAATTTTACTTATCGAGTTAACCATGTTATCATTCAGAACATTTAGATAGATGGCAAACAACAACGGACACGGCATCAGTCCCTGCGGCCCTGTACTAGTCGCAGGCCTCCTGCCAGAGTCAACCATGTGCTACCATTTTCTGGCTTCTCCGCAAAGCCAGTGTCTAATTCAAATTACTATCTGATCTAGAATGAATCGAAATTTCTGACGAAACGCCCACGTGGGACCTTCTCAAATGGAGTACTGAAATCCACGTATACAATGTCCATAGCCTTGCTTTCATCAACGTTAGCGATAACTTATAGGCAGGAAAATAAGCTGATTATTCTTCACCCATGTAAAAGCAAATACTTATGTATCCTTTTGATTAAAAATACCCTCAACAAAAGTTGCTACTATTAGTACCAGGCTGACCGCCCGTTTTCTGATTTATGATTACAGCAACATTACCGACACTCTAGGCCTCCGATACATCACCTACTGCTGACTATCGCTGCTAACATGCCGATAATGTTTCCACTTGCATTGCTAAGTTGCGACAAACACGTCCTCCTCTGTGAAGATGTTTTTGCTTTGCCTCTGTGCCGTCTGTCGCCGTCTACTGACTAAATACAGATGAAAAAGAAAATACATTTATGATCTCCCCACTACTTTTGACTCCACACATGGAATACCATTCAGTTTTTCCAGAGGTCTAAATTTTGTCCTTTGCAATACTTTTGTTCTTAACATATGTATATAATAACCCCAATCATTCCCCTTTACTGTTGTGGAAAACTCATGCCTTCTATTGGCGCTCCTGATTCATTTTACGTGTTTCATTACATTAAAATTACTCTATAAATGCATATGTTGTTCCTACCAGCTTATACGTGATATACGTCTCCAGTTCTTCTCACCCAGCGTCTCTACATCTCTAGATAACCATGGTTTTCTGCACTTGCCGTCTTTACCTTTTACATACAAACATTGCACTCTTCTAACGACAATTTTCAAAGCCTCCAACTTATCAAATATACATGTGACTGAAACAGCCTGACCCAGTTGACAGTCGACGGATTATTTCTGATGCCATCAAAATTGGGCGTTCTCTTACCTTCCAAGCTTCGCCCGTTGAGATAGTAATAAAGCGTGCCGTGTCCATTCTTTCAATGAGGCCGTGGCTGGCGTGTACTGCAACCCAAAGCGAATCATTGTAACGGCGGAACTGTTGTCAGAGGATGGAGTTCTTACAGTACAGAGTTGTAAGAGGAGTTCGGTGATGTGCGCTTCGGGTTTGAGGAGCAAGGACAGCTCACGACGATGGAGAACGATGTGAGCATAGCAACGGATAGAATGTCATGGCACTGAGCAGGAATATCTCTGTACATGGACACTCGGTACTCCGGACCTGTATCAACAACCCCTTCGTAGACTGAAGGTACCCTGGCAAGGCGGCAGCGTACTGCAACTTTTATAGGGGTGCGCTGAAGGCATACCCAAATGCAAGACACTGACATTGAAATATTGGGAACTGGACTGGACGAGAGTTCGGGACGGGACTGGACACAAACTTGGGCGAGGACTTTGGCTGGGAAAGCGGGACCAGGACAAGGAACAGGGAACTAGGAGCCTGAACTTGGACCCGGAGCCAGAAACTGGACAAGGACACAGGACCTGGGTCTTGACTCCTTCTCGGACTCCAGAACTAGGCGAAGACATAACGTGGCTATAGGCTCTGGGCGAGGCCTGGGTTCTTCAAGGATTGGGTTCTTCGATGCTTGGCTACAGAACTGGGCGATGCCTGGGTCTAGACTCGGAGCCAGAGACTGGGCAAGGACGCAGAACCTAGGTCTTGACTCGGGCTCGGACTCCAGAACCCGGCGAGGACATGACGTGGCTGCAGGACAGGGCGAGGCTTGGGTTCTTCGTGGCTTGCCTGGGCAGGACGAGCTACTCCTTCTTAGTGCACTGGTCCAGGACCCTTCTTAGTTCGCAAGGCCGTGATGCTTTCGCAGGGCTGGTCCCCTTCCTTGGACGCCGGGCTGGGATAACTGCCGATGTAAACCGCCTAGAAAAACGTCGAAGTTCAGATGGGGAGGGAAGAGAACAGTCCTGTCTAAGGGTTACAGCAAAGAAGGCCTGGCTTACCCAACGGAGGCGAGGACAGGAAGGGTCAGATCCAACAGCAAGGTAACAGCAAGGAAGGCCAGACTTTCCCCACGGAGACAACGACAGGAAGGGAGCTCAATTCGGAGTGGCTCCGAGTCTCGGGGGGTCCAGCAACCTTGGCTGGCTACAGAAACAGCCAAATTCATATCTATCTCGGAGTGGCAGACGGCCACTCAGTTGGCCCCGGAAACTGCCAAATCCAAACCACAATGAATGCTCCGACTGGAGACAACAAGGCTCCATGAAGCGATGGTCCTCCAACTAATCCTGGAGATCAAGAATGGCTGCTCTAGTGTTCCACCGGCAAGCTGCTTCAAGGGGATACTGTCGAGACGAACCAACAACCACACACGACCCCTGGGCCTCTTATATTCCCAGTCCTAAGACGAGTATCAGCTGCCTGTGATTTAGCCCAACAGAAACAAAGGACAGCCAGAAGACCCGGAGTCCGGAGTCCACGGAAGGGACCGTGAAACGGAACGCGGACTTCACGGGCAGGATGATGACAGTAACAACCAACGTAGAGTCTTATAGCACCTGAAAATTAGTTGAATTCCCCGCCGTCCGCATCATCATGCTGGACTGTAAAGAATTCTCCGTTCTGCCTGTGATCACGTGGGTTTCGTCCGGGTACTCTGGTGTCCTCCCATATTACAAGGACGTACTGGTCATGGTCAGTCATTTGCGGGCAAAATATGTTGGCAACCGAATCGTCCCGATCCTTGCGAACTGCCGCAACACATCCTCAGAATGTGTTGGGCTTAAATGAAAAAGACGTACTTACTGTACGTAACAATGTAGCTGTGAAAAATCGAACATAGAACAGGGAACATAGAGATGCAGAGGAACAGGTCCTTCGGCCTAAAGTACTGTGCCTGGAATACAGAATATTCAGAGGAAATTTCATAGTGGTATAAACATTATGATGGCTTTAGATAGGTTGAACCATTCAGGCGTATTCCACTGAGGCTAGGTGTGAATAAAAGCAGAGGTTAAGGGTGAAATATGAAAAGGTTGAGAGGATCCATCTTCACTCAAAGGTTACGGCAATGTTTAATGTCCTGGCAACAGAATTGGTACTTGCGAACTCGTCTTCAAAGTTTAAGCATTGAATAAATGGCCTCCAAATCTTTTCAAATTTAATAGAAGGGAAATAACTTTGCCGTATCTCCTCTGTTCAGTCCTTCTAAAATTCTAAATGTGGCTGCGACATCCCCTTCATTCTACTGAACTCCAGGGAATACAGCCCAAGAGGTGCCGGACCTTACTCATACGGTATTCCTTTCATACTTCTCATGTTGGTGGAGACAGATACATTAGAGATTTTCCCGAAGCCTTTAGATAGGCACATGAAGGAAAATGTTTGGGTATGGACAATGGGAAGAGGTGGGGGAGGGCAGGGAGGCAGCACTGGTCAGGGATACAAAGATTCGTGATAGAGCGGCGGATGTGAGTCTGTGGAAGGAAAGGAGTGTGGCTCTTACCCTTTGCTCAAGACTTCCACGCTGACCAGAGAGGCGACAAGCAGAAACACAGGCAGCACGGTTACCTTGTGGGAAACAGAAACAGTTACAATTCAGTATTTGCCATGGGCATAAGGCAATTCAAAGGGTTATACAGCAAATAGCCCATCGGCCCGCCGAGCCAATTCTAGTACCCAACATCATTGTATTGAAAAATATTTCGTACGTTGGCGACAATACCATAATTTTAACTGGTTCATCTCGATACTGGGGATGGAGTGCCAGAGTATCTCTGTCCAAGCACCGTCTCTTCCACACCGCCGCAGCGCATTCTGGTTAGCATCTTCGACACCAGCAGAGCTAACTCTAGTTCATTCCGGTCACTTTACAATCCTGGTAAGCCAATCACTCCGCCTCTTAAATCTATATTTTGTGCTATTGAAACCTCAGCTACATGAGATAACGTTCCCACTATGTGAACTATCGATGCCCTCCATCGGCTAGAACACCTCAAATACCCTCCTCTAAGCCAGGAAAAGACAAAAAGCCTGCAGAGTTTCTGTTAGAGAGATGGGGAAGGAGGGAGTGCGAAAGAATAGTTGGGAGAGGAAGAGAGAGTGAGTGAAATTGTACAAACGCAGTGAGGAAGGTGCAACAGCGGGTTGAGGGTAGGGCTGGTCGGACAGAAGGAAAATTTTGGTATGGAGTGTAAAAATATGCTTTGCACTGTATCTCGTACATGCGATAAAACAATTCAGTTAAATCTATACCGAGTAGAGATATTTCATTTCTGAAGCGCCTTCCCACCTTCTCTGCTGCCCAGACCAACTTACGTTTCTCTCCTTCCTCAATTCTAATGAAGTATACTTCATCTAATATCTCGCCGCTTCCTTCCCCGACAGCTCCTGTCTGCCTTAAATATTTATTTATTGTAATTGACAATTTTTCAGTCTCAGGTATGCTGTTGGAAAAGAAGAAGAAATTGCACCAAATATGACAACGATAATGCACTTCATTCTGAGATTGATTGCCAATGTCATCCCCTGATGATAGAGCACGTCTCTGATCCAAAACCTCTGAGACAGCGGAACCATCCTCGCTGAACCATCCTGCTGAGACTTTGCCCACTGGTACGGGTCTACCTGCCTATCCGTTTATCTATCGATCCATTGATCTACCCATCTGTCGATCAATCTATCAATCTCTCTGTACCTTCGTACTTATTGCGAATTACCTGTCTTTGCACTGTATTGCAGCCACAAAAAACACGTTTCACCTCATGCTGTATGTCAGTGATAAGAAATATGATCCCGAACTCTCAAACAAGACAAAAACTGCAGAAGTCAGAAATCAGAGCAACAGACACAAACTGATGGAGAAACTGAAGAAAACAGGCAGCATCTGTGGAAAAACAAATACTGTCTACGTTTCGGGCCGAAACCCTTCGGCAGGACTGGAGAAAAAGAGATAGCTGAAGAGTAGAATTAAAAATTGGGCGGGGTTGGGGGGGGGAGAGAGAGAAAGCGAGAGAGAGAGACAGAGAGAGAGAACAGTTGATTGGTGCAGCCTGCAGGGCAGTGATAAAGTAAATAGATGGGAAATTGTTTGGTGAAAGAGACAGACGGCCATGGATAAATGAAAATAAAGGGGAGGAGCACCAGAGGGAGGTGTAGGGCAAACAAGGAGATTAAGTGAGAGATGGGAAGGTGGATGGCAAATAGTGAAAAGGGGATGGGGAATAGGGACATTACAGGCAGGTTGAGACGTCGATTTTCGTGCCGTCAAGTTGCACCTATTAAAATGGAACATTGATCCCCCAACCTAAGCATGGCCTCGTCTCGACCGCAGAGGAGGCCATGGATGGATATGGGAATGTGTTCTTGTAGACTGAACGTAGATGTTTGGCCACGCCGTCTCCCAATCTACGTCGAGGCTTGCCGATACGCTGGAAACTATACCGGGAGCGGCAATGCTCTTCATTCTGAGACAGACGACCATGCCAGAAAAAAAAATTGGGGGTGGAGGGTGGGAGGAGTACCAGAGAGAGGCGATTGGTTGTCAATTAGACAAGATGAGGAGGGCGGAAAGGAAATGGGAAATGGTGAAAAGGGGAGGGTTCTTCGGGGCATTACAGGAAGGTTGAGACATCGATTTTCGTGACATCGGGTTGCCTCGACCAAACAGGAATATTGGGTGTTCTTCCTCCAAACAAAGCGTGGACTGATCATGACAGTAGTGGATGGACATATCGGAATGGGAATGGGAATTGTAATTAAAATAGCTGGCCACTGGGAGATCCCACTTGTTCTGGTGGACAAAGCTTCGGTCTTTGACAAAGTCGTCTCTCCATCTACGTCGAGTCTCGTTGATATACAGGAGGCCACACCGGGGGCATCGAACACAACGAATGATCCCAACAGACCCACAGGTGAAGTGATGCCTCATATGAAAGACTGTTTACAGCTCTGAATGTTAGTGAGGGAGGTGTAGGGGCAGGTGTAATACATGTTCTGCTTACAAAGATTAGTGCCAGGAGGGAGATCAGTGGGGAGGAACAAATGGACAGGGGAGTCGCGCAGGGGCGATCTGTATTGAAATGGGGGGGGGGGGCAAGAGGAGCTATACCTCGTACAGCCCTGCTGCATGTAGAACGCCATCCACTTTTCTCCATTCCTTCGTCACCACCGCATATGCTCTCAAGTTGGAGCTTTTCTTTCGAGTGATCACCGATTTTAATTCCACTTCCCATTCCCATTGTGGTATGTCCATCCATGGCCTCCACCACTGTCGTGATGAGGGCACACTTAGGATGGAGGGACAACACCTTATATTCTGTTTGGGTGGCCTCCAACTTAATGAACTGAGCATCAATTTTTCAAAATTTCAGTATTGCCCTCCAACTCGCCGACACCACCCACCCCTTTCTATGTCCCATCGCCTTTTCGCGCTCTCACCAAATCTCCTTGACCGCCCATCACCACCCTTTGATGCAACTCCCCTTTTTCCTGTTTTATATGGTCTTCTGTCTCTTTCACTTTCTCAAGCAATCTACTTCATCACCCTCTCCCCTCAAGGTTTCACCTGACACCTGTGTTTCTCTCTCCCCACCCAGCGCCTTTTAAATCTACTCCTCTGCTCTTATTTTGCTCCAGTCCCGCCGAAGTTTTTCTGCCCGAAAAACTGTACTTCTTTTTTCATAGATGCTGATTGGCATGCTGAGATCCTCAAGAATATTTTTGTGTGATTATCATTCTGATTATCGATAGAAGAGAGACCAGTTTCCATCCCACGGGTATCTTCACAAATCTGTCCGCAGTCCAGCGGGTATATCAGAAAAAAACAGCGCGTGAAATTGGACGTTTCTGTAGTCAACATGTCCAGGGAAAAAGTACCAGCTAACGGCTGTTCTCCTAGGGTGATATTTAGTTTCTGAGTATGTTGGCACTGCTCCACAATCTGGACTTCACCACCAACAGATCTCTTTTTATTTATGAATGACTCTGTCTTCTGCACCAAAGTGGATGCCTTATAGCTATCCACAATATTTTCCATGCCACCTTCCTACACACTCAACCCCTTATGTTTGCTGTTGTGTGCTGGGGCAGCAGGCTGAGGGTAGCAGATACCAAAAGAATCAACAAACACATTCGTAAGGCCAGTGATGTTGTGGGGTGGAACTGGACTCTCTGACGGTGGTGTCAGAAAAGAGGATGTTTTCCAACTTGCATGCCATCTTGGACAATGGCTCCCATCCACTCCATAATGTACTGGTTAGACACAAGGTGACATTCAGCCAGAGATTCATTCCACCGAGATGTAACACAGAGCGTCATAGGAATCATTCCTGCCTGTGGCCATCAAACTTTCCAACTCCTGCCTCGGAGTGTCAAACACCCGGAGCCAATACATTGGCCATGGACTTATTTCCACTTGGCAAAAGTAACTTATCATTATTTAATTATTTATGGGTTTATATTGCTGTATTTCTACACTAATCTTGGTTGGTGCGACTGTAACGAAACCTAATTTCCCTCAGGATCAATAAAATATGTCTGTCTGTCTGTCAGGCAAAGTGTCTTTGGCGAAAGGTAAATAATCAGCAAAGGAACCACAGCATTAAATCTTGTCTTTCTCCCTCTCTCTCATTTGCGTGAGACGCCTCCCTCTCTCTCTCTCAATAGCAGCACAACCAGTGTCCAAAAGCCAGTTTCATTCTCCCGACATTTTAAAGTGATTGTCCACAGAAAATATAACCCCTAGGGGTACATAACACAATGAAGCACAACAAGGTCTTTAACAAGTGAAGTAAGGTAATCGAGAAGACACTGGGACAGTCAGTCTTCTCTCAAACTGAGCATGACAATGAACTTGCGCCACCAGCGGAAAATACTCAGACGAGCGAGACATCTGAGTTGATGGAACCCCAATGAGTCTCGGAAATTCGGCCGCAAATACAAACCGGTGTCACTTACCTGGAGGGATCAAGACGTACTTTCGAACGCTTTCAGCGGATCTCCACCTTGAATTCGATGTACTTTAAAGAGACTTTAATGTAATATTACAATACATATTTTTAAAGTACATCCAGCTGCATTTACGCTCTCAGGTAGTGTATTTGAAATGTATTTAACGTTGTTCATGGCGTAGGTAGATTCTGACTATGTTGTACTTTAATGAGACTTTAATGTAATTTAGTGCGTTGTACTTTTACTTTTACAAGTATTTATGATGTAAATGTGTTACAAAGACTGAGAAGATACTACATATATCTGTATTACTTTATGAACTGTTTTCACCATACGTTAATGTGGAAGAGTGAACAATAAACGGCTAATCTTACAGTGAGTGTATCTTCATTGACTACGGTTTAACTCTGTGTTTAGTTCAGAGTTTCGACACCTGCACGAGAACACGACACACAGTGTTTCGACCTGCTCAAACACTTGTGTCTGATTTCAGTAGCTGAAAAAGAAACAGCCATCAGACGATTTTACAGGGCTCCTTCCTGAACACCTGCCCCTCTAGAGATTGAGGGTCAGAAACAAAATAACGTATTGTCAGCTTTCAACTGGTACTCACTTCTGGCTTTTTTGTAGTTGGTGGATTGTCTCAGCACGCTTTGGGAAGCATCAGGTAGATTGCAAGCACTCTATTCCCGGTCAATGAAACGAGAGCTTGTCCAGTGCATTGGATCTTCATCCCTAAGGGTGTTGTAGAATATTATAAATCTTCATACATTTCTTTGCAAACTCTAATGTACTTAAGCTTTAGTTTCAATATAAAACCATACGTACCGTGGTGTTGGGAAGACATTATAACTTATTTAAAATCAATCTGATTCTTAAGTCCCACACAAACCTCCATATGATTATCAAAGAGTTCCCTAATTGATCTATTGTGTCACCTCTGCAAGCTTAATATCCCAATTTACACAGCCTCATCTAGTTCATCCCGAGTCGGCGAGTCATCGAGTCATAGAAGAGAACAGCACATAAACATGCCATTCGGCCGATCTGCTTCGTGCTTCCACCGACCGGCACCGGGACCTTAACCCATCATACGCCACCCGTCTACTTAAGTATCCAAACTTCGCTTAAACTTTGAAGACGACCTCGAATGCACCACTTCTGCTGCTAGGTCATTAAACATTGCCATAACTTTTGAGTAAAGAAGGAGACACTCAAATTTTTCACTTTTCACGCTTAACCTCTGCTGGTATTCCCACCTGGACTCCGTGGAGATAACCTGAATGGGTTAACCTATCTAAAGCTATGGTAATTTTTAAACCTCTATGAAATTTCCTCAAATTATTCTATATTCCCGGAATTAAAGTCCTAACAAATTCAATATACCCTTATAGCTACAGTCCAGGAATTCCCTTTAAAATTTCTTCTGTCCTCTGTGAAGTTTGTTTACATCCAAGTTTTGACAACTTAAACATAACTTCCCACCTACTTTACTTGATAGATTTGTTTATTAAGACTGCTGTATGAAAATTTTACATTACGTCACGATCAACCTGTGACGCAACTTTCAGTCAATTATGGACCTGCACTCCCAGATCCATTTGTTCTGCCGCACTCCTCAGTCCCCTGTCTTTCACTGTTGGTCTGTCTGAAGTGAAAAAACTCACACTTGACTGAATTAAATTCCATCTGCTGTTTTCAGCACAATTTTCCAGCTCGCCTAAATCCCGCTGCAAGTCATGACAGCATTCCTCACTGTCTACTGCATTCCCGATCTTGGTGTGGTCCCTAATTTTTACTAATCGAGTTAACCACATCATCTTTCAAATCATAGAGATAAATGGGAAACTACAACGGACACGGCATCCAACCCTGCAGCACTCTGTTAGTCACAGGCCTCCAGGAAGAGACAACCATATGTTACTATTTTCTGGTTTCTCCGAAAAGCCAGTGTCCAATTCAAATTACTAACTAATTATGAATGCATAGAAATTACTGACCAAACACCCACGCGGGACCTTCTCAAATGGAGTACTGAAATCCACGTGGACAATGCCGATAGCCTTGTTTTCATCAACTTTACTGCTAACGGTCTCGATAACTTATAGACAGGAAACTGTGCTGATCAATCAATCCATGCCAAAACAAATACTTATATACCTATTTCCCTAAAGTACCTTCAACTAATTTTACCACTATTGATTCCAGTCTGAACGCCCTATAGTTCTCCACTTCATGATTACTGCAACAATATTACCTATACTCCAGTCCTCTGATACATCACCTACTGCTGACTATCGCTGCTAACATGCCGGCAAAGTTTGCACTATGTATCCCTGGGTTGCGACATGGCAACAAACACGTTCTCCTCTGTGAAGGCAGCCGTCTACTGACTAAATTCAGATAAAAAAAGAAAAAAATCGTTTATGATCTCCCCACTTCTTTTGACTCCACACATCGAACACCATTCATTTTTTCTGGAGGACTAAATTTTTCCCCTTGCTCTTAATATATACATTGTATCCCCAGTCATTCCCCTTTAATTGAGGAATGAGGAACAATGATAGCATAAGACGAGGCAGAACGATGTGAGCAGAGCAACGGATAGAATGTCATGGCACTGAGCAGCGTAAGGGCTTTAAGTGGCACGAGTATCTCTGAACAGGTACACTCGGTACTCCGCACATGCATCAGTCGTCCCTCCGTGGACCGAAGATACCCTGGCAAGATGGCAGCGTACTGTAGCAACCAACGTAGATTTTTATAGCACTCGCAAATGGGTTCAATTCCCCGGCGTCCACGTCATCATTTTCGGCTATAAACAATTCTGTTCTCCCCGTGTTCGCGAGCGTTTCCTTCGAGGACTCTGCTGTCCTCCCATCTTACCAGGACGTATTGGTCATGGATAGTCATTTGTGGGCAAAATATGTTGGCACCCGAAGCGTGCTAATCTTTGCCAACTACCGCGGCATATCCTCAGAATGTGTTGGGCGCAAATGAAAAGACAGATTCACTCTATGTAGTAATGTAGCTGTGACAAAATAGGACATAGAACAGGGAACATAGAGAAGTCTAGAAACAGGCCCTTCGGCCTACAGTACGATGCCGGGTCAATTAAATTTGTAATCAACTAACTGAACTATGTCCCTCTCTCTTTACAGTGTCCATGCCGCAGCTTTCTCCTTCATGTGCCTATCTAAACGCCTCGGAAAAATCTCTAATGTATCGGTCTCCACCAACATGAAAGGGTTACCGGATGCTGAAGGTCTGGCAGCTCTTGGGCTGTCTTCCCTGGAGTTCAGTAGAATGTAGGGTGGTCTCGTAGAAGCATTTAGAATGTTAAAAGACCTGAACAGAGTAGATACGACAAAGTTATTTCCCATGGTAGAGGATTCTACGACAAGTTTGCACGACTTCAGAATTGAAGGACGTCCTTTTAGAACAGAAATGCGGAGAAATTACTTGAGTCCGCGGGTGTTAAATCTGCGGAATTTATTGCTACGAGCAGCTTTGGAGGCAAAGTTATTGGGTGTATTTAAGGGAGAGATGGATAGGTTCTTGATTAGCCAGCGCATCAAAGAGTATAGGGTGAAAGCAGGGGAGTGGGGATGACTGGGATAATTGAATCAGCCCATGTTTGAATGGCGGAGCAGTCTCGACGCAACGAATGGCCTACTTCATCTATATTTTATGGCCTTATGGTCTAACAACCAGAAGGTCTCTCACCTGAAGCATTCAGCGCATTCGGTGTGAAATCCTTGTTGGTAAATTCTCATGGAGACATAGAGAAGTACAACACAAGCCCTTCAGCACATCTAATCCATGCAAAACTATTTAAACTGATAATCCAACCTACATGCACGGGGCGCAACGACTTCCATACACCTATCATCCATATAACGATCCAAACTTCCTTTAAAAGTTCAAATTGAGTCTTCATGCCTCACATGCCTCATTCCACACTCGCACGATCCTCTGAGTGAAGTGGTTTCCCCTAATTTTCCTTTTAAACTTTTCAGCTTTCACACTCAACCCAGGATACTGGTTGTAGTCGAAAGCAACCCCAGTGGGAATAAAAGCCTGCTTGCATTTACCCAATGTACGCCACTCGTAATATTGTGAACATCTATCAAATACACTCTCAATCTTCTGTCTTCTAAGAAATACTGACTAAACCTTTTCAACATTTCCTTTTTGTGCAGAAGCTCTGTATGCGGCAATATCTTCGTTATTTTTCAGTGCACTCTTTCAATCTTATTTAGGTCTTTCTTGTATGTAAGTGACCACAATTGCAGACAATGTTCTACATTGGGCTTTACCAACGTCTGAAACATCTTCAAAACAACATCTCCTCTCCCGTACTCAATATCTTGATCAATGAAGACCAATGTGCTGAACGGTTTCGCTGCGACCCGATATACACATGGCCAAACTTTCAACGAATTATGGACCATATTCCAGATCACTTTGTTCTAACACACTCTTCAGTGTCCTGACGTTCACCGCGTAAGTCTCATTCTGTTTATTCCTGCCAAATTGTAAATCCTCGCACTTGTTTGCATTAAGTTCTACCTGCCATATTGTAGGCCATTTTGCCAGCTGGTGTATATCCCACCCGAAGTCAAGATAGTTCTCCTCGCTGACCACTACACTCACAGACCTGGTGTCATCGGCATTTTGCTGATCCGGTTGCTGATGATTATCAGTCGCGTTAATATAGATGAAGGAAAACAGCAAAGAACACAGCACAGCCTATAACACATCAAAATTCCCAGGCCGCAGTCTGAGAGGCAACCATCTACTGCCACTATCTGGTTTCGTCCAAAAATCTTCTCCAACAATGCCTTGCCTTCATCCATTTTCCTGGTAAATTGCTGCAAAGACTCTATAAATTTGTCAGAAATAATCTACTAGGCACGTGGCCATGCCGACGGTACTTCATGAGTCATTGTCTGTCAAAATACTTCTACATCAATAAAAACACAAAATGCTGGCAGAACTCAGCAGGCCAGACAGCATCAATGGGAGGAGGTAGTGATGACGGTTCAGGCCGAAACACTTCATCAGCAGTGAAGTAACATGGGATGGTCAGCGGGGGATAAGAAGTGGGGGGAGGGATGAAGTAGAGAGCTAGGAAGTGATAGGTTGGAGGGAAATTGGCTCGGGGGAAGGTGTAGAATTATGGGAAATAAAAGAGAAAGAAAGGTAGGGCTGGTGGGAGATTATAGTGAGGGGGGGGGAGGGAATAGAGAGAAAGAGAACCAGACTAAAATAATAGATAGGTATGCGGGTGGGGAGCAGGGGTATCAACGGAGGTCTTTGAGTTAGATGCTCATGCCGGCAGGTAGGAGGCTACCCAGGCGAGAGGTAAGGTTTGCTCCATCGAGCTGCGCGCGGCCTCATCTTGACGGTAGAGGAGGGCATGGACAGACATGTCGGAGTGGGATTGGTCTGTGGAATTGAAGTGCGTGGCCACAGGGAGATCCCGCCACTGCTGGAGGACTGAACGCCGGTGTTCGGCGAAACGGTCTACCAGTCTGCGGCGGGTATCCCCAATGTATAAATGGCCACATCGGGAGCACCGGATACGGTATATCACTCCAGTTGACTCGCAGGTGAAGAGGTGTCTCAGGTGAGAGGACGGTCCAGGGCCAAGGATGGTGGTGAGGGAAGAAGTGTGGGGGCAGTTGTAGCACTTCTTCCGTTTGCAGGGATGAGTGCCCGGAGGGAGGTCCGTGGGAAGGGATGGGGGCGATGAATGGACAACGGAGTCGCGTAGGGAGCGATCCCTGTGGAAAGCCGTCAGTGGGGGGGACGGGAAGATGTGGCTGCTGGTGGGATCACGTAGGAGGTGGCGGAAATTACGGAGGATAATACGTTGGATCTGTCGGCTGGTAGGGTGGTAGGTGAGGACCAGGGGAACTCTATCTCTGGTGGACTGGCGGGGGAATGGGTTGAGTGCAGAGGTGCGTGAAATACAGGAGACGCGATGGAGGGCAGAGTTGATAGTGGAGAAAGGGAAGCCCCTTTCTTTAAAAAAGGAAGACATCTCCTTTGTCCTAGAATGAAAGGCCTCACCCTGCGAGCAGATCCGGCGGAGGCGGAGGAATTGAGAGAAAGGGATAGTTTTTTTGCAGGAGACAGTGTGGGAGGAGGAATAGTCTAGGTAGCTGTGGGAGTTAGTAGGTTTGTGGTCGACGTTGGTGGGTAGGCTGTCTCCAGAGATAGAAACAGAAAGATCTAGAAAGGAGAGGAAAGTGTTGGAAATAGAACAGGTGAATTTGAAGGCGGGGTGAAATTTGGAGGCGAAGTTAATGAAGTCGACGAGCTCAGCATGTGTGCAGGAAGCAGCGCCGATGCAGTCGTCTATATAACGGAAGGAAAGAGGAGGACAGATACCGGTGTAGCCTTGGAACATAGATTGTTCCACATGGCCGACAAAAAGGCAGGCATAGCTAGGACCCATGTGGGTGCCCATGGCTACATCTTTAGCTTGGAGGAAGTGGGAGGCTGAGTTCTGCCAGCATTTTGTATTTGTATTTATTTCCAGCATCTGCAGATTCACTCGTGTTACTTCTACATCAAGTTCCTTGGAGTACTTTCCAGTAACGTTTCCTCAACTGATGACAGAATTTCCGGACTATAATTCTGCGGGTTATGTTTAAAACCTTAAAATCAGCGAAAGAACATTCGTTATCCTCTCATCATCTGGTATCTCTCCAATTACAAAAAATGTTTTAAATGTTTCAGCGCGGGCCCAGCAATAAATAGGCTGGCTGCCCGTGACGTCCGAGGGAATACTTTGTTACGTCTTGAGTACTTATCCACTCTGGTATCCCTCAGGTTAGAAAACAAGTGCCACGAGGTAGATTAGTGGGAGGGACGAACGCGTAGGAGCAATCCGTATGGTATGGGGGGAGGGCGGTGTGGGGGCTAAAGGAACTATATCACGTTCAACCTTGCTGCATGTAAAAAAAGTCATCCTCTTCTCTCAATTCTACTGTCACCGCAGCATATGCTGTCAGGGTGGAGATTTTCTTACGAGTGGTCATCCATTTTAATTCCACTTCCCATTCCCACTGCGGTATGTCTATCCATGGCGTCCACCCCTGTCGTGATGTGGGAACACTTAGGTTGGAGGAACAGCACCTTAAATTCTGTCTTGGTGGCCTGCAACCCGGTGGGCAGAGCATCTATTTTTCAAACTTCCAGTAATGCCCTCTAACCCGTCGACACCACAAACCCCCTTTCTATGTCCCATCTCCTTTTCCTTCTATCAGCAAATCTCCTTGACCACTCATCGCCTCCCTCTGCTGCTCCGCCCCTTTTTCGCTGTCTTTTGGTCTTCTGTCTCTTTCACCTTCTCAAGCTATCTACCTCATCACCCCCTCCCCTCCAGGTTTCACCTACCACCTGGTGTTTCACACTCCCAATCCGGCGACTTTTAAATCTTTTCCTCAGCTGTTATTTTGCTCTAGTCCTGCCGAAGTGTTTCGGCCCAAAACTAGGACTGTTTGTCTTTTTTCATAGATGCTGATTGGCCTGCTAAGATCATCAAGAATTTTTTTTTTTTGTGTTTGTCTGATTCTGATTATCGATAGAGGAGAGACCAATTTCCATCCCACGGGTATCTTCACCAAAGCTGTCCGTAATCCAGCGGGTACATCAGAAAAAAAAATCAGCCCGCGAAATTGGACGCTTCTGTAGTCAACATGCCCAGTGAAAAGTTCCAGCGAAGGTCTGTTCCTCCAGGGTGATCTTTAGTCTCTGGGTCTCTGGCACAGGTTCACAAGCTGGACATCACCACCAACAGATCTATTTCCATTTAATAATCACTCTGTCTTTTGCTCCAAAGTCTATACCTTATAGCTATCCACAACATTTTCCACGTCACCTTGCTGCACACTCAGACGGAGTATCCCCTTTCCTCAACCCATGCCCTGCCCTTTGCTTATACCATGACTCTGGCGAGTGTGGTCGGAAAACTTGGTAAGAGGACCTGTGACACCCCTCAGTTCATGGGGTGACGTCCCTGTGACATGAGCACCACTGACCGTGATTTCACTCTTTCCATAGACTATACACGTGATTGAGATGCATTCAGACCCACGGTTGGTTGTGTGATTATTAACCGAGCCTCATGTTTAACTTCACAACATCTCCGGCACGCTGATTTGTTTGATGCCGAGTCTCTTCGGAACAAGAAGGCTACGAGCCAACGGCTGATTCCCGGAGCGAAGACAGTTTTTATTACTTTGCGAAACAGAGGGGTAAGACTGCGCATGCGCTTGACGTCAGCAGGCAGCGCGCAAAAGTTTTAAAAAGAACACCGCCATATCCAGCGGGGCGACGGAGTGAGAGGTAGCAGAGTGATCGGGATTCAGCTCAACGGGCTTAGGCGGTAACATAACAAGGCGAGGTATGTTTATCTCCGTTACTGCGGAATGGAGGAAGTATGTGTGTGAGGTCAGTTTTCTGTGCTCAGTGTCAGATGTGGGAGGTCCTTGAGTCTCCCAGTCCTGCGGACAGCTATATCTGCTCTGGGTATGTCGAGATGCATCTCTTAAGGGGTCTGGAGATAGTGTTAGGGATCTTAAGCGTTAGGGGTCTGGAGATGCAGCTCGATAACCTTCTCCTAGTCAGGGAGAACGAGGAGGTGATAGAAAGCAGTTAGAGGAAGTTGTTCACGCCGGCACCACGGGAGAGAGACAAGTGTGCCACAGTCAGTAGTGGTAGCGGGAAGAATCAGGAACGAGAGAATACCCATCCAGCTGTACACTTTGATAGTTAGTGCTCCTGTTTGATCACAGCTGGGGGGGGGGGGAGGGGGGAGGACTGCCTACCTGCGGGAAGCGATAGTGGCCATGCCTCCGGCGCAGTGTCTGGCCCTGTGGCTCAGAAAGGTAGACAAAGGAAGAGGAAGGCTTTGGTGACAGGGGCTCTATAGTTAGGGGGTCAGATAGGATATTCTGTGGTCGCAGGAAAGAAACTCGAATGGTAGTTTGCATCGCAGGTGCCAGGGTCCGGGATGTTTCAGCTCGTGTCGACAATATCCTGCAGTGGTAGGGAGAACAGCCAGAGTTCGTAGTACATATTAGTACCAATGACATAGGTAGCAAAACGGTCCTGAAAAAAGACTATGGAGAGTTAGGAAGGATGTTGAGATGCAGGACTGCAAAGGTAGGAATCCCGGGATTCCTGCCTGTGTCACGCGACAGTGAGATTAGGAACAGAATGAAGTGGAGGATAAATGCCTGGTTGAGAGATTGGCGTACGGGGCAGGGATTCCGATTTCTGGATCATTGGGACCTCTTTTGGGGCAGGTGTGACCTGTACAAAAAGGATCAGATGCACTTCCTTCGCATGGGTTCAAAAACTTGGCCGGAAGATTTGATAAGACTACTGGTGAGAGTTTAAACTAGAATTCTTAGCGGGTGGGAACCGAACTGAAGATGCAGGGGAAGAGGAGGTTAGCTCACAAATAGCGAAACCTTGAAAAAGTTTGCAGACAGTGCGAGAGGGAGGGTATGCAGGTGATAGAGAAGATACGCGCTCAGACCGAAGCGGATAAACTTAGAGGGTTGATCAGACCTTGGAAGTATGATGTGGTGGCCATTTCAGAGACTTGGATGGCTCATTAACAAGAATGGTTAATTCAAGTGGCGATTATTAGATGTTTCAGAAAGGAGGAGGAGGAGGCAAAGGAGGTGGGTGCATGGCACTATTGATCAGAGATAGTGTCAAGGCTGAAGAAAAGGTGGACGCCATGGAGGGATTGTCTTTGCACTCGCTGTAGGTGCATGTTAGGAACAGGAAGGGGTCAATAACTTTACTTTGTGCTTTTTGTAGGCCGTCCAATAGTAACAGGGATATCGAGGAGCAGATAGGGAACCATATCCTGGAAAGGTGTAGCAATAACAGATTTGTTGTGATGGGAGATTTTAATTTCCCAAATATCGATTGGCATCTCTCTGGAGAAGGAATTTAGCTGGGGTGGAGTTTGTTAGGTGTGTTCTGGAAGGTTTCTTGTCACAATATGTAGATACGTCTACAAGAGGCAAGGCTGTACTTGATTTTGTACTGGGAAAGGAACCTGGTCAGGTGTCAGATCTCTCATATGGAGAGCATTTTGGGGATAGTAATCAAAATTCTATCTCCTTTGCAATGGCATTGGAGAGAGACAGAACAGACAAGTTAGAAAAACGTTTATTTGGAGTAAGGTTTATAATAAAGCTATCAGGCAAGAAATTGGAAGATTACATTGGAAAGAGATGTTCTCAGGGAAAGGTACAGAAGAAATATGCCAAATGTTCAGGGGATATTTATCTGCAGTTCATAGGTCCTTTCCAATGAGACAGGGACATTAGAGTAGGGTACAGGAACCGTGGTGTGCAAAGGCTGCAATAAATCTAGTCAAGAAGAAAAGAAAAGCTTACAAAAAGTTCAGAGAGCTAGGTAATGTTAGAAATGTAGAAGATTATGAAGCTAATAGAAAGGAGCACAAGCCAGGGCAGGATGATTAGTACCTCAGGCTACTGTGGGAGGCGAGGGAAGAGATTCCTGAGCCTCGGGCGATGCTCTTTGCATCATCAATGGGGTTGGGAGAGATTCAAGAGGATTTGAGGTTTGCAGAAGTCTTTCCGTTATTCAAGAAAATGAGTAGAGATAGCCCAGGAAATTATAGATCAGTGAGTCTTAACTGGTTGGTAATTTGATGTAGAAATTCCTGAGAGGCAGGATTTATGAACATTTGGAGAGGTTTAATATGATTAGGAATATGGCTTTGTCAAGGGCAGGTCGTGCCTTATGAGCCTGCTTGATTTTTTTGAGGATATGACTAAACACATTGATGTAGTTTAGCACATAGAACAATAGATGTAGTGATTATGGATTTCAGCAAGAGGTTTGATATGGTACCCTCTGCAAGGCTTATTGAGAAAGTAAGCAGGGATGACATCCAAGGGGACATCGCTTTGTGGATCGAGAATTGGCTTGCCCACAGAAGGCAAGATTGGGGTTGTAGACGGGTCATATTCTGCATGGAGTTCGGTCATCAGTGTAGTGCCTCAGAGATCTGCTCTGGGATCCCTACTCTTAGTGATTTTTACAAATGGCATGGATGAGGAAGTAGAGGGATGGGTTAGTAAGTTTGCTGATGACACAATGTTTGGAGGTCTTGTGGATAGCGTGGAAGGCTACCAAACGTTAGAGCTGGCCATTGATAGAATGCAAAACTCGAAAAATGGTAGATGGAGTTCAACCCAGATAAGTGTGAAATGGTTCATTTTGGTAGGGCAAATATGATGGCAGAATATAGTATTCATGGTAAAGCTCTTGGCAGTGTGGAGGATCAGAGGGATCCATCGGACGCTCAAAGCACCTGCACAAGTTGACTCTGTGGTTAAGAAGGTGTATGGTGTGTTGGCCTTCATCTATCGTGGAATTGAATTTAGGAGCCGAGGGGTAATAGGGCAGACATAAATGAGCCTAGTCAGACCCCAGCGGGAGCACTGAATCGGAATCGGAATCAGAATCAGAATCAGAATCCTTTATTATCGCCAGGTATGAGGACACAGACAGGGAATTTGATGCCGGTTTCCCTGAGCTCTCTCTGTACAGAATTAAAAACAAACTAAACAGTAGAGCAAATAATCATAAACTATTTACAATATGGTCCCCCTATTGAATGTACAGGTGGACGATTTATAAAAGACTAAAATTCAAGTGTTCATAAGACTTAAGGAAAGAAACAGTTCTTGTACCTATTGTCCTTGCATACAGTGGTCTAAAGCGCCTACAAGAATGAAGGAGTTGGAACAGGTGATGTCCAGGGTGTGATAGGTCTACAATAATGCTGCTTGCTCGCTTCCTGACTTTAGATGCATATAAATCCTTGATCGAGGGCAGCTTCATAACAATAATCCTTTCCGAAGCCCTGACGATTCTTCGGAGTGTATTCTTGTCCTGTTTGTTAGCTGATTCAAACCAGACAGTGATGGACGAACAGAGAACAGACTGGATTATTCCTGAATAGAAGTGAATCAGCAGCTCCTGAGGCAGGTTGTACTTCCTAAGTTGACGTAGGAATACAACCTCTGCTGAGCCTTTTTGGTAAGAGAGCCCGCATTGGGTGTCCACTTGAGGTCCTAGGAGATTGTAACACCCAGAAATCTGAATATCTCCACAGCAGACAGAATACTGTTCAGTATAGTGAGAGGTGGAGGGAGTATCAGGGGGCTCCTCCTAAAGTCCACTGTCATCTCCACAGTCTTGAGCGTATTTATCTCCAGATTGTTCTGACCACACCAAAGGTCCAGCAGTTCCACCTCCCGTCTGTATGCAGACTCATCACCGTCTCGGACAAGGCTAATGACAGTTATGTCGTCTGAAAACTTCAGGAGTTTAACAGATGGATCCTGTGAGGTGCAGGATTTCTAGCTCATTTCTGGTCGCCTCACTACAGGAAGGACGTGGAAGCCATAGAAAGGGTGTAGGGTGGATTTACAAGGATGTTGCCTGGATTGGGGAGCATGCCTTATGAGAATAGGATCAGGATATCGGCCATTTCTACTTGGAGCGTCGAAGGTGACCTGATAAAAGTGTATAAGAAAATGAGATGTAGTCAGAGGCTTATTCCCAGGGCTAAAACGGTTGCCACAAGAGGATACAGGTTAAAGTGCTGGGGAGTAGGTACAGAGGTGATGTCATGGTTACGTTTTATACTCAGAGAGTGAAGAGTGCGTGGAATGGGCTGCCGACAACGGTGGTGGAGGAGGATACGATAGGGTACTTTAAGAGACTTTTGGATAGGTGCATGGAGCTTAGATAAACAGAAGGGTATAGGTAAGCCTAGTAATTTGTAATGCAGGGACACGTTCAACACAGCTTTGTGAGCTGAAGGGCCTGTATTGTGCTGTAGGTTTTCTATGTTCTTATGCTTCTTTGGATGGGATGAAGACGATATGGAGAGATAGAGAAGTAGGAAACGGTGTGAGTAAGAGAGAGAGAGAGAGAGAAGAGAGAGAGAGAGAGAGAGAGAGAGAGAGAGAGAGAGAGAGAGAGAGAGAGAGAGAGAGAGAGAGAGAGAGAGAGAGAGAGAGAGAGACGATTCGGACAGCATAATTTTTTCTCTCTATTATCCAGTGATGATAGATCCACTGCTAAGACGCTGAGTGCTACGGCCTACCTCAGTGTTGACTTGCTGTACCGGGTGTCCGCTTGTGCGCAGCCTCTATATACGGAGAAATTACACAGGCTGTTTCTCTGCAGAACAACTAATGCTGGAGAAGAAAAACAACTCGTGATTTTAAGTATACCAACCGCAAGTGTTGCATCATCTTGTGAAAACCGAAGTTCATTAATTAACTAGGCCATCGATTTCGTATCACAAAAATGAGTGGACCCAGACAACATGTAAACCCGCCACCTACTTTGCCATAGGGACGACAGTATCTGAGGCAACTCACCATTCACCAAATGAACCTGAAACACTTATGCAAACGAGGGAAGGCATCTGTATCTTTATAGACCTAGTTTGATCACCATGGCATTTCAACGGTTGCACCGAGCTGCATCTCTTCTGTTGTCCACGTTATCCAACTTAATGTGTGTTATCGGGGTAGGGTGACTCAGGGATAGAACCGTAACGGGTTAAAAACAACTAGCAGAAATGGACACACCTGGAGTCTGAGTCTTCCGTTATATACTCTATTTTATTAGTAACTACGTAAATAAAAGTAATATAACCGAGATTATGTAAACAGGTTAGCAGAGTATATGCATATATAGAGGCGAGTAAATAAAGAGAGAGAGAGAAAAAAGTGTTTGTTTGTCTTCCAATTCCGATGCCGATCCCGATGCAGAAGCCGACTCTCCACGTCGTCTTCCTTGCTTCCGAATCTTATTTAAAATCACCACTTGTGACCACGGGAAGTGAAATGCCAGTTTCGGACGGTAATGCTATTAACGCAGGCCAGGGCTAAACACACCGATAGCTTTTCAGAGGTCACTCCTTTGTCCACACTGTGAGCAAGAGCCCCACCCTTGCCGTGGGCACACAAAGCTCACCAGTGTTCTCCTTGTCTCTGGAGTCGTGTGACGCTTGTGTGTCTTGTGTGTCTGATTAAAAAGTCGACTGGCCTTACAAATATCTCAGGACTGTGGAACACCAGCTGTCCAACATATAACTCCGCCTTTAAGGTTCCAAGGCAACTTGCAGACACTCTCTGCCTGCTGCTGAATTAGTACACAAGCTGTTCGCTCCCTCCCTCTCTCGTTTAAAGGAACAGTCCACTTTACAATAATCCTTCAGATCCTTCAGATCTCGTCACAACTGTCAAACTACGGGACAAACTTATGCATCGGGGGGAAAACATTGACAAGGACAGAAAACTGGTTGGCAGATAGAAAGCAAAGGGTAGAGGTGAATGGGTGTTTCTCGGAATGGCAGGTGGTGACTAGTGGGGTGCCACTGGGCTCGGTATTGGGACCACAGCAGTTTACAATTTATGTCAACGATTTAGATGAAGGCATTGAGAATAACATCAGCAAATTTGCTGATGATACTCAGCTGGGTGGCAGTGTGACAAGTGATGAGAATGTTAGGAGAATTCAGGGTGACTTGAATAGGCTGGGTGAGTGGGCAAATACTTGGCAGATGACGCTTAATGTGAATAGGTGTGAGTTTATCCACTTTAGGAGTAAGAACAGGAAGGCAGTTTATTATCTGAACGGTGTAAAGTTAGGTAAGGGAGAAATACAAAGAGATCTAGCAGTCCTTGTTCATCAGTCATTGAAGGTGAATGAGCAAGTGCAGCAGGCAGTGAAGAAGGCTAATAGAATGTTGGCCTTTATTACAAAGGGAATTGAGTACAAGAGCAAGGAAATCCTTTTGCATTTGTACAGAGCCCTGGTGAGACCGCACCTGGAGTATTGTGTACAGTTTGGGTCTTCAGGGTTAAGGAAGGACATCCTGGCTGTAGAGGAAGTAAGTGCAGCGTAGATTCACGAGGTTAATTCCTGGGATGTCTGGACTGTCTTACGCAGAGAGGTTGGAGAGACTGGGGTTGTACACGTTGGAATTAAGGAGATTGAGAGGGGATCTGATTGAAACATATAAGATTATTAAGGGATTGGACAAGATAGAGACAGGAACTATGTCCCAGATGCTGGGAGAGTCCAGTACCAGAGGGCATGGTTTGAGAAAAAGGGATATGTTATTTAGGACAGAGTTAAGGAAAAACTTCTTCTCTCAAAGAGTTGTGGAGGTCTGGAATGCACTGCCTCGGAAGGTAGTGGAGGCCAACTCTCTGGATGCTTTCAAGAAGGAGCTAGATAGGTATCTTATGGATAGGGGAATCAAGGGATATGGGGATAAGGCAGGTACCGGGTACTGATAGGAGATGATCAGCCATGATCTCAATATGGCAGTGCAGGCTCGAAGGGCTGAATCGTCTACTTCTGCACCTATTGTCTATTGTCTCAACTGACCTCATGTAAAATCCCTCCGTACAGCAATCCCTACTGCAGAACTGTGCTCTCATGTAGAGTCAGGATAAGTTGTGACACCGGCAAGTTCGTCCACACCAGAGATGTTGAAGCAGGTTCCCCATGCATTCCAAATTAAATCAAAACTTTTTGCAGGGCGCCACACTAGTCTACTTGGGCTCTGACTGTTTTCAAACACGATTTACTGTATCCGACGAAACTAGGGCTTCAGATTAGGTACAATCAAATGGTTTATAACTAAGCAGATCTTCCTGGACATTTTGAAATGAAACGCCATTCACCATTAAAGCAAAAACAATTAATGGTGTCGGGGATAATTTTCTGATGTTAGGGATAAGGAGGTGTTCGGCTCCACAATGCAGTCTAAAATTCGACAACTGCACATCCTTTGTCTGCTAGTTTAATGGTAACCTTAGGATTGGTAGAGATAGAACAGAGTTCAGATTAGGTAACGTTTGAGGTGGAATGAGGTACGCTACTGTAGCTGCTTGAGGTCTCGTTAGGGATTAGGTATTAAAACATCCAGAGCGGTCAGAGAACCAGTGTGACGTGCCAGTAGAGGCGGATTGTATTTGGAAGAAGGCCACAACAGTGCCTCGGTTGGAAAGCGCAATACATTGTTAACTCTTAATTAGACATTTTCTATGTTAATAACTACATTATCTGGCTCAAATTGCACAACCAACTAAATACACAATGCAAAGTTCTTTGCAAAACGTTACTGGATGGTTGTAGTTTAAACAGTCACAACCATGTGCTGTTCACACTGGAAACGTGGAGTCAGTCAATTTGGATGTTTGGTAAAATAATTGACTGAAGACACATTGTCCAATAACGGAATGACAGCTCTATGAGACGCACTGTTAGCTGGAACTGAGTTGCAGGACTGGTAGATTTCACAACGTGATTGGCAGAAGTCATATAATGGAATTACAGAGCGGCTTCTCCGGATGTTTACTGGGAAGGAGATCCTGGACTGTTGCAAAGCGCAACTGGAAGCGAACCAAAGTGCAGGATACTGACACAGAGATCGGATTGAATGCTTACGTGGACGTGAACATTGAACAACAAACAGGAGGAAACTTGACACGGAGCCTGGACCCGGAACTTCGACATTGACACGAAGGCTGGGAATGACAGGGACACGGAGCCTGGACTCGGGCATCGATTCGACCTCGGAGCCGGGGATCGGACTTTGACACGGACACGGAGCCGTGTTTACGAGTTGGACACAAACACGGAGCCGGAGCTCGGACTTGGACACGGGCTCGGACTAGTGGCAAACAGCCAGCAATTCTCAGCTGGTCACGAAAACGACAGAATTCGTATCTTGCCTCGGAGTGGCGGCAAATGTTCGGCAACCTCAGCTGGACACGAATACGACAGAATTCCCAAAGCAACCCCAGGCACCTAGGTAACGTACAGTCGACCTTTCATGGCGGCCTGGATCGTGCATTGCCGCACTGGGTAAGGTCACGGTCCAGCAGCGAGTAGATGTAAGCCGGAGTTTTTATGCTGCCTGCTTGGATGAAATTCAGGTGTCTTAATCAAGGAGCCAGGTAGAACCCGGGAAAATGGGAATTAAAGTGAAATGAGGAGTCAACGGACCGGGCAGTGACAGTATCCTCGCCCCACCTCAATGCCAGCCTCCAGGCAACTCAACAGGCTTGCCCGGATTGCCGACGACCCGGGCGGGCGGAGGGGTTTTGGCTGGAGTGCTCAACAAGGAATAAGTGTAAGAAGTTCAGACCCTGTCTCTGATGTTGCTCCAAGTGCTGCAGTCCCTTCATGTTTGTCAACACAGACACAAGTGGACTCAAGTTCAGGAGACTGACACGGAGCCCGGGATGGATGCTTACAAGGACACCATCGTTGAACAACAGGAGGAGCCTGGATCCGGAGCTTGGTTGTGGAGCCTGGACTTGGACACGGACTCGGACACGAAGCCTGGACTTGGATTTTGACTGGGACACGGAGACACGGACACGGACCTCTTGGACTGGGAGCCTGGAATTGACTTGGACACGGTGCCAGGACTTGACCTGGACACGGAGCCTGGTCGTGACCTGGACGTGGTGCCTGGACTTGACTTGGATACGGAGTTTGGATTCGGACTAGGACTCAGACACGGAACCCTGGCTCGGACCTGGACCCGGAGACGTGGACGGGACTCGGACTTGGACACAGGCTAGGCAAGTGGAAAGCAGCCAGCAATTCTCAGCTGGCCACAAAACCCACAGAATTCGTATCTTGCCTTGGAGTAGTGGCAAACGGCCGGCAAAACTCAGCTGGATATGAAAACGACAGAATTCCCAAAGCACCCCTAGGAACCGAGGCAACTAATCTCGGAAGCCCGGAACGTACAGTGCCGCACCGGCTAATGTGACGCTCCAGCCCCGAGTAGATATAAGCCGGAGTTTTTATGTTGCAGGTTCAGATGGAAATCAGGCGCCTTATTCAAGGAGCTGGGTAAAACACGGGGAAAAGGGCATTTAAGGGAAATGATGGCTCATCGGACCAGACCGTGACAAGCATGGGTTATTTTATTTGTGTAAGTCGTTACGGGTTGCGGTTACAAGATGTGGAGCTCACAGGCGCAGACATTTCAATGCTGTCCTTTGTGACTGTGAATTACCGCAGCAAGAAGATAGCTGTCGTACAAAATGCGAATCCTAAAGCTATTCACTACCATCTTATGCAACCCAATCAAGTTCCATCTCATGCAACCCAATTCAGCCACGGTAATGTGCTTGAGGAACTGAGCAGCTCAGGGAGCATTTATAGATCAGAATGATGCGTCCACTCTTTGAATCGTTAGGCCTATTCCTCTATATTCGGCCCATGTCCTTCTAGTCCGTCCTTATCTACAAACACCATTTCCAGAAAAGTTGGGATATTTTCCAAAATGCAATAAAAACAAAGATCTGTGATATGTTAATTCACGTGAACCATAATTTGACTAACAGTACAAAGAAGCAATTTTCAATAGTTTTACGGACCAACTTAATAGTATTTTGTAAATATACACAAATTTAGAATTTGATGGCTGCAACACACTCAACAAAAGTTGGGTCAAAGTTAAAATAAGATTGAAAAGTGCACAGAATATTCAAGTAACACCGGTTTGGAAGACTCCACAATAAGCAGGCTAATTGGTAGCAGGTGAGGTGTCATCATTGGGTATAAAAGTAGCGTCCATCGAAGGCTCAGTCTTTGCAATCAAGGATGGGTCGTGGCTCACCCCTTTGTGCCAACATTCGTGAGAGAATTGTCAGTTCAATAGGAACATTTCCAAACGCAAGATTGCAGAGAATTTAGGTCTTTCAACATCTACAGTACATAATATTGTGAAAAGATTCAGAGAATTCAGAAACACCTCAGTGCATAAAGGGCAAGGTCGGAAACCACTGATGAATGCGTGTGATCTCCGAGCCCTCAGGCGGCAATACCTAATAAAAAGTCATGCTATTTTGACAATTATAGCCACCTGGGTTCGGAAGTGCTTCGGAAAACCATTGTCAGTCCATCGCTGCATCCAGAAATGCAACTTGAAACTGCATTAAGCAAGGAGGAAGCCATACATCAACTTTATGCAGAAACGCCGGTGAGTTCTTTGGGCCCGAGCTCATCTCAGATTGACCGAAAGATTGTGGAACCGTGTGCTGTGGTCAGGTGAGTCCACATTTCAGCTAGTTTTCAGAAAAAAAGTGCGTCGAGTTCTCCGTGCCGAAGATAATAACGACAATCCTGATCGTTATCAGTGAAAGGTGCAAAGACCAGCATCTGTGATGGTATGGGAGTGCATCAGTTTCCACGGCAAAGGGGGAGTTGCATGAATGTGAAGTTAGCATTGACTCTGAGGCGTATATTAGGATTTTAGAGAGACATTTGTTGCCATCAAGGCGATGTCTCTTCCCGGGACGTCCAGGCTTATTTCAACAGGACAATGCCAGACCACATTCTGCACGGGCTTAAACAGCGTAGCTTTGTAGACACAGAGTGCGTGTGCTTGACTGGATTGCTGCCAGTCCAGATCTATCTCCTATTGAAAATGTATGGCACATCATGAAGAGGAGAATCAGACAACGGAGACCACGGACTGTTGAGCAGCTGAAGTCTTATATCAAGCAAGAATGGACAAAATATCCAATTGCAAATCTACTACAATTAGTATCCTCAGCTCCAAAACGATTAAAAATTGTTATTAAAAGAATCGGTGATGCAACACAATGGTAAACATGCCTCTGTTCGAACTTTTGTTGAGTGCGTTACAGACATCAAATTCTAAATTTGTGTATATTTACAAAATACAATTAAGTTGATCAGTAATACTATTGAAAATCTTTTCTTTGCACTTTTGTCAGTTAAATAAGGGTTCAGGTGAATCCTTATTTAACTGACAAAAGTACAAAGAAAAGATTTTCAATAGCTTTGCTGAACAACTTAATTCCATATTGTACATATACACAAATTTAGAATTTGATGGTTGCAACACAATCAACAAAAGTTGGAACAGAGTTAAAATAAGATTGGAAAGTGCACAGAATATTCAAGTAAAATCGGTTTGGAAGACTCCACATTAAGCAGGCTAATTGGTTGCAGGTGAGGTATCATCACTCGGGAATAAAATTAGCGTCAATCAAAGTCTCAGCAAGGATGGGTTTGTGCCAAAATTCGTGAGAGAATTGTTAGTCAGTTCAAAAGGAACATTTCCCAACGCAAGGTTGCAGAGAATTTAGGTCTTTCAGCATCTACATTACATAATATTGTGAAAAGATTCAGAGAATTCAGAGACATCTCAGTGCGTAAAGGACAAGGTCGGAAACCACTGTTGAGTGCGCGTGATCTTCGAGCCCTCAGGTGGCACTGCCGAAGAAACCGTCATGCTACTCTGAAAATTATAGCCACCTGGGCTCGGGAGTACTTCGGAAAACCATTGTCAATTAACACAGTCCGTCGCTGCATCCAGAAATGCAACTTGAAACTGTATTACGCAAGGAGGAAGCCATACATCAACTCTGTGCAGAAACGCCGGTGAGTTCTCTGGGCCCAACTTCATCTCCGATAAACCGAAAGACTGTGGAACCGTGTGCTGTGGTCAGATGAGTCCACATCTCAGTTAGTTTTCGGGAAAAATAAAACAGGCGTTGAGTTCTCCGTGCCAAAGATGAAAATGACCATCCTGATTGTTATCAGCGAATGGTGCAAAAACCAGCATCTGTGATGGTATGGGGATACGTCAGTGCCCACGGCATGGGTGAGTTGCCTGTATGTGAAGGTGCCATTGACTCTGAGGTGTATATTAGGATTTTATAGAGACATATGTTGCCATCAAGGCTTCGTCTCTTCCCGGGACGTCCATGCTTATTTCAGCAGGACAATGCCAGACCACATTCTGAATGGGCTACACCAGCGTGGCTTTGTAGACACAGAGTGAGTGTGCTTGATTGGCCTGCTGCCAGTCCAAATCTATCTCATGTATAGCGCATCATGTAGAGGAGAATCAGACACCCCAGACCACAGACTGTTGAGCAGTTGAACTATAATATCAAGCAAGAATGGACAAAATTTCCAATTGCAAATCTGCGACAATTAGAATCCTCAGTTCCAAAACGATTAAAAACTGTTATTAAAATGAAAGGTGATGTAACACAATGGTAAACATTCCTCTGTTCGAACTTTTGTTGAGTGCGTTACAGACATCAAATTCTAAATATATGTATATTAACAGAATATAATTAAGTTGGTCCGTAAAGCTAGTGAAAATCTTTTCTTTGTAGTTTTGTCAGCTAAATAAAGTTTCACGTGAATTAACATATCACAGATTTGTGTTTTATTGTATTTTGGAAAATTTCCCAACTTTTCTGGAAATGGGGTTTGTACATTTCGAAGTGTATTTTAATTTTTGATATTTTACATGCTTCTGCAGCATTTCAGCTAGATTGTTTTACTTCTGCACCTGTTTCTGCCTGAACCGCCTTAAGACGAAGCAAATAATATTGTGTTCAGTTATATATTAACCAGGGCATGATATTTATATGATTTTGACTGTTAAAATGTGATTTTAACGAAAGATGATTGCCTCTTAATTGTTAAGTAGAAGTTAACTAACTCTTAACTAATAAGTAATCAGATTCAGCTAAATTGCAGCCAGACCCAGTGATGTGTTGAATTTCTGGATTCTCTTGGCAATTTCTGTATTTATCATCTTCAACTTGTCACTTGTTATACTGTTTTTGTTAACCACCTGGTTGGATGTTGCCACTAGGTTTCTGGGAAGAGTGCTCCCACTCTCAGCCAACCGTTCCACGATTCCATGTCGACGGCTAATCTGCACACATCACGGTAATGCCTTTCTTGTATTTCCCTTATTCTTCCATTTCTAAACTTTTCATTCTAAAGTGGCGATTGCTGCATATTTCTGCGCTGTTCTTTTAGCTTTAGTGCCGCTTATCAGGCTTGCATATACCCGCATGGATTGCGGCATCCAGCTTTCCTTGATGTTTTAAGTAACTGCTGAGTATATTTTAAATCTGTGATTTCTCTTCCTCCTTCCGTCCGAGGTTAATCGAACTGCTTTTGTGGGTAAACAGTGTTGGCTAAAACTTAGCATTTCTGTTCGTATTTTCTTCACATTTTCCAATTCGGTTTCGGACACAGATACCATGCCAAAGTAATACGTCAATACAGGATAGCGAAATTGCCTTTGAATATTTTGTAATATTGAACTTTGATTGCATGATTTTGCTCACCTTCATGTAAATTCTATAGTAAAATTTCCCTTTCTCGCAGCATGATATGCATTTTTTTACTTATTTGCTTGTAGATATCACAAATGCTAAGACGTTTCATATTTATCTAAGGGTTATATTGTACTCTGCCGTTCTACTTTGAATTTTATTAGCACTATTGCAACTTTCTTGATGTTTAATTTTCCGCGCCTAGGTCGTCGAATTGTCTTGTCTTTTATCTTTCGAAAATACTTTTACAGCTTGAATTAATTTATTTACATTGGCTGATGAAGGAGCGTATACTTTCCAATCGTCCATGCATAGCTGATGTGTCACGATATACATGTTGGGTTGTTTCTCAATTGACTCTCTGCATTCTTCCGATTCTTTATATTAGAGGGCTGGTTTAAAATTCGCCAAAACCATACTCTGCTTAGAGAATCGCAGTGAAAAACTGCTGGATTCAGTTTGAAATGGATGACGAGCGTAAGCCGCCGTCTCTTGTGAGATAGACTCCGGAGTCTTTCGTCACAGTGACTCTGAACGAACGTACAATTTCGCAGTAGGGGTTGATGTACAAGAGGATTTTATCTGTGGTCAGTGCCAGGAAGTACAACAGCTGGATATGAGTTCCATCCCAGACTAATCCCGCTCGAATAACTTACATTTAGGGAAATTGGGTGTTTAAAATGGAAATTGGATGATTGCGATTTTTTAAAAATCGAACATAAGGCAACGAAAAAAAAGCCAAAAGAAACTAACAAATTGAGTAAGATGAGAAAGTGGCCAATAAAATAACGTGTTGAATTTAAAGTCTTTTATGTCAGTTACTTAAAGTGTATACTGAGATGAGATTTGGGCTACTGGAGTTGGGCTACTGGAAAACGATGCTTGTGAAATAGTAATGAGGCACGAAGAAATGGCAGATGTACCTAATGAGTACTTTCCATCAGATTGCGTTGTGGAACACACTAGCGGTGTGTCTGAGGTCCTCGAGTTTCAGGGAGCATGAGCGAGATGCTTTGCTATGAGAAGGGAAAACTGAAAGGTCTTAAGATCGAAAAGTCATTTGGACTATATGTTCTGAAGGAGGTTGCAAAGGAGAAAGCAGACCCATTGGCAATGATCTCGCAACATCCTGGCATATGAAGAGCAGTGAAAAATTGCAGATGACAGTGCACTCTTTAATAAGGGAGGAAGGCAAAAGTAGAAGGAAATTAAAGGGAAGGTACCCTAACCTCAGTAGTTGGGAGCATGTTGTTGTCCATTGTTCAGGATGGTGTTTTTGGCATTTGGAGAAGAATGACAAAATATGTCAATGTCAGCCTGATATTGGTCAGAAGAAATATTGCCTGTCAAATCTATTATTTTGTTCAAAGAGGTAAAAAGCAGGATGGACATAGGCGAGGTAGTGGGTGTCCTTCACATGGATTTTCAGAAGACATTTGATTTAGTGTCGTGCATGAGGCTGTTTAACAAAATAAAATCACATGCCATTACAGTAAAAGATAATGGCGTGGTAAAGGAATGGTTGAAAGGCAAGAAGCAGCGAATATGAATAAAAGAGACATTTACTGGTTGGCTGCCAATAAGTAGTGGGTCATTATTAGGACAGCTACTTTTCATAGTTTTGTCAGTGATTTGGATAATGGAATTGATGCCACGTTTGTAACGTTTTCGGGTGATATGAAGATATGTGGAGGGGTAGGTAGTGCTGTGGACGCAATAAGATTGCAGAACGAAATTGGGGTATCAAGGAATACGGTCAGGGCTGGTGGATGGGTTTGAATCGTGTCCGGGATCATCCAGGATGAAATGGCGGGTGGACTCAATGTGTTGAACGGAGGATTTTTATCCCTGTGCTTTATGGTTTTATGTTCTAACGACTGGTCAGAATGGATAATGGGCAAATAAGTGGCAGGTGGAACACAGTGTTCGGAATTCTATGAAAATTCATTCTGGTAAAGGAACAAAAGTACAGGCTGTTATCAAAATGGGATGAAAATTCAAACATTATAGCTGCAAAGGGTCTTAAGAATCTTCTTGCAAAAATACTGTAAAGTTAATTTTCAGTTTGAGTTTGTGGTAAAGAAGGCAAATGGGGTGTTGGTATTCATTTCGAGCGGAATCGAGTATAAAATCAGAAGATATTGCTCAGGATTTATAAGACACTGGTCAGATTGCAATTGGAGTATTGTCAAAAGTTTGAGGCCCCATGTCTCAGAAATGATGTGTTCGCATTTGGGAGAGACCACAGGAGGATCACAAGAATGTTTCTGAGTTGGATGGTGAACATGTGAGAGCGTTCGGCAGCTCTGGGCCTACACTCACTGTATTTTAAAAGATTGCGGGTAAATCAAATTGAAGTCTGCCAAATGTTGAAAGGACGAGCTTAGAAGGATGTGGAGACGATGTTTCATATGATAGGGGTCTCCAGAACGAGAGGGAACAACCTCAAATTTGATAGCCAACACTTAAAAACAAACGTAAGGTTAACTTTGTTTAGCCATAGAGCGGAGAATCCGTGGAATGCTCTGTGACATACAGAAGCGCAGGCCGAGTGTGGATATATTTAATGCAAGAAATAATAATTTTCTAATTCGACAATTCATCAAAGTTTATCGCAAGAAGAGAGTTGCATAGGGTTGTTTAGGATCCGTGATCAAACATAATGGATTAGAGGTGTAGATTTGATGGACTGAATAGACTAATTCTGCTTCTCTGCCTTGTAGTAACACACACTCAGGGCCATTTCGCTAAGAGAAATCCAGTTGCAACTCTCAGTTACCACGTAAGTACGATGGTGACCAAACCACCGAGCTAGCAGATGTCTTCCCACAGTTGAATATGTGATTCATCTTGAGTCGGAAGCTTTGTGCAGAATATCAAGCTGCTTCTGAAACTGTCTTCTCAGTAGGCAAAGTAGGTGGTGGTTTCAGCTACTTCCAGGATCCAGTCGTGTTGTTGTTGCTGATACCTTGTCTGCTGGTGAAATAATGAGCATCTCTTTGCACAAGGTAGCTCCACGAAATGATGTTACACTTGCGGTTGGAGTTATTAAAATCATGAGTTGTGTTTTTCTTCTCAAGCATTGGCTGTTGTGGATGTTAATATTTCGTGTCATCGCTCAGTATCTACAGGCTCTGGACAAGCACACGCTTAGTACAACCAGTCAACATAGAGGCAATGCGGACCACTCATCGTCTCTGCAGTAAGACATTACTCCCAAGATAAGAAAATCAAGTGATTCCACTACATTTATTGTTATTTCCCTTTCTCAGATTCAGATTCAGATTCAAAATTATAAATTGTCATTTATAAACCACAAATACAATGCAGTTAAAAATGAGACAACGTTCTCCGGAATGATATCACTAAAAAGCACAGAACAGACCACACAAGAAAAAACACATAACGTTTGGTAATCCCCAATTCAGAGTCCAGAGAGGTTGCTGCCTACCGATTTCGCGCTACCGTTTTAGCACGTTCCCCGGAAAGGAATTACAAACCCAACAGATAAACCTAAAGCTACAAGATCTACACAAAACCATGCAGTTTCATACAGTTATAGTTAACATATAGTTTCAACAATGCAGACAATACCATAATTGATAAAAGACTAACTGACAAAGACCACATAATTATAACACGTAGTTTCAATAGTGCAAAACAATACTCTCTCTCGGTTTCACCTTTTGCTTTATTTGTCTAATGCACTCACTTCCTCTCTTAATATTACTTCTCCTCTCTCTGCCACTCTCTCTCCAGCCTCTTACTATGTCATCCGTGCTATCTCTCTCCCTCAGTATCGCTCCCTCTCCCTCCATTTCTGTCTATCTCTTACACACATTCCCCCATATCTGTCTTGAATATAGGTATACACGTCGCTGTCAGAGCCCTCCTATGTAGTCTTCATCCTACCCAAAGAGCCATATGAGACAATACCCCGAACTGTCGATTTTGGTGAGGAAAAAGCTGAAACACGGTGAAAGACCATGAAACCGGCAGTGGAATTAAGTTAATTTCTGGCAGGTTGGCCGTCTGTGTTTTGGATGAAATGACGAGCTGTGATGCTCTGGTTCCAGCGACGACAGCACTTTTACTGAGGGTGGCACAGTTCTGAACCCCGAAGCATCTGACCATCCTCAACAAGGTGTAGCTGTAAGTGCCGACCAGTGCTTGGGAGGCTGTAAGTATAAGCTTAATTTCGCGAGACAAATAACTACGCCACAAAAGTTCCCTACTTTATCCTTTTCATCATTTTATTTGTTCGAACTCAGCTAGTGAGAAATTAGAAGCCAAATACCAGTGGGACAGATTTCCTCTCCCTGCTGTTGGCTGCTGTCGAACTTCTAACTTAGTTAGTACAGCATTGGGTTTTATACCATACAAAGAGTTTTTAATTATTACAGAGCATGTGCAAACATGTGCAAGGAAGGGTCTTCTTTGTTGTTTGACGGGTCAGCTATCAGAAAGTCAGCTACCTGTGTCAATCAGGCAGTCACTCGGGGCTGTTATTGCAGAAGTCATGCTGACAAAGTGCAAAGTTCTAAAGATCATTCCCTATTTCCTCAACAATCTTAAACCTCATCATCCCCTCCTTTTTATCATTACATGATCACCTTTCACAACAGATTGTCACTTCTACAATATGATACAAAATATGGCCAAAGGCACCGCAGGCTTCAGACAATAATTAAAATTATACATAATTCCACAATCCAGAAACGCCCCCAGAAGTCCCCGAATATATTAAAGGGGCAGCGCCATCCATTTCTGTAGGACTATTTGCCGGATTGCAATAATTTCGGTGGATATTTCAATCACCGGCGCTTGAGTATCAGTTTGTGACCCGGACGTATTGTTGGCTAATTCCTCTCGGGCTGTTGCTAAGTTAATTACCTCCCTGGAGGTTCTAACTGTCCCATTGGACGGGGAAGTTGATCATTCAAAATCTATCCATATCCGTTATGCCCCTTCGATGTCTATTCCAATAGGGGTGTTCCTTAGGATGATCCATAACTCTCAAATGGGGCACCAGATAGGCTAAATAAGAACACCCACTCCACCCCTTGTCCTCCCTCTGAGTTCCTGTCCTTCCTATTCCTCTAGGATCCGGCTCCTCGCCTGGTAACCATAGGTAGGCTCGCTTTCCACGTACGCAATGGGTTTCATTGACAGGTCGCGGAGGATTGCAGGCATCTGCGTACTGGGTACAAGTTCTGTTTCCTAGCTGGTATGGGGGACTGGAATTTTCATTACAATAACATCGGGTATTGATCGGTCCGGGGTGGGGGGCGAGCTATTTTAATCCCGTGCCACAAGTTGGATGGATCTTGGAGAGGGGATCGGGGTACCAACCATTAAAGCAGCAGGGATAACAGTTTGTCCGTTGAATGGTTTCCGTACAATTCACAGCACTCCCATTTCTCCTTTCGTAGAACCGGGTAAGGGTCGTTCGTTCATCCAAGGAGAGAGGAACCACTGACATAGGGATCATGGTTTTACCGTGCTGTAGGATTTCAGCCCATACCCAACACTACCCTCGTTCTACCTGCTTAGCATAGGTATGGCACAGGGAAAAAAAAGGTATTTACTTGGGGGCTCCCCTCCTCAAATTTACAACAATCAATATCAACCGATACATCTTCCTTTGCTTAGCCCTTATCAGTTTCTTTCTCCACACGTTTATAGTCCATTCGATGTATCCAAGGGAGACGCCCTTCCACATTCACAGCCGTGGGTGTTGTCAGTAGCACTTGGTAGGATCCTTTCCACTTAGGTTCCAACTTCTTGCGATCCCAGTTTTTAATCGGAGGAAAATCTCCAGGCTCCATCATGAGGTAGTCACCTCTAGACTGAGTTGCGCCCTCTTGGTAGGCTGTCGTAGCTGTGAATGCAAACCTTGGAGAGTTTTGGTAAGCTTACATAAGTAATTTACCATTTCTTCCCCCGAGGTATGCATATCTAGGTTAGCATGTAAGGCCTCAGGGAGGAGCGGCGCACAAGGTCGGGGTTCCTATGGGGTCATCATTGGTTTCCCGGAGATAATTTCTGCAGGTGATAACACCGTCTTACTTGATGACGTGATTCTCATTTGGAATAGGGCGAACGGTAAAACCTTCACCAGTTCAATCAAGTTTCTTGTGTCAGTTTAGCGAATTTATCTTTCAAGGTACCATCCGCTCGTTCTACTATGCCAACTGCTTTCGGATGATGGGTGCAGTGAAGCTGTTGTTTTTGGAAGTTATAGACTGTCAAAGGGGAAACAAACCAACAAAGTACATTGTGATAATAACACACACAAAATGCTGGTGGAAGACAGCAGGCTAGGCAGCATTTATAAGGAGAAGCGATGTCGACGTTTCGGGCCGAGACCCTTCGTCAGGACTAAGCGAAAGGAAAGATAGTAAGAGATTTGAAAGTAGATTGGGGAGGGGGAAATGCAAAATTATAGGAGTAGACCGGAGGGGTTGGGATGAAGCTAAGAGCTGGAAAGGTGATTGGCGAAAGTGATACAGAGCTGGAGAAGTGAAAGGAGGCTGGGTAGCCTCCAACCTGATGGCATGAACATTGACTTCTCTAACATCCATTAATGCCCCTCCTCCCCTTCTTACCCCATCCCTGACATATTTAGTTGTTTGCCTGTTCTCCATCTCCCTCTGGTGCTTCCCCCCACTCCTTTCTTTCTCCTGAGGACTCCCTTTCCCTAAATCTTTCGACAGAATTTACATGAAGGCGAGGGAAATCATCCAATCAAAGCTCAATATTGCAAAATATACCAAAGGAAATTTCACTATCCCAAATTAACGTGTTACTTTGGCATGGTATCTAGGTCAAAAACCCAGTTGGACAATGTCAAGAAAATAGTAAGTGAAATGATAAATTTTAGCCAACACTGTGTTCCCGCAAAAGCAGTTCGATTAACTTTAACTCGGATAGAAGGAGGAAGAGAAATAACAGATATAAAAAATATACTCTACAGTCATAAAAAGTTCGGAGGTTATATTTTCATCAAGAAAAGCTGGATGCCGCAATCCATTAGAGGATATGCACACTTGATAAGTGCCACTGATCCTAAAAGAACAACCGAGAAATATGCAACAATCGCCACTGTAGAAAGAAAAGTTTGGCAATGGAAGAATAAGGGAAAGACAGGAAAGGCATCACCGTGATGTGTGCAGATTAGCTATCGACATGGAATGGTGGAACACTTGGCTGAGAGTGGGAGCACTCTTCCCAGAAACCTAGTGGCAACATCCAACCAGGTGGTTAACACAAACAGTATAACAAGTGACAAGTTGAAGATCATAAATACAGAAATTGCCAAGAGAATCCAGAAATTCAACACATCACTGGGTCTGGCTGCAATTTAGCTGAATCTGATTACTTATTAGTTAAGAGTTAGTTAACTTCTACTTAACAATTAAGAGGCAATCATCATTCGTTAAAATCACATTTTAACAGTCAAAATCATATAAATATCATGCCCTGATTAATATGTTAATATGGAACTGAACACAATATTATAAGTATCGTCTTACTCGGGTCACACAGAAACAGATGAAGATGTGAAACAATCTAGCTTCAGAGCTGCAGAAGCAGGTAAAATAGAAAATTTTAAAATACACTTCGAAATCTACATTGTTAACGACAGACTAGAAGGACATGGGCTGAAAATAGAAGAATAGGCCTAACGATTCAAAGAGTGGACGTATCATTCTGATCTATAAATGTTCGCTGAGCTGCTCGGTTCCTCCATCACATTATCTGTGACTGAATTGGGTTGCATGAGATGGAACATTGGTTACATAAGATGGTGGTGAATAGATATAGGATTCGTATTTTCTACCACAACTAACTTCTGCTGCGGTAATTCACAGTCACAAAGGAGAGCATTGAAATGTCTCTGCCTACGAGCTCCATATCCTGCAACCACACCGCGTAACGACTTACACAAATAAAATTACTCGTGTTTGTCACTGTCCGGTCAGATGAGCCATCATTTCCCCGTGTTCTACCTGGCTCCTTGATTAAGGCGCCTGATTTTCATCCGAACTGGCAGCATAAAAACTCCAGCTTATATCCACTCGTGGCTGGGCCGTCACCTTAGCCAGTGCGACAATGTACGTTATGGGCTGCCGAGAATAATCTACTCTAAATTGCCTGTGTGTCTCGGAATTTTGTCCTTTACGAGTCCAGCTGAGTTTTGATTGCCGCTACTCCGAGGCAAGATACGAAATATGTTGTTTTCGTGGCCAGCTGAGAACTGCTGGCCGTTTGCCGCTAGTCTGTGTCCCTGTCCTTTCCACGTGTCCATGTCAAAGTTGAACCCTGTCTCGCGTCCGTGTCCAAGTCCAAGCCCCGGTTCCGTGTCCGAGTCCTAGTCTATGTACAGGCTCCGCGTCCGAGTCCTAGTCCAAGTCCCGGGTCCAGGCTTCGTGTCAACTTCCTCCTATTTGTTGTTCAACGTTCACGTCCGCGTAAGCATCCAATCCGATCTTGTCACTATCCTGCTCTTTTATTCGCTTCCAGTCGCCCTTTGCAACAGTTCAGGATCTCCTTCCCAGTAAACACCCGGAGATGCCGCTCTATTACTACATTGTATGACTCATATCCATTAAATCCAGAAATCTACCAGTCCTGCATTTCAGTTCGAGCTAACAGTGATTCTCATAGAGCTGTCAAACCGATATTTGATAGTGTGTTTTCAATCAATTTTTTGCGAAACTTGCAAATTAACTGAATTCACGTTTCCAGTGTGAACATCACATGGTTGTAATAGTTTAAACAAAACCATCCAGTAACGTGTTGCAAACAACTTTGCATTGTGTATTTATTTGTTTGTACAATTTGAGCCAGTTCAGGTAGTTACTTTTTTACATAACATACAAATTGTCTAATTAGGTGTTAACAATGCGTTATCCTTCCCAACCAAGGCACTGATGTGGCCTTCTTCCGAATACAATTCTCCTCGTCTAACTGGTTCTCTAACTTTCTGGATGTTTTAATACCTTATTCCTAACGAGACCGCAAGCAGCTACAGTAGCATGCCTCATTCCACCTCAAACGTTACCTAATCTGAACACTGTTCTATCTCCACCAATCCGAAGGTTACCATTAAACTAGCAGACAAAGGATGTGCACTTGTCCAGTTTTGGACTGAACTTGTGGAGTCAAACAACTCCTTATCCCTAACATTGGAAAATTATCTCCGACACCATTAATTGCTTTTGCTTTAATGGTGAATGGCTTTTCATTTCAAAATGTCCAGGAAGATCTGCTTAGTTATAAACCGTTTAATTGTTCCTCATCTGAAACCCTAGTTTCGTCGGATTCAGTAAATTAGAGAGCATGGTTGAGAATATTCAAAGCCGTACTCGGATTAGTGTGCCGCCTTGCAAAATGGTTTGATTTAATTTGAAATGCATGGGGAACCTGCTTCAACGTCTTTGGTGTGGATGAACTTGCCGGTGTCATTACTTATCATGACTCTACATGAGAGCACGGTTCTGCAGGAGGGATTGCTGTACGGAGGGAGTTAACCTGAGGTCAGTCTCAGGACCCGATGCCGCTGGTTTTGACCCGTGGTTTGGCAGTTGTGACGAGATCTAAAGGATTATTCTAAAGTGGACTGTTCCTTTAAACGAGAGAGGAAGGGAGCGAACAGCTTGTGTACTAATTCAGCAGCAGGAAGAGAGAGTCTGCAAGTTGCCTTGGAACCTTAAAGGCGGAGTTATATGTTGGACAGCTGGTGTTCCACAGTCCTGAGATATTTGTAAGGTCAGTCGACTTTTTAATCAGACACACAAGACACACAAGCGTCACACGACTCCAGAGACAAGGAGAACACTGGTGAGCTTTGTGTGCCCACGGCAAGGGTGGGGCTCTTGCTCACAGTGTGGACAAAGGAGTGACCGCTGAAAAGCTATCGGTGTGTTTAGCCCTGGCCTGCGTTAATAGCATTATCGTCCGAAACTGGCATTTCACTTCCTGTGGTCACAAGTGGTGATTTTAAATAAGATTCGGAAGCAAGGAAGACGACGTGGAGAGTCGGCTTCTGCATCGGGATCGGCATCGGAATTGGAAGACAAACAAACACTTTTTTCTCTCTCTCTCTCTCTTTATTTACTCGCCTCTATATATGCATATACTCTGCTAACCTGTTTACATAATCTCGGTTATATTACTTTTATTTACGTAGTTACTAATAAAATAGAGTATATAACGGAAGACTCAGACTCCAGGTGTGTCCATTTCTGCTAGTTGTTTTTAACCCGTTACGGTTCTATCCCTGAGTCACCCTACCCCGATAACACACATTAAGTTGGATAACGTGGACAACAGAAGAGATGCAGCTCGGTGTAACCGTTGAAATGCCATGGTGATCAAACTAGGTCTATAAAGATACAGATGCCTTCCCTCGTTTGCATAAGTGTTTCAGGTTCATTTGGTGAATGGTGAGTTGCCTCAGATACTGTCGTCCCTATGGCAAAGTAGGTGGCGGGTTTACATGTTGTCTGGGTCCACTCATTTTTGTGATACGAAATCGATGGCCTAGTTAATTAATGAACTTCGGTTTGCACAAGATGATGCAACACTTGCGGTTGGTATACTTAAAATCACGAGTTGTTTTTCTTCTCCAGCATTAGTTGTTCTGCATAGAAACAGCCTGTGTAATTTCTCCGTATATAGAGGCTGCGCACAAGCGGACACCCGGTACAGCAAGTCAACACTGAGGTAGGCCGTAGCACTCAGCGTCTTAGCAGTGGATCTATCATCACTGGATAATAGAGAGAAAAAATTATGCTGTCCGAATCGTCCTCTCTCCTCTCTCTCTCTCTCTCTCTCTCTCTCTCTCTCTCTCTCTCTCTCTCTCTCTCTCTCTCTCTCTCTCTCTCTCTCTCCCTCTCTCTCTCTCTCTCTCTCTCTCTCTCTCTCTCTCTCTCTCTCTCTCTCTCTCTCTCTCTCTCTCTCTCCCCTCTCTCTCTCTCTCTCTCTCTCTCTCTCTCTCTCTTACTCACACCGTTTCCTACTTCTCTGTCTGTTACAGCTCCCTTCTTTCCCACTTCCTCCAGTACCCGTCTTACAATTACATCTCTCCTTCTCTCTGTCTGTCTCTCTCCTCCATTTCTCAATCCGTCTCTGTCCGCATTATGCAGTATCCAGCCTCAGCCCTCCGTTTCTACTAGAATATATGTATCCACCTAGAACTCTACCGTTCCATATCGTCTTCATCCCATCCAAAGAAGCATAAGAACATAGAAAACCTACAGCACAATACAGGCCCTTCAGCTCACAAAGCTGTGCTGAACGTGTCCCTGCATTACAAATTACTAGGCTTACCTATACCCTTCTGTTTTTCTAAGCTCCATGCACCTATCCAAAAGTCTCTTAAAGTACCCTATCGTATCCTCCTCCACCACCATTGTCGGCAGCCCATTCCACGCACTCTTCACTCTCTGAGTATAAAACGTAACCATGACATCACCTCTGTACCTACTTCCCAGCACTTTAACCTGTATCCTCTTGTGGCAACCGTTTTAGCCCTGGGAATAAGCCTCTGACTACATCTCATTTTCTTATACACTTTTATCAGGTCACCTTCGACGCTCCAAGTAGAAATGGCCGATATCCACATCCTATTCTCATAAGGCATGCTCCCCAATCCAGGCAACATCCTTGTAAATCCACCCTACACCCTTTCTATGGCTTCCACGTCCTTCCTGTAGTGAGGCGACCAGAAATGAGCCAGAAATCCTGCACCTCACAGGATCCATCTGTTAAACTCCTGAAGTTTTCAGACGACATAACTGTCATTAGCCTTGTCCGAGACGGTGATGGGTTGACTTTTTTTTTTCTGATGTACCCGCTGGATTACGGACAGCTTTGGTGTAGATACCCGTGGGATGGAAATTGGTCTCTCCTCTATCGATAATCAGAATCAGACAAACACAAAAAAAAAAAAATTCTTGATGATCTTAGCAGGCCAATCAGCATCTATGAAAAAAGACAAACAGTCCTAGTTTTGGGCCGAAACACTTCGGCAGGACTAGAGCAAAATAACAGCTGAGGAGAAGATTTAAAAGTCGCCGGATTGGGAATGTGAAACACCAGGTGGTAGGTGAAACCTGGAGGGGAGGGGGTGATGAGGTAGATAGCTTTAGAAGGTGAAAGAGACAGAAGACCAAAAGACAGCGAAAAGGGGGCGGAGCAGCAGAGGGAGGCGATGAGTGGTCAAGGAGATTTGCTGATAGAAGGAAAAGGAGACGGGACATAGAAAGGGGGTTTGTGGTGTCGACGGATTGGAGGGCATTACTGGAAGTTTGAAAAATAGATGCTCTGCTCACCGGGTTGCAGGCCACCAAGAAAGAATTTAAGGTGCTGTTCCTCCAACCTAAGTGTTCCCACATCACGACAGGGGTGGACCCCATGGATAGACATACAGAAGTGGGAATGGGAAGTGGAATTAAAATGGATGACCTCTCGTAAGAAAATCTCCACCCTGACAGCATATGCTGCGGTGACGGTAGAATTGAGAGAAGAGGATGACTTTTTTTACATGCAGCAAGGTTGAACGTGATATAGTTCCTTTAGCCCCTACACCGCCCTCCCCCCCGTACCATACGGATTGCTCCTACGCGTTCGTCCCTCCCACTAATCTCCCTCGTGGCACTTGTTTTCTAACCTGAGGGATACCAGAGTGGATAAGTACTCAAGACGTAACAAAGTATTCCCTCGGACGTCACGGGCAGCCAGCCTATTTATTGCTGGGCCCGCGCTGAAACATTTAAAACATTTTTTGTAATTGGAGAGATACCAGATGATGAGAGGATAACGAATGTTCTTTCGCTGATTTAAGGTTTTAAACATAACCCGCAAAATTATAGTCCGGCAATTCTGTCATCAGTTGAGGAAACGTTACTGGAAAGTATTCCAAGGAACTTGATGTAGAAGTAACACGAGTGAATCTGCCGATGCTGGAAATAAATACAAATACAAAATGCTGGCAGAACTCAGCCTCCCACTTCCTCCAAGCTAAAGATGTAGCCATGGGCACCCGCATTGGTCCTAGCTATGCCTGCCTTTTTGTCGGCCATGTGGAGCAATCTATGTTCCAAGGCTACACCGGTATCTGTCCTCCTCTTTCCTTCCGTTATATAGACGACTGCATCGGCGCTGCTTCCTGCACACATGCTGAGCTCGTCGACTTCATTAACTTCGCCTCCAAATTTTACCCCGCCTTCAAATTCATCTGTTCTATTTCCGACACTTCCCTCTCCTTTCTAGATCTTTCTGTTTCTATCTCTGGAGACAGCCTATCCACCAACGTCGACCACAAACCTACTAACTCCCACAGCTACCTAGACTATTCCTCCTCCCACCCTGTCTCCTGCAAAAATGCTATCCCTTTCTCTCAATTACTCCGCCTCCGCCGGATCTGCTCGCAGGTCCTTTCATTCTAGGACAAAGGAGATGTCTTCCTTTTTTAAAGAAAGGGGCTTCCCTTTCTCCACTATCAACTCTGCCCTCCGTCGCGTCTCCCGTATTTCACGCACCTCTGCACTCAACCCATTCCCCCGCCAGTTCGCCAGTTCCCCTGGCCCTCACCTACCACCCTACCAGCCGACAGATCCAACGTATAATCCTCCGTAACTTCCGCCACCACCTACGTGATCCCACCAGCAGCCACATCTTCCCGTCCCCACCCACTCCCTACGCGACTCCCTTGTCCATTCATCCCCCCCCCCATCCCTCCCCACGGACCTCCCTCCGGGCACTCATCCCTGCAAAAGGAAGAAGTGCTACAACTGCCCCCACACTTCTTCCCTCACCACCATCCTTGGCCCTGTACCGTCCTCTCACCTGAGACACCTCTTCACCTGCGAGTCAACTGGAGTGATATACCGTATCCGGTGCTCCCGATGTGGCCATTTATACATTGGGGATACCCGCCGCAGACTGGGAGACCGTTTCGCCGAACACCGGCGTTCAGTCCTCCAGCAGTGGCGGGATCTCACTGTGGCCACACACTTCAATTCCACAGACCACTCCCACTCCGACATGTCTGTCCATGCCCTCCTCTACCGTCAAGATGAGGCCGCGCGCAGCTCGATGAAGCAAACCTTACCTCCCGCTGGGTAGCCTCCTACCTGCCGGCATGAGCATCTAACTCAAAGACCTCCGTTGATACCCCTGCCCCCCACCCCCATACCTATCTATTATTTTAGTCTGGTTCTCTTTCTCTCTATTCCCTCCCCCCCCCCGCTATAATCTCCCACCAGCCCTACCTTTTTTTCTCTTTTATTTCCCATAATTCTCCACCTTCCACCGAGCCCATTTCCCTCCAACCTATCACTTCCTAGCTCTCTACTTCATCCCTCCCCCCTCTTCTTATCCCCCATTGACCATCCCATGTTACTTCACTACTGATGAAGTGTTTCGGCCTGAAACGTCATCATTACCTCTTCCCATTGATGCTGTCTGGCCTGCTCAGTTCTGCCAGCATTTTGTGTTTTTATTGATGTAGAAGTATTTTGACAGACAATGACTAATGAATTACCGTCGGCATGGCCACGTGCCTAGTAGATTATTTCTGACAAATTTATAGAGTCTTTGCAGCAATTTACCAGGAAAATGGATGAAGGCAAGGCATTGTTGGAGAAGATTTTTGGAAGAAACCAGATAGTGGCAGTAGATGGTTGCCTCTCAGACTGTGGCCTGGGAATTTTGATGTGTTATAGGCTGTGCTGTGTTCTTTGCTGTTTTCTTTCGTCTATTTTAACGCGACTGATAATCATCAGCAACCGGATCAGCAAAATGCCGATGACACCAGGTCTGTCAATGTAGTGGTCAGCGAGGAGAACTATCTTGACTTCGAGTGGGATATACACCAGCTGGCAAAATGGCCTACAATATGGCAGGTAGAACTTAATGCAGACAAGTGCGAGGATTTACAATTTGGCAGGAATAAACAGAATGAGACTTACGCGGTGAACGTCAGGACACTGAGGAGTGTGTTAGAACAAAGTGACCTGGAATATGGTCCATAATTCGTTGAAAGTTTGGCCATGTGTATATCGGGTCGCAGCGAATTGGTTCAGCACATTGGTCTTCATTGATCAAGATACTGAGTACGGGAGAGGAGATGTTGTTTTGAAGATGTTTCTGACGTTGGTAAAGCTCAATGTAGAACATTGTCTGCAATTGTGGTCACTTACATACAAGAAAGACCTAAATAAGATTGAAAGAGTGCACTGAAAAATTACGAAGATATTGCCGCATACAGAGCATCTGCACAAAAAGGAAATATTGAAAAGGTTTATTCAGTATTTCTTAGAAGACAGAAGATTGAGAGTGGATTTGATAGATGTTCACAATATTACGAGTGGCGTACATTGGGTAAATGCAAGCAGGCTTTTATTCCCACTGGGGTTGCTTTCGACTACAACCAGTATCCTGGGTTGAGTGTGAAAGCTGAAAAGTTTAAAAGGAAAATTAGGGGAAACCACTTCACTCAGAGGATCGTGCGAGTGTGGAATGAGGCATGTGAGGCATGAGGACTCAATTTGAACTTTTAAGGGAAGTTTGGATCGTTATATGGATGATAGGTGTATGGAAGTCGTTGAGCCCCGTGCATGTAGGTTGGATTATCAGTTTAAATAGATTTGCATGGATTAAATGTGCTGAAGAGCTTGTGTTGTACTTCTCTATGTCTCCATGAGAATTTACCAACAAGGTTTTCACACCGAATGCGCTGAATGGTTCAGGTGTGAGACTTTCTGGTTGTTAGACCATAAGGCCATAAAATATAGATGAAGTAGGCCATTCGTTCCGTCGAGACTGCTCCGCCATTCAAACATGGGCTGATTCAATTATCCCAGTCATCCCCACTCCCCTGCTTTCACCCTATACTCTTTGATGCGCTGGCTAATCAAGAACCTATCCATCGCTCCCTTAAATACACCCAATAACTTTGCCTCCAAAGCTGCTCGTAGCAATAAATTCCGCAGATTTAACACCCGCGGACTCAAGTAATTTCTCCGCATTTCTGTTCTAAAAGGACGTCCTTCAATTCTGAAGTCGTGCAAACTTGTCGTAGAATCCTCTACCATGGGAAATAACTTTGTCGTATCTACTCTGTTCAGGTCTTTTAACATTCTAAATGCTTCTACGAGACCACCCTACATTCTACTGAACTCCAGGGAAGACAGCCCAAGAGCTGCCAGACCTTCAGCATCCGATAACCCTTTCATGTTGGTGGAGACCGATACATTAGAGATTTTTCCGAGGCGTTTAGATAGGCACATGAAGGAGAAAGCTGCGGCATGGACACTGTAAAGAGAGAGGGACATAGTTCAGTTAGTTGATTACAAATTTAATTGACCCGGCAACGTACTGTAGGCCGAAGGGCTGTTTCTAGACTTCTCTATGTTCCCTGTTCTATGTTCTATTTTGTCACAGCTACATTATTACATAGAGTGAATCTGTCTTTTCATTTGCGCCCAACACATTCTGAGGATATGCCGCGGTAGTTGGCAAAGATTAGCACGCTTCGGGTGCCAACATATTTTGCCCACAAATGACTATCCATGACCAATACTTCCTGGTAAGATGGGAGGACAGCAGAGTCCTCGAAGGAAAAGCTCGCGAACACGGGGAGAACAGAGAATTCTTTATAGCCGAAAATGATGACGTGGACGCCGGGGAATTGAACCCATTTGCGAGTGCTATAAAAATCTACGTTGGTTGCTACAGTACGCTGCCATCTTGCCAGGGTATCTTCGGTCCACGGAGGGACGACTGATGCATGTGCGGAGTACCGTGTGTGCCTGTTCAGAGATACTCGTGCCACTTAAAGCCCTTACGCTGCTCAGTGCCATGACATTCTATCCGTTGCTCTGCTCACATCGTTCTGCCTCGTCTTATGCTATCATTGTTCCTCATTCCTCAATTAAAGGGGAATGATTGGGGATACTATGTATATATTAAGAGCAAGGGGAAAAATTTAGTCTTCCGGAAAAAATGAATGGTGTTTGATGTGTGGAGTCAAAAGAAGTGGGGAGATCATAAGCGATTTTTTTCTTTTTTTATCTGAATTTAGTCAGTAGACGGCTGCCTTCACAGAGGAGAACGTGTTTGTTGCCATGTCGCAACCCAGGGATACATAGTGCAAACTTTGCCGGCATGTTAGCGGCGATAGTCAGCAGTAGGTGATGTATCAGAGGACTGGAGTATAGGTAATATTGTTGCTGTAATCATGAAGTGGAGAACTATAGGGCGTTCAGACTGGTATCAATAGTGGTAAAATTAGTTGAAGGTACTTTAGGGAAATAGGTATATAAGTATTTGTTTTGGCATGGATTGATTGACCAGCACAGTTTCCTGTCTATAAGTTATCGAGACCGTTAGAAGTAAAGTTGATGAAAGCAAGACTATCGGCATTGTCCACGTGGATTTCAGTACTCCATTTGAGAAGGTCCCGCGTGGGTGTTTGGTCAGTAATTTCTATGCATTCATAATTAGTTAGTAATTTGAATTGGACACTGGCTTTGCGGAGAAACCAGAAAATACTAACATATGGTTGTCTCTTCCTGGAGGCCTGTGACTAACAGAGTGCTGCAGGGTTTGATGCCGTGTCCGTTGTAGTTTCCCATTTATCTCTATGATTTGAAAGATGATGTGGTTAACTCGATTAGTAAAAATTAGGGACCACACCAAGATCGGGAATGCAGTAGACAGTGAGGAATGCTGTCATGACTTGCAGCGGGATTTAGGCGAGCTGGAAAATTGTGCTGAAAACAGCAGATGGAATTTAATTCAGTCAAGTGTGAGTTTTTTTCACTTCAGACAGACCAACAGTGAAAGACAGGGGACTGAGGAGTGCGGCAGAACAAATGGATCTGGGAGTGCAGGTCCATAATTGACTGAAAGTTGCGTCACAGGTTGATCGTGACGTAATGTAAAATTTTCATACAGCAGTCTTAATAAACAAATCTATCAAGTAAAGTAGGTGGGAAGTTATGTTTAAGTTGTCAAAACTTGGATGTAAACAAACTTCACAGAGGACAGAATAAATTTTAAAGGGAATTCCTGGACTGTAACTATAAGGGTATATTGAATTTGTTAGGACTTTAATCCCAGGAATATAGAATAATTTGAGGAAATTTCATAGAGGTTTAAAAATTATCATAGCTTTAGATAGGTTAACCCATTCAGGTTATCTCCACGGAGTCCAGGTGGAATACAAGCAGAGGTTAAGCGTGAAAAGTGAAAAATTTGAGTGTCTCCTTCTTCACTCAAAGGTTATGGCAATGTTTAATGACCTAGCAGCAGAGGTGGTGCATTCGAGGTCGTCTTCAAAGTTTAAGCGAAGTTTGGATACTTATGTAGACGGGAGGCGTATGATTGGTTAGGGTCCTGGTGCCGGTCGGTGGAAGCACGAAGCAGATCGGCCGAATGGCATGTTTATGTGCTGTTCTCTTCTATGACTCGATGACTCGCCGACTCGGGATGAACTAGATGAGGCTGTGTAAATTGAGATATTAAGCTTGCAGATGACAGGAAGCTTTGCTGGCATGGTGATAATGTAGAGCATTGTTGTAGGCTGCTGCAGAACAGTGACATGATGCGACGGTGGACTGACAAATGGTAGGTGTTGTTCAAGCCCGAAAAGTGTGAAGTTAGTCTCTCTCTCTCACTCTCTCTCTCTCTCTCTCTCTCTCTCTCTCTCTCTCTCTCTCTCTCTCTGTCTGCTCTCTCTCTCTCTCTCTCTCTCTCTCTCTCTCTCTCTCTCTCTCTCTCTCTCTCTCTCTCTCTCTCTCTCTCTCTCTCTCTCTCTCTCTCTCTCTCTGTCTCTCTCTCTCTCTCTCTCCCTTTACTCAGACCAAATTCCAGAACTAAACTGATTACTTACCATACCACCGTAAGACTGTATCAACTAATCACCTGAGCTGAGGAAGTTTGGGAACCTTATTTACGCAACTCTATATATGCATATACTCTGATAACCTGTTTACATAATATCGGTTTATATTACTTTATTTAAGTAGTTACTAATAAAATAGAATATATAACGGAAAACTCAGACTCCAGGTGTGACCATTTCTGCTAGTTCATTTTAACCCGTTACGGTGTACGTAACACAGTTCTATCCCCGAGTTACCCTACCCCGATAACACACCCTGTGTTAGATAACGTGGACAACAGAAGAGGTGCAGCTCCGTGTAACCGTTGAAATGCGATGGTGATCACACTGGGTCTATAAAGATACTGATGCCTTCCCTCGTTTGCATAAGTGTTTCAGGTTCATTTGGAGAACGGTGAGTTGCCTCAGATACTGTCGTCCTAGTAGGCAAAGTAGGTGGCGGGCTTAGATGCTGTCTGGGTCCACTCATGTTTGTGATACTGAATCGATGTCCTAGGTAATTAATGAACTTCCGTTTGCACAAGATGATGCAACACTTGCGGTTGGTATACTTAAAATCACGAATTGTTTTTCTTCTCCTGCATTGGTTGTTCTGCATAGCAACAGCCTGTGCGATCTCTCCGTATATAGAGGCTGTACACAAGCGGACACCCAGTACAGCAAGTCAACACTGAGGTAGGCCGTAGCGCTTAGCGTCTTAGCAGTGGATTTACCATCACTGGATGAGAGAGACAAGGAAATATGCTGCTCGAATCGTCCTCGTTCTCTCCCTCTTTTCTCTCTCTCTTATTCACACCGTTTCCTACTTCTCTATCTCTGTTAGGGTTCCCTTCTCTCCCACTTCCTCCAGTATCCGTCTCACAATTTCATCTCTCCTTCTCTCTGTCTGTCTCTCTCCGCCATTTCTCCATCCGTCTCTGTCCGCATTATGCGGTTTCCAGCACCAGCCCTCCGTTTCTACTAGAGTATATATATATATATCCACATCGATCTCTACCCTCCCATGCCGTTTTCATCCCAATCAAAGAAACAAAGAAACATAGAAAACCTGCATCACAATACAGGGCCTTCGGCCAACAAAGCTGTACCGAACATATCCCTACCTTACAAATTACTAGGCTTACCTGAAGCACTCTACTTTTCTAAGCTCCAAGCACCTATCCAAAAGTCTCTTAAAGGACGCTGTCGTGTCCTCCTCCACCACCGTTTCCGGCAGCCCATTCCACTCACTCACCACTCTGTGAGTAAAACACTTACACCTGACATCTCCTCTGCATCTATTCCCCAGCACTTTAAGCTTGTGCTCTCTTGTGGCAACAGTTTTAGCCCTGGGAAAAAGCCTCTGACTATCTACACGATCAAAGAGTCTCATCATGTTATACACCTCTATCAGGTCACCTCTCATCCTCCGTCGCTTCAAGGAGAGAAAATCGAGTTCACTCAACCTATTCACATAAGGCATGCTCTCCAATCCAAGCAACATCCTTGCAGATCTCCTCTGCACCCTTTCTATGTCTTCCACATTCTTCTTGTAGTGAGTTGACGAGAACTGAGCACAGTACTCCAATTGGGGTCTGACCATGGCCCTATATAGCGGCAGCATTGCCTCCCGGCTCCTAAATTCATTTCCACGATTGATGAAGGCCGATACACGGTACGCCTTCTTAACCATTGAGACAAACTTCGCAGCTGCTTTGAGCGTCCTATGGTCTCAGAGCCCAAGATCCCTCTGATCCTCCACACTGCCAAGAGTCTTATCATTAATGCTATATTCTGCCATCACGTTTGACCGCCCAAAATAAACGACTTCACACTTATCTTGGTTGAATTTCATTTGCTATTTCTCAGCCCAGTTCAGCATCCTATCAATGTCTCGCTGTAACCTCTGACAGCCCTCCACACTATGCACACCTCCAAACTTTGTGTGATCAGCAAACTTACCAACCCATCCCTTCACTTCCTCTTCCAGGTCATTTATGAAAATCACCAAGATAAGGATCCCAGAACAGATCCCAGAAGGACCGAACTCCATGCAGAATATGACCAGTCTACAACCAATCTTGCCTTCTGTGGGCAAACCAGTTCTTGATCCACAAAGCAATGTCCCCTTGGATCTTATCCCTTCTTACTTTCTCAATAAACCTTGCATAGGATACCTTTCCAAATCACTTGCTGAAATCCATAATCACGACATCTATTGCTCTTCCTTCATCAATGTCTTTAGTCACATCCTCAAAAAATTCAATCGGGCTCTTAAGGCACGACCTGCTCTTGACAAAGCCATGTTGACGGTTCCTAATCATTTTATACTTCTCAAAATGTTCATAAATCCAGCCTCTCAGGATCTTTTATACCAATTTACCAACCAGTTACGACTCAGTGATCTATAATTTCCTGGTCTATCTCTACTCCCTTTCTTGATTAAGGAAACAGCATCTGCAAAACTCCAATCCTCCGGAATCTCTCCCGTTCCAATTGATAATGCAAAGATCTTCTCCAGAGGGTCAGCAATCTCCTCCCTAGCTTTTCACAGTAGCCTGGGATATAGCTCCTCTGGTCCCGTCGACTTATCCAACTTGATGCTTCAGAAAAGCTCCAGCATATCCTCTTTCTTAATAACTACATGTTCAAGCTTTTCAGTCTGCTGCAAGTCATCACTACAATCATGAAGTTACTTTTCCATAGTGAATACTGAAGAAAAGTATTCATTAAGTACCTCTGCTATTTCCGATGTTTCTATATACACTTTCCCTCTGTCACACATGATAGGACCTATTCCTCCTATATACTTGCTCTACACATACTTGAGGAATGCCTTGGGGTTCTCCTTTATTCTGTCTGCCAAGGCCTTTTCATCGGCCGTTCTGGGTCTCCTAATTTCCTTCTTAAGCTCCGTCCTATTAGCCTTATAATCTTCCAGATCTCCAGCATTACCAGCTCTCTGAACATTTTGTAAGCTTTTTTTTTCTTCCTGACTAGATTTACTACAGCCTTTGTACACCACGGGTCCTCTACCCTACCATAACACCCCTGTCTCATTGGAACGTACTTGTGCAGAACTCCACACAAATAACCCGCAGGACATTTGCTACATTTCTTCCGTTATTTTTACTGAGAAAATCTGTTTCCAATTTAATCTTCCAATTTCCTGCCTGATAGCCACATCTATCCCTTACTCCAATTAAACGCTTTTCTAATTTGTCTGCCCTAACACTCTACAATGCTATTGTAAAAGAGGTAGAATTATTATCACTATCTCCAAAATGCTCACCCACTGAGAGATCTGACACATGACCAGGTTCCTTTCCCAATACCAAATCAAGTATAGCCTCTCCTTTTGTGGACTTATCTATATATTGTGACAAGAAACCTTCCTGAAAACACGTAACAAACTCCGCCCCATCTAAATACTTTGCTCTAGGGAGATGCCAATCGATATTTGGGAAATTAAAATCTCCCATCACGACAACTCTGCTATTATTAAACCTTTCCAATATTTGTATCCCTATCTGCTCATATCCCTGTTACTATAAGGTATCGTATAAAAAACACTCAGAAAAGCTATTGACCACTTCATGTACCTAATCTCCATCCAAGCCTCCGTAGGCAAACCTTCCATGGTGTCCACCTTTTCTGCAGCCGTGACACCATTCTGATCAACGGTGCACACGACCCCACATTTTTGCCTCCTTCCCTGTCCTTTCTGAAGCATCTATTACCCGGCACTAGAAGTAACCATTCCTGACCCTGAGCAATCCAAGTCTCTGTAATGGCCATCACAGTATATATGCAATTACTGATCCACACTCTAAGTTCATCCGCTTTGTTCACAACACTCCTTGCATTAAAATAAAATAGACACATCTCAAACCTTATGTCTTAACGCGTTCCTTCTCTATGACCTGGCAATACTCCTTCTCGCACTGCATACAAGCTCTCCCTATTTATAATACAAACTCCACTTCCCAAGTCTCTTCAATTTGGTTCCCACCCGCCAACAATTCAGGTTTAAACTCTCAGCAGTAGCCTTAGCAAATCTTTCCGCCAAGATTTTGAACCTCTGCGATGGAAGTGCAACCCGTCCTTTCTGTACAGGTCACACCTGCTCCAAAAGTGTTCCCAATGATCCAGAAATCTGAATCTCTTCCCTTGCTCCAATCCCTGATCTCGAATTTCTCCTCCACAGCATTCTATTCCTATTCTCACTGTCGCTTGGCACAGGCAGTAATCCCGAGATTCCCACCGTTGCAGTCCTACTTTTCAACTTCCTTCCTAACTCCCTGTATATGTTTTCAGGACCTCTTCCCTTTTACTACCTATGTCATTGGTCCCAATATGAACCAAGACCTCTGGCTGTTTTCCCTCTCACTGCAGGATATCGTGGACGCGACCTGAAACATCCCAGACCCTGGAACCTGTGAGGCAAGCTGCCACCCGTGTTTCTTTCCTGCGTCCACAGAATCGCCTGTCTGACCCCCTAACTACAGGGTCCCTTATCACTGCTGCCTTCCTCTTCCTTTCCCTACCTTTCTGAGCCACAGGGTCAGACTCTGTGCCAGATGCTCGGCCACTGTCGCTTCCCCAGGATAGGCTGTACCACTCCAACAGTACTCAAACAGGAGTACTTATTGTCACGGGATAGTGCCACAGAGGTACTCTCTAGTATCTGACTCTTCCACTTCCCTCTGTGACCCAGTTGTCTGTCCCTCATGGTCCCTGTGTAAACAGTTGCCTAGAACTCCTTTCTATCACCTGCTTGCGCTCCCTGACAAGGCGAAGGTGATCTAGCTGCCTGTCCAGACCCCTAAGGCGGTCCCTTAGGAGTGCGGCTCGACACACCTGGTGCAGATATGTCTGTCCGGGGTGCTGGGAGACTGAAGGAACACCCACACCCACACAAAACTGGCCTGACGCACATACTTCCTCCCATCCCCATATAACGTTGGTAAACCTACCTCGCCTCGTCCCATTACCGCCTAAGCCCGTTGAGACAAATCCTTATCACTGTGCTACCTCTCACTATGCTGCACACTTGATATGGCGGTGCTTTTTTTAAACCATTCGCGCTCTAACTGCTGAAGTCACGCGCATGCGCAGTTTTGCCTCTCTTTTACCCCGAGTAGTAAAAATTGCCTTCGCTCCGGGAACCAGCCGTTCGCTCGTAGCCTTCTTGCTCCGTAGAGACTGCATTAGACAAATCAGAGTGCCGGAGGTGTCGGTGAGGTTAAACACAGGGCTCGGTTAATGATCTCAAAATGAACAGTTGGTCTGAATACCTCTCTACCATTTGCGCAGTCTACAAAAGGAGGGAAATCACAATCAGTGGTGCTCAGGTCACAGCGACGTCAGCCCATGAACTGAGGGGTGTCACAGGTCCTATTACCAATGTTTCCGACCACATTCGCCAGAGTGACGGTATGAGCGAAGGACAGGGCATGGGAGGATGGAAGGGGACACGGTGCGATTGAGTGCGTTTGTGGGAGGGTGGCAACGGAAAATCTTGTAGATAACTATACGGCATCTACTTTGGTGCGGAAGACAGAGTCACTATTAAACGGAAAGAGATCTGTTGGGGTTGATGTCCAGTTTGTGAAGCTGAGCCAGAGTCTCAGATACTAAAGATCACCCTCAGGGAACATACCTTACCTGGTACTTTTCACTGGGCATGTTGACTACAGAAGCGTCCAATTTCGCGCGCTGTTTTTTTTTTTCTGATGTACCCGCTGGATTACGGACAGTTTTAGTGAAGATACCCGTGGGCCTGAAACTGACATCTCCTCTATCGATAATCAGAATCAGACAAACACAAAAAAATTCTTGAGGATCTCAGCAGGTCAATCGGCAACTATGAAAAAAGAAGTAGAGTCCTAGTTTCGGACGAAACAATTCGGCAGGTCTGGAGCAAAATAACAGCTGAGGAGCAGATTTAAAAGGCGCCGGGTGGGGAGTGCGAAACACCAGGTGTCAGATGAAACCTGGAGGGGAGCGGGTGATGAAGTAGATAACTTGAGAAGGTGAAAGAGACAGAAGTTCAAATAAAACAGGGAAAAGGGGAAGGAGCACCAGAGGGAGGCGATGAGTGGTCAAGGAGATTTGCTGATAGAAGGAAAAGGAGATGGGACATAGAAAGGGGGTGGGTGGTGTCGAGGGGTTGGAGGGCATTACTGGAATTTTGAAAAATCGATGCTCTGTTCACCAGGTTTCAGGCAACCCACACAGAACTTAAGGTGCAGTTCCTCCAACCTAAGTGTTCCCACTTCACAACAGAGGTGGGCGCCATGGATAGACATACCGCAGTGGGAATGGGAAGTGGAATTAAAATGGATGTCCACACGAAAGAAAAGCTCCATCCTGACAGTATAAGCGGCGGTGACGGAAGAATTGTGAGAAGTGGATGGCTTTTTTACATGCAGCAAGGTTGAACGTGGTATAGTTTCTTTAGCCCCCACCCCGCCCCCACAGTACCATACGGATCGCACCTACGGGTTTGTCCCTCCAACTGATCTCCCTCCTGGCACTGCTTTTCTAACCTGAGGGATACCAGAGTGGATAAATACTCAGGACGTAACGAAGTGTTCCCTCGGACGCCACGGGCAGCCAGCCTATTTATTGCTTGATGTTATTTCGCTGATATTAAGGGTTTAAACATACCCCGCAAAATAATAGGCCGAAAATTCTGACATCAGTTAAGGAAATGTTACCGGAAGTTCCAAGGAACTTGATGTAGAAGTACTTGGACAGACGTTGACTAATTAAGTACCATCGGCATGACCTCCTGTCTGGTAGGTTATTTGAAACAAATTCATAGAGATTTTTTCTTCCAGCAAATTATCAGGAAAATAGATGAAGGTAAGGCATTGTGGGAGAAGATTTTTGGGCGAAACCAGATATTGGCAGTAGATGGTTGCCTCTCAGACTGTGTCGTGGGAATTTTGATCTGTTATAGGCTGTGCTGTGTTCTTTTTTGGTTTCTTTCATCTGTATCATCGCGACTGATAATAATGTGGTTAACCGAATCAGCAAAATACCGATGACACGAAGTCTGGGGGTGTAGAGGGCAACAAGGAGGACTATCTTGGTGTGGGATATACAGCATCTGGCAAAATGACCTAAAATGTGGCAGGTAGAACTTAATGCAGACAAGTGCGAGGATTTACAATTTTGCATAATTAAACAGAATGAGACTTGCACGGTGAACGTCAGGGCACTGAAGAGTGTGGTAGTACAAAGTGATCTGGAAAATGATCCATACTTCGTTGAAAGTGTCGCCATGTATATATCTGGTCGTAGCGAAACCGTTCAGCTCATTGGCCTTCATTAATCAAGATATTGAGTACGAGAGATGAGATGTTGTGTTGAAGATGTTACAGAAGTTGTTAAAGCCCAGTGTCGAGTATTGTTTGCAATTCTGGTCACTTACATACAAGAAAGATGTAAATAAGATTGAAAGAGTACAGTGAAAAATAACGAAGATATTGCTTATAACATTTTAAAATGAAGAGCATTGCAGCTTTTATTTTAGTGCGAAGCTTAAGCTGCCAAATTTGAGAATGTTTAATAAATAGTCATTTTTTTTTAACATGGAACAATCAGCACCAAATAAGTATCAGTTCTTATCTTCGGCAGTCTTCGGCAGTTCATAATGGCACTCTATTATAGGAAGCAAGGTAAGTTCAACTTAATGTATACGTGTTCCAGAAAGTGGAAGGCATACGTTTCCCTGAGCCGTTAATAATTCAATGTTGGTTGCAGCTGATGATATTTATAATAATATGGTATTTATTTGACCAGTACGATATCAACATTTTCACGGCGTCAATGAAAGGAACTGTATGTAACGTTTATACACGACCTGAAAATTTTGCAGAGTTGGCAGAACAACACATTCTGGCAATAAATTGTCCGGTCGGCCAGAAGCCCGTGGATATCGCCCATTAAGAACGAGACAAACCAAACTCTCACGCTTGAAGATTGGCGCGGTCCATTGTACTTTCACTCAAATGACTCGAGATGACAAGAACATGCGAACAAAAAATGATTCTATCTCCCCCTTCAATAAAGTGTACCCCATTTCACCTGCCGAGCTACTCTCCCGCTTTGAATGTCAAAAGCGAATTTGCTCCGCTGATTTGACAAAATGAATCTGTTGGGAAGTGATTGTTCATGTTGATTGTTCAGGATGATTGCCTAAGTTAGAAACAACACTGATCAGAAAATGTCTCATTTCAGCAGCTGAAGCCAAGTGTATTGGAAATTAAATTGGCAACACTACTTATATTTTGCTTAAAAGTTAATAAATTGTAACATCCTTTGGTGAAGCGACTTTGTGGCACAGTGACAGCGTGAGAAAAACATGTTAATGCAAGTGTTTGTGCAGCTGATTGTTACTAATGCGACTGACGTGGTAACCCCAATAATTGCCTCAGTGGAATTATTCTGAATTGTATATAACCCTGTAAAATCGATCCATATGAACATTTGGAATGTTCCGTACACCTGAACGCTGCTTCTGACGGAATATGGGACATCCAGCGATTTATTACACCGCGGGCATTTTCAATATTACACTTGTAGCGATCGGTATCCCTGGTAAGATACTATAGCTGGTCACTAAATGTATGGTACCGTTGTCGTCTTGCTTTTGTTCCGCTGCACTATTCGGACTGTTAAACAGCACAGATGATACCGTCGCCTGAAATGTGTTTCTAGAATTGAGGGTTCAAGCATCTGATAGGCTTTTTTTTTTCATTTTCCAAACTTTTTAGAAATAATGAGGTTTTTTTTTCTTTTGTCAATAACCTTGGTGCCGATATTGCCAAACTTTCGTCTTTGACCTTGCTCTGCTTTCTGAAGGGACAGTGGTCACTTTTCCAGATCGGGCAGCAATTTCAACTGACCAGCCAGTTAAATATCGACATGCAGGTCGTTCCATAATCACTAAATTACAACTTATACTTTAAAGTACATTAAGTTCAATACAAATAAACCCTTCAACTGTTTCACATTTAATAATGGAAATGCCGTTCCTCGTGATGATGATTACTGGATCAATCGACCGGTCACCGGTGGGTGAGTCGTGGAAATCAGATGCCTCGCTCTAAAATGTCGGAAAGTCACCAGTCCATTATTGTCCTCCACGCCGAGTACACCGATGGGGCGGCACACATTGAATTTATCCTTATCACTTCCAGAATACATAACTTGCATAGCACCAGAAGAACTGTGGATATTCAGAGAGTTGTAGCTAACGATAATTCTGTTTTATTTTATTCTAAATTTCTGGTAGTTAATTTAACGGCGATTTTGATCCTATCTCGGGGAAAATGCGGACTCTCCAAATGCATCACCTGTTACCTGGTTGGAAGGGCAACTGCTGATCTGATGGTGATTATAGTTTTCGCTTTAGTGGGACAGGCCAACAATATCTACATTTATTCCAGATCCCTGCTCATCACTCCTGTATGCGCCCCGACACTTGGAGTTCGGTTTGTAGCAACGGACTGTTCTGTTTGGTTTACCGTTCAGTTTTACCTTCGATCGTTTTATCGCAATATGTTGTCGAGAGCTGCGCGAACGATACTGCACTGAAAGAACAGCAACGGTGTTTATGGTGACGGTGATTATAGTGAGCTGCGGGAGAAGTGTCGCGTTTTACTTTGTCGTTGAACCTTATGTCATTTTTGACAACCTGCCGTGGCGTTGCACCATCACATATGAATATGCTACTTCTCCTCTGTAGAAAGGAATCCAATTATTCGTTAGTATGTTAACAACGTTGCTACCAACCGGCTTAATGGTCGTGTTCAGTGGGTTAACAGGAAGACATATCATTGCCGCAAATAGAGCTCGCAGAGAGCTTCGGAACAGCAATGATAATCAGAAAGATACCGAGGTGCAAAAACTTAGAAAATCGATGATTTTGTTGTTTACTATATCAGCTAATTTCATATTATTTTGGATGCCATTTGTAGTACGTTCCAGGAAATAGCAAACGTAAAACTACTTTTATCAGGACAGATATTTGAGTTCCCCGGTATATAGACTACAACAATTCGGGTTCATGTTTCAAATTCTGAGTATGTGCACCAATACTTGCATCTATACACTGACACAGAGGAAAGTCAGAAGAGAGCTAATGAATGGAATAAAGTATGTGTTTAAATTAAATGGCCAGCTGATTGAATGCTGAATGCAATTCAGCGGAGTTTTTCGAATAAAAAAGTTTTTAAAATCAATTGGTTTGACAAATATGACGTAAATTCAATCAATCTTGTGCCTGGGGATCCTTAAATCGCAATATCTACGGTGAATTGCATACTTCATGTAGTTCAAGTAGGAAACTGGGCAAATAGTCAATGACCTGGCGTAATTATTACACTGGGTGAATAAATTCCGAACTGTCACGGAGACTTGACAATCACAAAGAGAGGAATCGCTTCTCTACTTTTCGGGTTCAGATGTTTCAAAATGGGCATTGCCAGGTGAAATAGTGTAAAGGGAATGCCTTTGAAAAACAGGGAGAGTATGGTAGTATCACAATTACAGAAAGGTAGGACACTGTGGAGGGATTTTATGTTAAAGGACTGTGAGTGGAACTCAGAAGCAGGAAGGAAACAAACACTCGTTTAACAGTATTCTGTACAGAGCTCCCATCACCAAAACAAAACAATAGACAGAGACAGTGACAGATCGTGGGATAGATTTTGGAAGGTGCCATTTTAACATGACTGTTGTCATGGGCAACTTAAACTTCACTAAGCAATCAAGAGGATATCTGCAGATGCTGGAAATTTAAGCAACACACTAAAACGCTGGTGGAACACGCAGGCCAGGCAGCATCCATAGGGAGAAGCACTGTCGACGTTTCGGGCAGAGACCCTTCGTCAGGATTAACTGAAAGGAAAGATAGCAAGAGATTTGAAAATAGGAGGGGAGGGTGAAATGCGAAATGATAGTAGACCAGAGGGAGTGGGGTGAAGATGAAAGCCGGGAAGGTGATTGGCAAAAGGGATACAGAGCTGCAGAATGGAAAGGATCATGGGAGGGGAGGCCTAGGGAGAAAGAACGGGGGAGGGGAGCACCAGAGGAATATGGAGATCATGCAAAGAGTGATAGGCAAAGAGGGAGGGGCAGAAAGAAAAAAGAGGGAGAATAAATAAATCAAGAATGGGGTAAGAAGGGGAGGAAGGGCATTAATGGAAGTTCGAGAAGTCAATGTTCATGCCAACAGATTGGAGTCTAACCAGCCGGTATATAAGGTGTTGTTCTTCCGACTGAGGTGACAGTAGAGGAGGCCATGGATAGAATATCAGAATAGGAATGGGACGTGGAATTAAAATATGTGGCCACTGGAAGATCCTGCTTTGTCTGGCGGAGAGAACGTAGGTGTTCAATAAAACGGTCTCCCACTCTGCGTCGGGTCTCCACAATATATAAAAGGCCGCACCTGGAACACCGGACGCAGTATACCACACCAGCTGATTCACAGGTGAAGTGTCGCCTCACCTAGAAGGATTGTTTGAGCCCCTGAATGTTGGTGAGGGACGAGGTGCAAGGGCAGTTGTAGCATTTATTGCGCTTAAAAGGATAAGTGCCGGGAAGGAGATCGGTGGAAAGGGATGGAGGCGACGAATCGACAAAGGAGTCGCATAGGGAGCGATGCCTGCAGAAGGCAGAAAGAGGGTGGGAATGTAGAGATGTGCTGGTACTGGGATGCTGTTGGAGGTGGCGGAGGTTACGGAGAATTATACATTGGACCCGGAAGCTGGTAGGTGAGGACAAGGGAATCTCTATCCAGATTGGAGGTGGCAGGTGGATGGGGTGAGGGCAGATGTGCGGGAAATTGGAGAGATGCGTTTGAGAGCACAATTGATGGTGGAAGAAAGGAAGCCCCTTTGTTTAAAAAACGGTGACATCTCCTTCGCTTTGGAATGAAAAGCCTCATCCTGAGAGCAGATGCGGTTGAAACGAAGGGGTTGCGAGAAGGGGATAGCATCTTTGCAAGAGACAGGGTGGGAAGAGGAATAGTCCAGGTATCTCTGAGAGTCTGTAGGTTTATGGTAGATATCAGTAGATAAGCCGTCTCCAGAGATAGAGACAGAAAGATCAAGAAAGGGGAGAGAGGCATCAGAAATGGTTCAGGTAAAATGGAGGGCAGGGTGAAAGTTGGAGGTAATCAAGCACCTTTCTGGTCTGACTTCGTTTAAATCGCTTGCCTCTCATTTTCCCGTTGTTAATACTCCCAATCTTTATCAGAGCATTTTTATTTTCCTTCATACCTCCATGACAACCATAGTCTCCAATTGAGGTCAATTCCTCTTTGCGATCTTCTCTACGAAAATATGAAAACAAAAACAGGTTCAGAGTGTATTGTTATAGGTATGGGTGACATTGATTTCACAGATATTGAGTGGAAGAACCCAGTGACTAATGGGTTATAGGAAAGAAAAATTATTGAGATTTGAAATGATTGATTTTTGACCCAGTAGGGGTCCCGTTTTGTCCCGTGTAGATTTGATGTTCTTTAGCAATCAGGATGGAATTTGGCGTACGAAAGTTTTTGAAACTTTAGGAGCAATTGATAATAACATTGTTAGACTTGAAATTTGGTGGGAGTATATCTGGAAAAAACAATACAGTTAAATTTAATTTCAGAAAGACAAAGTGTGTGCAGATGTGGCTAAGCCGTTAGAAGGTAAACTGGAGGAACTGCTTGATTTTGAGTTATTTGAGGAACAGTGGATTGAAAGAGGAAATGCACGTAGTGCAGGAAACGTTCATTCCCAAGGTCGAGAGCAATAGATCAAAGTTCAAAGTAAAATTTATCGGAATACAGACATGAAACCAGGTACAACTCTGAGGTTCTATTTCTGCGGGAACACATAGCAAATATATAGAACAGAACATTGATGAATTAATATACACATAGAAACATTGAAGAAGGGACAACTATATAAAGAATTCAGAAAAAAATGTTAATGAAGTTAACCGTAATGCATATGAAAATATGACTGCGATAGTGAAGAGGGAAATTAGGATTTCTGAAAGACAGATAGAGAAGGATATTGCCAATAATGCTATGATTGAAATATAGAAATCCTGCAGCAGACGGAAGGCCCTTCGACCCACAATGCTGTTCCGAACATATCCTTACTTTAGAAGAAGCCTAGGGTTACCCTATCCTCGATTTTTCTAATCACCATGCATCTATTCAGAAGTCTGTTAAATGATTTTATCGTATCCGCCTCCACACCGTCGCCAGCAGCCCATTCCATGAACTCATCAGTATCCTGCTTAACAAAAATACACAACTTACCCCTGACATCTCCTCTGTACCTACTTCCAAGCACCATATAACTGTGCCCTCTCGTGTTAGCCATTTCAGCCTTGGGAAAAAGCTTCTGACAGTTCAAACGATCATTGCCTCTCATCATCTTATTCAGCTTTCCGCTCATCCTCCATCGCTCCAAGGAGAAAAACTCGAGTTCTCTCAAACTTTTCTCATAAGACATGTTCCACATCCCAGGCAACATCCTTGTAAATTTCCTTTGCACCCTTTCTATTGCTTCCACATCCTTCCTGTAGTGAGGCGATGAGAACTGAGCACAATGCTCGAGGTTGTGTCTAAGCAGGGTCCGAAATTACTGCAACATTACCTCTCGACTCCAAAAATCAATTATATGGTTGATGCACCGTATACCTTCTGAGCCATGGAGTTAACCTGCGCAGCAGCTTTGAGTCTTCTATGGATTCGGACCTCAAGATCCCTCTGATCCATCACACTTCCAAGAGTCTTACCATTAATACTATATTCTACCATGATATTTGACCTAACCAAATGAACAACCTCACACTTATTTTCGTTGAACTCCATCCGCCACTTCTCAGCATAGTTTTGCATCCTATCGATGCTCCACTGTAACATCTGAAGTCCCTCCACCCTATTCACAACTCCCCCATCCTTTTTGTCATCATCAAATTTACTAACCCATTCCTGTACTTCCTCATTCAGATCATTTATAAAATCTCACGAAGAGAAGGAGTCCCAAAGCAGATCCCTGAGGCACACCACTGTTCACTAAACTCCATGCAGAAGATGACCCGTCTACAACCGCACTTTGCCTTCTGTGGGCAAGCAAATTATGAATCCAGAAGGCAATGTCCCCTTGGAATACAGGACTCCTTACTTTATCATTAAACCTTGCTTGGGATACTTTTTCGAAAGCCTTGCTGAAAAACACATCCATTACTTATGCTGTTCTACCTTCATCAACGTGTTTAGTCACATCCTCAGAAACTTCATTTAGGTTCATAAGCGGTGGCCTGCTTTTGACAAAGCCAGGCTGACTATTCCTAATCGTATTCCAAATGTTCATAAATCCTGCTTCTCAGGGTCATTTCCATCAAGTTAACAACAACTGAATTAAGACTCACTGCTCTATAATTTCTTGGGCTATCTCGACTCTCTTTCTTGAATAAGGGAACAACATCCGCAATCCTGCAGTCCGATGGAACCTCTGCCGTGCCCATTGATGAAGTAAATATTATCGCCAGGAGCTCAGCAATCTCCTCCTTCGTCTCTCACAGTAGCCTGGGTTATATCTCTTCCGGATCTGGTAACTTATCCAAATTGTTCCTTTCCAAAAGCTCAGTACATGTTGTTTCTTAATATAGCTCAAGATTTTTATCCCTACACTCGCCAAAGTCCTTTTCTGTAATGAGTACTGAAGCTAACTATTGATTAAGTAATTGTCCGATGCCTTCAGGTTCCATATACACTTTTCCACTGTCACACTTGTTTGGTCCTATTCTCCCACATCTTGTCTTCTTGCTCTTCACATACGTGTAGAATGCCTTGGGGGGTTTCCTTAATCCTGTTCGCCAAGAACTTCTCATGGCCCCTTCTGCCTCTCCAAATTTAATTTTCTTTTCGTATTTTTTATTTGAAGTTCATCAAACAAACATTTCCATAAGATGTATTTCAGACATTGTACATATATATCATATAATCATAGATATCACAAAATCTCCACAAAGTTTGTATCTGGGGTATACAGTTATAGAAAAGAGTGAAAAGAAAAAAGGAAAGAACTATGTACAAGTAGGGAGTGATCATTTTTATAGCAGGTTCATTGATTTGTGAGAATAAAATCTAGCCTGTGAGGCATTATATAGTTAAACCATTTTCCCAGTATGAATCAAATTGTTCCAGCTTATGATTAACAGATGCTGCTATCTTCTCCATTTTGTAAACGTCCATTGACATTTCTATCCATGTATTTAAAGTTGGGCTCTCCTGTGATAACCATTTCCTAGTCCGGGTCTTTTTACCAGCCACCAACAGTATGTTCATTAAATATTTATTCCTTTTCAACCATTCTTGAGGTATATATCCAAAATATCTGGTCTTACTCTTCAAGGGCATTCCACATTTAGAGATGTCTTACAGGGCATTTTGTATGCTCCTCCAATAGTTTTTGATAACAGGGCAGTCCCAAAAAATATGATAATGATTAACATTTTGATTTCCACAATTTCTCCAGCAAACAGGGAGGTTACCATATAATGGCATTTCTGAGAGTGTGTAATAAAATATCCTATCAAGTTTTTCCATCCAAACTCCCTCCATTTCTGTGAATTGGTACACTTCCATTGATATCTCCATATTGTTGTTCATTCTTCCTCAGATATAATTATCCCTCTTTCCTTCTCCCATTTTGTTTTAATGTATGAAGTCGATTGTGTTTTAAGATTTGACAACCCTTATATTTATAATTTCATGCTTGAAATGATTCTACTACCGTTACCTGAATTATATGCTTTTATAAAGAGCTCTATCAAGCATTTATTTGTCTTGATTACATTTTTAAGCGGCTTGTTAACATATTGTCGCATCTTTAAATACCGATAAAAATCTTGTGTTTCAAATAAGTGTTTATCTTTAAGCATTTAAAAACTGAACAATTTTTTCAGTTGTTTTAGCGGTTTATTTTAATGAAAAAAACGTTCTTTTCATTATGTTGCAAAGAACTGTTATTCCTTTAACTGTCCGGTCCTTAAATCTAGCATCTAATTTATTTGGCGTAAAATCCGAGTCATAAGCACACCATTTAAGAATTGCAATATCTCCCTCTAGATTATATTCCTTATTTTATTTTATTTTATTATATTTTATTTCCATATTTTAAGAGTCAATTTCACCCATGGGTTATCAATAGTACTTATGTCCCTTTGCAGGTTATTATCAGTCAAAATTGCTTGTATGGGGATGGGAAGTACCCGCTCCTCAGTGTTTTTCCATTGAACGTCATATGATGGGTTGCACCAACTTAGCACAGCTCTCAACTGTGCTGCAAAATAATAATCTTTTTAGAGAAGGCAAGCCTCAACCCCATTTTCTTTTGCTAATTGCAAAGTTTTCAGACGAGCTCCAGGCCTTTTACCCTGCCAAATATACCTTGATAGTATTTTTTTCCATTCATTGAATTGATTTTGATTAATCTCTATTGGTAGAGTCTGAAAGAGATATAACAGTCTGGGCAGTATATTCATTTTAATAGTCTCAATCCTTGAGCTGAGACTGAAAAAAAAGGAATCAGGATCCATTTTGCCGCATCTTCCTTAATTTTTTTATATAAAAGCTGATAATAACATTCTGATAATTTTGCCAAATCTTTTGGCATAATCATGCCCAAATATTTGAAAGACTCTGTGTGCCATGCCCAGGGGTATCGACTTTCAAGTACTCTTGGTGGGCTAGAGTAATATGAAAGTAATTGGCTTCTATCTATGTTGATCTTGTAAACTTATAATTGATCATATTGTTCAAAGGATTGCATCAATTTTGGTAAAGAGTATGTTGGTTGCCCAAGATAGATCAAAATGTCATCCACATAACAAGCCAATTTATACTCTGTTCCTTGAATAGGAATTCCCCTGATATCTTCACTTTGTCTCATGTATTGAGCTAATGGTTCCAGATACAGCGCGAAGAGTAGCGATGACAATGCGCAACCCAGTCTCGTGCCCCTTTCTAGGGTAAGTCTATTTGATAAATATCCATTGATTTTAATCCTAGCAGTAGGATTGTCATATAGTGTCTGTATGGTATTAATAATTGCGTCTTGGAAACCAAATCTATGTAAAACTCTTTAAAGAAAATTCCAATTAACCGAATCAAATGCTTTTTCAGCGTCCACGCTTATCACTATTGCTTCGATTTTATTTATTTATTGTATATGATCCAGAATGTGAAGTATCCTTCGTATATTATCTTGAGTCTGGCGTTGTCGTATAAAACCTGTCTGATCATTACGTATCAGTATGGGTAGAAACTCCTTTAATCGTTTGGCCATGATGGAGGTAAATAGCCTATAATCTAGATTAAGAACGGATATTGGTCTAAATGACCCGCATTTTATCCTTGCCTTCTTTTGGTATAGCTGAGATTATCGCTTCCTCCCAACTGGATGGCATTTGTACATTTTTAGAGCCCACTTCTGTGTGGGGAGTAAAACAGGAATTAACTCATTTTTAAATTCTTTCTACTACTCTGCCGTATACCCACCTGATCCTGGTGACTTGCAAAATTTAAGCCTACTAATTGCAGCTTTTAATTCAACTTCAGTTCTGTCAGCAGTTATCCTTCTATTTTGTTCTTCACTTAAAGTGGGTAACTCTAGAGAATTCAAGAGGGCGTCAATTTGGGTTATGCTTCCTCCTGGAACTTTGGAATATAGCGTTTTGTAAAACCCTTCAACAGCTTCTTGAATTACACTTAACTTATTTTTTATCATTTTCGTTCCTGGGTCCCTAATTCTATGAATTGTATTTTCTGCTATCTTTTTTTTTTCAGTTTCCACGCCAGTATTTTCATAGATTTCGATCCACCTTCATAATGTCTCTATTTCAGAATTATTAAGATTTTCCTGATTTCCTGCGGAGCCAAATTATTTATTTCATTCCTAATTTTTGAAATTTCCCCTAATGTAAACTGTGCCAAATTCCTTCGGCCTATTTTGTAATTCCTGGAATGTCTTATTCCACAGGTGTTGATTTTGTGTTTGCCTTTTCCAAATGTTATGAAATAGTCTATTCTTGTTTCTACAGAATGTGGAGCAGAATAATGAGTGTAATCCGTTCTGTCAGGGAAAAGGTCCCTCCATCTATCAATTAACCAACATCCTCAAAAAGTGTATTAACTTTCTTATGTAAAGATTTTGTTTCATAGGTTTTTCTACTGGAAGAGTCTAAGTTTGGTTGTAATTGTAAATTTAAGTCTCCCCCACATATCAGGAGACCTTTTGTTTCCGTTACCATAATATCAGTAATTTTCACTTACCGGGGGTGCGTATATATTCAATAGAGTAACTGAATTGCCGTCTACATTCCCCACTGCCAGAATATAACTGCCTTCTTTATCTCCCATTTCGAATTTTTTTTCAAAATTTAGCTTACTTGAGATAAGAATAGCAATTCCTCTCCTATGCCCTGATTTATATGAGGAGAAAAACAGATTAGTGAAGCACATTCTCTTTAGTTTTTTATGCTCATTATCACTTAAATGAGTTTCCTGCGAATATACTATATGGACTTGTTCCTTTTTTCATTTTGCATAATATTCTCTTACGTTTGATTGGATTTAATAGCCCGTTTATATTAAAATAAATGAATTTTACCTTGTCCTTAGCCATCTGTGTTCATGTGTCAATGTATCGTTGAAGTTAGAATAAAACGTAATCGATCTACTCCCTGAACAAATAAGAACCAAGAAACTCAAATAATAACAAAAATGGCAACGAACGTGTGATTCCAAGGCTGAGGTCTCTAGCAAATGACCCTGCGTTGACCTAGAGGAAAAGTCTAGCTGTGGGAGATAACCCCTCCTATTTGTGAGTTGAGTATTCATTGCAGTATTCATAAAAGTCAGTGAACAAATCCATTACTCAGAAAAGATTTCCCTCTGTACTTCTCCTATACATATATATATATAAACACACACAAACACAAGCACACACACACACACACACACACACACACACACATATATATATATATATATATATATATACATACATAGACATACACATACACATATATGCACACACACACACACACATTCTCATTTTGGTGGGGAAAAAGGAGTAAGTGAGCGAATAAAGAATAACAACTAAGTAATATAAAATCCATATTATAATAAGTATTTCTCGAGATAGGTATATCACCGTGTACTTTTGCTTCTGTTTAACTTCTCAGCATTTTTAAAATTAGCCAAACCTTATGGCTCTTCTGAAGGGGGTTAGGACTGTCTTTGGGAAACACCCGGTCACTTCCTCATATGTTTCTCTAGGCCTCCTCCCTTCTCCTGCCTTCTCGTTTCTCGCACTATTTCCCAAGCCGAGCGGGACAATTCATCAGCCAGGCTTTCTTTCGTTTTCGTCACGCTGACGGGCAACCCTCGGGCCTTCATGACTGTAGTCGCCTCTTCCACTGTTTAGTACAACTGCGTCCCGTTGTCATAAAACACTCGAAGTTTAGTAGGGTACGGAGTTTGAAATCTGATCTTATTTTGCTTTAATTCTCACTTTACTTCGGAGTATTCTTTGCGTTTCTGGAGGACCGCGCGGGGGGAGGGGAGAATCTTGGTCGAAATATAGTAATTTTTCCTCTAAAAACACTCTCTTCTTACCCCAGGCCCGTCGTACAATCTGCGCTTTGGAGCTGTACCGAAGGAATTTAATTATTATTCAGGTTGCTTTCTTTCCTAGGTAGGTTTTGAAACGAACGCGCAGTACGCTCTTTCGACTTCCAGCTACACAGCCGGGGGAAGATCCAGTGCGTCTCGCAATAACTTTCCAACAAACTCCGTCATAGACGCGCCCACCGCTCCATCGGGAACGTTGTAGATTCTGATATTTTTTCCGCCGTCATCTTTCCTCCAAGTCAAGCAGTTTACCTTCATGGTCATGTATTATTTTTATTGTCTTGCTCAGTATCCGCTCCACGTTTTGAACGCGATCATCCACCTTCTCAATGCGAGTCTCTGCCACAGCAATTTTTTGATTAACGCTGGCGAGCTCTGGCTTAATATCACGAAGCTGCTGCTTTATATATTTCTGGACCTCCATTATTTCTTTCAGGATTTCGAAGACTTTCGCCGCTTCGACTGAACGAGGCCCGGCAGCCACCTCGCTAGCACGCGGTCGGGTTGGAGAGCCACTCGCTGCACTCCTCTCGGACGCAGTCACCGCAGTGTCGCTTTTTTTTTATATCCATCTCTTCTGCTCATTCTTACTCCTCTTTTCAGATAAAATATTTTTCGAAAAATATTATATTTGACGGGTTAATGGGGCTTAATACGCGTTTTTCCGGAGGGGCTAGTGACTTAAGTTGCCATTTTTACGATGACGTCACCGGAAAACCCAGATTTCATTTTTAAGCTCCTTCCTTCTAGCCTTACAATTTTCTAGATCTCAGTCAGAACCAAGTTTTTTGAATGTTCCCTAATCTTTTATTTTCTTTTTGACTAGATTTACAACAGCCTTTGTAAACCACAGTTGGTGTCCCCTACAGTACTTCCCGTCTCTTTGTAACGTACGTATGCAGAACTCCACGCAATTATCCCCTGAACATTTGCCCCATCTCTGACACACATTTCCTTGAGAACGTCTGTTCCCAATTACTGCTTCCAAGTTCCTTCCTGAGAGCCTCATTTCCCCCCTCCTCCAATTAATCTCCTTCCGAACTTGTCTGTTCCTATCCCGCTCCACTGCTATGGTAAAGGAGATAGAATTGTGATCACTATCCCCAAAATGCTCTCGAGAGATCTGACAACTTACCAGGTTCATTTCCCAATACCAGATGAAGTACAGCCTCTCCTGTTGCAGGTTTATCCTATGTTGAGTCAAGAAGCCTTCCTGAACACACCTAACAAACTCCACCCAATCTAAAACCCTTGGGCTAGGTAACTGCTCATCAGAGTTTCGGAAATTAAAATGTCCCACCCCAATAACATGGGATAATTACATGTGCATATGGGGCTTTAGGCATGGGTGCACACGTTTGAGGGATATCTGCTGATTTAGCAGTGTATCATCGAATATGTGACTGCGCACGGATTTGCAGGGTGTCGGTACATTTGGAGGCATAACAAACCTCAAGATTGTTTCATTTATAGATACATTATTGATAATTCTATAAATGCCTGAACACTAAACACTGCACTTTCAATTTAATTAAAGTGAAGGCAGCTATTTATATGCACTTTCTGAAATATTTTTTTTTCTCGGGAAAAACCAGTTGTGCATATAGTTCTGTCAGCGTGTTTGGGTTTGTACACGAAATTGGGTATATGCACTGATTTAAAGTCTGTCGTTGAATACGGTGTACGCAGCCATGTGGGGTTGCACTTGGAACCGGAAGAGCCGGTGGAAGTGGGGTTGTGATAAATCTTAAGATTACTTCATTTTCCATACTATTAATAAAAGCACTTTCAATTCTGACCTTTGTTCTGACTGTTTTCTAAGGAGAAGGCTGAAGTTGATGGACTGTTTGAAATTATTTTGCTCAACGATAATGTAATGTGCAAGTGGGGATGTCATTGGGTTCGCAGTTGTGCGCATTTGGGGCCATCCACAAATTTGGGGTTCGGCAAATTTTTCTGGGGCGTGTGAATTTAGGAATGTGCACAAATTTAGAGGCGTGTCGGCGAAAATTGGGGCATACGGATTTGGGGCTGTCGTTGGATTTGGGTGGCGGTGAGAAATCTCAAGGATTTATGTAAACTTTAATAATAATTGCACTTTGAAAGTTGAACTTGGTTCTTGCTTTACTTAAAAATCGCCCAAGCATTTTGTGGATTATTTCAAATTATTCTTGCTCTGGGATAATCTAATATGCATATGGGGGTGTCAGCAGGTCATTAAAACATGGCAGGCATAGACAGTTTTTAGGGGCAGTACACCAAAACCAGTAAATTGGATTTCAGAAAGGCAAAGCTTGTGCAAATGCAGCTGAGACATTAGAAGGCAAACTGGGCGTTTAATCAGTTGATCAAAAATGGGACCGAATTAAAGACGGAATACATGCACTGCAGGAGCCTTTTAATCCCAAGGCCAGGAGAAGTACTATCATCAACATATCAAAGTTCAAAGTAAGATTTATTATCAGAGTACTGTTACGTACCCGTGGGTATCTTGTACTTGTCACGTGACTGTGGTGGTGGAGCTATACTGGACCTAAGGTAATGGTCCTGTGATAGTGGAGTGACGTCATTTTCCAGCCAGTAGAGGTCATGTTTTTTTTCACACGGTATAAAAGGAGGACCGCTCCCTGTATGGAGGGGCAGGTCGTGGCTGGATTTGCCATTTTGCCTCCATGTTACTGCGTGGTCCAATATTATGACGCAGTTCCGTTGAAAGGTGGAGTAATATTTAATGCCTAAAGTTTAAAAGGTCATTGCCGGCAGTTTCTTTATAGTACTGCCAGTTAAAAATCAGTGCATAGTGAAGATCGGAGTTCGGGAGCTAAAAGATCGAGGAAAGTCAATTTCGACGGTGAAACAGGTTCGACCTTGTTTGACCCTCATTCGGAAGGAATTCGATGGCTGTGCCAGTGTTAGCTCCTGCAATAAAAGCAGGAAGGGTGGGGTACAATTTCGCCAAGGAAGGTCAGTGCCCTTAACCCATTTAATTTTCATCTTCGTAAATTCTCCGGGAAAAGTACATTTCGACTGGGAATCGCAACAATACGACGTGAAAGAGAATTTAAATCGTTTAAAAAAGTCTCTCCTTTAATGGACTGTAAGCATTTTAAACCTTCGCAGTACTTCTTTGAAGAACTGTTTTTGCAGCATCGCTTTAAGAACAGTTTTCGCTTTATCCTTTTAAGATCTGCTCAAGCTGCCGCACAACAGCTGATTTCCGGTTGCGTTAGTCGTTTGTTTATTTTTGAGGTTTGTTTTTCAGTGTTTTGTTTTATTTGTTATTAAAAAAAAAACCCTGCCTCACTTACATATTTATTGTTGCTGAATCCGTAACATAAATATGGGGGCTGTATCCGGGATCAACCATTGTTGAGTTTATATGCCTGTTATATTTTGAATCGGTGTTTTGGAAATGGGGAATGCTCGATTCTTTTGCTTGATTGGCTTGTGAGTGGCATTCGGCAACAATGAGTATTGATGATCTTCTGGCTTCGACAGACGCGGAGTTATTAGCGAACGCAAAAATAAATGAGGTGTTCTGAGATAGCTAGTAGATTGGAACTTAAAGGTATTTCGAGATCTACATCAAAGGCACTAATAAGAAAAATCGCGTCACACTATGTGGATTCGTATGATTTTGTTGAATCGATTTTAGAGTCGTTTCCAATAAGTAATCTAGAAATGCAGTTGCAAATCGAACAAATGAAGGTGAAACAAAGTAACGCAGAATTGGACCGTTCTAGGTTAGAAGCTGAAGATAAAAAGAGAAAATTTGAATATGCGATGGCGGAATTTAGGACTGGGAATCAGTCGCCTGATTTTAGATAACCGTTTGTTGTTAGTCAAGATATTAAATTGGTCCCTCCATTTAGTTAAACAGAAGTAGAAAGATATTTCCAACATTTCGAAACGATTGCTCAGATTTCAGAGTGTCCGAACGACAAATGGTCAGTGTTGATACAGAGTGTAATTAAAGGCAAAGCACAACAAGTTTACGCAGCTTTAACTGCTGCGCAAGCACTTGATAGCAAAGGAAAAGGGTGGATCTTAGAGATTATTAATTTGCAGCGCAGTTGAGAGCTGTGATATGTTGGTGCAACACATCACATGACGCTCAATAGAAAAACATTGAGGAGTGTGCACTTCCCATCCCCATACGAGCAATTTTGGCTGATCACAAACTGCAAAGGTACATAAATACTATTGATAACCCATGGGTGAAATTGACTCTTAAAATATGGAAAACTACAGTAAAAGAATATAATCTAGAAGGGGATATTGCAATTCTTAAATGGTGTGCATATGACTCTCATTTTACACCAAATAAATTGGATGCTAGATTTATGAACTGGACAGCTAAAGGAATAACAGTTCTTTGCAACATAAAGAAAGAAGGAACACTGTTCAGTTTTGAAATGCTTAAAGAGAAACACTGCTTAGAAAAACAAGATTTTTATCGATATTTACAGATTAAAATATAATTTTCGATATGTTAACAAGACGCCTAGAACTGTACCCAAGGTAGAGCTCTTTAAGAAAGCATATAATGCAGATAATGGTAGTAGAATCATTTCAAGCATGTATAAGGGGGTTGTCAAATATTAAAACTCATTCGACTTCGTACATTAAAACAAAATGGGAGAAGGAAGGAGGGATAATTATATCTGAGGAAGAATGGACAACAATATGTAGGTATCAATGGAAGTGTACCAGTTCACGGAAATGGAGGGAGTTTGGATGGAAAAAACTTGATAAGATGTTTTATTACACCCACTGAGAAATTCCATTATGATAGTAACCTCCCTGTTCGCTGAAAAAATTGTGGATATCAAAATGCAAATCATTATCATATTTTTGGACTGCCCTGTTATCAAAAACTATTGGAGGGGGATGCACCATGCCCTGCAAGACATCTTTAAACGTGAAATACCCTTAGAGAGTAAGACCATATATTTTCGATATATACCTCAAGAATGGTTGAAAAGAGATAAATATTTAATGAATATACTGTGGGTGGCTGGTGAAAAGACTCTTCCTAGGAAATGGTTATCACAGGAGATCCCAACTTTAAATACATAGATGGAAATTACAATGGACATTTTCAAAATGGAGAAGGTAACGACATCTGTTAATCATAAGCTGGAACAATTTGATTCATACTGGGAAAATGGTTTAACTACATAATGCCTCCTAGGCCTGATTTTATTCCCATAAATCAATGAATCAATTATTAAAAAAAGATCACTCCCTACTTGTACGCAGTTCTTTCCTTTTGTTTGTCTTTTTTTTTCTTTCCACTCTTTTCTATAAGTGTCTAGCTTAGATAAATACTTTGTGGAGATTTGTGATATATATATGGTTATATGATATATATCTACAATATCTGAAATACATTTTATGGAAACGTTTGTTTAATGATTAACTTCAATAAAAAATAAATAAATTACAAAAATAAATAGGTCAGGTGACAGAGGTATGTGTTGGGGAGCACTTCGGGTCCAGTGATCACAATGCCTTTAGTTTCAATATAATAATAGAGCAGGATAGGACTAGACCCAGGGTTGAAATTTTTGATTGGAGAAAGACTAACTTTGAGTAGATGCGAAAGGAATTAGAAAGAGTGGATTGGGACATTTTTTACGGGAAGGATGTAATAGAGAAATGGAGGTCATTTAAAAGTGAAATACTAAGAGTAAAGAATCTTTATGTTCCTGTTAGGTTGAAAGGAAAGGCTAAAATTTTGAGAGAGCCTTGGTTTTCAAGGGACATTGGAATCTTTGTTAGGAAAAAGAGGGATATCTACAATAAATATAGGCAGCATGGAGTAAATGAGGTGCTCGAGAAATCTAAACAATATAAGAAGAATCTTAAGAAAGAAATTAGAAAAGCTAAAAGAAGATACGAGATTACTTTGGCAAGTAAGGTGAAAAAGTATATCCGAAAGGTTTCTACAGTTATATTAATAGCAAAAGAATAGTGAGGGATAAAATTGGTCCCTTAGAGAATTAGAGTGGACAGCTGTGTGTGGAGCCGAACGATATGGGGGAGATTTTGAACAATTTATTTTCTTCGATATTCACTAAGCAGAAGGATATTGAGTTGTGTCAGGTAAGGGAAACAAGTACGGAAGTTATGGAAACTATTGCGATTAAAGAGAAGGAAGTACTGGCGCTTTTAAGGAATATTGAAGTGGATAAATCTCTCGAATCTTGACAGGATATTCCCTAGGACCTTGAGAGAAGTAGGTGTAGAAATAGCAGGGGCTCTGACAGAAATGTTTCAAATGTCATCAGAAACAGGGATGATGACGGAGGATTGGCGAATTGCTCATGCGGTTCCATTGCTTAAAAAGGGTTCTATGAGTAAACCTAGCAATTATAGGCCTGTCAGTTTAATGTCAGTAGCGAGTAAATTAATGGAAATTATTATTAGAGATGTTATATATAATTGTCTGGATAGACAGGGTCTGATTAGGAACAGTCAGAATGGATTTGTGCGTGGAAAGTCATGTTTGACAAATCTTATTCAAATTTTTGAAGAGGGTACGAGGAAAGTTGACGAGGGTAAAGCAGTTGATGTTGTCTATATGGACTTCAGTAAGGCCTTTGACAAGTTCCGCACGGAAGGTTAGTTAGGAAGGTTCAATCGTTAGGTATTAATATTGAAGTAATAAAATGGATTCAACAGTGGCAGGATGGGAGATGATAGAGAGTAGTGGTGGATAATAAGACATACATGGTAAATGGTAGGGCATTGAAGAATGCAGTAGTTCCCATTGATCGAGGAATAATGGTGCATAGTTCCCTAAAAGTGGAATCTCATGTTGATAAGGTGGTGAAGAAAACTGGCCTTTATAAAAGAGAGCATTGAGTATAGGAGTTGGGATGTAATGTTAAAATTGTCCAAGGCATTGGTAAGGCCGAGTTTAGAGTATTGTATGCAGTTCTGGTCACAGAATTATAGGAACGATGTCAACAAAATAGAGAGAGTACAGATAAGATTTACTAGAATGTTACCTGGGTTTCAGCACCTAAGTTACAAGGAAAGGTTGAACGTTAGGTCTTTATTCTTTGGAGCATGGAAGGTTGAAGGGGTTATTGATACAGGTATTTGAAATTATGAGGTGTATAGATACAGTTGACATGGATAGGCTTTTCCATTGAGAGGAGGGGAGATTCAAACAAGAGGACATGAGTTAAGAGTTAGGTGGCAAAAGTTTAGGGGTAACACGAGGGTGAATTTCTTTACCGAGAGGCTGGTAGCTATGTGGAATGAGCTTCCAGTAGAAGTGGTAAAGGCGGGTTCGGTATTGTCATTTAAAGTAAAAGTGGATAGGTATATGGACAGGAAAGGAATGGAGGGCTATGGGCTGTGTGCGGGCCAGTGGAACTAGGTGAGAGTAAGCGTTCAGGACGGACTAGAAGCGCCGAGATGGCATGTTTCCGTGCTGTAATTGTTATATGATTATATGGTTATAAAAGCTGCCATTCTTTATTCTGATTCATGTTATGCATTTGGGATAGCTCATGACTTTGGGCAATTGTGGAAAAATTGAGGATTTTTCACCTGTCCGGGGAAGCGGTTAAACGCGCCTCCTTCGTACTGAACCGTTTGGAAGCTATACAGTTGCCTCAGACTTTAGAAATAACTAAGTGAGAGGCACACACCTCAGCCAAGCATGATGTCTCCAAGGGAAATCCGTTTGCAGACATGGTAGCAAAACAGATGGCCCTTCAGTGACAACTTGTTCCACAGACTCCTCGGGATGAATAGGGAGTGAAGGAGCTCCCCGTGTGTATTGACGTCTAGCAGTCGCAGGAAGCCAAAAATCTTGTCTCACAGCAGGAGAAATGTGCCTGAGCCAATCTGCATATTACCAGAATCGCGGGCAATGGCATCACCCAGACGGCCGAGTATTGTGCCCGCATAGTTTATTTTTGCCCCCGGCTCGCCTGGCATATTGCCAGGCTCACATGGCAAAAGAGGGCTGTAGCATGCCATTACTCAACAATGGTACGCCCCAGGGATAACAGTAACTATCGAGAAGGTACTTAGTATCGAGAACTATCGAGAACGTGCTTAGTTTGCCAGCAAAACAATAGAGGAAAGAAACATGCTAGATTTGATCACCTGCCCCAACCGGAAATGTCTTTTGGAAACCTGAAAATTGTCTTTGTATATATGCCTGCTGAAAGCAGGTTTAAGTATATATTGGTAATAGTAGACAGGTTTTCCAGATGGGCCGTGGCCTATCCAACTAGGATGGACGATGCAGGAACTGTGGTGAACATATTGATGAAGGAAATTATGCCTAGGTTTCTATTTCCCGAAGGGATAAATATGACAAGGGAAACCATTTTACAAATAAATTAGTAATTTTATTTACTAATAAATTTATTTACTGCAGGAAGCTTTGGGGTTGCAGTAGAAATTGCATATCCACTACCAGCCTCAGTCCTCATGTATGGTGGAAAAAGCAAACGGAGAAATAAAAGTGGATTCGACAAAATTTTGTCAGCAAAACGGTCTCGGACGGCCAGAAGCAATGCCCTTGGTAACATACACTCTGCGAAATCAGAAGAATTTCAGAACTTACCCCTCATATAATTTTCATGACCTACGAGAACAGGAGCTAAGCTTCCCATGACCCGAGAAGACGTAGCACTAATATGGAATGATGAGAAGACACTGAAATACGCACCAGCATTCTGTCGGGAAGCAGGGAACTTGTATGAAAGGATCCGGCAAGCCCGGCAGCTTTAGTTGAAGGTAACATGCATCCGTTTAAGCCGGTAGATAGAACATATGCGAGATCTATCAATAAAGATTCTTTCTCTCCCAGGCTGCTGAGGACGCGTACAGCCGTTAAGGTGAGGGAGAAACCTGATTGGATCAATGTCACCAGGTGCAAGTTGCACCACGACGAGGACGAAATAAAACACTAAACAAGTGACATCTTCACCGAGAGAGAGAGGAACAGCGCTGAGAACCAGTACCCAAGTGTTATTGAGAGACTGGAAAAGAAATCTATTTTAACCTGCACCTCATGTTATATATATAGTAACTAATTATTAACAAACTATATACTCAATAGAGGACCGACATGATGGAAGTAGTGACAATAATTATATTGGGGGTGGGATTGAAGGATTTTCCTGACTACAGCCCCTCTTTTACGGCTTCAATGCCCAGGTCTGCTTAGCGATGGCAGTTCATTGTGTCATACAACCATGCATTCGCTGGGCCTGTGCCCGAACAAAGTCAAAGTCAGGGAAGACGGTAGCATTACTCTATGCGCAATCTCACATCAGCGAAGACAGGAAAAAATGGGGACAGTTACGTTGAAGACGTAAGTTGTACTTATATTGTTGGTGCCACGGAAAACATAACTGACTTAGGTCAGCACATTCTGGAGAAGCTTAAGGAGATTAAGAAGTTGGGAGAACAGCTCGAAAAGTTTAACAGCGGAGGATCTTGGTGGGAAGGAGTATAGAAATGGTTTTCCGGCTGGGGAAGCTGGATAACGCGTGGAATAATTATAATGGTAATGCGATGTGTTGGAGGGTGCTGGGTATGTGGAGCACTGAGGTTGTTTATGTTATCAGTTGATTAAGAGGACTTTGTCAGGCCCGAGGGTGTCCCGATGATATCCCAGATGGTAAAAGATAAAGCTATCAAGGAGCACTGGTGGGGTGAAGATGTGCACCCCGAGAATGAAAGACCCCTTCCCTATGTATATTAGCCCCCTTATGAGGAAGAGTAGGAAATACCACCGTAAGAAATGTTAATCTAGAAGATTATCAAGAAGGGAACTGTGGAAGAAAAATAGTAAGACATTGTGACGAACGTTAAGGGGGTAATGACCTTCTTCTAGTATGTGAATTCAAATGCTGTAATCACTTATCTGCGACTAATGTACACCGTGTGACTGAAATGGGCTTTGTAGACGGGATGGGAAAATAACTATGTGCTTCCTTGTTCTAAGAATCTCACATGTCTGCGTTTGGGAAAGCCTGATATACTGTCCTGAGAACTAACATTTGAGAAAATGTTTAATCGCTCAAGGATATGTAGTGCAACTTCGCTATTCTAACGAGTTGTATTTGAAGTTCAAACACGAGGAAATCTCTTACTATCTTTCCTTTTGGTTAGTCCTGACGAATGATCTGGGCCCGAAACGTCGACAGTGCTTCTCCATACAAGAGGTTGGGGTGCTTTGAGTCTCGACACTCAAGGCTTGGTACAGGCGGGTCAACCGGTTGAAGATTAGGTAGAAGTGAGTGGAGGGGGAGGGGAGTGCTCCAAAGTATAGGCAATCCTGCTGGCCAACTCCTCGCTAATAGAAGGATCGCTCCCTCCTGTACTCTCCCGGAGCTCGAGTCCCGCCCGGCTCCAGGCTGCACTGAGCTCCGGCTGCGACTTCAACTCAGACTCCAGATGGGACAGAAGCGTGTCTATATGGCTGTCTCCGTCCTCCCCCGGATTCCCCGGCTCCCGCCAGCGGCCAGGAACCCATCCCAGGGGGGACGTATTGTCTGAGAATTTCAGGAGACGGCCGCAGAGGGCGGGAAGGGAGATCCCTGTTGAGTTAAGGAGAGAGAGAAGGACTAAGGATCATGTCGAGGAGGTAAGGTTTCAAGAGAGCAATGGAGATGGGGATGTACAGGGGAGGAACTGGTAACATCAGGGCGTTTGCGACAATGTGACAGGTCTGCATGCGGCTGTATGTTAGTACGAAGTAACACACACAAAATGCTGCAGGAGCTCAGCAGGCCTGGCAGCAACGATAGGGAATTAAATACTGTTGACTTTTCAGGTCGAGATCTGCCCTGCTGAGTTCCTCCAGTATTTTGTGCGCGTTACTCTCATGTCTCTCTCCTCCGCTTATTACCGTCCTGGTATCTATCGTCGCCTCGTCTCTTTAACTCCGCTGGTGTCTCCACCTCCAATCTCTCTCCCTTCTCTTGTTACGTACCCCGTAACTGGGTGTCTGACCAGCAGAGAAAGAAGAATCCGTTGGAGTCTGGTGGTACTATATTCAAAAGTGTTTATTAGTAAAATAAGCAAAACAATACCAATAATGCAAATATACATATAACACAAGTTAGCAATAATAAACCTAAAAGTGTAGGAATAATAATAATAAACAAGCTCTGTCGATGTCTAGGGGAAAATGAATTGTCATAGAAAACGATAAAGTTCAGTTTAGTTCAGTTCATGAGCGCTGAGGTAGTTGTGGTTGTTGTGTTGTAATCGTTGGAGAGAGAGAGAGCGAGCGAGATTAAACAGCTGCGACAGGCAGACTTTTCCGTGGGTTTCGTTTGATTCCGTTGCACCGTTGTGGTCATTCAGCTATGACCCCTCCGTCCTTCAGCCTGACCGTTCTTCTGTGGTGGACTCGTCACTCTGGCATGAGTGGACACACATACAAGTCCCCACCGGCCCTGCTGCAACACTATGAGTTTTACTGACCGATCTCCTGGCTCGGTCTCCGAAGCCCCCACCTTCCTTGTGGGTTCACAACCCTCAGTCAGGGTCCACTGGTGTGTCTGAAAGGTGTCTCTCCATACCTGTCTTTTTACCCCCACTAACTCAGCTATCAATCAATTTTGAATGACTGTGTCCATCAAACCAGCCCACTCCTGCAGTCCACTGAGGAATGTTAATGAGCAAAATAGTAGAAGATAAATAACCCTTGCAGAAGTCATAATACAGTAAATCAGCAGTCTGTCCCCCCTCTCTTATCTGTAGCAGATATTCGTGCATGTTTTCCATCTCTCTCTCTCATGAGCAGCATAGCAACAGTAATGGTTCGTGGTTCTCGGGGGAGGGGGGGAATGGTTAACTCTGCACCCCATTGTCCATCAGATCTATTCATCACTCATAACACTCTTATCTCTCAGATAATTCCAAATCACTTCTCCCGCACCAGATCTCTCTCTTTATCGGAGCTTACCTCCCTATCAAAGGACCCCCTGGACTCTCTCCCTGGACATTTTCCCCCGCCTCCATGTCATCCTAATCTCTGTATACCACCAGTCTCTTTCTCCTCCACGCCCTCCTCTCCCTTCAGTCTCTCTCTATCAGATTCTCTCTCCTCTAACTCTTCCTTCCCTCGTTCTCCCTCTCTCACTCTCTCTATCTCCCCGTTTTTTCTCTGCCCCAGACTTTATTTCTCTCTCTTTCTACACTGTGCCATCCCGAGCCACATCCCCATATATTCCTCTCCCATTCTGTCACTCACCAGAGTCTCACTCCATAGCGTCTCCTCCACGACGCTCTTCCCTCTCTACCCATAACTTACTCTCTTGCCTCTCGCTCCCCAATCCCTCATTGTGTCCTTCCAGTCATTCTCTCGCCTTCGACTCTCCCTGATTTCTCCCCAACCTGTCTTTTTCTCTCGTCTTTCTCCTTTCCCAGTCTCTCTCTCCCACTCTACAGTCTGGGCTTTTTCCACAGTCCTTCTGTTTCGACCCTTCAGTTTCTCTCTTAACCCCAATGCCCTTTTGTCACTATCTCTCGTACCCCATTCTTTTTACTCCGTCACTCCACTGGGCCTTCTTTCTCCCATCCTTCCCTACCACGTTCTTCTCCCTCCCCTCACCCAATTTCTCTTTCCCACCAGCCTCTCTCCTCTCCCCGTCCCACTGTCATCCCTCAACCTCTCTTTGCCATATTTGTCGCTTCTTTTCAATATTTTTCATCTTCCACACTCTTCCTTACCGCATTTTCCATCTCCCCCAATCTCTCTCCATCATTTTGCTCTCCATGCCCTGACTCTATCCTCCTCTCTCTGTCCTCTCAACCTCCCAGTCCAAGTCTCCCCCTCACCCCTCTTTCAACACCCTCTCTTTCTCTACCCGTCTTTCTCACTGCATCTCTTTCTCTCCCCGTCTTTCCTACACCCGCCTCTCTCCCCGTGTATATTCCCTCCAACATCGCCCGGTCTCTCACGTTGTCTCTTCTTTTCCCAAGCTTCTTTCACTTTTCCGATTTCTCTCCCCTATTTCTTCCCCCGTGCAGCTGTCCCATTCTGTCTCTTTCTGTGATCCAGCTATGTCTCTCTTTCTCTACAGAGTAGTCCCCCTTCCTCTCTCCATCTGCTTCACCCAGCTCTTAATGCCTGTGAAGTTCCGTTCTCTGGACTGAACTCCAGGACTATTTTTCTGATCGGCAATAGTGTCTCTGTTTCACCCATTGAAATGGTGGGAGTGGTATCCAAGAATGAACACGGGGCGAGATTTAGTGCCGGACAGTGAGGTGGGAAGAAACGAAACATGTGTGAATGAGACTGATAGTGGTGCCGGTGGGGGCTTGAGAACGGGAGTGAGGGGGAAAGGAAGTGTTAGAATGAGAGTGGAAAAGCGAATTCAGAAGGGGTTAAGAGAGGATGGAGGGTCGAGGAAGGGAGGGCGATTATGTGCTGTGTGAAAGAATGGTGAGGGATGGGGGGACGGAGACTGTGAGCGGACTCTGGAGTGAGGAGGGAAGCCGAGTGTGAGGGAGCTGCACCAATATCAGACTGGGGTTTGTGGAGTTTAATTCTCTCTGTCTCACTCACAGTAACCGAAGATGCAGGAGCCGAAAGGACTGAGGTTCCTTATTCCTTCTCTTTCCAACAATTCCTCTTGTTTCTGAACCTCAGGACAAGTCCCTGTTGCCCTGAAAGGATCCGTTCGCCGCTCCTTCTGCCCGCTCTTTCTGTACCCGAGCCTCCGAACAAGTCTCTAACCGCCGTTCTGAAAGGGTACGTTAGTCATTCGGTGCTTCTTCCGCCCATAGTAACTTACTTTCGCCAACTCAGACATTCTCATCTCTCTCTCTGTTTCTCTCTCTCTCTCTCTCTCTCTCTCTCTCTCTCTCTCTCTCTCTCTCTCTCTCTCTCTCTCTCTCTCTCTCTCTCTCTCTCTCTCTCTCTCTCTCTCTCTCTCCATCTATCTATCTCACTCCTCACCCCTCTTTCCCTTCGTCTTTCCCCGCTTCCGCTCTCTCCTTCTCTCTCTGTCACACACACAGTACACCATGGTCATGCCTTTATACTTGATCAGGGCAATTCTGTGTTTTAGCGCCCTTTCTTTGCACACTTAAAACTGGGAAAAGTCAGCTTCTAAGGGACCATCTGTGGAAAGTGAACCGACAAACTGAACAGTTAAGTTCACTCTTTTGTTTTACTTTACATGTTCCCAGACGTGTAGAACTTCGGCTGCATTTTCTGCCTGTGTTTCACATATCCACGTCTGTACATTATAACGTGAGTAACAACATAAGAAGTAGGAGCAGAGTCGGCCATCTGGCCCGTCGAACCTGCTCCGCCATTCAATAAGAGCATGGCTGATCTGAAGATGGACTCATCTCCACCGACCTGCCATTTCCCCATAACCTTTAATTGCGTTAATATGAAAAAATCTATCCCACCTCGTCTTAAATATATTTACCTAGGTAGTCTCCGCTGCTTCATTAGGCAGAGAATTCCATGGATTCTCCATTCTCTGGGAAAAGCAATTGCTCCTCATGTCCATTTCAAATCTACTCTCCTGAATGTTGAGGCTATGTCCCCTAATTCCAGTCTCACTTACCAGTGAAAACATCTTTCCTGCCTCTATCTTATCTATCTCTTTTATACTTTTGCTGGAGTTTAGTTTTTACGAACTTCCTGGAGATGCTTCCTTTAATTATGTCAACACGCTTACAAGTTGTATATTCCGTATTTTTATGGCATTGATTTTTTTTTCCATTTCGCTGTTAATAATCTTTTTTCTCTTTCACTGAAGCCTGGCACTTTCATGCTGACTTGTCATTTTCTTTCTTCTACTCGGGTGAAACAATCGACTTCAGCATCCGCTTTCACTATGCCACATGCGATCTGAGATTACTTTAATCGCCAGACTCCACCCTCTCACGCTCTAGGCAGGTGTTTCCAATATGCCTGGGACCAATACCATTTAGCAAAGGGTCCGTGGACCTCAGATTTGGAATCTCTGCTTCTCGGCGAAGAAGGCTTGAGTTAGCTATCTTTTCCTGACAACTCTGACCAAAAACTGGTAATATTTCCGAGAATCTTCTCTGCACCATCTTCAGCTTAACCCCTGCTGTATTGGCTGACAAGTCCTGCGAAGAATACTTCGTTAGATACCACCGGGGGCATGTACAGAACAACCAGAAGATGACCGCTTCATCAACGATGAGAATTGTCACAAACACAGTTTTCCCCTTTCTATCTACGTATGTGTCTCCCTTCAGTAAAATGTGTGCCTGTATCCAGAGGTCACTCTGTACTGGAGATTATCGACAACACCACGTCTTGCCGTGCAATTCCGTGTACCGAGCTTTCACGGTAGTTCCTAGGCAAACTGCTTCAGTTCATCTATATCATACTGTACGGAACGCGATCACATTTGTGTCAGCTGCAGGCTTACCGACCACGTCAACAACATTGTAACTCAAATCGTTAATATAGATGACCAACAGCTGTGAGCTCGGATTTGATCCCTATAGAACAGTACTGGCCTCTGGACTCCAACAGATTTCTTGAGAGCAGGCCTGAATTTTGTTACCAACACAGTGCATCTAGGCCCGCACCCAAGCACTATAGGTTGCAGAGTTGGGTTTAACGCGGGATTAAGGCGTCAAATCTGACGGAAATGGAATTACAAGCAGAGCAGACAAGCGAGGAGCAGTAAACGTGACGTACTTGGATTTTCAGAAGGCCTTTAACAAGGCGTCGCATATGAGGCTGCTTAGCAACATAAGAGCCTGTGGAATTGCAAGGAAGTTAGTAGCGTGGGTGGAGCATTGGCAGATCGACAGAAAACGGAGAATGGTAATAAAGGGATCATATTCTGGCCGGCTGCCGGTTACCAGTGGAGTTCCACAGGAGTTGGTGTTAGGACCACTGCTTTTTACGATGTATGTCTGTGATTTGGACAACGGCATTAATGGATTTGTGGCTGAATCTTCTGCTGATACAAAGATAGATGAAGGTGCGTGTAGTATTGAGGAAACAGAGAGCCTGCAGACAGAGTTAGATAGTTTAGGGGAGCGGGTAAAGAAGTGGCAAATGAACTACAATGTTAGAAAGTGTGTGATCATGCACTTTGGTGGAAGAAATAAATGGACAGACTATTATTTAGATGGGGAGAGAATTCAAAACGCAGAGATGCAAATGGACTTGGGAGCCCTTGAGCAAGATACCTGAAAAATTAACCTCCAAGTTGTGAAGAAGGCAAATGTAATGTTGGCATTCGTTTCCAGATCTATATAATATAAGCGCAGTGATGTAATGTTGAGGCTCTATAAGGCACTCGTGAGACCACACTTAGAGTATTGTGTGAAGTTTTGGGCTCCTTATTTTAGAAAGGATATACTGACACTGGAGAGAGTTCAGAGTCGATTGACGGGAATGATTCCAGAAATAAGATATTTACGGTACGATGAACATCTGGTAGCTGTTGGGCTGTATTCCTTGAGTTCAGAAAAAGAGGGGGAATCTCAAAGAAACATTCAGACTGTTAAAGGCAAGAACAGATTAGATATGACAAAATTATTTCCCACGGTACGGGATTCTAGGACAAGAGGCCACGACTTCAGGATAAAGTAGCTCCTTTTACAACTAAGATGCAGAGAAATTACTTTACTTAGAGGGTGGTAAATATGTGGAATTTGTTGGTACAAGCGGCCGTGGAGACCACGTCACAGGGTGTATTTAAGGCTCTTCATTAGGTGGGACATCAAAGTGTATGGGCTGAAACCATGGGAGTAGGAGTGACTGGAAGAATTGAGTCAGCCCATGGTTGAAGAGCAGAGCAGACTCGATGGGCCAAATGGCCTACTTTGGCTCCTATATCTTCTGGTCTGAAAGAAAGACTAACCGTGCAAGAGACTCGGTTTGAGCCGCTCAATTTACTTGTCAAACTGTGTCGAGGTAGGACGATTTCAGCCTGAAATGCCGTGATTTTGCGAAAGATACGTGTGGTGTCACCGGCTGAAATGTAAGCCAATGTTCCGCGAGTTGTACTTGTTCAATAGGCATGACAGAGTGCATTAATTTAAGGAAGGCTGTGAGTTTATTTCGGCAATCCGTGAATACACATCCTACAATAGTCACGTACAGTCATGGCGGCTGTGTCTCAGGGAAGTGTACCCGGGCATGTACCGTCACATCACTGAGGGCCGCAGTTTGATTGACACCCCACAATCAATCTATCACGGAGAAATACCTCTGATACTGTTTGAAATAATATCCCCGTTGTTGGAAGACGTCTACGCCCACACATAAATCATTAGTGTGATTATGTTTTGCTGTACTTGGTGTTTCGCAATTAAATCTCTGAACTGAAAGCAATCTGCTCCAGCTGTCGTCATCTGTTTTTCACATTTTTAAATCTCTATTAGGTCCCCTTAGAGATCTCGCATGATATAAAAACTCTGGAAATATGTACCGTAGCTTCAGTATTTCATTCGGAGGGACTGCCTGCGGCATTTCGGCATACATTGCTTCACATACAAAATGATTTACGATTATTACAGAGTTGTCAGAGTACTGTACGTGATCGTCGCCATCATTGGAGCTCCTGGTAAGCGATTATTGCATTTTGCATAAAACCGTATGTGAATTAGTTGGGGAAAATCTATGGAGTATACTTAAACAAATAATTTGTAATATTTTGCCTTTGTGTAATAATTTATCATATATGGTGGTGGTTTTCAGAAAAGGAGAATACAGGGGAGTTACTGACAGTGAATAAAACGTGCCGATATTTAATGTAACGATCGTTGTGGAGGGAAGGGAATCCCAGTCCATGAGTTAAAACAGTCAATGGGCGAAAACACAGAAGCTACAAACGGGTCGCAAAGTCAAGGAGTTAAAACCTTGTTTGAAATATCGAAGGCACTGAGGAGAATCAACGTGGATTCAGCAAGAAGCTGTAGACAGTTATGACCACAGTCCCATCCAGCCCGCACATTTCCTGCCGGCTCTGACCCGTCCATTGCCTTGGGAAGACAGCCAGCATTATCAAGCGCAGTTTGATCATTCCGATCATCCTTTTTCTCCACACTCCCGCAGCCAGTGGATCCAAAACACGAATCACCAGTCTCCGGGACTGCTTGTATCCTACTCTAATCAGAGTCTGGTACAGACCTCTCAAGCGCTGAAAGACGAAGTGAACTTTTAATTTCCTAATCCACCTCATCGGTGCCCTTGCACATGTTCTTATCCATACATAGCTCGTTCTCCGTCAGTGCAAACCGATATTTTGGAACTCGTCCTTCTTTGACAGCGTAAGTGCAACTTTTGAATGGCGTGATATGTCGTAACGGCTCGCAGAGCAAGAGTTTGGTTGGATTTTGGAAGATGTGACAATAATAAACAAAAGTTATTGCAATGAATTGGCAATCGAGTTTGGTAAAGCTACGTTAGTTCGTGAGGGTGGTATCTGTGGAGATGGTTAAGTAATATTCTGTTGTTTGGACCTTTGGAAGACATTTGCTGATACCTCGTAGAAACGATGTTATTGCGTGAAGTAAGCAGGTGGGTCTCATAGACTGAAATGTGGTAACGACTGGAACCTATGCTTTGAAATAACTGGGACTGGCAAGCAGTGGCCATCATGTACCGTCGGGATCAGCGTTTCGCTCCCAGCTGTTCATAATGTACATTGACCACTAGGTTCAGGAATCCAATGCAGAATTTCCAACTTTGATGTTCAGCACCCAATCTGTGGAATTATGAGCGCACAAGTGTCACAAGCATTCATAAATAATTTGGAAGACTGAGTGCATCGCATTAAGTGTTTGATTGGACAGAGTATTTTCATTACTGTGACTGAGTGCGAAATCTTGATCATGACCGGAGTCCGAGTTTCTAAGTACGTCTGATAATAAAGGCAAACATCAAACTGTTATGAAGGCGAACAGTGCATCGGCTTTCAGTGAAAATTTCTCCAGGTACTGGGTTCGGAATGCAGGAATAAAATACGTTTGTACGTTGGCGACACCACACCTGGTGTCAAAAGAATGATGTGTCAGAGAACGGGTGTATCAGCATTTCTGTATGGGAATTCTGTGATGCTCGGATTAACAAGGTCCACACTCATCGGAGGTAGACGCACTGGCTGAGTTCTCATTGGAATATATCGCCAATTTGAGTAGCACTTTGTCAACCTGACCTGGCTGTGGATCTAGGGTGTGGTACGCCAGTTACACGCATTCTGGTTGAACACTTTCACGCTCAGCTGAGGGATCCCTTCACACAGAGATCCTGACATTGACTTGCAGATGGAGAACTTTGCTGAATATACTTGATATAATGGGAAAAAGGCTTCAGACACAACAATGGTAAAGGAATATGGGCGCGTGTGAACTTAAGTGCTATTGAATAACAGCACATGTTCAATGGACCAAATGGCGATTTATTGTCTCTATTATTCAGGTTTTCGTCATTTTGTCCTGATCTATTCATTTTAAAACCTATTATAGAGTTACGGTTATAATCTCCGCCATCGGTACCTCATTTGGTAACAACATTTCGCAGAAGGATTGGCGTACTCGTACACCGAAAATAAACACCCATTTGCAGCCTGCAGAAGCTCAAAAGACGTTATCACTAGGTTTAGAATGGGATTGTGTACTGACGTTCGAAGTTATATTCGAAAACAAATAATAACACTCATTGCGTGTTACTGACCAGAGTAAATTACCAGGCGCCCTGACTGTGCATGACTGAGTAACGCACCAAACGACCACGATGGCAGCAGCAGAAGTGACCATGTACTTCTGGCAGTGTTTCACAATAAAGAATTGGTTGGTTGGTCATGAACTGTAGTAGATCCCCTGAGCCAGTGACCGTGAATTTCTGGAAATGTCTGTCACTATAGTTTTTATTTCACCGGGGTTTGCACAGAACCATATGGGTCAGCCGACGGCTGTGAGAATGGTTCTCACGCCGCCGTTATGCTCAGTGCGGTTCCAGTTCAATAACGGATGCTGTCTGCTGCCGAGCTCAAGAGAGCGCACGTCCTCTGTCTTCTCCTCCCTTCAGACACTCAGTCTCCACCAGTCCGTTTGATGATGTTATTCAAGGCTGAATGTGGAAATTCAATTGTTTCAGACACTGCAAGCAAGATTAAAGCTTCAAAGTGACCAACCTCCTCCTGTGCAGAAAATTTCTGTACTTTGGCTTAATTTAAATCCTTCGGAACCTTAGTTTAATAAGGAATTTTAATAAGGAATATGTGTAAGAAATTATTTTTAAACTTAACTGCACTCCAACTTTCCCGTTTTATCTTACCTGTCAATATTCAGTCCGAGATTTTACCCTCAATCGTGTGTTGCATAATCGACAGACTGTTCATTTGTCTCTTTCCAGTGAATTTATTGGCGATTGTTATCTTCTGCCGGGGAAAGTGCGGCCTCGCCACCTGCACCTCTCGCTATCTGGTTGCCATGGCAGTGGGGGATCTGTTGGTCATCATCAACGAAGTCATTTTGTTTCGTATCAATCATCAATTTCTTCCAGTGACTTTCCTGCACCTCACGCCTGTGTGCCGTCTTATTCAAGTACTGACAAACTCGTCAACAAACCTTTCTGTCTGGTTCACCGTCGCCTTCACCTTTGACCGATTTATCGCCATTTGTTTGCAGAAATTGAAAACAAAAATTTGCACTGGGAAAACGGCGGCTGTTGTGATATCAGTAATCTCCTTTCTGATTGTGTTAAAAAATGTTCCTCATTACTTCACACGGGAACCGTGGGTCATCTTCAACAACGTGGCGTGGGGCTGCAAGCAGAGGACAAATATTTCTCAAGAAATCATATGGTTAGCATGGGATTGGTTTGCAACATTTTTGTCTCCGTTGTTTCCTTTCGCTATAATCCTGCTGCTCAACGCTCTGACGGTCAGGCATATTTTAGTGGCCAGTCGGGTTCGTAAGGGGCTGAAGGGTCAGAGCAAGGGGGAGAACCAGAGTGACCCAGAGATGGAGAGCAGGAGAAGATCAATTGTTTTACTTTTCACTCTCTCCGGAACCTTCATAATACTGTGGTTGACGACCGTTTCAAACTTCTTCTATTCTCAGGCAAAAGGACCAGGAAGAGAGGGCAATGATTCTGAATTTATTTTTAACAATGCCGGCCATTTGCTAAGAAATATCAGCTGCTGCACCAACACATTTATTTATGCCGCCACCCAATCCAGATTTAGGAAGGAAGTGAAAAGCGCGGTTACCTACCCAGTCAACTCAGTGCTTCGATTCATTAAGAAAATCAGCAACTGACCGTAAACGATCAGTGGCTGAGGCGAGACCAAATCGTGTTGTTCCTATCAGTGATGTTCTTCGGCACTAGGTGGTGCTGCTGAGCAGAGCGTCCAGCCGGAGAACAGGCATCGTGATTAGCAAATCGCAATGATCTCTCCCGCTTTTAGCGCTTCCTATCAATCCCGGGCCCCAATATCGCTTACCCACAAATTCCAAGCGATGATCCTTTCACTTAATGACCAATACAATCACCGTACAGAGTCATTAACGGTCTTGCATATCAGTTGTCGATCTATTATCATCTCCACCATCGATTCGATTAAACTTTATTGTCATTGTACCGAGTACAGATACAAAGCCAAGTGAAATGCAGTTAGCATCTAACCAGAAATGCAAAGAATAGTGTTATTTATGAAATATTTGCATTTAAAAAATAAGTGCTACAGCACACAAATATAAAACTACTGAGAGTACAACATGGGTGCAGTACTGCTTAGAGCTGTGATGTGAGGTTCATCCTGCCTGTGGTTTTTTCACATGAGGGTTCAGATACTTACCGCAATTGCTCCTCAATATGCAAGAGTGACCATAGCAAGGTACCATATCCCAACATTTCCATCACTTTGTGGTTGTTAAGCGATTAATATATCAGTTCTTAATTTCACCATGCTGTTCTGTGCCTGTTCGTTATAAAGACCACTGCTAAGGAAATAATCGCTATAAGTCTCTTTGTCTACCAGGAAATTTGACATACCTCAGTCAGGTACTCCTTAACCTTCTCTGTTCCAAGGGAAAACCACATACATGGACATCCATTCTGTTTTCTTTGCTGAATTTATTCATTCCAGATCAACGTGTTGTTTCTGCACGCTCCAGAGTTTCAGATCCAAGACTGTACCGAGATTTCTGCTTTGGAGTAAACAATGTTTGCATAGCTTTGCCATGAGCTAATTTAATTCTGCTGCCAACAGGATGGCATTATTCTCATCGACTCAGTAACCCACATACTGTTACAATACTGTTACCACAAATGTTTTTTGTAAAATACATAAATGATCTGGATGATGAGGTGGTAAATTGGATTAGTAAGTATGCCGATGATACTAAGGTAGGAGGTGTTGTGGATAATGAGGTGGGTTTTCAAAGCTTGCAGTGAGATTTATGCCGGTTAGAAGAATGGGCTGAACGTTGGCAGATGGAGTTTAATGCTGAGAAGTGTGAGGTTCTACATTTTGGCAGGTATAATCCAAATAGAACATACAGGGTAAATGGTAGGGCATTGAGGAATGCAGAGGAACAGAGAGATCTAGGAATAACAGTGCATAGTTCCCTGAAGGTGGAGTCTCATGTAGATAGGGTGGTGAAGAAGGCTTTTGGAACGCTGGCCTTTATAAATCAAAGCATTGAGTACAGAAGTTGGAACGTAATGTTAAAATTGTACAAGGCATTAGTAAGGCCAAATTTAGAATATTGTGTGCAGTTCTGGTCACCGAATTATAAGAAAGATATCAATAAATTAGAGAGAGTGCAGAGACGATTTACTAGGTTGTTACCTGGGTTTCAGCACTTAAGTTACAGAGAAAGGTTGAACAAGTTAGGTCTCTGTTCATTGGAGCGTAGAAGGTTGAGGGGGGATTTGATCGAGGTATTTAAAATTTTGAGAGGGATAGATAGAGTTGACGTGAATAGGCTGTTTCCATTGAGATAGGGGAGATTCAAACGAGAGGACATGATTTGAGAGTTAGGGGGCAGAAGTTTAAGGGAAATACGAGGGGGTATTTCTTTACTCAGAGAGTGATAGCTGTGTGGAATGAGCTTCCTGTAGAAGTAGTAGAGGCCAGTTCAGTTGTGTCATTTAAGGTAAAATTAGATAGGTATATGGACAGGAAAGGAGTGGAGGGTTATGGGCTGAGTGCGGGTAGGTAGGACTAAGTGAGTTTCAGAGTTCGGCACTGACTAGGAGGGCCGAGATGGCCTATTTCCATGCTGTGATTGTTATATGTTATATCATCAAACTGCTCATGGCGTTGATCGTCCCATCCTACCCGTTTACCAACCACAGTCTGCTCCCAAAGTCCACCTTCTTCGTTATTACCAATCTTCATATCATCTGAGAGTTGCAAGTCGCAGCACCTGCAGTCAAATTAACGCCGTTGTATAATGTGCACAACATACTGCAGATGTCTACTACCGGCTCCCGTGGTATACCACTGGACCCGGATTTCCAACTGGAAACCGTCCTGGGTGGTCACAGCCTCCCATCAAATCAATTACAAGCCTATTCAGAAATATAAAGCTGCTATCCTTGATCATCCCGTCAGATAACTCATGAAATCCTTGTAGACTGTGTCAACCAGACTACTTTTAACATAGAAACATAGAAAACCTACAGCACAATACAGGTCCTTCGGCCCAGAAAGTTGTGCCGAACGTATTTCTACTTACAAATTACTCGGCTTACCTATAGCTCTCTATTTTACGAAGTTCCATGTACCTATCTAGAAGTCTCTTAAAAGTTCCTATCGTATCCTCCTCCACCACCGTTGCCACAGCCCATTCCACACACTCATCAAACTCTGATGTAAAAGACTTACCTCTGACTTCTCCTCTGTACCTACTCCTCAGAACTTCCTGTAGTGAGGCGACCAGAACTGAGCACAGTACTCCATGTGGGGTCTGACCAGAGCCCTATATAGTTGCAACATTACCTTTCGGCTCCTAAATTCATTTCTACGATTGATGACTGCCAATACACCATACGCCTTCGAAACAACAGAGTAAACTTGCGTGGCTGCGGTGAGCGTCCTATGGATTCGGACCACAACATCTCTCCGATCCTCCAGACTCTTTAATATTATATTCTGCCATCATATTTGACCTACCAAAATGAACTACTTCACATTTATCTGGGTGAACTCCATCAGCCACTTCTCAACCCAGGTTGGCATTCTATCAATGTCCCACTGTAACTTCTGACAACACTCCACACTAACCACAACACCTCCAACCTTTGTGTCAGCAGCCCTCCACTTCCACATACAGGTCATTTATAAAAATCAAGAAGAGGTGGGGTCCTTAAACAGTTCCCTGAGACACACCACTGGTCACCGACCTCCATGCAGAATATGACCCGTCTACAACCACATCTGGCTTGCCTTCTGTGGGCAAGCCAGTTCTGGATCCTTGTCTCCATGGATCCCATGCCTCCTTACTTTCTCAGTAAGCTTTGCATGGGGTACCTTATCAAATGCCTTGCTGAAATCTACATACACTACATCCACTGCTCTTCATTCATCAATGTGTTAAGTCACATCCTCAACGTATTCAATCAGGCTCGTCAGGAACGACCTGCCGTTTACAAATCCATGCTGACTACAACTAATCATATTATGCTTCTCCAAATGTTCATAATGCCTGCCTCTCAGTATCTTCTCAATCAGCTCAGCAACAACTGAGGTAGGACTCACTGGTCTATAATTTCCCGGGCTATCTCTGCTCCCTTTCTTGAATAAGGGAACAACATCCGCAACCCTCCAATCCTCCGGAACCACTCCTGTCCCCATTGATGATGCAAAGATCATCGCCAGAGGTTCAGCAGTCTCTTCCCTCGGCTTGAGTACATTTTGTCCGGTCCCGGTGACTTACCTAACGATGCCTTCCAAAAGCTCCAGCACATGCTGTTTCTTAATGTCTACATGCCGTCGTATCTGTGAACATATTCAAAACATTCCAAACAGTGATTGATACGTTTGTGGCCTAAGGTAGAAGACGTCAATTTCAGAAAAACTATCACATTTATTATTCATATTCCCCTGGTGTTGCCACCATGTCCTCGTGGACCTCTTTGGCTGGTAAGCCGTTGAGACCAAGGTAGCGGATGACTGAACGAAGTCCGATGTCGTTCAATGTCTCAGACAGTTCTTACTTGTAGTTTTCAATTATCTGAAACAAAAATACCACAAAAGTTATTAACTTCAAACTTTCTGCATAATCACTTAACGAGTTGAGCTGCACATGCACGCAATGAGAGCTGTATAACTCATCTCTTCCTACCTTAGGCCACGAACTTATCAATCACGCCCAATGTGGACAACTTACTGGAGGTCCAAGACACTGACTTTGACAAAGAAGGGATCCGTATGCTCCACGACAGCTGGACTAAGTGTGTAAATGTAGGAGGGGACTGTGTTGAAAAATAAATGTACTAGGTTTTCTAAAGTGGACTCCTTCTACCTTAGGCCACGAACCTATCAATTACCCTGCATAAAATCGTCAGTTCGGATATTTACATAACATGAATTCCTGCGTCTGTAATTGCACATTCATCGTGCCCTCTGATTTATTCTCAATAAATTCTTCGTGATTGACAAGCTTCACAGGTCTATAATTACGTTCAGAAAACAATCTACTGGAACTTTCAAGGAGTGGTGCATCCTGTTCATGTATTGCGAACTGCTGCTGCACATTTTGAACTTAAACTCCAGCGCTGTTTCTCTCCAATCATCTGGCACCCCTTCTCTGATCACCCAGCACTTGAATTTCAGTTTGGACTGCAGGAATCTTGTTTTCCGAAGAGCACGGGTGAATTCGCCGCAGACCACTCTGACGTTCTTTCTGGTTTTCAATCTGCTCAGATATCGAAATCGACATTTGTGCAATTGTGTTGTTCAGATTTCAATCCCCTCCAAACATTGGCAGCCCGATAAACTAACGAAGCTCACTTGATCTGATGATTACAAATGACAGATACTCATTATACCCTCACTTACCTCCTTCAGTTCATTGTATTTGCCGCCCAACCCTCTTATCCTGTCTGCGCTCTTGACATTCACGTTCATGCACTTAATGTAGTCGCAGAGATAACAGGCTTACTTTCATCACACCGCAAACTCTACGTATTTGAACAAAAATATATGGTCAAGTGATCTTCAATTGGCATCCCAACAATACCCACATAGACACTTGACGACATGAAGTGCTGCTTTACATTGATCAATAATTTTCTGATATAATGCTTCAATGTTGAATTTGATCCCTCAGCCAAGTAGTTGACACAGTTTGGGAAAAATTGGGCTCCAAGCACCAGTCCCTAAAACACCCAGTAGGACAGGTTGCTGTCCAAATAGAGACTGCATCCCCAACACCATTCCTCTCCCCACTTTGCCCAGACCTTTGCTCACTGGCAGGGGAACAGTCTGCCGGTATTTCCACCCCCCCCCCCCACTGTGGTGAATCCCTCTGCCCGCCACCACCGTGGGTTCAGCCATTTCTACAGTTGAGACTCTCATGTCCACACCGGAACAAACGTCCTGTCCACCCCCTCTCGCGCCATTTCTATCCATTAAATAAATCCTCTCCCCCTCCGCCCTTCTTTTGCCGGGATTCCTAACTACCCGGGGAGACCACATCAAGGCAATGGGCAAGCGATCTGTTCCTACCTCTCAGCAATATATCAGTCTCCGGCCACAGGAGACGCTTCACAAACGCCCCAACTTCCCTCGCAGGGAAATGGAAATAAATCAGAAAGCGGGACATTTACTTTGGGATTTGTTCGAAGCGGGAGCGGGAGACGAATTCGGCGGGGGTAACACCCTCACGGCTGATCCGCCTCTGCTATTGGGTGTAAACGGCGATGGCCATCTGTACGCACCAATGGGAATAGCGTTGACAGCCTGAGGGTGGGGAGGTCACTGATTGCAGGCTCAGTCGCTAAACCGTCTCAACACGAGCTGAGTAGTGCGTGTGTGACACATACTACGTGACAGGTGACGTCAGAACCCGGTGTGGGGAGCCCATGTGTGACGTCAAACTCGTGGGGGCGCCAGTGTTACATCACGTGTGTGGGAGCAATCACTCCCGGGTTTCCTCGTATGTTGTATGATGTAGAGACCCTGCTATGTGCCCGCTGTGCCGGTTGCTGGTAGAATGGACAGTGTGGTGTTTATCTCGAGTGGGGTGATAGAACGACAAATGTCTTTGGGGAGGACTCTCTGGAGGAGAGCTGATTTGGGCTACATTTTGTTGATGCTTTGCAACTTGATAAACTACGGTTTTAATAATCCCACTCGGAATTGCCTCGGGGTCAACAGAAGACCTTTAGTTTGTGGGGTCTTTGTCTCCTGGTAAACTAAACACCCTGAGGTAGGTGCTACCATACTCTTACTCTGAAAATCAATCAATCATTTAAGCAGCTGATCGCTGAGTTGAATGACGTTTGTTGCCCATCAAGGTTTGCACATGCAATCGTCTCTGCTGGATGTGAAGGTCAAGCATGACCCAAAGAAGAAGACGGGCGAACCCAACGCGTTGAACCTCCGGCCTCCGACTCCTGGTGGCGCTGCCTGGTCCTCCGACGAATTGTGTCGATGTTGTGACCCTGAAGGCTGGCAGCAATGCTGGTACCTAAGACCACTGGTGGCGCTCTAGTGAATTCCGACGGCTGTTGGTGCAGCTGAAAAATATAGTGACGCGCAGGCGCATTGCTGACACCTGTTCTCCCGTTCCGGAGATGTGAGAAAGGGGCTGTGTTCCGGTTTTTGTTAATCGAGGGCTGGCTGCAGTGGGAAAGGGCTGGGACTGAGCTCTGTCGGACGGCTGGTGGCTTCGGGCAGCCTGGTTTTACTTTTGTTTATCCGAGCCCGAACAGTGGGATTAGTTACACACTGGAACACAGTCGGCCAGGCGGCATCTACGGAGGAGTACAAACCACATTTCGGACCGGAACCATCCGGCAGGACTGGAGAGAAAAAAAATTGACGAGTGGGTTAAAAAGGTGAGATGAGGGGAGTGAGAAACACAAGTTAATAGTGAAACTTGAAAGGGGACGGGATGAAGTAAAGAGCTGGAAGGTTGATTTGTGAAAGAGACGGACAGCCATGGAAGAAAGAAACGGGGAAGGAGCACCGGGGGAGGAGATGGGCGGTCAAGGTGGGAGGCAAAAAAATAGGATGGGAAATTGTGAAGGAGAGGAGGGTGTGGGGGGGGGGGGGCATTGCTGGACATTAGAGAAACCAAAGTTCCTGCCATCAGTTTGGAGGCTACCCAAAAGGAATATAAGTTGCTGTTCATCCAACCTAAGTGTGGCGTCATCACGACAGTGGATGAGGCCAAAACTGGACATATGGGAATGGGAAGTGGAATTAAAATTGGTGACCACAGGGAGATCCCGCTTATTCTGGCAGATGGAGCATAGTTGCTCGGCAAAGCGGTCTTTCAATCTCCGTTGGGTATCAGCGATATACAGGAGACCACACCAGGAGCACTGGACACAGTAGATGACCCCAATAGACTCAAGTGTGAAGGACAGTTTAGGGCCCTGAATGGTAGTGAGGGAGGAAGTGTAGGGGCACTTGTTCATCTTGCAAGGATAAGTGCCCGGAGGGAGATCAGTGGGAAGGATAAAATGGACAAGGAAGTCGAGTAGGGAGCTATCCCTGTATAAAGTGGGGCACGGTGTGAAAGATGTATGTGGTGTTTGGGTCCCGTTGGAAGTGGAAGAATTTTCTGAGATTTATGTGCTGCACGCAAAGGCTGGTGGACTGGTACGTGAGGACAGGGGGAACCCTATCCCTGTTAAAGTGATGGGAGGATGGGTGAAATGGCAGTGAAGCCCCTTTCTCTGAAACAGGGCAGCTTCTTAATTCCAGAATGACAAGCCTCATCCTGAAAGCAGATGCGGCAGAGACGGAGGAATTGAGAGAAAGGGATGGCATCTTTTCAAGAAACGGGGTGGGAAGAGGTATAGTCTAAATAGCTGTGAGAGTCCTTGGGTTTGTAAAAGACATCAGTAGATAGCTGTCTCCGGAGGTAGAGACAGAGTGATTGAGAAATGGGAGCGAAGTGTCAGAAATGCACCAGGTAAATTTGAGGGCCAGGTGGAAGCTGGTCTGTAAATGTTGGCTGTACTATTTTTTCATATATGCTGCCTGGCCTGTTGAGTTCCTCCAGCACTTTATGTGTGCTGCTCAGATTTTCAGCATCTGCAGATTTTCTCTTGTTTGTGGGATCAGGTAGATGAGGGTCCCCAAGCTGGAAAAAGGTTTGGGGTAAAGAGGATCTATCTGTGAGCGGGAAGAAGTTATGGATGGATGTGTGGCTGTGGTAAATGTGGGAGGGGTGTAGAGGTAGTGGGGGGATCACTGCGTGAGCCGGGGTGGATGGGTCCTGGGTCAAATTAAGTGGTACCTCGGGAGGATGTGGTCCATTGGATCAGACGGCATGCATGTCCTTTCAGGAAGCAACAATTATTTCTTTATATTAATTACTGTCTAATCTTGCTGTTTTAATTGTGTTTGGTACAACAGAGCCCCAGAGTCGGGGAGCAGCCGTCACAATCATGGGCTGCGTGCAGACTGGGGACATTGGTGGGGGGGGGGGGGGAGTCAGTGACCTCTGCAGCAGAGAAGGACACGGGTTTGTACAGAGTCTTGTGAGATATAAATGTCCTTGCGGTGGATTCAGATCTGCTCGCATTTCGGGAATTGACAAAGGGAATAGGGAAGGGGCTGAGGAGAGGTAGTTTTTACTGTAGAAGCATGGTCAGGTGGTGGAGAAGTATAGGAATTGTCTAGTAGGTCATTTTAGTTGTTTTTTGTGATCTCACAGATGGTGACAGAGGAAAAAGGATTGTTGAGAAGGAGAGTGAGCCGGGAGGATACTCGGAGGTGAGCAGATCAGACACGGTAACAGGAGAGCGACAGTGATGTGGTTTCCAGTTGTCCTGATGGTAGGAAGCAGAGAGTGATGGTGGGAGGCTGTTTATTGGACTCGAAGCCTGGCCCAGTAATGTTCCCCAGGGTTAAACCCATTGCTTCTTGTCATCTATGTCAGTAATTTGTTTGAGAATATACAGGGTATGTTTAGTAAGTTTCCAGCAAGTTTAAACGGTTACTTTCTTTGAAACATAGTAAGTATAAACTATCCCTTCTGTTTCTCTCTTCCCACACCGCCGTCTCTATCCTCCTGCACCTTCCCCTCTTCCCACCCACTTTCAATCTCCACCCCATCTTTTCCCTCACACACTAGTGGTCATAGCTTAAAGATAAAATACTTTACAGGATCCCTGGGAGCAACTGCTGAAAATGTGGAATGAGCTGCCATCAGAAATGGTGGATGTGGGTTCGAAAGGGGCAGAGCTTCGTTGATAATGACTGAACCATCAGTTTTGCACTTTGGAAGGACAAACCAAAGGTAGAACATACAAGGTAAATAGTAGGGCACTGAGGAGTGCATAAGAACAGAGGGATCTGGGCGTACAGATACATAATTCCCTAAAAGTGGTATCACAGGTAGATAGGGTAGTAAAAAGAGCTTTTGGTACATAGGCCTTTATAAAGCAAAGTATTGAGTACAAGATTTGGAATGTTCTAGTACAGTTGGATAAGACATTGGTGAGACCGAATTTGGAGTATTGTGTGCAGTTTTGGTCACCAAATTGCAGGAAGGTTATTAATAAATTTGAAAGAGTACAGAGAATGGTTGCAAGGATGTTGCCGAGACTTGAGAAATTGAGTTACAGATAAAGGTTAAATAGGTTTGGACTTTATTCCCTGGAGCGTAGAAGAATGAGTGGATACTTGATAGAAGTGTATAATATGATTGTTGTAGACAGAGTGAATGCAAGCAGGCTTTTTCCACTGAGGCTGGGGAAAAACAATAAAACAGAAGACATAGGTTAAGGGAGAAGGGGGAAATGTTTAAAGGGAACATTAGTGGGAGCTTCTTCCCAGAAGAGAGTGGTGGGAGTGTTGAATGAGCTGCCAGATGAAGTGGTAAATGCGGGCTCACATTTAACATTTAAGAAAAACTTGGACAGGCACATGGATGAGAGAGGTATGGAGGGATATGGTCTAGGTGCAGGTCAGTGGGACTAGGCAAAAGCACCGTTTCTGTGTTGTAAAGTTCTATGGTACGGTAAAACAACACACTGAACTGAAAATCACATTGAGACATTGTAGACTGAACAAAATTATAGAAGAGTACAGGAACAGGCCTTTCAGCTCACAATATTGTGCTTTACCAGTTAAATTAGGAACCAATTAGCCAACTAAACTCATCTCTGTCCAGATTATGACCAGCTTCCTCCAGTCTCTTCACATTCATGTGTCTTTTTCTGGGTCTCTGAAGAGTCCAGAATCTATCTGCCTCAGCCACCACCCAAGTGCCCATTCCAGGCTGCAACCAATCTCTGTATAAAGGAACACGTCTCTCACATCTTCAGAAAGGGCTGTGGAGAGAGAGAGATTTAACGGGGAAGCATGGGCAGGGGTAAAGGGGAACAGTGGCTATCTAATAGACCAGTGACTGAGGAGGAGACTGGGCCTGGAGGATATCTGGAAGTGAGCAAGTCAGATCCGGTATCAGGAGAGAGACAGTGATGTGGCTCCCTGGCTCAGGGTGATGAGCAGTCTCCTCCAGTAAGGAGTTTGTGTGAATATGCAGCTTCCCTGGAGATGGAGGAAAGAGGGCTCAGCAACAGGTGGAACCAGCTGTGGGAAGACATGTTTTGTCAGGTCTGATGTACCTTCACCTTCAGTCTGAATCAGAAAACAATTCTGAGTCTATTTGAAATGTCAGAAGCAGGGAGATGTGACAACTGGCTATCCACCCTTTCTCTGCCTCTCATTATCTTGTAGACCAGGGGACACCAACCTGTTCTGCACCGCTGATTGGTTTAATATTGACAATATTCTTGTGGACCGGCCTCCCGGAGTGGGGGGCGCAGATGGGAAAGGTGGTTGTTAATCATGACCGGAATACAGGTGATAGTCAACTATAAGTCACTTATCGGCTAATACACTCAATTTCGTTTCTAAAAGGGTTTATCTAACGAATTTAATATTAAACACACCGCACATATTTTCATCACATGAATATAGTGATGAGTCAATTACATCTCACTTATAAGTCAATAGCATCATAATATCTTAAGTAACGTTTGGATATTAAACAAACAGGGCATATTTTCCTCGTATGAATATGTACAATCAAGTCAAGTCAAATCACTTTTATTGTCATTTTGACCATAACTGCTGGTACAGTGCATAATAAAAATGAGACAACATTTTTCAGGACCATGGTGTTACATGACACAGTACGAAAAACTAGACTGAACTACATAATAAAAAACAACACAGTGAAAGCTACACTAGACTACAGACCTACACAGAACTGCATAAAGTGCACAGAAACAGTGCAGGCACTACAATAAATAATAAGCAGGCAGTACGGCAAGGTGTCAGTGTAGGCTTCGGGTATTGAGGAGTCTGATAGCTTGGGGGAAGAAACTGTTACATAGTCTGGTCGTGAGAGCCCGAATGCTTCTGAGCCTTTTCCCAGACAACAGGAGGGAGAAGAGATTGTATGAGGGGTGCATGGGGTCCTTCATAATGCTGTTTCCTATGTGGCTTCACCATGTAGTGTAAATGGCCGTGATGGCGGGAAGAGAGACCCCAATGATCTTCTCAGCTGATCTCACTATCAGCTGCAGGGTCTTGCGATCCGAGATGATGCAATTTCCGAACCAGGCAGTGATGCAGCTGCTCAGGATGCTCTCAGTACAACCCCTGTACAATGTGATGAGGATGGGGGGTGGGAGATGGACTTTCCTCAGCCTTCGCAAAAAGTAGAGACGCTGCTGGGCTTTCTTTGCTCTGGAGCTGGTGTTGAGGGACCAGGTGAGATTCTTCGTCAGCTGAACACCAAGAAATTTGGTGTTCTTTACGATTTCTACCGGGGAGGCATTGCAACACACCAATATCGCTGAATCAGTGGGAGCCTGCAACAAGACGGTCCCATCGAGGGGTGATGTGAGACAGCGACACACGAAGGGGGTTCCTTATGTCCAGTCTATTCCACAATTTATTTTTTTGTGGCTCTCAGCGCTTGCTCCTGGCCCGCTTCCTCATGTTTATTTCTGCTCAAAAAACTTAACAGGTATGTCTTTAAATGCAGGGTGCTTAGACGCAAGCTGCCAAAGCAGTTTTGAGGGCTTCATTGCCTCAGTAGACAGCCTCTGTGCCCAAACTCCTGCCTCTCGCCTGCCAGACGCCTTGGCAAGGTGCGGCTGATCGTGAGTGGGGTGAGAGGACAACGTAAGGGCCGGAGGATCCGATGCCGGGGCCGCGGCGGTCGCAGTCCAGAGCAAGCGACTGAGCGAGGCATGCGACAGGGTGCGCACCCGCCATCCCCTCCACCCCTGTAGATAGGTGGGATCTATCAGCCGACGAAAGTTTGGCCTCAAGGGATAACTTTCAGTCGATCGCAGAGAAGTTTGGAGGCGGCACTCATCCGTCCACGCTTCAGGCCGGCAACGGCACTTCTCGCCGACTGCGTGTAGCGGCCGTTTACCCAAGGCCAACCAGTGATCCCTGGCGCGAAGGTATCACTGCGTTTAGGCGACTGATGACCTCGAGTGCGTTCAGGTTCAACAGTGGGCATGACAGGGAATAGGGAACGATGCAGCTGACTCACATCGGTTCAAATCGCCAAATCATATCATTTCCTTGCAGCCCGGTACCACATGCTTTGCGGCCCTGTACCAGTCCGCGGCCCGGTAGTTGGGGACCACTGTTGCAGACATCTATCAGGTCCCTTCTCATTCTTCTACGCTCTAAAGTGAAAACTTCCAACTCCTCTAACCTTGCCTCATAAGACTTGTTTTCCAACCCAGGCAACATTCTGATAAATCTCCTCTGCACCCTCTCTATAGCTTCCACATCCTTCCTATAATGAGTGACCCGAATTGAACACAATACTCTTAAGAGTCCTTGAGATTATCAAATTAAATGAACATGCTCTTCCGGGTAGTGAAATTGAAAAGTGCCAGTAGGCTATTATTTTGAGAAAGGAGTATTAATGAGGAAGTGGAGATCGCCTACAATTTCAGCAAGTGATAAATGGAATATTGTTCACTAGGTAGTGGCTCCTAAAGTTCATCGAAATGTAGTTTTAACTTTAGCTCATAGTGTGCCCTTGGGTGGACATCAAAAGGTGAGGAAAACTGCAGGGAAGTTTTTCAACATTATTCCTGGCCTGGTTTGAGAAAAGATGTGGCGACGTTTTGCATAAATTGTGAATAATTGCCAAATTGTGAATAAACCTAATCAAGTTACTCCAGTAACTCAACTGCAACCTATACCCGCATTCGGTGAACCGTTTTCTAAAATTATTATAGATCTTGTAGGCCCATTACCAAAACCAAAAACTAGCCATCAATACTTGTTGACTATCATGTGCGAATTGTTGAATCATTTTGGGTTGCCTAAGGAAATACAATCTGATCAATGTAGAAATGTTATGTCGGTATTGTTTCAACAGGTTGTATTGTGTGGCAACTGAAAATGATTGGAATGAGGGTATGTGTTTACTTCTTTTTGCAGTAAGGAAGTCGGTACAGGATTAATTAGTTTTTATTCAATTTGAACTTGTATTTGGTAATAGTTTTAGAGGACCTTTGGCCTTATTAAAAGAACAATGGATTAATAAAGAGTTACACAGTAATCTGCTGGACTGTGTTTTAAAATTTAAGGACAGATTACATAAATTTTGAAGCTTAGCAAGGGAAAATCTAAAACAGGCTCTGAAGAAAATGAAAACCTGCTTTCACAAAGAATGTAGGATGAGGACATTTAAGCCTGGAGATAAGGCGTTTCCTGGTGCAAACGAATCCTTTACAAGCTAAAATTTATGGACCTGCTGAAATTATGTCTAAAATTAATGATTTGGATTGTGTGATAAAGGCCCCAACGCCAACACAACCTTGCCATATAAATATGACAAAAGCATATTATTTGAAACAGTATTACACTATGGCTGATGTGGTCAATAATAATTAATCTGATCTCACTAGGAACATAATGAATGTTTCATCTGAAACTCATTCTAAACCCAACATGCTTTTGTCAGATTACCAAACTCAACCATTCTGGAAAATATTGATGAGAAATTAGCTCATTTACAGCCAGAGCAGACGCAGCAGATGAAACAATTATTTTTTTTTTAATTATAGGGATTTTTCCAGACGTTCCTGAAAGAACTACAGCATCTTCACACTGTGTAGATGTTGGAGATGCCAAACCCATAAAAGAACATCAATATTGGATGAACATGGAAAAATGTGAACTTGCTGAGTAAGTTATTAAGTATATGTTAGAAAATAATATTATTCTCCTTTCTAATTCGAATTGGAGTTCACCTTGTGTTATGGTGCCTAAGTCAGACGGTAGTATTCGGTTTTGTACTGAGTACAGGAAGGTGAACGCTGGAATGAAAACAGCTCCGTAACCAATCCCTAGAAAGGATGATTGAGTAGCTAAAGTTGGAAAATCAAATTTCCTTACAAAGATTGATATATTGAAAGGGTATTGGTGCGTTCCATTGACGTAATGAAATTTCTGCAATTTTAACCCCTTCTGGATTATATGAATATAATGTTCTTCCATTTGGGATCAAGAATGCCACAGGTACTTTCCAGCGGATGATTGTGGTTCAGGGGTTAAAAGATACCGATGCCTATATTAATGATTTATTTACAGGAAATGATACGTGGAAAGCATATATTACTGCGGTGGAGAAACTATTTGAGAGGCTTTCAAAAACTTAACGTAACTATTAATTTAGCTGAAAATGAATTTGGGCAGGCCACCGTGACCTACCTTGTAGGTTCGGGCTTGGTTAAAGAAAACGTTTAAGGAAATAAATCAAACTCTAATTTAGCAACAAAGGTTTGATGTTACAGGAGTACTATATTTTGATAACTCATATTAAGGACAAAGATAATGTGATTTCTGATTGTCTATCTAGATGCTGCATGTTCAATGTAATTTTTTATGGAGTGATATTTTAACATTTGTAACACTCCCACTGTATAGTAATTTTAAGGTGTATACTGTGTATGTTGTAAATGTTAGACATTTGTATTTTTATTTTGTAAATAGTTGTTAAAATTTTGCTCAAGACAAATCAACTTTTTGGAGGGAGGTTTTGCATACCCCGTGGGTATCTTGTGACTGTCGCATGACCATGATGTAATCGAGTCTCTGTTTATCATGGTGTAATGGTCTTGTGATTGTGGAGTGATGTAATTTTCCCGCCAGTGAGAAGTAATGTGATGTCCTGTTTGTGATGTCATGTGAGTCCGCCCCGTCCGGCGGGCTACCAGATACCTCAATTTGCGTCCTCCCTCTTCATCTCTCTCCTTCCCTCTGGTAAAAGCCCGCGAAAAGGGTCTTTTCTTCGGCAGTTTGAACGGGACGCGACTGCACAAGCGCGTGAAGGTCGGCCTCTGAGATCAGCGGCGGAGTTTAAGAAGCGAACAGATTAACGGTGCGTGGGACGTAGTCGCGCGTGCCGGTGAATAGGGAGACAGAGTAGGAAGCTCGAGAGGCTTCGGCGAGCAGAGGCTCAGGACGAACTTGCTCAAATTCAGGTAAGGTCGGGTAAGCTTCTTTAATTGATCTAATTAGCTCAGGGATAGGTAGGTACAAGAAGCAGTGTTAGGGCAGTCGAGTGCTGTTTGCCGTATGTGAGAAGTCAAGGCCGGCACAACTTTTCATGATGATTACACCTGCAAAAGGTGCATCCAGCTGCAGCTCCTGAGAAACCGAGCTAGGGATCTGGAGCTGGAGCTGGATGAACTTCGGATCATTCGGGGGGCAGAGGCAGAATTACACAGGAGTTACAGGGAGATAGTCACCCCCAAGAGTAAGGAGAAATGTAGCTGGGTGAATGTCAGGCGAGGGAAGGGGAACAGACAGAATGAGCAGAGCACCCCTGTGGCCATTCCCATCAATAATATCTATACTGTTTTGGATAAGTGTTGGTGAGGCCGACCTATCAGGGGCAAGTTGCAGTGGTTGCGTTTCTGGCACCGTGAATGAAAGGGAAGGGAAGGAGGGAAAAGCTGAGAGAGTAGTGATAGGGGATTTGATAGTTAGGGGGCAGATAAGAGGTCATGTGGAAGAGATCAAGAATCCCGGATGGTCTGTTGCCTCCCTGGTGCCAGGGTCCACGAAATCTCGGATCGAGTTTTCAGTGTTCTCAAGAGGGAGGGTGTGCAGCCATTTGTCCATGTGGGGCAATGACGTGGATCGGAAGAAGGAGGAGGTTTAGAGAATTTAGGGAGTTGGGTGCAAAGTTGAAGGACAGGACCTCCAGGGTTACAAACTCAGGATTGCTACCCGTGCCACGTGCTAGTGAGGCTAGAAATAGGAAGATAATGCAGCTAAATACGTGGTTAAAGAGTTGGTGCAAGAGGGAGGGCTAAATGTTTCTGGACAATTGGGCCTCGTTCCAGGGAAGATGGGACCTATCCCGATGGGACGGATTGCACCTGAACTGGAGAGGGGCTGACATCCTTGCCGGAAGGCTAGTGCTGCTCCGGGGGGTTTAAACAAGATTTGCAGGTGGAAGGGAACCGGAGTGTTCGAGCAGATAGTGAGATAGTGGACGATAAAGGACATGCAAGAGCTACAAGTATAGTGCATGGAGTAAAGCCAGATTTCGCATATAAAGAGGCTTTGCGGAAAGAGAAACAGAATAAAGGGTCTAAAGGTAGTAAGGTAGAAAGGCTAATGTGCGTGTACTTCAATGCAAGAAGAATGAGGAACAAAGGAACTGAGGGCTTGGATACATAATTGGAATTATGAAGCAGTGGGAATTACATAGACTTGGCTGACAGTAGGGCAGGAATGGATGCTAAATATTCCTGGATTTCAGTGCTTTGGCGGGAATGGTGGGGAGGAAGGGTGGTATTACTGGTCGGGGATACTATTACAGCTACAGAAAGGGTGGGGAATGTAGCAGTGTCTTCATTTAGTCAGCATGGGTAGAAGTCAGGAACAGGAAAGGAGCAGTTACTCTATTCGGGGCAATCTATGGCAGCAGAGATACCGAGGAGCAGATTTTGGAAAGGTGCAAACATAACTGGGTTGTAATCATGGGTCACTTTAACTTCCCTAATATTGATTGGCGACTGATTAGTTCCGATGTTTTAGTCGGGGCAGAGATTTTCAACTGCGTCGAGGACGGCTTCCTGTCACAGTATGTTGACAGGCCGAATAGGAGGAATGTCATGCCAGATATAGTATTAAATAACGAGCCGGGTCTGATCACAGATCTGTCGGTGGGTGAGCATCTGGGGGACAGTGAGCACCGCTCGCTGGCCTTTAACATTATCATGGAAAAGGATAGAATCAGAGAGGACAGGAAAAATTTTAATTAGGGAACGGCAAGTTATGAGGCAATAAGGCTAGGGCATGTGGGTGTGAATGGGGATGATGTTTTTGCAGGGAAATGTACTATGGGCATATGGTCGATGTTTAAGGATCTCTTGCAGAATGTTAGGCATAAATTTGTCCCGGTGACGAAGATAAAGAACCGTAGGCTGAAAGAACCATGGGTGACAAGTGAGGTGGAGAATCTAGTCAGATGGAAGAAGCAGCATACGTGAGGTTTAGGAAGCAAGGATCAGATGAGTCTATGAAGGAATATAGTGTAGCAAGAAAGGAGATTAAGAAGGGGCTGAGGAGAGCAAGAAGAGGGCATGAGAAGGCCTTGGCAAGTAGGGTAAAGGAAAACCACAAGGCATTCTTCAATTATGTGAAGAACAAAAGGTTGACAGGAGTGAAGATAGGAGATAAAGGTGGAAACGTGTGCCTGGAGGCGGTGGAAGTTGCGAGGTCCTCCATGAATAATTCTCTTCGGTATTCACCAATGAGAGGGAACTTGATGACGGTGAAGACAATATGAATGATTTTGATGTTCTGGAGCATGTTGTTATTAAGGGAGAAGAGGTGTTGGAGTTGTTAAAATACATTAGGACGGATAGATCCCCGGTGCCTGATGAAATATTCCCCAGGCTGCTCCACGAAGCGTGGGAAGAGATTCCTGAGCCTCTTGGCAAGGATCCTTATATGCTCGTTGTCCATGGGAATGGTACTGGAAGATGTGAGGGAGGCGAATATTATCCCTTTGTTCAAAAAAAGTATTAGGGACAGTCCGGGTAATTATAGACCAATGAGCCTTACGTCTGTGGTGGGAAAGCTGTCGGAAAAGATTAATAGAGATTGAATCTATGGGTGTTTAGTGTAAAATGTTCTGATCAGCGACAGCCAGTATGGCTTTGTGAAGGGCAGATAGTGTCTAACAAGCCTGATAGATTTCTTTCAGGAGGAGACCAGGAATATAGGTGAGGGTAGTGTAGTGGATGTGATCTGCATGGATTTTAGTAAGGCATTTGACGCGGTAGGCTTATTCTGAAATTCAGAAGGCATTGGATCCAGCGAATATTGGCCAGGTGGATTCTGAATTGGCTTGCCTGCAGAAAACAGAGGGTCGTGGTGGAGGGAGTACATTCGGATTCGACGGGTTGTGACTGGTGCTGTCCCACAAGGATCGGTTTTGGCACCTCCACTTCTCATGATTTTTATTAACGTCCTGGATGTGGGGGTAGAAGGGTGCGATGGCAAGTTTGCAGACGATACAAAGTTTGGTGGTGTTGTGGATAGTGCTGCGGATTGTCGAAGATTGCAGGGAGACGTTGAGGGGATGCAGAAGTGGGCTGAGAAGTGGCAGCTGGAGTTCAACCCGGAGAAGAGTGAGGTGGTACACTTTGGAAGGACAAACACAATGGCAGTGTACACAGTAAACGGCAGGATACTTGGAAGCGTGGAGGAGCAGAGGGATCTGACGGTACATGTCCACAGATCCTTGAAAGTTGCCTCACAGGTAGAAAGAGTAATTAAGAAAGCTTATGGACAGCTAGCTTTCATAAGTCGAGGGATAGAGCTTAAGAGTCGCGGGGTAATGATACAGCTGCATAAAACTTTGGTTAAACCACACGGAGTACTGTGTCCAGTTCTGGTCGCCTCACTATAGGAAGGACGTGGAAGCATTGGACTGGGTACAAAGGAGATTTACCAGGATGCTGCCTGTGAGACAGCATGCGTTATGATCAGAGATTAGGGGAGCTAGGGCTTTACTCTCTGGAGAGAAGGAAGATGAGAGGGGACGTTATAGAGGTATACAAGATATTAAGATGAATAGATAGAGTGGACAGCCAGCTCCTCTTCCCCAGGGCACCACTGCTCAATACAAAAGGACGTGGCTTTAAGTAAAAAGGAGGAAAGTTCAAGGGGGATATTAGAGGAAGGTTTTCTTTACTCAGAGAGTGGCTGCTCCGTGGAACGTCATTCCTGAGTCAGTGGTGGAAGTAGATACACTAGTGAAAGCTAAGAGTCTACAAGACAGGTATATAGAGGAATTTAAGGTGCAGGGTTATATGGGAAGCGGGTTTTAAGGGTCGGCACAAAATTGTGGACGGAATGGCCTGTGCTGTGCACTATTGTTCTTTGTTCTTTAAAACAACTGTTTCTAGAATACAAAGACATCGCAACAATCTCTTATTGACTAGCCATTGAATTCCAAAGTCCCGTTATCTCTCTTCATAACCCAAACATTGTTGCTACAAAGAAACCATTACTTTCAGCAGTGGAACATTACATAGAAGCCATTACATTAGCCTCTGCAGTGAAACCTTACAGCGTATTGCATACATTTATAGACGTATAAATAAATGAAACAACCTTGAGTTTCATCACACCCCCATATCGACCGACACACCGAAATCTGCAGCATCCCAAAGCCGTGTACACCAAGATATTCAACAACACGTCCCTAAATCTTGCGCCTCTCCAGGTTTCTATGCACTTCCATATTGGCCGACACATCCCTAAGTCTGTGCGGATTCCCAAATCCATCTGCTCTCCCAAATCTGTGTACATCCCTAAATACGCCGGCATCTCCCAAATCCGTGTGCACGCCCAACTCCACCGATATCCAAATACGTGCTCCCACAAATCCACATGCAGCCCCAGATCCATCCACTTCCAGATCCTCTGAAGGCCCCACATGCACAATGGAATATCCCTAAGCAATAATCAGTTCAGACAGCTCACGAAACAGCATCTCCCAATGCAATAAACCTGCGACTTGTGTTGCCTTCAAATCTGCAGTACAGTGCACCAAGTCGCCAAACATCCCTAAGATTAATCCCACTTCCAATATAATTTCAATATGACCTCCGGTAAACGTTTTTTACAATCTTCACCACTTCCGTCACCCTTTTATGTTTAATTAGGTCACTCGGAGACTGATACTTCTTAACTTACATGAACGCATTTCTCTCCCTAATTGCCTCTGCACACTGCAAATCCGTGCACACCACAAAACCAGCTGAAACTCCCATAAGCACATTTAACTCTCCCAGAGAAAGCATTATTTCAAACAGCTCACAAAATAGCTGCATCCAATGTGCATCCCGGGTTATTATCGGGTTTGGTCTTAGACGGGATTTTGGGGTCACGTAGATTTGGAGGTGCACAAAGATTTAGGGATTATGTAGAATTAGTGTTGTATCGGCGAATTTATTGGTGCATTCAAACCTAGAGGGGCACACACGTAGGTGTGCACATGGAGTTAGGATGCGCACGGATGTGGGAATTGCGCATTTTTTTGGGTTTCTATGCAAATAAAAGGGTGCACACTGATTGGGAGCTGTGTGCCGATTTGCGGAAGTACACAGATTTCGGTTGCATTCGGGTTGAGGATGCACATCGACTTCAGGGTGTGCGCAGATCTAAGGATGTGTTGTCCCTCATGGTGGTGCACACTGATATGTGGTGTGTGCACAGATTTGAGAGTGTCAGCAAACATGAGGTGCACATGGATCTGAGGGAGCACATTGATTTGGAGTCATAGTTGGATCTGGAGGTGCAGACTGATTTGTGATGTGCATTCTGATGTCGGTTTGCACACGGATTTGAAGGAACGCAAGGATTTTGGGATCCGTAAGCCAATATGAGGTTACACATGGATTTCGGGGTCCTCATGTGGTGTCTTTGGCTTTGGAGTCGTGATGAAACTGAATATTGTCCTATTTTATAGAAATTTAATAATAGACGTACTTTGATCTTTATTCTTGTTATTTTTTAATGTGGAGGCAGCAATTCTGTGAAGTGGTTGGAGTGATTCTTGCTCTCGGATTATTTAACTTCCCGTTGGGTGTGTCAGTGGGTTGCCGGTAGTGCATAAACATGGGTGTGAATACGCGTTTGGAGGTGTGCAAATTTTCGGGATTCTCACGGATTTGGGGTGATTGCGGATTTGGAAGTGTGACGAATCATAAACTTGATTTTTTAATGGAGAGCCAGCCATTTTGTGAACTATTTGAAATAATGCTTACACTGGGATAATCTGAAGTTGACGGTATAGTTGGGTTTCGGATTGCACAGAGATTTGCGGATCTTGAGCTGCAGACGAATCTTGAGTGCATGAAGGTTTTACCATTTTATCATTTTATCAGTCTATCATTTTCTGTTTGAAATGATTCTTGCTCATGTGGGGTGTCAGCTATCTTGGGGTACGCACTGATTTAAGGATAATCCAGATTTAGGGCGGTGTGAGGGAAAATGGGGATGCACACTGATCTGGCGTTGCAAACAGATTTAGTGACTTATCCACCAATATAGAGGTGCTCGCAGATTTGGGGCTGCACATAGATTTCGGGGTCACAGTCCATTGGAATGCTTATGTATTTCACTGCACACAGATTCGAATGTGCAGATTGAGGGACATGTCGAATATATTGGTGCACTTTATTGGAGGTGCGCTTAGATTTGAGTGTGTCCGCAGAATTAGGGGTGGCGGTCGATCTGGGGGTCTGATGAATCTTATTTCATTTATACATACTTTAATAATAAATTCACTTTGAAACGCACTGGGGTTGCACACCGATTTGGGGATGTCGGTGCATTTGCATGTGCACACTGATTTGAGGGCTGCTTGCGAATGTACAGGTGCACACAAATTTGGGAGTCAATCTGATTTCGTGGTGCACACGGATTCGGGTATGCGCAGACTTAAGGACGTGTCGGCTGATTTGGGAGTGCCCAGAGATTTGCGGGTATCGGTGTATAAAGAGGTGTGCACTGATTTGGATTTGGATCTGCGCATGGATTCCGGGATATGTGCAGATTCAGGGTTGTGTCTGAGAGGAGCATGTCAGATTATTTGTAAGTGTGACAGACCTCAGGGCTGTTACGTTTATAGTTTCCTTAATATTAAATGCAGTTTGAACGTTGAACCTTGTTCTCACAGATTTGCAGGTGCATACGTATTTAGGCATGCACAATAATTTGGCGGGGGGGTGAAACTGCATGCGGATCTGGGGATGTGCGTAGATTGAACAGTGTGTCAGCGAGATTCGGTGCACCCAGTTTAGGGAGTGTGACGAATCATATGTGGGTGCAAATGAATTTGTGTGTGTCGGTTGATTTGGGTTTGTGACAAATCGCATAGAGGTTTACTTTACAGAACCTTTAATAATAACCGCATTTTAAACTATGAGCTTTGTTGTTGCTATTTCTTAGGTGTAGGGAACTATATTGTGAGCTGTTGAAAATGATTCTTTCTCTTGGATAATCAAATGTGAATATGTGGGAGTCAGCAGGTTTGGCTATGTTCACCATCTTGGGGTGCACACGGAAATGGGTGTGTCAGTGTAAGTACAGATACTTGATTAATAAATGTACCTTCCACTTTCAACTCTGTTCTTAATGTGATGTTTAGTTGCAGGTAGCTATTTAGTGAATTATTCTAAATCATATTCCCTCTGGGAGAATGTGGAGAATGTGTGTGTGTGTGTTATTGAGGAGATAAGTGGGTAATTGACGAGAGTCCAATTAGAGAAGGGGCTGGTTCAGAGCCCACATGGCCAGGTGAAAGAAGGTAGAATTGACGGGCTATTGTGGTCCAGAGCTATCAGCAGAGCCCCTTTGACCCAGTGTTCAGGCCGGATCCTTAACAGAAAGGGAAATTAGTGACACAGCTTCATGCAAAGATCTGTGTTTATTTGGTAAAAGCCGACAGAAATAATTTTGAGAGAGTGCGGGATAAATTCTAAATAGCTAAGTAATAGGAGAGATTTAGGGTGCGATAGTCTAAAAGGAAACTAGCTCACGAGGTACCATAGACCCTATTTTGTATGACTCTGTGACTATGATTATGACTAACAGATAAATCAGTAGAGGAAGCAAGTCACAGACAGCCTTCCCAACCAAGAACCCATGTATCTCTGCCTTAAATGCACCGAATGTATTCGTCCATTACACGCTGTGGCAACTTATTCCATAAATCACCACCTTCTGAATGAAGATATCCCCTCAGTCACCATTCCATATTTATAGGGACGTTCTTTTATTCTGAAGCAATGCACTCCGATCCCAGTCTCTCTTATTAATGGGAACATCCTCACTATATGCCCTCGGTACCTTCCCGCGTACCTTTGTTCTCATTGAAATCCCCATCATCCTTGTGAACCGGATCGAGTACTTCACAGAGCCTTTCAAGCACCCCGTCTGCTCCTGTTTTTCAATGATATCCCCTATCACTGGGTTTCTCCGATTCCTGCAGGAAACGTGCTTTCATATGTCTAATCCAAATTACTGTGACCCGAAGGGGTGATGAACGGATTTCCTCAGAATGTACACATGCTCTTACACGTCGGCTGTGCAGGGAGATGGGAACCAGAATGCTGGAGCTGAGGAAAATCCAGCATGTTTAGAAGTAGATGATGAGAGTAATATTAATGTAAGGAAGGACAAACCAATAATTTGGTGAAATGTAGATTGTGCAAAGCATTAAATTGTAACACAGAGGCAAAATTCATTCGGGAGAAAAATGCAGGACCGAAGGTGCCCTATGCGCCTAGAATTAAGAATAACGTGGAATAAGGTGGATTGACGTGGCTCAGTTAGTTATTTGCGCTATGACGTTGAGGCCATTACCGAGTATTGGCTGAAAGAAGATCATAGTTGGGAGCTTAAGATCAAAGGATATAATTTTGTATAGAAAACACAGACAGGAGGGCATTCGCGATGGTGTGACTCTGTTGGTAGATTGCATTACATCTTTAGAAGAGAATGTAGAATCTTTGTTGGAGAAGGTAAGCAAATGCAAGGGTAAAAAATCAAATATGCGAATCACATATAGGCCATCAAATAGTATGATATGGTGTTGAGATTACAAAGGGAGCTAGAAAGAGCATAATAAGAGTAATGTCACAAATCTAATTAGGGACAAATATGCAAGGGGATTGGGAAAGGCAATTTTGTGTCTGATTGTGGGAGAGGGAATGTATTAAATGCCTACAGTGTGGCTTTTTATGGCATCTTGTTTCAGCCGAAGGGGAATGCGACTCCAATCTTTACGAAGAGGGGAAGATAAAACAGAGGAAATCACAGGACAGTTCGCCTAAGCTCTGTGGTTGAGAAAGTGTTAGAGTCTATTACTAAGGATGAGTTTTCTGGATACTTGGAGACGAATCATAAATCAACACAAGTTCAGCTTGGTTTCTCTGACGGGGAAACCTCCCCGACAAATCCGTTAACTTTTTTCGTGGACGTACTAAGTAGGGTCAACATAGGAGAGGCAGTGGCTGTTACGACCTTAGATTTTCAGAAAGCATTGGATAAAGTGCGTCATGTAAGGCTGCTTAAAAATTAAATCCTACGCTGTTGCAGGAAATGCATTGGCGGGCATAGAGCAATGGCTGACAGGCAGGAAGCAGTGACTGGTAATATAGAACACTTTTCTAATTCTGTGCTAATAACCAGTGGTGTCCTTCATGAGTCAGGATTGGATACTTTTCATATTATTTGTCACAGATTTAGATACTACAGTTGATGATTTTGTGACAAAGTTTTCGAGTGATAAGGCTGAGGAAGCAATGCGATTCCAGCAGGACTCAGACAAATAGGAAGACGGGTAAAAAGGTGGCAGATGGAATACGGTGTTGGGAATTGTATGCTAATGCATTTTGGTAAAAGGAACACTAGTGCGGATTATTATCGTAATGGGGGAAAGTTCAAACATCAGAAGCAAGACGCCTTGTGCAAAACTCCCAAAATGTTGAATTACAGGTTGAGTCTTTAGTACAGAACGCAAACGCTATGTTCGCATTTCTTTCAAGGGGAATATAATTTAAAAGCAAAGAGAAAATGTTGAGGCCCGATAGAACACTGATTAGGCCGCATTTGGTGTATTCTCAACCGTTTTGCGCCAGATGACTCAGAAAGGATGTGTTGGTTATGAAGAGTGTCCAGAGAATGATCACGAAGGTAATTTCGGGAATAAGAGATTTCGCTTTTCTCCCCTCTCGCTGTGAAACGAAGACATCTCTTTCTCCCTTATTAGGGAGAGAGAGTACCTGTTCTATGTTGAATACCGGCTGTCTCTGCTGTTGCATTTGCTGAACGTTTGAGAGCTTGGTCGTGGGATCCAATGCATTTTTGCCGGGGGAGCGGATCGTTGATTTCTGTTGCTTACGCAAGGGAAGGAAGGGAGCTGGGGGGTGGGTTTGGTATTTTAGCAATCAACTGTTCTTTAGTTTTGGGGCAGTCTTCTGTTTACGCGGATGGTTGCGAAGAAAACGCATTTTAGGATGTATATTGCATACATTTCTCTGACGTTAAATGTAGCTTTGAAACAGTTAAACCATATGAGGAGTGTTTGATAGCTTTGGGCCTGTACTCTCAGGAATTTAGAAAAAGCAGGGAGATATATTTGTGTTACGAAGGATGAACAGCTCTGATGGGCAGAAGGGTACAGAGTTGCCCATGTCACCCCCCCCCCCCCGGGGAGAATTACAAACTGTTACTGTTACCACGCTGCTAAGGAGAGAGAAAGAGAGTCAAAGGGAAAACATACTGGGACTGGAACATTTGCTTCAGATAAGGGAGGGATAACACAGGGAGAGACAGACTTGTTGTTGCACCATATTATGACTCCTGAAAGACTTATGGCTCCAGAGAGGGCTGTTTACTTGGTACTATTCTGATCATTAAAATTCCTCAGTGGACAGCCGGAGTGGGCTGGTTTGATGGACTAAGCCATTCAAAACTGATTGACACCTGAGACCCCGTGAGTAGGGATAAAAGTGAAGTTTGGGGAGACACCCATCAGACACACCAGGAGACACACTAGTGAGCACTGCTTAAGTGTTGGAACCCACGAGAACTCACAGTGTTTATAGCGAGGCTGGTGGGGGCTTGTGTGTGTGTCCACCCTTGCCTGGGTGACGAGTCCACCATAGACGAACGATCTGGCTAAAGGACAGAGGGGTCATACCTGAATGGCCACAAAAACACATCGATGGATCAAAAACGTAAAGGAAGGTTTGACTGACTGTCTCTGTTTGCTCGTCCTCCCTCACTCTCTCTCTCTCTCCAACAATTACAACACATCGAACAACAACTACCTCAGCCTGTATAAACTGGACTGAACTTTATATTCAAATATGATAATTCATTATCCCCTAGACATCGATAGAGCTTGTTTATTATTGATTATTATTATACCCACACTTTTAGGTTTAGTATTGCTAACGTTTATTATCTGTATATTTACATTGTTGATATTGATTTGTATATTTTACTAATAAACACTGTTTTGAAAATAGTACCAGATTCCAACGGATACTTCTATCTTTGCTGGTGAGACACCCACTTACATAGTACTTAACAAATTGGGGGTTCGTCCAGGATTTGATTACCATATTGGGGCGGGGGGGGGGGGCAGTGAATCGGGCTATAAGTCCATTATTTGATCTGGTTGCGTGGGTAACCAGACGGGAAACCAGAAAAGATGGATATATACAAATTTTTAGAAAGCCCGACTTTGAAGGAGCTAGAGGATGCCTCAAAGACGGTCTTGGTGGATATTGCGAAACGATTAAATCTTACAGAGGTGAAGTCGTTAGTGAAAAAGTGGGAGATACAGAGGGCCATAGTCCAGTATTATATGGATAAGGATGTGTTTTCGGCTGGGGTGTTGGATCTGTTCCCTGAGAAGACACCAGTTGTTGGAGTGGTTCAGTTAGAGATGGAAAGATTAAGGTTGGACGCGGAACAGAAGAAAAGGGAGTATGAGCTCCAGCTAAAGGAGGTGGAGGTGAAAAGGGAGCGGGAAAGAGCTGCCTGGGAGGCACAAAGGGGGAAGGAAAAGGCAGAAAGGGAGAAGGAGAAAGCCGAAAGGGAGATGGAGGACAGGGAAAATCAGTGAGATAGGCAGCATACGCTGGACTTGGAGAGGTTAAAGCAGCAGGGAAAAGACCGAGGGGAAGGCTCAGGAGAGAAGCTTAATGTTAGTAGGGAGTTTGGGTTAGTACCTCCGTTCGAGGAGACGGATGTTGATAGTTACTTCTTGCATTTTGAAAAGGTGGCGGTGAATCAGAAGTGGCCCAGAGATCAGTGGGTTGCGTTGTTACAAAGTGCATTAAAAGGGAAGGTTCAACAGGCATATACGGCATTGTCCATGGAAGAGTCTGAGGATTATGAGGAAGTAAAGCAGGCTATCCTTCGGGCCTATGAGTTGGTACCTGAGGCACATAGACAAAAGTTCAGAGATTTAAAGAAACTGTGGAATCAGACGTATGCAGCGTTTGCCTATGAAAAGGGTGTGCTCTTGGATCGTTGGTGTGCGACAAAAAAGGTGGAGGAGGATTTCCACCGTTTCAGAAAGTTAATTCTGATTGAGGAATTTAAAGGTTGTGTTTCGGATAATATCAGGATATATCTGAACGAGAAGACCAATAAGTCTATATCGGAATTTGCCAGGTTCGTAGATGAATATGTCCTAACCCACAAGACAAAGTTTTCCTCAAATAAGAGTTACCAGAAAGGCAGTAGGGACGGTAGAGAAAGTCCACTGGCTAAGGTAAAGAATAAGCCGGGAACTAGTGGCAAAGGTAAGGAGGAGGATCAGGCTGGCAGGAAGGTTCCTGGCTTGACCTGTTATAATTGTGGAAAAGTCGGTCATATTGCATCTAAGAGCTTTGCTCCGAAGAAGGAGACAGGAAAAGGGAAAACGGCAGTCCCTACAGGGTGTATTGAGACGATCAGCAAATCGATGAGGAAGGCAGAGGTAGATAGAGTACGAGAGGGGCGTGAGAAATTTATTTCAGAAGGACGGTCTCTGTGAAAGAAGGAGAGACCCCAGTTCCAGTGAGAATCTGGAGAGATACGGGGGCTGACCAGTCACTGATCCTAAGTAAGGTGCTAGGGTTTGGTCCTGAAACTGGAAAGGTGGTATTACGAGGTCTGGAAAAAGGGACAGAAGCTGTGCCTTTGCATGGGATCATTATAAATTGTGACCTGGTGTCTGGACCAGTCGAAGTATTACCGAGAATTACCGAGAGACGGCGTGGACGTCCTTCTTGCTCATGATTTAGCAGGTGGTGACGTGTGTTCAGCAGTGAAATTAACGAGCAAGCCTGTGAGTGCTGAGGACCCACCCCTGGATGCTAAGATCTATCCCGCATGCGCAATCACTCGCAGCATGTCGAGAAAGGCGGCTGAGAAAGAAGACAGTTTAAATCAGTCCAGTGTTGATTTGGCTGAGATGTTTTTACCGACCCTGTGCCAAGAGGGATTAGGGAATGGTAAAACGAAGAATAGGGAGGTGAAAGAAAGTAAAGGAGAGGAGATAGACCGACCCTTGGCCAAGCGAGAATTTTTGGAGGCACAGAGTAAAGATGAGAAACAGATAAGGCAGTAAGGAGGTCCAGGGTTGGACACGGATGATCGGTCTGGCTTGACAGTGCTGTTTATAGTTGCAGAATTTAAATGTGTTCCCAATAACGATATAAGGGCAGTCCTAGATGAAAAGGATGCCATTACCTTGAAGGAGTCTGCTGGGTTAGCAGATGAAGTTGTTTTAATCCGTAGGGTTGAGTTTACTCCGGATGGGAGTTGCCCAGAGAATAACTGGGTGGAACAGGGGAACTTAGAATTTGAAAAAGGGACTGGTATGGAAAGCCTGGAAGATGTAGATGTCCCGTTTGAGTGTATTCAGGATGTGAAGGATGTGGAGTCACAGGATACTGAATCTGGTTTTGAAACTCAGGAAGAGTCTGAGGTATCTGATTTAGTTGAAAAGGAATGCAGTCTTTTTGGGTCAGGTGGACTTGGTTCAGTGAAGAAAGGGTTAATCGGTACCAGTGGAAAGTGAGAATTTTCAGTTGTTTGTGTTAGAAGGTGCGTTAAAAGTTAATGATGAGCTGAAAGAGGTGATGTGAATATTATTGAAGGAGAAGGGAAAGGTGTGGTTCCTAAATTGAATAAAGAAAATTTATAGTCTGGATTGGTTTTAGAAGCAGTAACCACGCTGAAGGAACAATGGCTTGTTAACAAGGTGCCTGTGAATCAATTACAGTTTGTTTGGAATTTAAAGGTAAACAACTCGCTGATATTATTCAAGGAGGTGATTTGGAGGTTACAGAATCAAAAGTGCTGTTTTGACAAAGAGGGATCATTTGCAGATGTTAAACTGAAAACTAATAGAATGAAGGATCCTGAAGATAAAATTAATGACTTGCTCAAAAATAAAGAATTTTGTGGAAGTTCAGAAAATGGGCTAAATTTGGAAAACATTGGTGATAAAATAACTCCTATGAAAGGAATATGTGAAAGCCTATTCCACACTGGTGAGCAAGCTAACCATGTGAGAGTTAAGTGGAAAAGGGGCAAAGGTTGACAAAATGCCACTTTGAATAACACGATCTGGTTTTGAGGGAATTTAACAAAGCATGTAAATAATAAAGACAACACCATAGAAGATTGACTGTTAAGTTTATAAGTAAAATAGAGAATTAGTATTAGCACAAACTTCTGTAATGTACCACAGTATAATCACACATATATTAGTTCACATTTTGTAATATACATTTAAGCTAAGATCACAACCCTTGGTATTTGTTGCCTTACAAAGATAAAAAATAGGCTGTTATTAAATTGGAGTCTGATGCTACAGGAATTTATTAAGATACAAGATATTAAGATACAACATATAAAAGGGAGTGGCAATGTAATCGCTGACTGTTTATCTAGATGCTAAGTTGAATGTATATCTGTATTGCTTTGTAGTTAAGAACATTTCTGTATTTTTGCTAAACTCGGTAATCCTGTAAAACGCTAAACTGGTTAATTTTCCCCTTTGGTGAAAATTCCTAGAAGGATGGGGTTGCCACGAAGCTCTGATGGGCAGAAGGGTACAGAGTTGCCCATATCCCCCCCCCCTCCCTGGGGGAATTACAAACTGTTACTGTTACCACGCTGCTAATGAGAGAGAAAGAGAGTCAAAGGGAAAAGCATACTGGGACTGGAACATTTGCATCAGATAAGGGAGAGATAACAGCGGGAGAGAGAGACTTCTTGTTCCACCATATTATGACTCCTGAAAGACTTATGGCTCCGGAGAGGGCTGTTTACTTGGTACTATTCTGATCATTAAAATTCCTCAGTGGACAGCCGGAGTGGGCTGGTTTGATGGACTAAGCCATTCAAAACTGATTGACACCTGAGACCCCGTGAGTAGGGATAAAAGTGAGGTTTGGGGAGACACCCCTCAGGCACACCAGGAGACACACTAGTGAGCACTGCTTAAGTGTTGGAACCCACGAGAACTCACAGTGTTTATAGCGAGGCTGGTGGGGGCTTGTGTGTGTGTCCACCCTTGCCTGGGTGACGAGTCCACCATAGACGAACGATCTGGCTAAAGGACAGAGGGGTCATACCTGAATGGCCACAAAAACACATCGATGGATCAAAAACGTAAAGGAAGGTTTGACTGACTGTCTCTGTTTGCTCGTCCTCCCTCACTCTCTCTCTCTCTCCAACAATTACAACACATCGAACAACAACTACCTCAGCCTGTATGAACTGGACTGAACTTTATATTCACATATGACAATTCATTATCCCCTAGACATCGATAGAGCTTGTTTATTATTGATTATTATTATAACCACACTTTTAGGTTTAGTATTGCTAACGTGTATTATCTGTATATTTGCAATGTTGATATTGATTTGTATATTTTACTAATAAACACTGTTTTGAAAATAGTACCAGACTCCAACAGATACTTCTATCTTTACTGGTAAGACAATTGAAACCGACCGAAAATTGAAAGGACTAAATAGGGTGGATGTAGAAGAGATGTTTCCTAACCTGGTACTGTACAATGCAATTAGAGGGCCCAACCTCAAAATTCAGGGGCAAGCCTCTTAAAACAGAGGTAAGAATGAATATATTTAGCGAGACAGAGAAGGAATCTGAGGAATGCTCTGCAACAAACTGTGGTGGAAACCAACTCCTTTATATGCTAATGGCGAAATTTCGTAGTTTCCTGAACCGGCAGGGGTTCAAAGGATAAGGCGGAAAGGGAAGCGTATGGGCTTAAGAGTGATGCACAATCAGCCATAATAGAATGGCGGAGCAACCTCGATCGGTTGCGTGTCCTACTTCTGCTCATATGCCTTACGGACATCTGGTCTGATAAATAGAGAGCTAAAGAAGACATGCAGCAGAGAATCATGAAAGCTTGTTATTTCCTCAAAAAATTCCAACAGATTTGTAAGGTAGTTTTTTCCTTTGATGAACTATATTGAATACAGCCTATTTTAGCAAGAACCTCCAAACACCCTGAGAGCTCATCCTTAACAATCGACTCGAACATCCTCCAACCACTGTGTTCAGACTAAGTGGCCTATAATTTCCTTTTCTTCTGCCTATCTATCTTCTTAAGTGGAGTGACATTAGACGAGATTTTACCTTGAAAGAAAACTTGCTTACTACAGTCACTCCCTGAGACCTCATTTTTAATAGTCAATTCCAATATATTCCCAACCACTAAAGCCTGGCTAACTGGCCTATAGGTTCCTTTCTTCTGCTGCATGAAGAGTGGAGTGACAATTGCAGTACAGTATTCCAATCTTTTGCAACTGATCCGGAATCTTGTGATTATAGAAAGATGATTACTTCTGCCTCCATGATCTCTTCAGCCACCTCTTTCAGAACCTTAGTTTGTATACCATATGCCATATACCTTATGCATAGGTGTCGTATTTACCTTCACACTTTTTTGTTTCTCAAGAATATTCCCCGAGTAATGGTAACTTCTCACATTTTATAACTACCAACAGCTGCAATATCCGCCATTTTGCTAGAGTCCTCCACAGTGAAGAGTGATGCAAAATACTTATTCAGTTCGTCTTCCATTTCATTGTCGTCCATTACTGCCTCGACAGCATCATTTTACAGCCATCTAATGTCCACTCGCGCCTCTCTTTTGTACTTTATAAATCCGAAGAATATTTTAGTATTATCTTTATACTACTGGCTAGCTTACTTTCGTATTCCATCTTTACTCGCTTAATGACGTTCCATAGCTGTCATCTGTTGGTATTTAAAATAATCCCAATCGTCTAACTTCTCAGTATTTCTTGCCCTATTACATGGCCTTTATTTGTTTTTTATGGGGGCCTTGACCTGCCGTGTTAGCCACTGTCGTGTCGTCATGCCTTCAGAATATGTTCTCCTATTTGAAATGTCCGTATCCTGTGTCCTGTGATTTGCTTCCAGAAATTCCAGACATTGCTGGTCTGCTGTCATCTCTACCTGTGATTGTTTCTCCCAATCAATTCTGGCCAACTCCTCTCCCAGGAGGAGATATAAATCTTTCAGTGCTGCATTCTTCCTTTTCGATTTTGTCCGTTTTTTACATTGCAATTCATCTTGTTGACTGCAATTTTGCCCTCTCATCAGTTCTCCTTTCTAGCAAATTCACTGCATATTGCCTTCCTTTGCAAACCAACGACCTCGTCCCCTACACTATCACTATCAATGTTTGGCCTCTGCACCGGTTCCACGGCAATGCATTAACCTGGCAAATCATTCCATTCTCGCATTCACTGGCGCGTGGTCGAGGCAGGGATTCAGAGGTTACTACTCTGGAGTTCCTTTTTTTAACTTTCTAAACTCTCTTCGGGACGTTCTCATTTTGTCTACCTAAGTCTTGGTGTCAATATGTGCCCAGGTGTCTGGCTGCTCAGCGGTTTCGAGGCATCCCTGACCCTGTCACTAGGGTGGCAATATACCATCTGTACATATCTCGCCCACAGAGTCTCGTTTCTTTTCCTCCAACTCTGGAATCTCCTATCAAGAGTAGAATCCTTGTCACTATTCTGCTCTTCTGAGCCACAGCACCATGTTGTAGCTGTAGCCCATCCAATTCAAGGTTCAACGGGTTGTGCATTCAGAGATGCTATTTTGTTATACTTAATTACTGGTCGTTACTCCTCTGGCGTTTATGGTAGCAATAAAGTTCATCTGTCTCTGTCTATCCATACCGTCGCACTCTGATGTAGAAGGATTCTTCATTGCTGTTTCAGGTTCCAGTGTTTTTTAATCAATCAGGGTTGTTAGCCCTGAGCTGAAGCCTTGAAACTGGTGGACGGATGCACCACTGTTAGACTGACCTCCAGCCCGTGACCTTTTCCATATGGCTGGTTCTAAAAACAGCCGAAGCAGAAGGCCCTGACTCCAGCCAACATTGCTGCACGGGTGACTGAGACACGCGAGCCTCCAAATCCTGCAAGGCTTTGGTCCTCTTGGAAGACATCACTGTTGTAACGCGTAAATGCTGGAGTTACTGTCGCTGTCTTGTCAGTTTGAACAAGTCTGGCGATGTTCCTCTCATTTCTCCAATTATCAAGGCGTTTCTCCCCACAGACCATATGCTCACTGGATGCTATTCTTTCAGTCTGTTTTTAGCAACATTCTCGGTCAACTCTAGGCAAAGTTGTGCTTTAAAATCCGAGGACATCAGCAGTTTCTGATATATTCAAACCATCCTCTGCCATCAAAAATTATGTCACTTAGATCACATTTCCCCCATTCTGATGTTCGGTCTGAAAAACATCAGACTGTCTTGACAATGTCCACATGTTTTTATGTATTTCGGGATTTAGAAATTTGAAGCGGAGTTGAACTGGCGCTAACCAGCAAATACTTTGTTAGCATCTTCGGAAACAGTTCTATTTCCATCTTTAATATTTTTATTTGGCCCTTTCAGGTTCCTCTTGAAGACCCTGACCTTGAGTTACAGGCAGACTCTCGGTTCTTTGCGCGCTTTTAGGACTGGCCGTTATCCAAAATGCCAATGGTTTGGCCAAAGAGTCCCTCTCGTATTTGGAAGCCTAAGATCTGGGTTCTCTAGAGATAGGTGCATCGAGGGCAGCTGCAGCGTCGCCGGGGGGGGGGGGGGGAGGGGGTAATCTTTCGCTGTGGGCTCGAAGATTCTAGATCTTTGAGATCTTGAGGCACAGAGCTGGTAAAAAGCGATGAGATGAACTTTTAACATCGTAAACCATCGAGTTGTTGTTATGTCTCCCCACTCATTGTGAAAATGGCGGACACCTCCCTCTCCCTTATTAAGGAGAGAGAGAGAGAGAGAGAGAGAGAGAGAGAGAGAGAGAGAGAGAGAGAGAGAGAGCTTGTGCTTTGTCTAAACCGGATGAAAAGTGAAGTCTTTGGGGTAAATGCAAGTTTGTGTCTTTGCTATTGCTTTGATCCAGCCGGAGTGCTCGGTGGCGGCGCTAATGCTTGCTTTTTCTGCCGGCGGGAGGAATGGGGTTTGTTGCTTGATGCCCCTTACACGCTGGGCGGGAGACATTGGGGTTCTTAATTTTAACCGTCGTTCATTCTGTGTGGCACTTCTCTGCTTTTGTAGATGTTTGCGAAGGAACAGCAATTCAGGATTTATATTGTATACATATCTCTGACATTAAGTTGGCCTTGGAACATTTGAATTGATCCACATGATTAGCTGATTGGATACTTGAATTAATAAGCAGATATACAGGTGTACCTAATAAGATGTCCATTGTGTTTGTACGAGAAAATATAGAAGAGTCTGAAGACGCACAGGCAGCGTTTTAGGAGCAGGTTCGTCCTCTCCACCATCAGATTTCACTTACAGAGAACAAGAGGAAATGAACTCTGATCATCGGCGCTCAAATCCGGAGATCCGATCACCGTGGCTTCCACCGGTGGTCGTTCCCCTCAATCGTATATAAAGTTCTATATTATTATTGATGGAAAGGCCACAAGTAAACTTTGCACTGGCTGTGCATTTCCCCTCCTTCTCCTGACAGTCATATTGTTTCCTGTCTTCTGTATTCTAGGGTGACTATTTTCATCCATCTCCTCATTATCTCTCATGAGTTGCGATCATCGACCTGCAGCTCAACTTCCTTAATATGCTCTGTTAGTTGTTTCGGCTCGGTAAACATAATGCAAATGAGTTTATCTGGGGGACTGGAGTCTCACAGACTTCCCACATTTCACGTGTAGTACAAGACATTGCCACTGGAGCTAAGCTAGCTTCTGTGCTCTAGCAGGTAAGGATGAACGAAGAAGAACAGAAAGAGAGAAACGGCCGACTCCAAGCCTGATGAGCGAAAGCCATTCTCAACACTGGCACACTCAAAGGAATGGGCGCTCAAAGAATGCCCAATCCGCTTACACATAGGTTGTTTTATTGGCCCTTTCTAATGAAGCCTTCCTCTTGATTGGTCGCCCCTCAAGTCTGCGAAAGTGTCGCGAAGCTCTGGTTTCTTTGAAACGTCGATCGCCGTGCTGATGGAAATTAAACTCTCCTTACACAACCATTATGCTGATTGTCCAACTCAAAGAAAACTGTCCCTAACCTCTGCCTTTTGAAATATTGAATGAGCACCTGACTAAAATGTAGCAACCTTACGGGCTGCTTCTTGCTTATTGGTTGCTCAAACCGCTGCAAAGTAATGGTTTTTAAATTACGATCGCCACTCTGGTTTAAAGTTATCTCTCTTTACGAACGACTGATCTTGATTTTCCAACGCACTGTTCCTCAACAATGTCGGCAGCGTAACATCCCAACTCCTCCAGCATGGTGTGTGTGTTGCTATGGATCTCTAGCGTCTTCAGATTTTATCAGGTTTAAGATTGAATAAAGACTGGGGAAAATAGATTTATTGCGGGTGCAAAACTTTGAAAAGATAAGGTCTTTTAGTGTTTTGTAAAGCTAGTAAGCAAACTTTGGGATTAAAAACTGTGGGAGAAAGGAACGTAACACAAAAAAATTCCATTGAATGACAAAGACTTTGGGGAGTGTGAAAAATGTGATAGCGCATATTGCTATGAAGTTTGGAGTTGTTTATGAGTCAATTGCGGTCAACGTTTCTAGAAAAGTAGTAAACTAAACATTCCGAGACTGTTTCAAGATTTTCTATGATTTGTTACTTCCTCGTTTCTTTTTTCGTGTTTGCGCAATTTGTTCGTTTACTTCACATTGGGTGTTGGATATATTCTTTGAACGTATTCCTGGTGTTTCCTTTCGCCGTAGCTGTCTCTGAGAAGATGATCCTCAGGTTTGTATACTGCATACATACTTGGATATTAAATATACTGGAAACTTTTAATTTTGAATGTAGAGATAATTTTTATAACCTTTGTGAGATGTTCACACCGGAGATATTGGAAAGTGTGCGTGAAAATAGAAAAATGAGGTTATATGGTGTGAGTATATTAATGCAGTTAGTTCTATATGACGTTGACATGACACAAATGTGAACCAGATGGATGTTTCTGGAAAAAAAAGTGATATGATTAAATAATGGTCGGAGACAAAGGATATATCTATTTAATAGGGATATTTCTGTTATAAATCGTAAGCTATTATCTGAGGATTTAGCTAAGTGTGTTTAGCTGGGAAGTGTCTAATGCTATAACAGTGTGGAGAGATCATTTTCCTATTGCCTGTACCGTGGGAATAAATGAGTACCAGAGCACAAGGTCCCGTATCTCTAGATGGACTTTTGTCTTAAAGCGAAAGTGGGATATATAGTATTATATGTTTTCTGTGAAGTAAGTTTTCCTGCTCACTTGGTTCTGGAGGATATCGAGTTGATAATTAATAATTGGTGATCAGTACTCAGCTCAATAGCAATTCTTAGATCGTTGGCAAACAAAAGGAAAGGTGCGTGGATGAATGAGAAAGAGCTGTGGAGGTACCGAATAAAGCTTTTAGCTGAGTTAGTCAGTGTTACTGCTTTATGTATCTTTCATTCATAAAATGGGGCTCAAGCTAGAACTAGAAGAAAAAAAGTTTATAGACGGACGAAGATAATGTATTGAAGAACATGCTGTGATAGCATTGGGAAAGAAATCCAGGGAGGGGAAGTTTAGGGTTAAATACGGAAAATGGTGAGTGAAGAGCAGTTAGAAAACGATGTATTACCGTTTTTGATTGGTGGGAAGAAGGTTGTATTTACTGACTCTGAAAAAAAAAACAGAATTATTACCAAATGCAGGGGATCGTTTGAATATAGTAAATAAGAGAGTTCTTATCGTGGCATAGATTTCGCTGAGGAAAAAAGAAAATAAACATTGTTCCAATTCCTACTTAGATATTGCATTTACCTTCTCTGAACGTAAAACTTCTATTATTAGTGATATTCAGAAATGATTTGGGAAGTATATTTGTTAGGATCTGTTCATATGCTAAACATAACATGTTATAGACATATAAGTTGTTGGTTAAAAATGGGAGCAGGTGGTAGAATGATGTGATAGAAAGGTACAAGTTAAGGTGGGAATTTTCTAAGGTGTACGAGATAGAGAAAGGGACTCCATAGGGGAATGTGCGTACCCCATTCCTTTTTAACATTATGATTAATGACATTTTCTTAACTCTTTGCTCAGATATTTCCAAATCGTCAGAAGCAGGTGATGGCGAAGGTGTGGAAGAGAGGCAGGATGATAAACTATGTAATTAGGAAAACACGAGCAACTGATAATGAAATAGAACAATGTCTTTTTCTGTTCGAAAGACTCAATTTATTTGCTTTTTTACAAGGAATATTACACACACTATTGATGTCAAGTTATATAGTCAAACTTACACAAGAGATGAACTTTGTAAAATTGACAATGGTAATGTTTCTGAGTATGTGGATTGACACAAGTATAACATTGAATTTGCATGTGAACACAATTGTAGAGAAGTGTTAAAAAATCCTTAAAGTGTTTGTCGGTGATATGGTTGGGAGTAGGATACCACTTTGAAGCTGCGAAGGGCTTTAAGATCGCGGGAGAGACTGATCCATTAGCAACACACCCATAATCAAAGATAAATCTGATTAATGAATACACGTTTGTTCATGGGTCAGACTTATCAGCTGTCTCAAAGCCCCTGGGTAAATTTCGAGCTCAAGTGTTGAGATTTTGTTGTGGAGAGAGTTCGGCATCACTGATGTAAATAAGTGAAGTACCATTACATCAACGCCCCGACACCCGACGCCCCTGACTTCCCTTCCCACGCCGAAGCCTCCACTCCCCGAAGTCCCTCCTCACGACCTATAATACCCAATACTATGCCTCCAAATAGGCTCTACTCACCACTGTCCCACCGACTCCCTTCACTCACACCAATCGCATCCCACATCTAATCAAATCCCACCCCGAATTACCTAACACCCGAGCCCAAATACACCGACTCCGCTCCTCCCGACTTAACAAACACCCTCCTACCCACCTGCCCCTTTGACCCACCTCACTCCAGACTACTCACCCTCCCTCTCGCCACCCACCTCGAATTCCCGGAAACGCCACCATCCGAAGAACTTCCACCCAAACTCGATCCCCCAGCCACTCCCCAATTCACATTGCATCGACTCAACCCCTTACGGACAACCTCAGATAAGTCTCTCCCATTGGGAGCTCTTCCCCACAACACGGACTCCAACCCATTCGACTCTCCTCCCCACCAGACTGAGCTATCCTGGTCGAACACCTTCCCCTCCTCGACTCTCTCCCTTCCGTCTCCCCGCCGTCTCACCTCAAAACCCCACTCAGTTGCACCTCCAAGATTCACACACCAGACTCAGCACTCCCACCTACAACGCTTACCCCTATCCCCACTCCACGCACACCTTTACTTGCCTCACAACCCCGTCTCAATACACGCCTGACATCATATTCAACGCTTCGCCTCACTGCGACTCCACTTTTCCCTCCGACGCACATCACACTGACCCCTACACAGCACTCCCTCCTCACTCCCCAGGACAAATATCTCCCGGGACAACTCCTGCCCCTACACACGCTCCCGAATCACGCATGCTAGGTGTGCGGGAAAAAGAGCCAGTTTTCAATCGACGATCGAAATTTCAAAAGCAGATTTTGAAGGCAGTGTTTGAATGAGGAGGGAGCAATCAACAAACGGTGTTGCGTAAAAATAGCTACTTTATAGTCTAACATGCGTTCATGATTTTAACATGCAGCCAGTTTTCTCTGATTTGGGATTCCACACCAGCGGTGCGTGGAAAAGTTGCTTTTTATCAGGATCGAGATATAATCGAGATTTTAAACGATGACAGAGAAGCTTTAGAAAGGGGGAATAGAAGTAACGCAGGTGTGTTGAGGGAAATTAAGAAGAAAGTTAAAATTTGAATTATTTTTTGTTATCAAACTTCACTAGTTAAGTATTGCTCGTGAGTTGGATCATGGGAATGACAGAATAAGTTGCAGATGTGATTTGCTTCGGCGAGCTAAAAATATCTACGTATAGATCATGTAGTATTGTTAACATTATATTATATTGTTAACATTAAAGTGGTATTGTTAACATGATAAAGCTGAGATTCGATGAGGTGAATGGCCTAATTCTGCTCCTATATTTTATCGTATTACGTCGTCTGACATGGGGCAGGGGGGAATAAGACAACGGCTCTCAGATGTGGATTTGGAAATGTCTGAGCAAAAGTTAAGAAAATGTCATTAATCATAATGCTAAAAGGGAATGGGGTACACACACTCCCCTGTGGAGTCCCTTTCTCTATCTTGTACATCTTAGAGAATATTATTCTTTATTAAAAGGGCTATTATACGCTTATTAAAAGGGCTAACCGTACACCAAGATCTGTGTCTTTACTTCTGTCCCCAAACACAGTAAAGTCTCTCACAGTAGCTTAGTGACGGCATTTTAACAGTAGAATAGGATAAATCTGGGCACATTTTAGAAACATAGGACCAATAGATATAGGAGCAGAATAAGGACAATCGGCACATCGAGTCCACTCCGGCATTTCCCCAGGGCTGATCACGGATCCCATTCATCTCCATGCACATGCCTTCTCAGCATAACCTTTAATGCCCCGACCAAAAAGGAATCTGTCAACTCCGCTTTGAATTTCCCCACGCAGTGACTTGGCTTCGACAGTCTGTAGCAGAGCATTCCACAGATTCACTATTCTCGAGCTAAAAACAATTCCATCTTACTCCTGTTCTAAAATTTTGCCCCTCAATTTTGAGGCTGTGCCCCGTTGTACAGGCTACCATCCGTACCACCCCCTCCAAGAAGAAACATTCTCTCCACATCCACCTTATCTAGACTTTTCAACATTCGGTGGGTTTCGATGAGATCTCCCCGCAAACTTCTAAATTCCGGTGAGTACAGGTCGAAAGCTGCCAAACGCTTCTCATATGTTAACCCCTTCATTCCCAGAATCATTCTCGTGAATCTTCTTCGGGCTGCCTCCATTGATAACTCATCCTTTATGAGAAAAGTTGTCCAAATCTGTTGGAAAATATTCCAATGCGGCGTGATGAGTGTCATATAAAACTTCAGTATTATTTCCTAGTTTTTTCTTTTATATTCTATTCCCCTTGAAATAAATGCCAACATTGCATTTCCCTTCATTACCACAGACTAAACCTGTGTATTGAACTTCAGGGAGTCGTGCACGAGGACACCTCATTCGCAATGCTGCTCTGATGTTTGAATTTTCTTCCTATTTTGATAATGCTCTGCACTATAGTTCCTTTTACCAAAAATGCATTAGCATACATTTCCCAATAATCATTTCTTTGCCAGTAATTAGGCAACGAGGTTGGGACCCATCCGTATCCAGAAGATAGCAGGAAAGACCGGGTTATGGCGTGTCTATCCGTGAAAGTCGCATCTGGCTCAGCTCCACGCCTCCCGACCCATCTCTCTCCCCCTCACTCAAGTCACTACGTTCCACTCACCTCCAGTTACCCACTCACCACTACCCATCACGACTCACCATCACACCTCAAGACCCACCGCGCTACCGTGACTAACCTGCACTATGGACTTATCCTTCGACTACTCTCCTGTCTGACTAAACTTCCTTCAAACGTCCCCACGACTCCATTTACATTCAGACTCCAAACAAACCCAACCTACCCTTCTCCCCTTCACACTTCGCCTTCAATGACGCATCCGATTGCACTCCCCTCCACGACTCACCCTCCATCCCGTCTGAACTTAATCTAAATCACCTCCTACTTTCGCCAAGACACAACCAACAGACCCCCATAGGCAAATCTCTACAAATCTCTGCACTCGCTCAACCCCCTCCCACGATTTCACGCCCCCGGAGGCATTGCCACCAGAAATCTCTACCCCGATCTAACCCCCACTACTTACACACCGGCCGGCTACTCACATGCCCTACCCGTCTGCCCAACTCAAGTCGACCCACTTTCCCATCCTCCGACATCCCTGGTCAAATTTCATACCCTGGCACAACTCACTCCTTCCTGACTTCATTCGCTCCCTTTTGATTCTATCTGAACACCAAGACCCTAATTCAGCACCCCGGACATCACTTGAATAATCAGAATACACACTGCCTCCTGCCTCCTCACCAACCAGCCTTCACCTCGGCCAACCTTCTCCCAAACGCATCTCCACTCATACACCGATGCCAACAGGGTTATGGAGTAGGTACTGACACAGGACAAGATAGTACAAAGTCAGCACGGTTTCCTTTAAGGAAAATCTTGCCTTAACAAAACATTTTAATTCTTTGAGGAGATTTCTCGCAGGGTAGATAAAGGGGATCCAGTGGATGTTGTATATTTGGATTTTCTGAAGGCATTTGACAATGCGCCGCACGTGAGGATGCTTACCAAGGTAAGACCCAATAGTATTACAGGAAAATTACTGTCATAGTTAGAGGATTGGCTGGCCGGTAGGAGTCAGAGAGGTGGAATAAAAGAATCCTCTTCCGGTTGTTTGTCGGTTCCCAGTGGTGTTTCCCAGGGGACAGTGTTGGGACCACTTCTTTTTATGCAGTATATAAATGATTTAGATGATGGAATAGATGGCTTTGTTGCCAGGTTTTATAGATGATACGAAGATTCATGGCGAGGAAACAGGTGGGCTGCAGAAGGACTTCGACAGAGAAGGAGGATGGGCAAGAGAGTGGCAAATGAAATAGAATGTTTGAAAATGCATGGTCATGCACCTTGGTGGTAGAAATAAATGTGCGGACTATTTTCAAAACAGGGAGAAAATCAATGCAAAAGTCTGAGATGCAGAGCGACTTGGGTGTATTGTGTAGGCCGGCCTAAAAGTTAACTTGCAGTTAGAGTCGCATGGTGAGAAAGGCAATGCAATGTAAGTAATTATTTCAAGAGGTCCAGAATGCAAGAGAAGCGATGTGATTCTGAATCTTTTTAACTCACTGGCGAGGCTTCAGCTTGAGTATTGTGTACTGTTTTGGACTCCTCATCAAAGGAAAGCTGTTCTGGAATTGCGGACGGTTCAGAGGAGGTTCAGGAGGATGATTAACGGGAATAAATGGCTTATCATACAAGGCACGTTTAACAACATTCTGCCTGCACTCGCTGGAATTTATAAGGATGAGGGGCAGATCTAATTCAAACCTACTGAATCTTGAAAAGCCTAGACTAGAAAGATGTAGAAAGGATATATCCCATGGTGGGAGAATCCAGAACAAGAGGGCACAGCTCTCTTGAGCTGAGCTCAAGAGGAACGTTAATTTAAAACAGAGATACGGAGACTTTTTTTTCGCCAGATTTGTGGTGCTGGATATGTGGCATTTATTACCACATGCAGCTGTGGAGGCCAGTCGTTGACGCATTTACGCCAGAACTTGATAGGTTCTTGATTGGACATGGCATCAAACGTTACGGGAAGAAAGTCAAGGAGTGGGGCTGAGGAGGAGAAAAAAGGATCAGCCAGGTTGAATGCCGGAGCAGACTCGATGGGCCAAATGGCATAATTATGCGTCTATGACTTATGTTCTTATGTTGTTATGGATTTCATGCTGCCAGTTGAAAGGGCGAAACAGTTGACACATTTATCGGTACCACAATGGGAAAAAACAAAATTACGAAGGCTTGAGAGAGGAGCTTGACCAGTTGAATTGGAGGAGTATATTGGCGAGGGTGACCACATAGAAGCTGTGGCTAAAGTGTCTACGTATACTTCACAAGGGGCTGCATAGATATGTTCTACAAAGGAAGAAGTTTGCAACCAGCAGAGGAAGGCAACCATGATTGACAAGGAAAGTTAAGGATTGCATAAAAGCCAAGGAAAGGGCATATCACGTAGAAAAGTGAGTGGGAAGTTGGATGATTGGTAAGTTTTAAATAAGCAGCAAAAAGTAACTGAAAATCTGTAAGAAGGGAAAAGGTGATCTATAAGGGCAGACTAGACAACAATGTAAACCAGGATACCAAGAAGTTTATACCTGTTGTTTTCAGTTCCATGAAGACTAAAAGGTAGGTAACAGTTGTTCTTGATCCATTGCAAAATAACGCACATGAGGCAGGAATGGGGGTCAAAGAAATAGCAGATGAAGTTAATGGGTACTTCCGATCTCTTGTCACTGTGGAAGGAACGAGCAATATGCCAGATATCCGTGAATGTCAAGGAGCAGGAATGAGTGTCATCGCTATTACAAAGGAAAACGTGCCAGGTAAACTTAAACGTAGTAAGATGGATACGTGACCTGGACGAGAAGGACTACATCCCAGAGACCTGAGAGAGTTTCTTGAAGAGATGACGGATGCAATGGTCATACTCCATCAAGAATCCCTAAATTCCGGCATGGTCCTGGAGGACTGGAACATTGGAAATGTTACTCAACTCTTTACCGAGCAAGGCAAAAGAAAGGAATTATGGGCAAGTTACCCTAATCTCAGTGTTTGAAAAAGAGTTTTATTTGGATGAGGTTTCTGGGTACTTGCAGTGCACTGATAAAATTTGTCAAAATCAATATAGTTTCTATTGCTACCTTTTACAAAGTTCTATTATTCAGATTCAGATTCAGTTTATTATCATTTATAACCACAAATACAATGCAGTTAAAAATGAGACAACGTTCTACGTAATGATATCACAAAAAAAGCATTAAACAGACCGCACAAGAAAAACCACATTACGTTTGGTAATCCGCAATCCAGAGTCCGGAGAGGCTGTTGCGTATCGATGTCGCGCTACTGTCTTAGCACATTCTCCGGAAAGGAACTACAAACCCATCAGACAAAACTAAAGCTACAAGACATACCCAAAACCACATAGTTACATATAGTTATAATTAACATATAGTTTCAACAGTGCAGACAATACCATAATTGATAAAAGACTAACTGACAAAGACCACATAATTATAACACAGTTTCAGCAATGCAAATCAATACCGTAATCTGATAAAGAGCAGTCCATGGCACGGTTTAAAAGAGAGTCTCAAAGTCCCGTCAGCCCAGAAAAACTCTTCCTGCCATGAACCTCCAGCGCTACAGATTGCTGATGCAACACTCTGGGAACCCCGACGACAGCCAACTCCGAGTCCGTCCGAAAACTTCGAGCCTCCGCCCAGCCCTCCGACACCGAGCACCGAGCACCATCTCTGCCGAGAGCTTCGACCACGGCGTCGGCCGCCAAGCAACAGGCTTTCAACAGGGTTCGAGGCCTTCCTCCCAGAGATTTTTTCCGATCGCACAGTAGCAACGGCAGCGAAACAGGCATTTCAAAAGTTTCACCAGATGTTCCTCCGTGCTTCACATGTCCATCTCCATTAAATCAGGATTGTACCCGGCTCCCTACTTGACAGATTACAGATATTCATTCCAAAGTGGCCGCTACGCGCTACATCGCGCCGCCATCCTGAAGTCTAAACTTCCTTCTCGTACATTTTACAACACTGCAATCCATCTGCCACTTTGTTTGCCCATTCCAATCGTATTGCCGCTTCAGCACTACCTACCCCTCCACCTGGCTTTGCATCATCCACTTGCACAGATCTTCTCATCATCCAAAACTTTGCACAAAAATATCAATTCCATTACCTAAGTCATTGACAGACAATGTGAAAAATAGCTATCCCAATACTGACCCTTGAGTAACACCACTAGCCACTGGAAGCCAAACTGAAAAAGGCCCCATATATTCCCACCCACTGCTTCCGGCCAGTCAGCCATTCATTTATCCTGTATCTTTCCTACAATTCAATAGGATTTTATCTTGTTAAGCAAACACATGTGTGGCACCTCCTTATCAAACGCCTCCTTAAATTCTAAGTAAATGACACCACTACCTCTCCTTTGTCCATCCTGCATGTTAATCCAAGTATTTCAACGGATTGGTCTGGCAAGATTTCTGGAAATCCAGGTAGTGCTGGGAAGGTTAATTTGTAGGTTATGTCTGTGTTAAAGAAGGCAAGTACAGTGTTGGCATTTATTTCAAGAGGGATATAATATAAATGTGGAGATAATGCTGAAGCTTTATAAGACACTAGTTCGGCCGCATCTGGAGTATTGTCAACGGCTTTGGGTCCCATGTCTCAAAAATCATGCGGGATATGAGATAGAGGATTGTCATTGGATAGACCCCAGAAAAGTTTTTCGTTGCTAATTCTGGACATGAAGTGGTTAACATATGAGGCAGCTTTGAGCCTGTATTCACTGTAATTTAGAAGAATGTGGTGCATCTCTTTGAAACCTACAGATTGTTGAAAAAAAACTAAATAAGGTGGAGAGGATGATGACGGTCTGGAGAACTAGATGGTTCAGCCTCAGAATTGGCGCTCTCTTAGAACAGATTAAGCAGGATTTTTTTTCCCGAGTGTATTGAATCTGTGGAATGCTCTGTCACAGTCTGCGGTGGAGGCCAAGCCCATGGAAATAATTATGTTGGAATTTATGGTTTCCTGATTTATCAGGCCATCAAAGAATATGACGACAAAGCAGGCGTTGTGGGTTGAGTGAGATCCGGGATCACAGATGATGGAATGGCGGAGCAGACTCAATGGTCTGAATGGCCTAATTCGGCTTCTATATCTTATAGTTTTATTAATCTGTGGGGAATGGACAGATGTGAACGCTGTGTATGCAGAAGGGATCGGTTCAGAAAGGCATGCCTACCAGTTCTACTATTTCAGAGCAGCACAGTGAGCAGAAGGGCTTGTTCCCCTGTTGTAATGTTTTATTTTGGTAAGACCACAACTGGAGTACTGTGTGCAGCTCTGGTGGTCAGCTTCAGGAAGGATGTAAATAACCTAGAATGGCACAGTGAGAACTCATGATATTTGTAATCAGGGCGTCCGGAGTCTGAAAGAGGATGGATTGTGACAGTGCTCTTATCACAAAATTGAGGTTGAAGCAATACTGATTCACCCCTCCTTCATCACAAAACCCACTGTCACGATGCATTTGTAGGGTAGTGTAAAAAGTGGCAAATGGGGAAGTGTTCGACATAATTGGCAAACACCGTCATTGAGTCGTTGTGTTCACCTTACGAAACGGTTCCTGACGCAATCATATCTGTGTATAGCGATTGCTTTTGGTTTGCCGTGGAAGTAAAGGGCTGCGGCTTTCATTAAGCACATAAATGAACTCGGGCATATTTCATTAACAAAATCCGGGCAGACGGGTATGCTTTATTAACAGTGACTGTGCACTGATTCCAGAAAACTGACGCCGCCGCTGCTGTCCCGCAGTGTGCAAAACTATTACCATGCGTATGAGTTGTTCCCGTTTCACAACGCAAGCCTAGCAGTGACTGTGGGTTCAACTTACAAACAGCTTACCTCACACCATTGGGGCTCCAATATAGACGCCAGCAGTTAGTGGGAGTCTGAACTGTAACCGGCCAGCTGATCTGAAACTCTGCTAATTTTAATTGTTTGCATTTGGTTGTCGTTCAGTCATCTAAATTCCAAGCAATAAAGACCCAGTCTGTCCAAACTCTTCCCATTCGTCAGGGCCACTAGTACTGGCCACATCTTCGTAATCTCTTCCTAGTTTAACCACGTGTATGTCTCCCCTTTTCCCCTACACAGACACACACACACACACACACACACACACACACACACACACACACACACACACTCACTCACTATCGCTCGCGTTCTCCCAAACTCCCCTTCTCCGCGCCCGACGCGTGCCTTGTTTCGCGTTCACCACTTCATTCTCGCCAGGCTCTGGAGGGTTATCTAACTTCAGGCTCTTAAGGGACAGGACACACCCCTTTTCGTGGTCTTTTACTTATATAAACTTAAACGTCATGTTGAATACGTACAGGGCAGTGAAGGCTTCGTCAAGGAATAAGGCATATCAGACACTAGCTGAATCATCAAACTCATTCGCAAGGCCAGTGATGTTATGGGGGTAGAACTGGACTCTCTGATGGTGGTGTCTGAAAAGAGCATGCTGTCCAAGTTGCATGCCATCTTGGACAATGACTCCCACCCACTCCATAATGTACTGGTTAGGCACAGGAGCACATTCAGCCAGAGACTCGTTCCACTGAGATGTAACACTGAGCGGCATAGGAAGTTATTCCTACCTGTGGCCATCAAACTTTACAATTCCTTCCTCGGAGTGCCAGACACCCTGAGCCAATAGGCTAGTCCTGGACATATTTCCACTTGGCATGATCAATTTATTATTATTTAATTATTTATGGTTTTATATTGCTATATTTCTTCACTATTCTTGGTGCGGCTGTCATGAAACCTAATTTCCCTCGGGATCGATAAAGTATGTCAGTATGTCTGTCTGTCTGTATCAGCCCATGTGCCAATCGGACTGAGATCAGCATTCAAGCTAATTCCTATTTCAGGGGAGATCGGTCAAACTCAGGCAGATGAAACAAGTTTAGGTGGTCACTTGGTCGGCATGGAAAGGCTGGGCCAAAGGGCTCGTGTCAATATTGGAAGGGAAGGTTCTGGCCCGAATCATTGACTGCAGACCTCTCAATAAATGCCGCTTGACCTGTTAAGTTTCTTAAAATGTTGCATTCAGTTCTGGTTAGCATTTTGTATCCAATGTATGTCTTGGGCTGGAAGAAGATTCGCCGGGACTGCATGGTCATGTGTCATGGTGATGTTGCTGTACAGCGATGGAGGATTTTGGCATCCATTTCATAGCTCCTGAAACCGGCTGCAAATGATGATGGGAAGGTAAGGCCTGTTTGGTCTTCGTAATAGTGGCACTGAGTTCCAGTGTCAGGTAGCTAGGTTGCATTTTTATAAGTCTCTAACTGAACTGCAACTGGGGCAGTTCATTCTATTAGAGTGTAAAAGGGGGAGGTTTAGATGTTGAGTAGAAGAGGTTTAAGAGAATGCTGTAAGTATAAGAAGAGATTGGACAATCCAGTGATATTTTCTCCTGAGCGGCAGAGGCTGAGGAAAGCCTGATAGAAGTTGTAAATATGAGAGACACAGACAGATTAGAAAGCCGGTATTCTTTCCTTAAGGAGGATATGTCTAATACCAGAGAGCATGCATTTAAGATGAAAGGGGGAACACTATATCATAAGACCTTTTTTTAGCACTCTTTATTTATTCTGTAATTCAGTGTAATTTTGTACCTTTTCCCTCCACTGCTGTTGTTAAAAGAGAACAACTTGCATCACACAGTAATGTTAATGCGACTCAGAATATTTAAAGGAAATGTGCATTGCAAGTGTCTTTTTCATACTGATTAGTGATGGGGTCTAGAATGAACGCAAAGGGCGGTCACTGAGGCAGATCTGATGCAGAGTGTTTTGTACCACATGTATACGTGGATAATAGAGTGATGTGAGCCTTCCGTAAGCAGATGGGATTGGTTTATTTAGGCAGTTCAAACAATTCAGAACAACGTAGTGAGCAGAAGGGCCTGTACTCGTGCTCTACCGCTCAGCTGGAGTACCGTGTACATGTTTGATCGCCAGCCACAGGAAAGACTTGATTAACCTATAATGGCGCGTTAAGAATTCACAACTTTTCTTGCCGGGACTGGAGGTCTCGAGTCAGAAGGAAACCAGATGGTGACTGTGAACTGATCCGTAAACTGGGGGTGATTAACATTGATTCTCCCCTCTGCCACAGGTCCCACAGGCACGATGTTGTGTAAAGTGAGACAAATAACACGTTGTTCATAAGAGAAACTGTTCGACATAATTCACAAACAGCGACATTGAGCTGTGTTTGCTTTAAAAAGCTGTGCCTGACGTAATGATGAGATTGTAAAGCGACTGCTTTTGGCTTGTTCGTAATGGAAGGAAGAGGCTGCGGGTTTTGCTAAACACATAAAGTGACTCAGATACCTGTTATTCACAAAATCCTACGAGCCTGCAGTGTTTATGCAATACAGCCCCATAATGCACTGCGTACTGACTACAAAGCTTCGAAAGTACATGTGTGTTGTCTCGCCCACGCCATCCCCAGCCCCAAGCGATTGTTGGCAATACAGAAAAAAGGCTGGTCACTCGAATGGGTCTGTATTGTAGACCCCAGTAGTCAGCCCGAACTTGAACTGTCACCGTCCAGGTTAGATGAATCTGTGCTATTTTTAATAATTACCATTTAGTTGCCGCCACTCGATGGGATACTACGCCCGTGAGTAACATCTGTGGAATCAGGCAGTGAATGTGATGAGCTAGAGCCCGGACTGGAGACACTGCGGCCACATTTCTGGGTGCTCAGTGCGCGGCTTTATTCATGAACTGAAGCACCGAGGCGAGCAGATATTTCACCGCGCTGATCACCTGCACCCTGAATTTCGACTGAGTCACCGCGTAAATAAATGTGTTTCTGCAGCAGCTGAAATTCCTCAGCAAAACTCCGACGAGGTGGAAGATCCATTCAGAATCATTGAAATCGAATCCTCTTCCTGTGATCTCATAATACATGAAATTGACAACGCACGTCATCCACAGGAGGATGAAGTTGCCAGAGAGTGTGAAGAGTAAAATCACAGACCTCCTCCTGCTCTCCATCTCCGGGTCACTGTGGTCCCCCTCCCCCACCTTGCTCTGACCCTTCAGCCCCTTAAGGATCCGACTGGCCTCTAAAATGTGCCTGACTGTCAGAGCGTTCAGCAACAGAATCACAGCGAAAGGGATGAATGGAGTTAGAACCGTATCGAGCCAACCGGGGTCAGTGAATGTATAGTATGTGCGTATGTATAGTCCATAATTTTAAAGAACCAGGTTACATTGTCAATGATCACCTTGGGTTCCCATAGGAAATAGCGGATAATGTTTTTCAGACAGCACAGTACGCAAATTGTTGTTAGAACCACAGCCGCAGTTTTCCTGGTGCAATATTTTGTTTTCAGCTTCTGACAGAAAATGGCGACAAACCGATCAAAAGTGAAGGTGACGATAACCAAGACAGAACAATACGTGGCTATGAATCTCACTACCTCGATAACCCTGCAGACAGGGGTGATGTTCAGGAAACTCCACGGAAAGTAATAATCTTTGATTCGAAACAAAATTACCTCAGTGACAACGGTCAGTAGATCTGCCGCTGCCATGGCCACCAGATAGCGGGTGTTGCAGGTACAGAGGCCGCACTTTCCCCGGGACAAGACCACAATCGCCATTAAATTTACTGTAGAGAGAGAAGGAAAGATGAGAAGAAACACTGGACAGTAGTAAACACATTCTCAGAGAATTAACACGTAATCAAGAGTGAGGAAAGTCGGCTAATCAAATATCAGACACGGGCTACACTGTCCTTGACCCGCCATCTTCAAAGTGGAGATAAAACGATTTGCAGGGAATCGTGGGCGATACAAACGAGCTACATGAACAACGACGATCTGTGCTGATCAAGATTCCTGTCGCTGATGGGACTGGTGTCACTGATTTATTTGTGACTGAACAGGCCTCTGGAAACTCAGCATTTTATGGGCCGACGAGGGACAACGTTTCGGGCCGAGATCCTTTTTTTCTGGACGAAACGGTGCTCCAATTTACGACGGGTCTTAGAGGCAAAGCAGGGACAGCTTGCCAACCAGAGGCCAAGTGGCTCGCTTAATGGATTAATCCTACAGCGTCGTTCAATTCGATACCACACGTCAGCAGATCCATGGGCACGGGTTCCAGTAATTCAACTCATTTATTGACCAACAAGCAGAGGAATCTGACGCTGACAGACTCGAAAGTCAAAGTGAAACACAGGACCACCTGTTCACTTTGTTTAATAACTAGAAAAAGTGAACTTACCAATGTAAAACCTTCCGATTCTCACATTCTCGCAGAGATGCCCGTCCACGACATTGGTACAACAAGGGACAAGGTCTCATTAAAACCCTCCCAGTCACATGTACCCACAGAGTTCCTGTCTCCAGAATTGGACAAGTCCGGACAAGGTCTCATAAAAACACTGGCAATCTCATTTCCCGGTGAACTTCCTGTCCACATCAACGGGACGAGTCTGCAAAAGGTCTCATTAAAACTCTGCCAGTCCAACTTCCCTTCAGTGTTGCCTGTCCACAGCATTGGGGCAGGTTTGCACAATATAACCATATAACAATTACAGCACGGAAACAGGCCATCTCGGCCCTTCTAGTCCGTGCCAATGCTTACACTCACCTAGTCCCACTGGACCGCACTCAGTCCATAAACCTCCATTCATTTCCTGCCCATACACCTATACAATTTTAAGTTAACTGACAATACCGAACCTGCCTCTACCACTTCTACTGGAAGCTCATTCCACACAGCTACCACTCTCTGAGTAAAGAAATTCCCCCTCGTGTTACCCTTAAACTTTTGCCCCTAACTCTCACCTCATGTCCTCTTGTTTGAATCTCCCGTAATCTCAATGAAAAAAGCCTATCCACGTCAACTCGATGTATCCCCCTCATAATTTTAAATACCTCTATCGTCCCCCCTCAACCTTCTACGCTCCGAAAAATAAGGACATAACTTGTTCAGCCTTTCCCTGTAACTTAGCTGCTGAAACTCAGATAACATTCTAGTAAATCTTCTCTCTACTCTATTTTGTTGATACCTTTCCTATAATTCGGTGACAAGAACCGTACGCAATACCCGAAATTCGGCCTTGCCAATGCCTTGTACAATTTTAACATTACATCCCAACTCCTATACTCAATGCTCTGATTTATAAAGGCCAGCATACCAAAAGCTTTCTTCACCACCCTATCCACAAGAGATTCCACCTTCAGGGAACTATGTACTATTATTCTGTTCTACTGCATTCTTCAATGCCCTACCATTTACCATGTTAGTCTATTTGAATTATTCCTACCAAAATGTAGCACCTCACACTTATCAGCATTAAACTCCATCTGCCATCGTTCAGCCCACTCTTTTAACCGGCCTAAATCTCTCTGCAAACTTTGAAAACCTACTTCATTATCCACAACGCCACCTACCTATTATTTGCATACTTACTAATCCAATTTGGCACCCCATCATCCAGATCATTAATGTATATGACAAACAGAGGTCAAAACAAGGTCTCGTTAACACGCTGCAAGTCTCACTTCCCCAAAGAGATGCCTGTTCCCAGCACAGACAAATATCTGGACAAGCTCCCATTAAACCCTGTGAGTCTTACTTTCCGGAGTGCTGTCTGTCCCAATTTGTACAACTCTGGAAAACGTTCCATTAAAAACCTGCTGCTCTTACTTTCCCGGAGGGCTGCCTGCCCCAGTGCTGCTAAAGCTCTGTCAGTATTACGTTTCCGGACTGCTACCTGCCCCCAGTACTGGTAAAGGTCTGGACAAGGTCCCGTGAAAAAGTGCCCGTCACATTTTCCAGGAAACCTGTTTGTTCCCAGCATTGATACAAACCTGGACAAGCTCCCATTAAAACCCTGTCAGTCTCACTTTCCCGGAGGCCTGCATGTCTCCAGCAATGCAAATCTGGTCAAGGTCCCATTCATACGCTGCCCATCACACCTTCCCGGAGAGTTGCCTGTCTCCAGCACCGCAAATCAGGTCAAGGTCCCATTCGTACCCTGCCCGTCACACTTCCCCCGCAGAGCTGACTGTCCCCAGATCTGGGACAACTCTGGAGACTGTCCAGTTAAAACAGTGGCAATCTCATTTTCCAGAACTGCCTGTCCCCAGATCTGGGAACACTCTGGTCATGTTGTTGTTAAAGTACCACGTATTTGCTTTGTTAAGAACTCAGAAATAGTGAAATTCACAATGTAAAACCCTTCCCAGGCACACCTTCCCGGAGAGCTGCCTATGTCCAACACGGCTACAAGTCTGTCAAGGTGTCACTAAAGGACCAGGTGTTCACTCTGATCCATAACTCAGAAACAGTCAACACACCATTGCCGAACTTTCCCAGTCACGCATTCCCGGAGAGTTGGTATCCCCAGTGCTGTTAGCACTCTGGAGAAATTACCACTAAAGGCAAGGGCAACGTTCGAGTCAATCCCGTGAATCAGAGGAGAGACAGAGGTTCCGTTTCAACTGTCATTAAATATGAAAATTCAGATGTTCAATTGAAGGATCGATATCACTGGCCGATACTTGTGCAATGATCCTTAAGTTGAAAGCTGGTAAAATGATCTTCAACAGGTTCACATTGGTTAACACACAGAAATACCAAACATGAAATGCTGTATTCACTCACCAAGAACTCCGGTGACAGAAATGACTACGGTCAATATTTTATCCACACTCAGATATCTATCCAACATTGCAGGCATGTTCTGTATTCAGTGATGTGTCACCGTGTGCTACCGGTGGTTTCTCGGAATGAAATGATGAGGCAGTAGATGCCTACAGTTTTTATTACCTTTTAGCGACTCCATGGGGACAGAGTTAAAAATAAAGGTTGCAATTTATTTACAAAACCGTTACGTCGGACAGGTGTATTCCCTGCGGTGCAACATTGTGATTAATTTAGTGAAATAATTCTGAATCTGCAAGCAATGGAAACTGTGATGGCAGTAATAAGTGTAAATTATTAGAGGCATTCTTCCAGCAGAGGGAATGTTATTTCAAACACCATCAGCCCAGCTCTCCACCTCATGTTGCGCCGGTGCGACTCATACCCATCAGTAGAGCGGACCTCTGAGATTAAAGCGGCTGTTCCACTCTGATTCTTCACCGATTGTAAACACAGCTCATCCCACTCTAAACTTATCTCCCATTCCGATTACCAGACACCCTTCTCAGCTTGTTTGTATGAAGACTACTAAACTTTGTCCTGGTTCAAAACATGTCTACGTTCATCTCCACTGAGAGAAAGGTGCACTCGGAAAATAAAGGTTAGGACCGTCTTTTTGTCTTTCTCATACATAGAACAGGGAAAGGTAAAGCACAGGAACAGACTTTTCGGCCTACAGAGTCTATCCCAGCCATGTTGCCATATTAAACGGATCCTACCTACCGATACTTGATCGGTCTTCCTACATTCCCTGCGGTCCATGTGTCAACCCTCACAGCAGTAATTTTGGGATTCTAGGTTCTAGGGTCTCAGAAGCTTTTTGAACATAGATTGTATTAATTGGAACTAACAAAAGTGTCTGAAACTTGTCAATAATAATGTGCTTCCAGTGCAAACAATGCTACTTCAAAGGAACCACTGGGAAGACACAAAATATTGGTGTAAATTATATCATTGCAGCTTGTGAAACTGTATTTTATCACCTATTGTGATTGTTATGGCAGGCTTTTTCCACTGAGTTTGGGTGACACTGGAACTAGGGGTCATATGTTAAAGGTGAAAGGTGTGACACTTAAGAGAAACCTGAGGGTCAAATTCTTCACTCTGAGGGTCGTATGAGAGTGGGACGAGCTGCCGACGGAATTATTGTATGTGGGTTTGATTGCATTTTGTAGTCCTCTGTGACTCTATAGCAAGAGTCGTTGGTGACTATTTGGCTGGGTCTGTCGCTGAGAAGCGGGGTGATTTAAGGCGTAAACACAAAATACTCTGTAGATGCTGTGGTCAAAGAAGCATGCACAACACGCTGGAGGAACTCAGCAGATCGGGCAGCATCCGTGGAAACGAACAGTCATGGACTCGGCGGAGACCCTTCGTCAGCACTGAAGAGGGAGGGGGCAGGGGGCCTATAAAGAAGGCGGGGGTGGTGGGAAGGAGAAGGCTGGTAGGTGCCAGGAGAAAATCCAGTACGGGGGAAAATCAAGGTGTGGGGGAGGGAAAGCAGGGAGGGGATAGGCAGGACAGTTGAAGAAGGAATGTAAGGAGAAAGCACTATGGGTAGCAGAAGGAAGCGCAAACATGAGGAAGGTGATAGACAGCTGGAGAAGGAGGCAGAGTTTAAACTGGGATGGGGGAAGGGAAGGGAATTACCGGAAGTTGGAGTATTCAAAGTTCATGCCAAGGGGCTGGAGAGTCCTTCCCCCTTACATTCCTTCTGAGTCCTGGTCTCCTCCAGGGCCAGTGTCCGTGTCCAGCTACGCCTCCCCTCGCTTCTGCTTTGCTCTCCCTCGATCAAAAACAAGTCTGAGCTTAACGTTCTCGTCCAAGTCTGAGCTTCATGTCCTCGTCCAGCCCTGGAGTCCTACATCCTGCCCTCACGTCCAGTCCTCACCTAGATCTGAAGTCCGAGCCCGAGTCAAGACCCAGTTTCCGGGTCCCTGTCCAGTCTCTGGCTCGGAGTCCTTCTCCAATTCCTAGTTCTTAGTTCCCAGTTCCTAGTTTCTCGTCCAGGCCCCATTTTCCTACTCTAGTCCTAGCCCGGGCCCTGTATTCTAGTCTCGTCCAGGACCTGTGTTATGTCCAGTGTTGTTTCTCACCCACTTCCCTTGCTTTCTGACACACCAGGTCTCACTTTCCCGAGTACTTCAGTGTCTGTGTCTTGCATTTGGGTACGTCTCAACGCCCACTTTATGACAACCATAACTTCCTTGCCTTATTGGAACGTACCTATGCAGAACTCCACACAAATATTCCCTGTGCATTTACCTCATTTCTTCCTTACTTTTCCCTGAGAACATCTCTTCCCAATTTAAGCTTCCAATTTCCTGTTTGATAACCGCATAATTACTCTTACTCCAACTAAATGCTTTTCTAACTTGTCTGTTCCTATCTCTTTCCAATGCTATTGTAAATGAGATAGAATTATGGTCATCATCTCCAGAACGCTCTCCCACTAAGAGATCTGACACTTGACCAGGTTAATTTCCCAATAACAAATCAAGTACAGCCTCTCCTCTTGTAGTCTTATCTGCAATTTGTATCAAGAAACCTTCCTGAACACACATAACAAACTTCATTCCATCTTAACCCCTCACTCTAGGGAGATGCCAATCGATATTTAGGAAAATAAAATCTCCTGTCAGGACAACTCTGCTATTATTACACCTTTCCAGAATCTGTTTCCCTATCTGCTCCTCGATATCCCTGTTACTATTTGGCGGCCTATACAAAACATGCAGTAAAGTTATTGACCCCTTCCTGTTCCTAATCTCCACCGACAGAGACTCCGTACGCATCCCCTGCGTGATGTCCACCTTTTCTGCAGCTGTGGCACTACCTCTGATCAACAGTGCCACGCCCTCACCTCTATTGCCTCCCTCCCTGTGCTTTCTGAAACATCTAAAACCCAGCACTTGAAGTAACCATTCCTGACCTTGAGTCATCCAAGTCTCTATAATTGCCACCACATCATATCTCCAAGTACCGGTCCACGTTCTAAGCTTATCTGCTCTGTTCACAACACACCTTGCATTAAAATAGAGACATCGCAAACCTTCAGTCTAAGCGCGTCCCTTCTCTAGCACCTGCCTATCCTCCCTCGCACACGATCTCCTAGCTTTCTCTATTCGTGAGCCAGCTGCCTCTTCCCCTGTCTGTGCAGTTAGGTTATCACCCTCCAACTATTCTAGTCTAAACTCTCCCCAGTAGCCATAGCAAACCTCCCTCCCAGGATATTAGTCCCCCAGGGATACAAGTGCAACCCTGCCCTTTTTGTACAGGTGAAACCTGTCCCAAAAGAGGTGACAATGATCCAGAAATCTGAATCCCTGGCCTCTGCTCCAATCCCTCAGTCACGCATTTATCCTCCACCTCATTCTATTCCTATTCTCTCTGTCGCGTGGCATAGGCAGTAATCCCGAGATTACTACCTTTACGATCCTGCTTCTCAACTTCCTCCCTAACTCCCTGTAGTACTTTTTTCAGGACCTCTTCCCTTTTCCTACCTATGTCATTGGTATCAATATGTGCCACAACCTCTGGCTGTTCTCGCTCCCACTGCCGGATATCTTGGATGCGATCTGAAACAACACGACCCCTGGCACCTGGGGAGGAAAACTGCCATCCGAGTTTATTTCCTGCAGGAGCACGTATTGTCAAGGGGTACAGCCACAGAGTACTCTCTAGTACCTGACTCTTCCCCTCCCCCCTCCTGACTGTGACCCACTTGTCCTTCTCCGGTGGCCCTGGTGTCACCACTTGCCTATAACTACTTTGTATTACCTCCTCGCTCTCACCAAGCGAAGGTCATCGAGCTGCATCTCCAGGACCCTAACTCGGTCCCGTATTATATGCAGCTCGACACAGCGGGTGCAGATCTGGCCGCGTCCGGGAAGCCGGGAGACTCCAGGACCTCTCACATCTGCCACCGAGCATAGAACATCGGCCTCACATATATAATTCCTTCTTTACAGGTAACACAAGTAAACCTACTTCAACTCGTCCCATTATTGCCTCAGCCCGTTGAGTAAAAGCCCTATCACTCTGCTGCCTCTCAATCCGCTGCCCGCTCCGAAGTTGCTCTCTGGATACTGCGGTCTGCTTTTTAAACCTTTTGTGCTCTACTGGCTGACGTCACGTGCCTGCGCAGTCCTGCTTCTCTTTTACTCCGAGTAGTAAAAACTGCCTTCGCTCCCGAAATCAGCCTTCATTCGCATTTTCTTGCACGGAATCGAAATAAATGCTGTATATTCTTTTCTATTTTGTGCTACTTTACTTTCATACTCTGTCTTCCCTTTCCTTATTTCACATTTAGTTGTTCTTCCCGTCTGTAGTCGTAGCGGGAGGTCATGACAGCTTGAAGGCGGGTCGGACTTAAGTTCGGGAGGGTATAATAGGACAAACACGAGGAAATCTGCAGATGCTGGAAATTCAAACAGCACGCACAAAATGCTGGTGAAACACAGCACGCCAGGCAGCATCTGTAGGAGAAGCACTGTTGACGTTTCGGGCCTAGACCCTTTGTCAGGACTAACTGAAAGGAGAGATACTAAGAGATTTGAAAGTATTGGGGGGGAGGGGGAAATGCGAAATGATAGGAGAAGACCGGACGGGGTGTGATGAATCTAAAAGCTGGAAAGGTGATTGGCGAAAGTGATACAGAGCTGGAGAAGGGAAATAACACGGGACGGGAGGCCTCGGGAGAAAGAAACGGGGAGGAGGGGAGCACCAGAGGGAGATGAAGAACAGGCAGGGTGATGGACAGAGAGAGAGAGAAAAAAAAGCAAACAACTAAATATTTCAGGGATGGGGTAAGAAGGGGAGGAGGGGCATTAACGGAAGTTAGAGAAGTCAATGTTCATGCAATCAATTTGGAGGCTACCCAGCCGGTATATAATAGGACATGTTCCCTCCCGTAGCGAGAAAACGGCGAGAGACGATATCGCCCATGACTTGCAATACACGACTAATCACTCCATTCCCTTCTACCTCCTCTTCAAAGGGAAGAAACCCTAGGTCACGGCCTCGTCTTGGAACCCAACAGGTCCTCAACGTCCTGCCTGCACTTTCAGACCTACCGCATGGGGTACTCCTATGCGCTAAGCGGCCTGTAGGAGCGGGGAAGTCTCGGGTCTCGCTTCCCGTTCGGGCCCAGCAGGGGCAGTGTGAAGGGTAGGCGGTCACCTCAGCCTCTGATTCTCGGGTGGTAACGGACACTTTTGCACGAGTGGGGCTGGACATTCTTCCACTTCCAGTCTGCCGGAGTGGTAACTGGCGGGCTTTCGCTCCCCTGAGAGGAAGGTGCTGATGCTCGCTTGCGTGGCGTTTCAAGTCGATAGTGTCTTAAGACCGAAGGGGCTGTGGGATGGTGGGGAAAAGTTGGAGACTTACTGCACCTCCGTGGGGCCGATCCATGGGGGAGCGGCGACCCGCTAGATGACAGCCCCGTAGTCACTGCACTGGTGGGTTAGTTCGTGCTCGTAGATTCAGGGATCCCATGGGCCTGAGGTCAAAGGAAGGGTGGGGTGGGGGTGCGGAAATGCGGGCTTAGTCCGTTAGGGGAGCTTTTCGATGGTTTTAATTTACTGTAGTTCAGCAGATTAATTTAACTATTTATGCAATAATACAAAAAGAAGACCTTGGGAAAATATAATAAAACTATTATTTCATTGTGCTTCACTCTGAAATGATTGACATTATTTCTTACATCCTTCACATACACGAGGAGTAAAAACGTCACGTCTCTATCTGAATGTGCAACCATAGCAATTTATAATAATAATTTATAGTAAATCGAACAGTCAGTGTAATATAGTCAATGTAATACAGAGTGCAATCAAATCAGCGTGAGTTCATCCGTCTGATTGCCTGTTGGAAGAAGCTGTCTCAGAGCCTGTTGGTCCTGGCTTTAATGCTCTGGTACCGCTTCCCAGATGGTAGCAACTGGAATAGATTGTGTTTGGTGTGACTGGGGTTCCCAATGATCCTTCGGGTCCTTTTTACACACCTGTCCTTGTAAATGTCCTGAATCATGGGAAGTTCACAACTACCGTTGCGCTGGGCTGTCCGCACCACTTTCTGCAGAGACTTGCGATTAAGGGAGGTACAGTTCCCATACCAGAGAGTGATGCAGCCAGTCAGAATGCTCTCAATTATGCCCCCTGTAGAAAGTTCTTAGGATTTCGGAGCCCATAGCAAACTTCCTCAACCGTCTGAGGTAAAAGAGGCGCGTTACCCTCGCAACGCCAGATCCATTCCTGTAAATAAGGGTTAACCCGTCTCCTTTCCTCATGAAATCCACAACCAGCTCCTTTGTTCTGTGACATTTACTTGAGGCTGTTTACTTGACACGACTGTGTCAGAGAGAGATAACTTCTCTGTAGGCCACTTCGTTATTTTTTGAAATTAGGTCAATCAATGTAATGTCGTCGGCAAATTTAGTTAACAGATTGGAGCTGTGGGTGGCGATACAATCATGAGTATACAGGGAGTTAAAAAGGGTACGTCGTACATGGCCCTGAGGGGCTCCTGTGTTGGAAGTCAGAGGGGTGGAGGTGAGGGAGACCACTCTTACAAGCTGCTGGCAATCTGCAAGGCAGGGTCAAGGCCAAGATTTCTGAGATTCTTGTCGAGCCTGGAGTGAATTATGGTGTTGAATTCTGAACTGTAGTCCAAGAATAGCATTCTCACATAAGCATCCTTCTTCTCCAGATGTGTAAGGACGGTGTGTAAAGCCATGGCTATTGCGCCGACTGTCAATGGGCTGTGTCAGTAGGCAAATTATAAGAGGTCCAGCACCCTCCTTTCGTAAAAGGGTTACATACACTAATCACACAGGCCCACGTCAATCACCAAGTAATCTCAACACCCCGCTATGTTCCCATATTTTCGTGTCATTCTCCATACCCATCTCATTGCCCCATTCTCCGCCCACAGTCCCTTGTCAGGGTCCAAATTAGTCACACTACTCGCTGTCGCCCCACAGCACTGTGTCTGTTCCCAAAGTAATTAACTGTGTCAGTGGAATTATGATGATATTAGCCTGGAACATCAAAGCTTAAGTCAGGAACGGATATGTCCTGGGAAATGCACAAAGGAAATCTGAAGGTACTTGAGGCTGCACTTACATGGGGTTCTGGATAGGTTTGCCCCATTCAGGCAGGGAAAGGATGGTAGGGTGAAGGGACCATGGTTGACAAGAGATGTGAACCAGCTGGTCAAGAGAAAGAAAGAAGCTTTAGGAAACAGACCTTAGGATTAGAAGGCAAGATACAGACATGACTGTAGATTTACAAAGTAGCCGGGTACAAACTGAAGAATGGAATTAGGATAACTAGAAACGTCTACAGAAGGTCTGCAGTAGTTTTAAGGAAAACACTAAGCTATTCTAGATGTATGTGAAGAAAAAAAAATGACTAGAGTGAGTGTAGGACCGGTCGGGGATGGAAGATGAAACAAGCATCAGAGGTCGGGAGAAGAAGGACAGATCCTGAATGTCAGAGGGACAATTCTGAGGAGAGCTTTAAACGGGCCGATGTGCGGTTTTCCGGTCGAGAATTGCAGCTTAAGTCACTAGCTCCTCCGGAAAAACGCGTATTAAACCCCGTCAACCCAAAAATATAGTATTTTTCGAAAAATATTTGAACTAAAAAGAGCGGCAAGAATGGGGGAAAGGAATGGAAATATAAAAAGAGACACTGCGGAGCCTGCGGCCGAGAGGAGTGCAGCAAGCGGCTCTCCTACCCGACCGCGTGCTAGCGAGGCAGACGCTGGGCCTCGTTCAGGCGAAGCGGCGAATATGATCGAAATTCTGAAAAAGATAAGGGAGTTCCAGAAAGATATAAAGCAGCAGCTACATGATATTAAGTCAGAGCTCGCCAACGTCAATCAAAAAATAATGGTGACAGAGACTCAAATTGAGAAGGTGGAAGATCGCGTTCAAAACGTTGAACGAATACTCAGTAAGACGATAAAAATATTAAGTCACCAAGAAGGTAAACTGCTTGACCTGGAGGGAAGATCACGGCGGAAAAATACCAGAATTTTCAACGTTCCAAAAGGAACGGAGGGTTTGTCTGTGACAGAGTTTGTCGGAAAGTTGCTGTGGGGTGCGCTGGAGCTTCACTGGACTATGGAGCTGGAAATCGAGAGAACCCATCGCGCGTTTGTCTCGAAACCTACCCGAGATAAGCCACGCTCAATAATAATTAAATTCCTTCGGTACAATACCAAGGCGGAGATTCTACAAAGAGCCTGGTGTAAGAAGAGGGTGTTTTAGTACATCAGAAAGAGACTGGGAGTTTTCGAAAGACAGTCCTCACCCCCTCCAGAAGAGCGATAAAGTTTGGCTAACTTTAAACATGTTGAGAAGCTCAACGGAAGCAAAAGTAGACCGTGATATACCTATATACCTATCTCGAGAAATACCTATTATAATGTGGATTTTATATTACTTAGTTGTTATTCTTTATTCGCTCACTTACTCCTTTTCCCCATCAAAATGAGAATATATGTGTGTGTGTGTGTGTGTGTGTGTGTGTGTGTGTGTGTGTGTGTGTGTGTGTGTGTGTGTGTGTGTGTGTGTGTGTGTATGAATATATATATATATGTGTGTGTGGGGGGGGGTGTATATATACAAACATATAGGAGGAGTACACAGGGAAATCGTTTCTGTGTAATGGATTTGTTCACTGACTTTTATGAATACAGCAATGGGGGTCCTCAACGCACAACAAGGAGGGGTTATCCCCCACAGCTAGACTTTTCCTCTAGCTCAACGCAGGGTCATCTACTAGAGACCTCAGCCTTGGAATCGCACGTTCGTTGCCATTTTTGTTATTATTTGCGTTTCTTGGTTCTTATTTGTTCAGGGAGTAGTTCGAATAAGTTTTATTCTTCTAACTTCAATGATACATTGACAGATAAATACAGATGGTTAAGGACAAGGTAAAATTCATTTTTTTATTGTCAATGGGCTATTAAATCCAATCAAACGTAATAGAATTTTATCCAAAATGAAAAAAAGAACTTGTAGTATATTTCCAAGAAACTCATTTACGTGATAATGAGCATAAAAATCTAAAGAGAATGGGCTTCACTAATCTGTTTTTCTCCTCATATAAATCAGGAGACAGGAGAGGAGTTGCTATTCTTATCTCAAGTAAGCTCAATTTTGAAAAAGTATTCGTAAAGGGAGATAATGAGGGCAGATATATTCTCGTAAGGGGGAATGTAGAGGACAATTCAGTTACTCTACTGAATATATACGGACCCCCGGGAAGTGAAATTGGTTTATTTTAGAAAATTACTGATATTATGGTAACGGAAACAGAAGAGCTCCATATATGTGGGGGAGTGTTAGATTTACAATTACAATCAAACTTAGACTGTTCCAACAGAAAAACCTATGAAACAATATCTTTACATAAGAAAATTAATACACTTCTTGCGAAGGTTGGTTTAATTGATATATGGTGGGACCTCTTCCCCGAAGAAGGGATTACACTTATTATTCTGCTCCCCATTCTGTATATACAAGAATAGACTATGTCATAAAATTTGGAAAAGACAAAGACAAAACAAACACCTGTGGAACTGGGACAATACATGTAAGTGACCATGCACCTATATATTTATCTGTTGATTTTGACCTACAAGCAAAGAATACTATTTGGAAACTTAACTCGAGTCTACTCAATGATCTGTACTTTAAGGAACAAATTAAAAAAGAAATTGGTCTCTACTTAGAATTTAATGATAATGGAGAGGTTTCACCTCCCATGTTATGGGATATTCTGAAGGCTGTCTTATGAGGGAAAATTATAGCGATATCTTCATATAAGAAAAAAAGGAACAAAACTTTAGAGGAATTACAAAATAGGTTGAAGGAACTAGAGAGAAAACACAAATTGAATATGGCACAGGATACATTAGGAGAATTTTTTTTAAAAAATAGGAATGAAATTAATTGGCTACGCAAAAAAAAACAGGAAAAATGTAATATTTCTGAAACAGAAAATACAATTCATAGAATTAGGGACCCAAGAACGAAAATGATAAAAAAAAATAAGCGAAGTGAAATTCAAGAAGCTTTTAAGGTGTTTTACAAAACTTTATATTCCAAAGTTCCAGGGGAAACATGACCCAAATTGACACGTTCTTGCATTTACTAGAGTTACCCACTTTAAGCAAAGAACAAAATGGAAGGATGACTGCTGACTCGAACTGTGAAGTCGAATTAAAAGCTGCAGTTTGTAGGCTTAAATTAAGCAATTCACCAGGATCAGATGGGTATACAGCAGAGTGGTACAAAGAATTTAAAAATGAGTTAATTCCTGTTTTACTCCCCACAACTGACCTGTCCTCTAAAAAAGGCACAAATGCCACCCTGTTAGAAGGAAGCGATAATCTCAGCTATACCGAAAGAAGGATAAAATGGAATGCGGGTCATTTAGACCAATATCCGTTCTTAATGTAGATTATAGATGATTTACCTCCATCATGTCCAAACGATTAGAGGAGTTTCTACCCATACCGATACTTAACAATCAGACAGATTTTACACGAGAACGCCAGAAACAAGACAATATACGAAGGACACTTCACATTATGGATCATATACAAAAATAAATAACATCGAAGCAATAGTGATAAGCGTGGACGCTGAAAAAGCATTTGATTCGGTTAATTGGATTTTTTTTTCTTTACAGAGTTTTACATAGATTTGGTTTCCAAGACACGATTATTAAAACGATACAGACGCTATATGGCAATCCTACAGCTAGGATTAAAATCAATGAATATTTATCAAATAGACTTACCCTAGAAAATGGCACGAGACAGGGTTGTGCATGGTCACCGCTACTCTTAGCGTTATATCTGGAACCATCAGCTCAATACATCAGACAAAATGAAGATAACAGGGGAATTACTATTAAAGGGACAGAGCATAAATTGACTTGGTATGCGGATGATATTTTGATCTATCTAGGGCAACCAACATACTCTTTACCTAAATTGATGCAATCCTTTGAAAAATGTGGTCTATTATCAGGATAGAAGATCAACATATATAAAACCCAATTATTTTCATGTTACTACAGCCCACCAAGAAAAATGGCACACAGAGTCTCTCAAATATTTGGGCATCATCATGCCAAAAGATTTGGCAAAATTATCAGAATGTAATCATCAGTCTTTATATAAAAAAATTAAGGAAGATTTGGCAAGATGGAACCTGATTCCTTTTTTCAGTCTCAGTTCAAGGATTAAGTCTATTAAAATGAATATACTGCCCAGACTGTTAAATCTCTTTCAGACCCTACCAACAGAGATTTATCAAAATCAATTCAATGAATGGAACAAGATGCTATCAAGGTATATTTAGCAGGGTAAAAGGCCTAGAGTTGGTCTCAAAACTTTGCAATTAGCAAAGGAAAAGGGGGGAAGGGGCCTACCTTCTCTTGGAGATTTTTATTTTGCAGCATATTTGAAAACTGTGATATGTTGGTGCAGCCCATCAAATGACGGTCAATGGAAAAACATTGAGGAGCAGGTACTTCCCATCCCGATACAAGCAATTTTAGCTGATAACAACCTGCAAAGGTGCATAAATACTATTGATAACCCATGAGTGAAATTCACTCAAAATATGGAAAACTACTATGAAAGGCTATAATCTAGAGGGAGACAGTGCAATTCTTAAATGGTGTGCATATGACTGATTTTACAGCAAATAAATTGGATACTATATTTAAGGACGGGACAGCTAAAAGAATAACAGTTCTTTGCAACATAATGAAAGAAGGAACACTGTTAAGTTTTGAAATGCGTAAAGAGAAACACTTGTTAGAAAAACATGTTTTTATCAGTATTTACAGATGTGACAGTATGATAACAAGACGCTTAAAAATGTAATCAAAGCAAGTACATGCTTGAGAGAGCTATTTAGAAAAGTATATAATTCAGGTAACGGTAGTAGAATCATTTCAAGCATGTATAAGGGGTTGTCAAATCTTAAAACACATTCGAATTCAAAACAAAATGGGCGGAGGAAGGAGGGATAATTATATCTCAGGAAGAATGGACAATAATATGGAGGTATCAATGAAAGTGTACCAGTTCACATAAATTGAGGGAGTTTGAATGGAAAATCTTGATAAGATATTTTATTGCACCCGCTCAGAAATCCCATTATGATAGTAACCTGCTGTTTGCTGGAGAAATTGTGGAAATCAAAATGCAAGTCATTATCATATTTTTGGGACTGCCCTGTTATCCTGTTGGAGGGGGATTCACAATGCCCTACAAGACATCTTTAAATGTGAAATACCCTTAGAGAGTAAGACCATATATTTTGGACATATACCTCAAGAATGGTTGAAAAGAGATAAATATTTAATGAATATACTGTTGGTGGCTGGTAAAAAGACTCTTACTGGGGAATGGTTATCACAGGAGGCCCCAGCTTTAAATGCATGGATGGAAATTACAATGGACATTTACAAAATGGAGAAGATAACAGCATCTGTTAATCATAAGCTGGAACAATTTGATTCATACTGGGAAAAATATTTTAACTACATAATGCCTCATAGGCCTGATTTTATTCTCATAAATCAATTAATATGTTGTAAAAAAAAAAGAGCACTCCCTACTTGCACATATTTTTTTTTCCTTTTGATTGTTTTTTTTCTTTACACTCTTTTCTATAAGTGTATACCTCAGATAAACACTCTGTGGGGATTAGTGATATATATGATTATATGATATGTATGTACAATGTCTGAAACACATCTTACGGAAATATTTGTTTGATGATGAACTTCAATAAAAAAATAAATTACAAAAAAAAAGATCCGATGTGCGACAACGTATAGTATTGAGTTTAAAGAGAGGATGTACTGGAACTTTTGAAAAAATACATTAGGTTATATAAGTCCTCTTGTGTGGTCTGGAGAAACAGTGGGTCACTGCAGAAAGTGGTGAGTCCTCCTTCAGTGAGCGGCAAATTATTAGAGAAACAGGATTTACGAGAATTTGGAGAAGCAGTACCTGACTTGTGAGAGTCAGTAGGACTTTGTGAGGGGCAAATCATGTCTCACAAGTCTAGTTCAATTCTGTGAGGATGTGACGGTTATACTTACGGTTAACCAAGGTAGGACCTTTCAGAACGTTAGAAGGCTTGGTGTCCTGAGAAAGTTGGCTGGTGGATTCAGGAATGATGCCCAAGAAGGTAAAGGATATTGTGGATGGAGCGTTTTTTCCTTGGATGCTGGTGCCAGTGGTGTTCTGAGACCCCCGGGCATTGTGCTTTAAAAAGGATGTGAATAAGGAGGTGGAACTGTGGGTTATTGTATTTGCAATGATGTGGAAGTTGGTGGAAATATGGATAGTATAGAAGGTAATCACAGATTACAATATGACAGTGACAGGACGCAGAGCAGCGCTGAAAGTTACAGATGGAGCTCAACCCGGAATGTAACGGAATGACAAAGGATAAATTTCAAAGCAGAGGTGATACTTTTTCAAGTCCAGAGCCGCACGAGTTCCACAATAGAAACTGGGTGATGAGACTTTCTCCAATAAGCCGAGACCAGCTCATCGATACGAGTGGTGCACGTTAGGGGCAGGAAGAAGTGTGATTGATAGGTGAGCTTGAACACTTCCGCTGTTCTGCACATACGTATAGTGATGCACAAAAGGCAATATACCTCAAAGTAAATCAGGAGAAAAATTATGCAACTTCATGGCAAATAAAAGAACAGCCTGAGAACCTTCGGATAATTCACAGATTTCACTTGCTATTTCTGTTCAAACAGAGTGTGTGTGGTGTTAACAATTTTCTGAGTCGTGTACATTTCAATGCAAGGAGTATTGTGGGAGGGCATGGATTGACACGTGGAATTATGACATCATAGCCATTACTGAAACATGGTTACAGGAGGGGCAGGACTGGCAGCTCAATGTTCCAGGGTTCCAATGTTTCAGAAGTGATAGAGGCAGAGGGATGAAGGTGGAGGCGGGGTGACTTTGCTAGTCAGTGAAGATATTACAGCAGTGCTTCGGCAGGAAAGATTAGAGAGCTTGTCTACTGAGGACAGATGGGTGGAGCTGAGAAACAGGAAAGTTATGACCACGTTAATAGGGCTGTATTATAGACCACCCAATAGTCAGCGAGAATTGGAGGAGCAAATCTGCAGAGAGATAACAGACAACTGCAGGAGACAGAAAGTTGTGATTGCAGGGGATTTTAATTTTCCACACATTGATTGGGACTCCCATACTGTTAAAGGTCTAGATGGGTTAGAGTTTGTGAAATGTGATCAGGAATGTTTTCTAAATCAATGTGTAGATGTACCAACTAGGGAGGATGCAATATTAGATCTGCTATAAGGAAATGAGTTAGGGCAGGTGATGGAAGTGTGTGTAGGGGAACACTTTGGTTCCAGTGATCATAACATCATTAGTTTCAACTTGATCATGGACAAAGATGGATCTGGTCCTCGGGTTGAAGTTCTAAACTGGAAAAAGGCCAAATTTGAAGAAATGAGAAAGGATCTAAAAAGCGTAGATTGGGAGAGGTTGTCCTCTGGCAAGGATGTGATTGGTAAGTGGGAGGCCTTCAAAGCAGAAATTTTGAGAGTGCAGAGTTTGTATGTTCCTGTCAGGATTAAAGGCAAAACGAATAAGAATAAGGAACATTGGTTCTCGAGGGATATTGGAACTCTGATAAAGAAGAAGAGAGAGATGTATAACACGTGTGCAGCAGGGAGGAAATAAGATGCTTGAGTAGCATAAAAAGAGTAAGAAAATACTTAAGAAAGAAATCAGGAGGGCTAAAAGAAGACATGCGGTGGCTTTGGCAGTCTGGATGAAGTATAATCCTAAGAGCTTCTACAGGTATGTTAAGAGCAAAAGGATAGTAACGGATAAAATTGGTCCTCTTGCAGATCTGAGTGGTCGGCAATGTATGGAACCAAAAGAAATGGGAGAGATATTAAATGGGTTTCTTGCATCTGTATTTACTAAGAAAGCTGGAATTGAGTCAATGGAGATAGGATCTACAAGGTTTTGGATAGACAGAGACTTATTAGAAACAATCAGCATGGCTTTGTGCGTGGTAGGTCATGTTTAACCAATCTATTAAAGTTTTTCGAGGAAGTTACCAGGAAAGTGGATGAAGTGAAGCCAGTGGATGTTGTATACATGGACTTCAATAAGGCCTTTGACAAGGTCCCTCATGGAAGGTTAGTTAGGAAGATTCAGTCGCTATGTAAACATGGAGAGGTAGTAAATTGGATTAGACATTGACTCAATGGACGAAGCCAGAGAGTGGTAGTGGAGGATTGTACTCTGAGTGGAAGCCTGTGACTAGTGGTGTGCCACAGGGATCAGTGCTGGTCCATTGTTATTAGTCATCTATATCAATGATCTGGATGATGTGGCAAATTGGATCAGCAAATTTGCTGATGTCATAAAGATTTGGAGGTGTGGTGGACAGCGAGGAAGGTTTTCAAAGCGTGCAGAGGGATTTGGACCAGTTGGAGGAATAAGAAGAAAAATGGTAGATGGTGTTTAATGCAGACAAGTATGAGGTATTGCACTTCGGAAGGTCAAACCAAGGTAGAACATACAAGGTAAATGGTAGGACACTGAGGAGTGCAGTATAACAGAGGGATCTCGGAGTACAGATACATAATTCTCTAAAAGTGGCGTCACAAGTAGATAGGGTTGTAAAGAGAGCTTTTGATACATTGGCATTTATAAATCAAAGTAATGAGTATAAGAGTTGGAATGTAATGGTGAGGTTGTATAAGACATTGGTGAGACGGAATTTGGAGTATTGTGTGCAGTTTTGGTCACCTAATTACGGGAAGGATATTAATAAGGTTGAAAGAGTGCAGGGAAGGTTTACAAGGACGCTACCGGGACTTGAGAAACTGAGTTACAGAGAAAGGTTAGGACTTTATTCCCTGGAGCTTAGGAGAATGAGGGGTGATTTGATAGAGGTGTATAAAATTATAACGGGTATAGAGTGAATGCAAGCAGGCTTTTTTACACTGAGTCCAAGGGAGAATAAAAACAGAGGACGTGGGCTAAGTGTGAAGGGGGAAAAAGTTAAAGGGAACATTGTGGGGGGGGGGGCTTCGTCACGCAGAGTGTAGTGCGAGTGTGGAATGAGCTGCCAGATGAAGTGGTGAATAGGGGCTCCCTTTTGACATTTAAGAAAAACCTGGACAGGTATATGGATGAGAGGTGTTTGGAGGGTTATGGCCCAGGTGCAGGTCAGTGGGACTAGGCAGAAAAATGGATCGGCACAGCCGAGAAGGGCCAAAAGACCTGTTTCTGTGCTGTAATGTTCTATGGTTCTATGGTTCTAGAGAAAGGATGGGGAAATAGTGGTAGAATTGTGACAGGTTTGAGAATATCTTTAAAGTTAAACAGAGTGCATCGCACATCACGGGTATGGGAAGGTCAAGTCATTTATAGGCAGAGGTCAGGTTCCTGCCAAACAGCCCATGTGTGCGCTGGAAAACATTGTTCTTCAAACTGTCCACAGCCCTCGCTAATTTCCCGAAGACACTTCCCGTTTCTTATCACAAGTCTCTGGAATATCGCTGTGGATCATTGAATGTGTTTGGAGGAACATAAGTGCAGTGTGATTTATTGTAATGCATGTCAGCTGTGACTGTGATTTCCATCACTCAAAACGCCCGGAATGACTGGAATGCGCGAAAGAAAAGATGAACGAATGAAGAATTTAATAAAGAAGTGTTCTCCATTCCCCAGCCGGGACAAACTCCTTCCCTCAATTTCAGAAGCGAATGTGCTCCGTCAAATGTTACAAAATAAATCGTCAACACGATGAATGACTACTTTAAAAGCAACACAGATATAAAAAATATCCTATTTAAATAGCTGAAGCAGGTATCATAGAAAATAACATGGAAAAGGGCAGATTCTTATTACATTAGAACATTATAAATTGTTCTAAAGTAAATAGATTACAATATCCTTTGGGGGTCCAAATTCATGATACGGCGATTCAGTTGCTCTGATTAGATTATCCAAGAGCAAGAATCAGTTCAGAGTTCACAAAATGGGGTGGGGGGTCGACAGAGAGAACTGGCTTGTCTGCTTCCCCTGTCCTTGATCGGACTGTAGTTTCTTTTGGCCAACAGGGTGTTTTATGAGCCCTGCCATCTGCCACGGATAGTGTCTTTTTCGGGTCAGTTGTCGTCTGAATGCACCAGTGCGGACGTTGGAGGGTTTTATATGGCGAGTGCTCTCGGGGTCGGAGGGGTTTACAGAAATGGCGAGTGATGTAGGGGTTGTAAGGGTTTTTACAGATGGTGCGGGGTGTTTAGAAGCTTCTCCGCCACTGTGGAAATGTTCTCTACTTGTAGTACCAAAATAACATTTTTGTCTGCAACAAAATGAAACCTATATTGTATCGGTTTTAATAATAAAGTTCCTGAGCACTTTGCTGACTAGACCAACAGTATTTCATCTGTCACTTCACTGTCAGTTCTCCAAACCTGCCTGAGTCCTTCGACAGACACCCGCTTAGCTCTAAGTGACCTGCCCGGCGCCACCTTCGTATCAACTGCAAAGTTGGTCACCAAGCCATGAAGTCTGTCATCTAGATCTTTGATGTCGAACAAGAAAAGAAGCGGTCTCAATACTGACCCCAGGGGTAAGCCATTCTTTACTGGCAGCAAACCGAGTAGGCTCGCATTGTTCCCTTTGCCTCCTGTCAGTAAAGCAATCTTCGATCGGCGGTAGTATCTCTCCTGTAATAGCATGAGCTGTGATCTTGTTAACCAGGCTCATGGGTGCAAAACCTTGTTAAAGACCATCTGGAAACCAAGCAAACAACCTACTCTGCCTCTCCTTTGTCTATCCTGCCTGTTATTTCATCAAATAATCCCAATAGATTTCTGAGACAAGATTTTCCCTTTTAAGATATTTTAATTGAGGCATTGTAAGTGTTGTTACTTCGATGTACCTGTGTATTTTTGAATAATAATAATAAAAATATTTGGCAAAAAAGACATAACCATTCCCAACACACACATGTTCCTCGACCAATGGAGCACCTCACAACAGGTATTGTTTGTGTCATCAGTCTGAAAACCGAATTATTTTCTGTCAATAAGCTTCCAAATGTTGCTACTCTGTCATTCGTCGCCACGCCCCGCTACTGATTCCCTTCTCCTATATTAAGCTGCTAGCCGAAGCGAGAGTTACATAAAGTTAGCTGACTGAGTGAATCGCTTCCCACATTCACAGCAGGTGAACGGCCTCTCGCCAGTGTGAGCACAATGACGCGCATTTGGTTCATTTGGCTGAGAGAATCTCTTCCCAACGTCTGAGCAGGTGATCGTCCTCTACCCAGAGTGAACTCGCGGGAGTCTCTGTAGCTGATCTGACTGAGTGAATCATTTCCCACACTCTGAGCAGGAGAATGGCCACTCCCCGGTGTAAACTGACTGGTGTCTCAGTAGGTACGTTGACAAAGTGAATCCCTTCCCACAGACTGAGCAGGTGAACGGCCTCTCCCCGGTGTGAACTCTCTGATGTACCTCCAATTGTGATGACTGAGTGAATCCTTTCCCACACACTGAGCAGGTGAACGGCCTCTCCCCAGTGTGAACAGACCGGTGTGCTTGTAGGTGGATTGACTGAGTGAATCCCCTCCCACAGTGCGAACAGGTGAATGGCCGCTTCCAGCAGTGAACTCGCTGATGAGTCATTCGGTCAGATGACCGAGTGAATCCTCCCCAGAGATTCAGCAGATGACCAGCCTCTGCCCAGTGTGAACTGACTGGTCTGGTCACTGGTGGGATGACTGACAGAATCCCTTCTCACCCACTGAATTGTTGAATGGCCTTGTCTCAGTGTGAACTTGCTGATGTACCTTCATAGGATGACCTTGAGTCCCCACAGTCTGAAAAGGTGAACAGCCTCTCCCCTGTGTAAACTGACAGGCATGTTAGTCGGTCCGATGATTGAGTGAATCCACCCCCCCCCCCCCACAGTTTGAGTAGGATGGATGATTAAGTAAATCCCTTGCTCCACTTCTTATATACGTGGACAGAGACAGCAAAACGATGTGTTGTGTTCGAGATTCCCGTAGATAAATTATTTGTCGTTTTTTAACCTGAAAAAAGATTGATAAAATCCATCAATGAGTGAAAGACAACATTTCAGATGAGATCACTTGAGTTGTCAAGGTGTGATCTGGCATCACGCTGTTTCAGTGGGGTTGAAAATAAATTGGAGAGTGAAATCATCTTCTAACTGGGCCCAGAGCTGGTATCTGGAATGGCCATCAAACTCTTTGATGGTCTTCCTGTCTCTAAAAAGAATGAGGCATTTCTGCTGCCTCCTATCTGTGACTTGGCTAAGTTTGATATTTTCCATTGGTATTATTCCCTGTCCCACTGAGCTGCATGGGTGCCTTGCCGCACAGTAACTGAAACAATCTCACGCAAATAGCCTTTGTTAACGTGCAGCTGGGATTCTTATCTTGTTATCTACTGTTTAAGTACTGTTAAATTAAAGTGCCACAGTTTTAAAGCAATGTAAAGATTTCCTGTCCAGATGAATGGTTGGTCCACACAGCTGATAAAAAGGAATTAAATGAATATTAGTATTATTTAAGGTTCTTGTTACAGTCATGGAAAAGTGCAACACAGGAACAGGCCCTTTGGCTCATCTGGTTTGTGTTTTTTTTTCCCACGCCTCCCATCCAGGTACCTATACAAACCTCCTAAATATTGAAATTGAGCTCGTATGCACCAGTTGGGCTGTCTGCTTATTCCACACCTGGATGACCGTCTGTGTGAAGACGTTTCCCCTCATGTTTACCTTAATGGTTCACCTTGCACCCTTATTCCATGCCCACTTGTAGTTCCACCCAATCTCAGCGGTAAAAACCAGCTTGCATTTACCCCATGTATAACCCTCATAATTTTGGTACATCTGCATCAAATCTCCCCTCAATCTTCTACGTTGAATAAAATAAAGCCCAGACCTGCTCAATCTCTCGCTATAACCCAAGTCCTCCAGACCTGGCAACATCCTTGAGATATTTTGTCTGAACTCTTTCAATCTCTAGTACATCTTCCCGTATGTTAGTGACCAAAGCAGCAAACAATAATCCAAATTAGGTCTCAACAATGTCTTGTACAAAGTCAACATAACATCCATCTCCTGTACTTAGAACTTTGGTTTATGAAGGCTAATGTGCCAAACTCCTTCGTCCCGTTCCTATCGAACTGTGACACCACTTTCAGGATTTGTATTCCCAGATCCCTTTCTCGTACACCATTCCTCGGTGTCCAACCAATCACTCTGTAAGATCTACCCTTGTAGGTCCTACCAAAGTGCAATACCTCGCACTTGTCTGCATTAAATTCATTTTTCCATTTCTCAACCCACTTTCCCAGCTGGTTCAGATCGGACTGCAAGCCATGATACTCTTCCTCGCTGCCCACTACACCCCCTGTCTAGGTGTCATCCACAAATTTGCAGATCCAGTTAACCACACTATCATCCAGATTACTCATATAGATGACAAACAACAACAGATGTAGCACTTAACCATATGGCATAACACTAGTCACAGGCCTCCAGGCAGAACGACAACCATCTGCTACCACACTCTGGTTTTTCCCAAGTGCAGGTTCTCATCCAATTTACTAGCTCATCTTGAATGCTGAGTGACTGAACCTTCTTGACCGACCTCCCATGCAAGACTTTGTCAAGTGCCTTGCTAAAGTCCATGTAGACATCATCCACTGCCATGCCTTCATCCACTTTCCTGATAACTTCCAAGGGAGACTCTGTAAGATTGATTAGACATGGCCTACTAGAAACAAAGGCATGCTGTCAATCCTTAATCAGTCCACACCTATCCAAATACTTATATATCCGGTTCCTGCACATATATTCTAATAACTGTCCCTCTACTGATGTCAAGCTCTTAGTTTATTTTAGCATACAATTTCATAGTTTATTTTTAGAGGTTTCTTGAACAGTGGAACAACAGTGAATGTCCTCCAATCCTCTGGTGCATTACCTGTCACGAAGGATGATTTAAATATCTGTGTTTGGGCCCCAACAATTTCTGCACTTGTCTTCCGCAGAGTCCCAGGGAACAAGTTGTCAGGCCCTGGGTATTTATCCACGTTAATTTGCCTTAAGACAGCAAGCACCTCAATCTGTACAGGGTCCACGAAGTTGATGCTGCTTTGCTTCATTTCTACAGACTCTCTGTCCATCTTCTGAGTAAATACAGATGCAAAAATAACATTTAAAGTCTCACCCATATATTTTGTCTCCTCATTTGGATTATCATTCTGATATTCCAGAGAATTTTTTTCTCTTGCAGCCTTTTTGCTCATAACATATCTGCAGAATCCCTAAGAATTCTCCTTCACCTTGTCTGCTGAGGCAACCTTATGCCTTCTTTTATTTCTCTCATAAGTGTTCACTTGAACTTCCTGTATTTCATAAGTACCCCATTTGTTCCTATTTGCCTGTACCTGGTATGCACCTCATTTTATTGATCTGGGAGATGAAAGCCAAAGGGATGATAGAGCTGCATGGTGAGAGGTGGGGGTAGGGGGATGTTTAAAGTAAAGTTGCAGGGGGAATGGGAGCATAAATAACAGAACAGATAGCGGAAGGGTTTGGAGACAGATGTTCTTCAGTCCTCAGACAAAGACAAGAATGTAAAAGTTGAGCATGATGCAGTGAATATGCTGAACCCTGTATATTTCAATACAAGGAGCAACGTAGGAAAGGCGGATTTGTTCAGATCATGGATCAACACCTGGAATTTTGACACTGGGATCTGACAACTGTGGATTGGGACAGGCTGCTTTATGGCAAAGGTGTGATTGGTAAATGGGAGGCCTTCAAAGCGAAATTTTGAAAATACAAGGCTGGTACGTGCTTTTCAGAATAAAAGGTAAAGATAGAAACTGTAATGAACCTTGGCGTTCAAAAGATATTGATACCCTTGTGAAGCACAAAACGGAGTTGCAAAACAGGAATAGGCAGGTATGTTCTTGTGGAGTATAAGAAATGCAAGCGAATTAATAAGAAATACATCAGGATACCTAAAAGAAGGCATGAGATTGCCCTCGCAGAAAAGATGAAGGATAATCCTCGGGAATTCTAGAGAGAGATTAAGAGCAAAAGGATTGCAAGGCACAAAGTTGGCCCTCTGGAAGACCGGAATGGCAATCCACATGTGGAACCAAAGCAGATGGGGGAGATCTTTAATATTTTTTAATCTCTATTTACTTAGGAGATGGGCACAGGGTCTATGGGATTGTGGAAAAACGGCAGTAAAATCGTGGACTCTGTAAAGGTTAAAGAAGAGGAGATGTTTGCAATCCTGAGGCAGATTAGGTGGATATATTTCCAGGACTTGACAAGATGTTCCCTCGGACCCTACGGGAGGCATGTGCAGAAATTGTCGGGGCCCCAGCAGTGATAATTAAATTATCCTTAGTGACGGGGGAGTTATCAGAGGATTGTAGAACAGCCAGAGTAATTTCGCTGTTCAACATAGAACATAGAACATATAACATAGAAATCCACAGCTTATTCCGGGCTATTCAGTCCACAATGTTGTGCCAACCATGCAACTGACTCGAGAAACTGCCTGGAATATCCCTAGAGCATAGGTTGCTATTTTTCTATGCTGCATGCAATTATCCAAGAGCCTGTTATAAGACTCTATTGTATCTGCCTCGACCACGGCTGCTGGCAGTGCATTCCACGCACCCACCACTCTCTTTGTAATAAAATTTACCACTGATATCACATCGGTATCTATTTCCAAGCAGCTTAAAACTATGCCCTTCGTGTTAGCTATTTCAACCCTGGGAATAAAACTCTGGCTATCCACACACTCAATGCCCCTCATCATCTTATACACCTAAAAAGGCTTTAAACATAAAAAACGAAATTATACATAGCCTTGAGGATTTGTTAGAAGTATGCAAAATTATGTGGGTGTAGATAGGGTAAATACAGCAGTTTTTTTTCCGCTGAGGTTGGGTGGGATGACAACCAGAGGTCATGGGTAGGTAGGGAAGGTGAAAATTTAACGAGAACATTTGGAAAAGCTCTTTACTGAAATGGGCGTGAGTGTGTGGAATGAGATGACAGCACAAATGGTGAATATGAGCTTAGTTTCACCATTTAAAAGACGTTTGGATGGGAGCCTGGATGGCAGAGGTGTGGAGAACGATGGTGTCAGTACATGTAGTTGCATTATGCAGCTTAAATGTTATCTGGCATGGGCTAGGTGGGCCAGATAGCCTATTTGTGCACTGAACTTCTGCATGTTTCTATGACAGAAAAGCTGGTCAAACTTGTTTGGAAGCGAAAGGGTAGGAGTGACAACGGAGCAGCAATGGCTGGAGTTTCAGGGAGTAATTCGGGAGCTGAGTGATCGGTACATCCCAAAGAAGTGGAAGCATTGGAAAGATAGGAGCACACAGCCGTGGCTGAAATGGGAAGCCAAAGCCAACATAAAAGCCAACGAGAGGGCAAACAAAAGAGAAAAAACACTATTGGCAAGCGTTTAGAAACAAACAGAAGATGACTAAATAAAGTCAAATTGTTTGGCTGTTTGCTAACAGTTTTACAAATTGAATATTTGCAGACTTCACCAACATTTTAATTCTCTGGGAACGTAGCTGAGAACTGGAGAAGACTGAAACCACGTTTTGAACTGTATTTATTGGTGATGGGAGCGGATAGAAAACTGGAAAAAAACAAAAGCTGCGCTTTTACTCCACGTAATAGGTGACGACACAATTGAGGTATATAATCAATTTATTTTTGAAAACAGAGACGATTTAAAGTTAAAATCGATAATGGACAAATTTGAAGTATTTTGTATACCGAAGCATAATGAAGGATATATATTTTTTTTACATGTACGCAGAGAGCTGGTGAACTATTGATCAAAATGTTAATGAGTTTGGACATCGGAGTTAAACATGCGAGTTTGCGGAACTGACAGACTCTCTGATTGAAGACAGAACTGTTTGTGGCATTCTGGTAATGGCCTGAGAGAAAGACTGTTAAGTGAACAAGACGTAGACTTGGAAGAAGCTTTGATGCTCTGCAAAGGTTCGGAAACAGTGACCTCCCAGGCTAATGAATTTTTCATTGAGAGCTCCAACATAGATGCAGTGAGGAACCGCGAACATATTAGAAAAAAATAATAGGACAATAAAACCGACAGGAAGCAAGACGTAATCCGAGAGAGAAAATAAAAGCTACGTGATCGCTGTGGGCGGCAGCATCGGCCAAAACAGTGTCCGGTTAATGGGAAAATGTGCAATAACTGTGGTACGAGTAATCATTTTTTTCACGCTGTTGCAGATGGAGGTAGAAAATAAAACAAGTAAATGCAGTGCTTGAAGATGAATTTGAGGAGTTTTATATAAATGTGCTTTGTGAAAACAATCAAAGTAAGAATGACTGGACTATTCCATTGCAAGTGAACCAAAACAATATTCCGTTTAAACTTGATACTGGAGCACAAGTAAATGTTCTTGCAGAATCTGAGTTTAATGCATTACAGCCAAGACCAAAGTTACATAAGACAAATATAAAAGTGACTGGATATTCAAGTGCAGACATTCCAGTTAAAGGAATATGTGTGGCAAAAGTATCACACAAAAATATTGTGCACACTTGTGGTGGTGCCAGTCAATACTGGGTTTATCTGTCTGTGACAGACTGAATTTGGTGAAAAGAGCGTTAGTCCTGGACCGTGACACAGAGTCAGAGTACAGTGACTTGATGAAAGAGTATGAGGACTTGTTCAAAGGGCTTGGTTGTCTTCCAGGAGAGCACAGGAGTCAAATTGACAACACAGTGCCACCCGTAGTACATCCATGTGGAAAGGTACCTTTTGCATTACGTCATCAACTAAACACAGAGTCTGACAGAATGGAAAGGCTAGGAGTCTTAAAAAAAATTGATGAACCGACTGACTGGGTGAATTTGCTGGTAATTGTTGATAGGAAAAATGGAAAACCGAGGATTTGCTAAGATCCAAGAGTCTTGTATCTAGCCAATAAAAGAAAGCATTTCAAATTGTCTACGAGAAGAAATTGAGTCACAGCTTGCTAATGCAAAGTTCATTAGTAAATGAGATGCATGCTCTGGGTTCTGGCAACTTAAACTCGATGAACCGAGTTCAAAGTTGTGTGCCTTCAACATTTCTTTTGCCAGACACTGTTTTCTTAAGCTTCCATTTGGAATTGCATCAGCTCCTGAAGTGTACCATAAAACCATTCACATGCTATATGAGCACATTGAGGGCTTAGAAATTCCATGGGTAATATTATTGATTGCTGATCATCTAAACAAAAGCATGACGCCAGACTCAGACAAGTCTTAGAAGCAACACGCAAGACAAACCTGAAGTTGAATAAAGACAAATATCAGCTAGGAATGACTGAATCTACCTTTGTGAGTGATATCATCAGCAATGATCTTGATCCATTGAAGGTTTCTGCTACTGAGAACATGCCAAGACCGCAATGTAAAAAGTATGTTCAAAAGTTTATGGGAATGGTCAACTACGTGGGACAATTCATACCCAATCTTTCGAAACAGTTTGCTCCATTGAGGCTGCTAACAGAAAAGAAAACCGAATGGAGTTGGAATCATGAACAGGAGAAGGCCTGGCAAAATCTCAAGGAAGTGTTCACAAGGAACCTGTGTCGAAATTCTATGATGCTGAGAGACCCATTAAAATCTCATGTGATGCATCTCAAGCAGGCTTCGGGTCAGTATTGCTCCAGAAACAGGATAAGGACTGGCTACCAGTGACATGTGCATCTCGTTCATTATCTGATCCAGAAACATGGTATGCCCAAATTGAAAAAGAATTCCTCAGCATTATGTTTGCTTGTGAGAGATTCCATCAGTTTGTGTCAGGGCAGTCTATTGATGTTGGAAATGATCCGAAGCCTCTGATTGCATTGTTTCACAAACTTTTAAGCAACTGTACCTTGCAAATTCAGCGAATGATGATCAAATTGCTAAGATATGCATTGAATGTGTCATACACACCTGGAAAATTCATGTACACGGAAGACACACTTTCCAGAGCTATGGATCCAACAACAAAAGACAGTCACAGGGACGCTGCTGATGTTCAGGCATTTCTTGATATGATTATAGAGACTGTAACGGTTGCTCCCGAAAAGCTGGAAACGCTGTGTCTTGAGACAGAGTAGGACAAAATTCTCAGTCAGTTAATACAAGTGGTGATGGATGGATGACCAAATAATAAGCATGACCGTATCTCAGAAGTACAAGAAAATTGGAACCACAGAACGTAAATTTCTGATGTGGACGGGATATTGTACAAAGGTAGCAGAATTGTGATTCCTAAAAGTCTCTGAAAAGAAATGCTTGGCAAAATTCATGAAGGCCACCTAGGTATTGAAAAATGTAAGAGAGGGCGCGGGAAGTGATGTTTTGGCCTAGGATGAATCAAGAAATTGCAGAGTTGGTGTCTTCCTGTCAAACCTGCCTCAAATACCAGCCTGAGGAGTCCCTGCATCCACATCCGAGACCTCAGAGACCTTATTAGAAGGTAGGCGTTGATCTTTTTGCATCTGACAACAAAGATTATCTATTAATTACAGATTACAAATCATTGTATCCTGAAGTGTGTGGTCTGAGCAGAACAACTGCAGAGAATGTAATGACATGCATGAAATCAGTTTTTTCCAGACATGGTATACCTGATGAAGTTTTCACAGACAATGGTCCACAATTCAATGGTGAATGCATGAGACATTTTGCTCATGAATAGGGCTTAGGTCATACAATATCGTCCATTTTTCCCTCAGTCCAATGGATTAGTTGAGAAGTCGGTGGGAATTACCAAGAAACTGATGCATAAGCAAAAAATAATGGAGGTGATTTTTATAAAGCTTTGTTAGTCTATCTCAGTACTCCACTTGAATGTGGATTTTCACCTGCTCAGCTCTTGATGGGACGCCTTTTGAGATCCAATCTGCCAATAGATGAGAGCCTTCTTAGGAGGTGAACAAGGGAAAAGATAGAAAGATGAATACTAAGCAAAACAGAAAACATACTTTGACAGATGTTCTCATCCATTACCTGAACTGCACCAAGGAGATGAAGTAAGGATACAAGGCAAAATGAACACATGGACACAGAAAGCTACAGTACTTGAAGAAGTACAACCCAGATCATACATGGTCCAAACAGAAGAAGAAGCAGTGTTAAGAAGAAATCGCAAAGAAAGAGCCAACTTCAGAGTTTCATTTAACTGATGTAGACCAGACAAAACACAGAAACAACAACGAAACACAAGAACTGTGTGAACCACTTAGAAGGTCTACTCGTGTTCATAAACCCCCAGAGAGACTGATAGAGAAATGTAAAATTATGCAGTTACTCTGGTCAATGTTGCTAATTGTTTTTTTTTAAGGAAAGGAAAATGTGGTGATATGACGTGTAAGAAAGTGATTAGAGAGAGTTCTGAGCATGCACAGGAATGATAGAAAGATCGAGAAAACATGGCTTTGTAAGACACGTGTGGTGGCTGATAAATAGAAGTTCTATTCTTCCCAGAATATGCTTCTTTATTAGAAACCCACGATACGTATTAATATAAAGAACACAACATATATAACCTGTGTTAGCATGGGAAGCAGCATTTTACACCATATTCCAGGTACAATCTCAACAAAACCCAAGTAATTGTCACGTTGCCCGGAGCATTGGCCCCGTTAGCAGGTCAACAGTCTGCCGGTGTTTGCCCCCCAATGTGGTGAATCACTCTGTTCGACACCACCGTGGGCGCAGACATTTCCACAGATGATCCCCTCCTGTCCCCACCGGGACAAACATCCTGTCCGTCCCCTCTCACACCATCCTCATCCTTTCAATAAAATCTCCATCTCCCTCTCTTCTGGACTCGCCGATGGGACGAGCGGTCTCCTACTACCCCTCAGCGATTCATTAGACTCTGGACACTGGAGACACTTCCCAAACGCACCCAACTTCCCTCAGAGGGAAATGGAAATAAATCAAAAAGCGGGGCATTTACCTTGACGTTTTCTCCGCTTTACGGTGAGGTCGAGCCTTGAGCGGGAGGTGTGTCAGCGTGGGTACCGCCCTTTCGGCTGGTCCACCTCCGCGACTGGGTGTAACCAATGATTGACATCACTTCGCACCAATGGGAATAGCGTACGGCCTGAATCCTCGGTTGACAGCGTTGGGGGGGGAAAAGAGCTGGTCACGTGATTATTAACCCAGCCGTTAAACTGACCAAGCTCGAGCTCACCTGCGCGTGGGTGACGTAAGACCGCGCACGTGAGGACAGATTCCGCTGTGGGGAACCCATGTGTGACGTCGGCCGAGTGGGTGTCTTATGAAATGGACGTTTCTTATGATTTCAGTGGGACAACATTAATCACGGGTTTCATCACTGAATCCAGTGATGTGAGATGTAAACTCCCTTGTTATGTCTCCGGCTGACACAACACCAGAATTGCCAGCGGGGTCCACACGCAGTGCATTTGTCAACAGAATACCTCCCTTCCCTGCAGTCTTTGTCTCCTGGTAAACGCAACACCCTGACCATGTGGACCATAGTTACCCCTTCCTCTCAAAGTCAGGGAATCATTCAGACAGCTGATCGCTGAGAGGAATTATATTTATTGGTCTTTAAAGTTCGCTCAGATTCGTTTGGACGGATCTGATGTGGAGTTCGAGGTGTCACAGTGATGGCCGAACTCTTTCCGTTGTCCAAGCATCCTTCCAGGTGAGGCGACACTTCACCTGTGAATCTTCCGGGGTCGCCCTTTGTGTCCGCTGCTCCCGATGCTGCCGCCTCTACACTGGTGACACCAACTCCTCCGCAGTTGTGCATGGTAGGGTTGATTTTTTAGGGGCGTGTTTCAATGGTATTGTTCCCTTTAGTGCGGGAGGGGTGAATTGTTATTGGGGGTTGATGATCCGGATGCCGTTCTTTTTAATGCGGTGGGTGGGGTGGGAGTTTGATTTTTCTCTCTGAACGACTTTAATGCTCTTCCTTTGTTTTGTGGCTCTCTGGAGAAGAATAAAACCTCTGAGTTGTCTATAAATACCTGGTTGATAATATATTTACCTTTGAACTATCCTTCCCAGTGTCTAAACATTTCCATTCCCATTCCCATTCCGACGTGTCAACACATCGCCTCCTCTTGTGCCAAGATGAGGCCATCCTGAGGGTCCAGGATTAGCGCCTTATATTCCGCTGGATACCCCCACAACGTGATGGCATGAATATCGATTTATCCTTCAGGTGAACAAATTTCCCCTTCACCCCTCCCACCCCCACTCTCTGTCTTCCTCTCTGACTTTTCACGTCCTCTCACCTGCTTATCACTTCTCTCTGGGTCCACTGCTCCATCCCTTTCTCCTATTCTCCACTCTCCTCCTATTAGATTCTATTTTCTTCTGCTCTTGAGCTTTCCCACCAACCTGGCTTCACCTATCACCTTCCAGCTAGTTATTTCCTCGCCCGCCCCGATTTTATTCGGATATTTCCTCCATTCTATTTCAGTCCTGAAGGAGGGTTCACTTTTCGACAGATGCTGCCCGGCTTGCTGAGTTCCGCCAGCATTTTGTTTGTGTTGCTCTGGATTACCAGCATCTGCAGACTTTGTCGCGTTTGTGATTACCTCTCCGTTGTCCCTCCCGCCTCCAGCCACAGGAGGCGCTGCATGGACCTCCGGGCACTAGTGGCGCTGCATGGACCTCCGGCTACGCATGGCGATGTGCATGGCCACTGGCGGTGCTGCGGCGAACCTCCTGCTCTCTGAAGAAGAAGCAGCAGCAGCAGCTGTTGGCGGTGTTTGTCCGATTCGGTTAGCGGTGAGTGGGGGCTGACCCCGGAGTGTAAATCTGGGCCGGTTATATTGGGAAAGGGCCGGGCCCGATCTCTGCCGGAAGGCTGGAGCAGGGGTGCAGTGCCAATTTTTTTAGTTGCCGGAGGGTTGATTGATAAGCTCGTGGCCAGAGTTAGAAGGCCTAAAGTTATACTGTTCTTGTTTCATGCACGTGCAGTTCAACTCTTTGAGTGATTGTGCTGAAGGATTGAATTTATTAGCTTTTGTGGTATTTCTGTTTCAGATAATTAAAAATTGCTATGTTTTGTGAAATTGACTGATTCCACTTTAGGCCACGAACTTATCAATCACCCCTCGTATGTCACAAATTACAACTGCAGATGCTGTGGATCAAAGAATACTTACACAACACTGGACGAACTCAACAGGTCAGGCAGCATCTGTGAGAATAGGGTAACCAACGTTTCAGGCTGAGACCCTTCAACAGGAATGGGGGGGGGAAGGGGGGGGGAAGAGAGGGCGGAAGCCCAGTAATAGAGATAGGGGAGGGGCCAGGTGGAAAACCAAAGAGATGAAAGATAAAGGGGGGAGGGGGAGGGGATAAGCATGAAAGAACTGTCGAGATAAAGAAGCAGAAAGTTGAAAGGGGAAAGAGGGAGAGAGGGACCTGGGATAGGGGGAGGGGGAGGGAATTACCGGAAATTGGAGAATTCAATGTTCATATCACCAGGCTGGATTTCTGGCTGAAACAGGGACAGGGTTCCCCTTGTCCTCACCAACCACCCTACCAGCCTCTGGATCCAGCATATTATCCTCCACAACTTCCGCCAACTTCAACAGGACCCCACCATCAAGCACAGCTTTCCCTCCCTACCCCCTCAGCTTTTCGCAGGGATTGTTCCCTCTGCGACTACCTGGTCCACACGTCCCTCCCCACAGAACTCCCACCTGGCACTTATCCCTGCAAATGCAAATGCTACACCTGTCCCCACCCTCTCCCCCCCCCCCACCACCATTCCAGGCCCCAGACAGTCCTTCCAGGTGAGGCAACACTTCACATGCCAGTCTGCTGGAGTCGTCTATTGCATCTGGTGCTCCTGGTGCAGCCCCCTGTACATCGGCAAGACCCGACACAGATTGGGGGACCGCTTCGTCGAGCACCTACACAATAGACAGGATCTCCCGGTTGCCACCCTCTTCAACTCTGCCTCTCATTCCCATCTAGATATGTCCATACATGGCCTCCTCTACTGCCATGATGAGGCCAAACTCAGGTTGGAGGAGCAACACCTCATCTACCATCTGGGTAGCCTCCAGCCTGGTGGTATGAGCATTGAATTCTCCAATTTCCGGTAAATCCCTCCCCGTCCCCCTTCCCCTCCCCTTTCTCTGCCTGCTTCTCCTATCCCAGGTCCCTCTCTGCCTCTCTCCCCCTTCAACTTTCTGCTTCTTTATCTCTACAGTTCTTTCATGCTTGTCCCCTCCCCCTCCCCCTTTACCTTTCCTCTGATTGGTTTTCCACCTGGCCCCTCCCCCTATCTCTATTACTGGGCTTCGGCCCTCTCTTCCCTCCCCCCATTCCTGATGAAGGGTCTCAGCCCGAAACGTTGGCTACACTATTCTCACAGATGCTGCCTGACCTGTTGAGTTCTTCCAGCGTTGTGTACGTATAATTTGTGTACCTGCTCATTTCATGTACTGGGGAACTTCCATTTATGTAATGAGCACATACACAAATTGGATGTGATATATGTTAAATATATGAGTCAATAGAGCTTCTTATAATGTCAAGCATTAAACCAAGGTGAAAGAAATATATGAATTCCAGAACTCCACAGGGATATAATTATAGTTAAGATGTTAACAAGAGTATAGCCTATCACTACATTTCAGTGTATAACTGGTACAATAAAACATACAATACTTAACTTAATAATATGACAAAGTACTGCATGGTTGCACTCACTAAATACCGTAAAATATAATTACCAAGCAAGTAAAGAGAAAGACGGTAATCATGTATTTTACCAATTTAAAAGTAATTACCTACTTACCAAATGGCACCAATGAGATGTTTTACAATAATTTCCACAAAGGGTCAGTCGTACTATGTGTTCGGGGATCTGAAGCAACTCTTATCCTGGTGTCATCTGCCATGATGTGACATATGGCTCAGGGTTCCACTGAACTAGAGGAGGTCTGTGTGGTTTAAGAAACATAAATCTTTAATCTGTGAGAATCCTTGAGCGTGTTGTTGTTATTGTCACGTTCATGTGACTGAATCCTCTCTCACACTCAGCAGTACTGATAGGAATAGCTCAATATTGGGCGTAAATCTTGGGGGATGTGGTGTTTTGCGATCCTCCACGTAATCTCTGAAGGCATTTATTACAGAGGAAGAAGAAAGCTTAAACCTCTTATAGAGAAATGACATTGTAGCTTCTCTATAATTAGGAGGTATTTCAGCAGGCCAGTTTTCTTTATCAAGGACACACATTTCATTCAGCAGGAAATTAATACATCCTTTGAGGTTTAGAAGTTTGAGCACCTTTCAAGGATGTTGCCATGAACATACGGTGCTGAAAATTGTTTATATGACTAGTAAAAAACTATAGATAATTAATAGAGACAATATTGTTGTTGCTTGTTCAGGTCATTTCTCCAAACTTCCCCTTTTCAACTGCCTCTTGAGCTTCTAGAGTTTTTGTACCAGGTTACTCTTTCAGTCCATGCAGTGATAGAGCATGCCCAGAGCATGGCGGATTTTGCAGATTTGTTGTTCTAGTTGAGAGGCACATTCAGACAGTTCCTTTTGATTTAAAGGTGATCTACTGTAAACAGAGTACAATTTGTCCATATATGGTTGAAAATGATTTATTGCATGAACTTCTCTCACCGAATCACCTGCTGCAAGTTCTAATCTGTCATCAAGACAGTGCCAAATTGTCACATCAGGATAATGTTCCTTGAGAATTATAGCAACACCAGATTAGACAGCAAGCATTACGCTCACCCAATCACTAGCAAATGCTACAAGGTCTTGTTTCAAGTAAGAGACATCAAACCCATTAGTATTGAGACAGTTCAATAGGTGCTTAGCAATAGTTGCAGCTTTCTAATCTAAAAACTTAAAATAGGGATCACCTTCCTTATCACTTTCACATTTCAAATAAACTGGTAAGGCGATCTTAATGCTCAGGCTTGTTACTTCATCAACAAGAACAGAAAATTTGCCATTTATCTGCTTGATATGCTGGAAAATCTTTTTCATATTAATGGCTACAGCTGAAGTCGAAGTTTACATACACCAGAGCCAAATACAATTTGTACATTTAAACTCTGTTTTTCACAATTCCTGACATTCAATCCTCGAAAACATTCCCTGTCTTAGGTCAGTTAGGATCACTACTTTATTTTAAGAATGTGGAATGTCAGAATAATAGTAGGGAGTGTGAAAGAGGTTTACCAGGATATTGTCTAGATTAGAGGGCATGAGGTATAATGAGAGCTTGGACAAACTTGTGTTGTTTTCTCCAGAACAGCACAGGCTGGGGTGAAAATGTATAGACGTTTATAAGATTACGAGAGGACAGACAGTATGTTTTTCCTGAGGATTGAAATGTCTAATACATTTAAGGTGAGAGGAGATGTGAGGAGCAAGTTTGTTTATTTCCGCAGAGTGGTGGGTAGCTGGAGGCTCTGCCTGGGGTGATGGGAAACCTCACCGATCATGTGATCCCATTTGCCCCTCCCATTTAACCGCAGATGTAACAATCACTTCACGCAGGCTCACTGTCTCTGGATGGGTGGTGTTTTCCTTTCTGCTCAGTGCCGAAGTGGATTGTCTGCAGGATCAGCAATGGATTCTTACCCCTGGGTCGAGATCACTGTCTGTGGGCCAAAGATATCACTTTCCCATCAGTGAGTATTGAGACCGATCCTAAGCGGGGAGATCTGATGTTGGCCGTGAGCCCCGAACTGAGGGCCAATTACTCCTTTATTCTCCAGTTACCTGGGCTTGTCAAAAATGTGTAGACTTCACTGAGTCTGCATTGAATGATCCAAACCAGGAGCCCAGGCTGTCTATTTCTTCAGAATTGAAATGGAAGTCCTCCCAGCAGGTCATTTGAGGCTGTTACCATGCAAAGCATGAAGTGTCCAGATGGGAAAGTTTCTATGGTGTTTTGAGGAAAAACTTCTTCACACAGAGAGTGGTGAATCTGCCACAGAAAACAGTTGAGGCAGGTTCATTGGCTATATTTAAGAGGAAGTTAGCTTGTGGCTAAAGGAATCGGGGGTATGGAGAGGAAGCAGGTACAGGGTTCTGAGTTGGATGATCAGCCATGATCAAAGGGCTCAAAGGGCCGAATGGCCTACTCCTACACCTATTTTCTATGTTTCTATGATAAAAATTTGGTGACGGTCAAAGTATATATGGCAAAGTTCTTACTGCTTTTTTCTAACTTAGTCATTTAAGAATATTTTATACAGTAGTGTGTACGATTCATTCAGTATCTGTGTATTGCTGGAGGATCATCAGTGATTGTCCTTGATCCCTTCTCCCACCTGGTTCCTTCTGCTCATCCCTGCCCATCTTGTTCAATCTCTGTACAGTCTCCTCACCCCCAGCTTCAGTGATATGCATCAACGATCTGGGTCAACCTCAGTCCACCCTGTATCACACCTCCATAATGTTATATATCAGCAATCTTTCCTATAACCTTCATTGTCTTCATTGTGAAGTGTTCTTTTACACATTTGGCCTTACTGAGTTATTTCCAGAATCGTTTTTTTTTTGGTTAGCTGGAATGCCAGAGGGTCATCAGGCACCAGTTCTGTTGTACATTTGTGTGGGACTGCTGGTTTTTGAACTGTGGTTGACACACTACAGCATTTTACTGGCAGCAAAAAGTACTTGGTGAGTTGGTGCTTGGACTATAATCCTGTGATCGGCATTCCCGGCATATGGAACTGTCGGTGTTTTGGCTTTGATTTTGGTTTGTGCGTCTACAGATGGGGCTGGATGGTCGTCCTTCTGCAATGAAGCAGAAATTTCGAACAGCTGGACATTGTTGTGGGAAATCTTGGAATGCATTACCCAGTGTGAGACGCAGGGATGATGTGTGAGACTCTCAGGGTGGGTGAGTGGCAGATTCAGCTGTGTGACTCAGTGAGCTTGAGTCCTGGGATATCACAGTTTTTAATCCAGGTAAAATGGACCTGGGGATCAAGCTGCTTGGGCTTGTGAGGTGTTGAGCGTGTATTTCTGGTCTGGGATCAGATGCTTCTTTCTGGAGTTCCTTTGGAAGCAATGACTGCTAATCCGAGGAGAGGATGGAAACCCTTTCCATCCTCACAGGGTGAGACTATGAGTAAATGGGTTGTTCCGTGTTTACATCTGTAGAAATAGACCCATGAGTTTGGTGTTCAAACTGTGTTTAGAAACCTCCCCCCCCCCCCCTCACTGTCACCTGTCTGTCACTCAGTGGAAATCAGGCAGAATCTCAAGTTGCTGGAGATCTGCACTAAAAACTGAAGATGTTTGAAGTCATTCTGATGAAACTTTATTAACCTGAGTTGTAAAGTTTGTTCCTCTGCCCATAGTTCCATAGTTGTTCCTTACCTGCTGAGCGTTTCTGGTAATTCCAGTTTCTTTTTATTACATTCACTCTGAAGTGGCTTAAATTTCCTGAAATGGCCTGTTTTAACCCAGAAATGGAAGTGGCTGGTTCTGTGATAGTAGAACGCAACTACTGATAGTAGTAATAGTAAAGCACAACTTTCCCCAGTAAATTATCCTGATACTGATTTGTCTGTTATTCCTGGAAATGTGTTCAGTACGGTTGTTCAGTCCAAGGTTTACAAGAATAATCTCAGGAATGATCAGCATTATGTATGAAGAGCATTTGATGGTTCTGGACCTGTGAATGGAGTTCAGAGGGACGGTGGGGGTGGTGGAGGGATGTATGCTTAAGTAAACCTACCAAATGCTGAAAAGCCTGGATACAGTGGACATGGAGAGGATGTTTCCATTAGGCAGAGAGTCTGTGATCTGACAGCACAGTCTCAGAATAAAGATGCTTCCCTTTAAAACTGAGATGAGAATTTTTTTTGCCAAAAGATGTCTGATCAGTGGAATTTGTTGCTGCAGAGGTTGGTTGAGGCTGCCATTTGGGTATGTTTATGACAGAGATTGATATATTCTTGATTGCTAAGTAGCTTCAGGGTTACAGGAGGAAGGCAGGAATATGGTTTTGGAATAAAAATCAGCGATGGTTGAATGGTGGGGCAGACCAGATGGATCGAATGACCTAATTCTGTTCCTGTGTCTTATGTCTTACAGTGACTGAATGATGGTTCCTTCTTATCCCATATCGTTTTCTGACATGTGAGGGACAATAAAAGATTGTACACTGAGATCATTATATTTGCCTTCCATGTTTAAATTTCGGTGAGTTTTTTTCTTAGTAACATTAAGCAGAAATATTTGGTTCTCCTTTTTATTGTTAATGTGCTTTATTATCTTTCATGTTAAAGTTAGACCTGCTGTGAGAGATTTATTGGAAGAAAAACCACAACTGGAATCAAACTACGACTGAAGATGAGGAAACAGCAAGAAGTGAACCAGCCCGAGGATTGAGAACATCAGCTGGAGAGGACCCATCTGAGTCAGTGATTCAGTCAGGAGAAAGTTTGGTGAGTCTCATTTACTCTAACACTGCTCCTTTAGTCATCACATATCTGTACAAAGGAAGGTAGGAATTAGTTGGAGTGAGACTGAATGTGCCCAGAAGAACCAGTTATGCCTCTGGCAGACCAGTTGCAATCACTCCAGCTCTGGTAAAGTGCTTCCAGCAGCCCAGCCCTTTAAAACAACTCCCATTCTGTGGATGTTGAATCTGGATAAAGTCACTCAGAGACCATATAAGTACAAACTCTTTATTCCAGGCACCCGGGGCTTACTCAGTCGCTCGAACAGGAACAGTCTGTGACTGCTCCCACCCAATCCACAAACTGAGTAACATTCCCCTGACACCACAGATATATCTGTCCAGATACTCCCCACTCAAGACAGGCTGGAGCCAAAGTTATTTACTGGATGACAGTCCCCAAAGACAAATTATAAAATAGTTATAATGGCTTACACACACAGAACAGACTGATGCTGCCCTATCTCTATGCATGAGTGCACAAGGAGATAAACATCCTGAAACCCGAGCTAGCTACTCTCAAGAAGAAATATGGCTCAGCATGGCTTAGCACATCTGTTGATCATCAGCAGTTTCTTTCAGAAAAACAGGCTGCTATTGTTTAACAAAGTTTTACATACTCATACTTTTACATACTTTATCACTCCTTCCTTTTGATTATCACATGATCAACAAAGAAGTAATTTTTTACAAAGAAAGCAACCAAGTGGGTAAAAACAGCGTACAACAATAATTATTATAATGATATATACAACAATTAGGCCATAATGCAATATCATGCCTACATGTTACTGAACAGGCCTTCAAAGACCACCATTTCGACCCTTTGGTGAACCCGTGTAAATCCTGCCCTACTTTCTTGATGCTGTCAGTCTCCTTGGCAGTGTGCTCGGAGAGGGATGTAATGTTAGTACACTCATCAGTGATATAGGCGCAGCATTCTGCGTCAATAATAGCACAGGTTCCCCCTTTTCTCAGCCAGGATAAAATCTAAAGCCATACGATTCTGTTGGACTGTTTGCCGGATTGCAATCATTTCAGTGGATATTTCTGTAACTTGGGCCTGTGTTTCTGTCAGGGCCCCTGCAGTATTTTGGCCAGCTCCTCAAGTGCTGTCGCAAAGTTGATTATCTCTGGTGAATTCCTGGCTACTCCATAGGAGAGAAAAGCGATCATCCAAAATCGCTTAGTCTTAGTTATTCTTCTCCGCTGCTGGGCACCTGCAAGTGTGGCCAGGACGCATGTTTCCCAGTATAGGAATTTCCGTTTGGTGAGGGCCTGAAATACCATCCCTCAAAGCACTGACAGCCACAGTCATCTCTGACTGCATCACAGTTCCTCACCTCACTTCCCCGCGTGTTATTTGAGAAAGCCCAGGCTGAGAGTTCCTCACTCTGGTTGAGCGGGATTACTGACATTGGAATCACAGTTTTACCATGTTGCGGAATTTAGTCACAAACCCAGCAGGCCCCTAGTTCTACCTGTTTGGTATTGGTGTGACAGAGAGACAGAAAGGTGTTAACGTGGGCGCCCCCGGATGCCGGGGTGAGGCCTCTCAAAGACATAAACACGAACACCACTATCAACCAATACATTTTCCTTCAGTTCAAGAAAGTCCTTCTACTCACTTCCTTCAGTAACACGTTTGCAGTCTGTTCGATGTATCCACCAAGATCGCCCCTTCAGTTTCACAGCCGCGGAAGTGGTCAGTAACACCCCATATGGTCCTCTCCACCGAGGTCCAAGTTTTCTTCGATCCCAGTTCTTGATCAGGACAAAATTCCCAGGTTCTATGGTGGGATAGTCACTCCTCTCTGCAGGATAGTTCACTTCCTTGTAAGCCTGTCATTTTCATTTCATTTTTCAATCTTTTTATTGATTTTCAAATAAAGAATATGCAAATCAAAGAAAGTATATAATGTCAAAATCAAATAGGTAAAATATTACGCTGTTACATATACAGTGGTCAAAAAAAACTACAACTCATAGCAATCATAAAAAAAGATTGGAAATTTTGTTTGATAAAGGAAAAAAAAACAAAAAAAACCAAAAAAAAGAGAGAAAGGAAAAAAAGAAACATTGGGCAGTCCAATTGAAGATAAAAAAACATTTAAAAGGGAGAAAAAATAACATCCTTCCAGTCACCTGTGAACCTTCACGGATAAGGATTTTCCCCAAAAGAGAATAAAGAAAAGTAAATAAATAAATAAATAAATTTGATCATATGAAAATATTGAATAAAGGGTCACCAGACTTGTTCAAAATTAAAGGATGTATCAAATGCTCAGCTTCTAATTTTCTCCAAGCTTAGACATGACATAATGGAGAAGAGCCAATAAAAAACAGTAGGTCGCTTAGATTCTTTCCAGTGTAACAAAGTAGTTCTCCTAGCCAGTAAAGTTGAAAAAGCTATCACATGTTGAAGCCTGTCGTACCTATGAATGTAATGCTTGGAAAATTTTGATCAGTTGGTATGTATATTTCCCCATCTCTTCCCCTAGTGTATGCATTACCAATTTTGCTGGTAAACTTTCTGGGAGCAATTCTGGGAACAAAGGTCTTGGTTCTGGGAATAAAGGTTTTGGTTCCCAGGATGTCCTCATGGGCCGTCCGTAAATGATTTCAGCTGGTGACATCCCTGTTTTCCCCTGTGGGGTAACCCTCATGTGAAATTGGGCTAACGGTACGACCTTCAACCACGTGTGTCCAGTCTCCGCTGTTAATTTGGCCAATTTACTCTTCAATGCCATTGGCACTCTCCACTATGTTGCTGGATAGCTAGTTCGTTACATACCCCTTCGTTTACTTTTGCCACAAAGTGCATTGTCAGAGCTCAGCATCTCTGGCAGGCCAGACCTGGGAATTATTTCCTGTAATAATACCTTCACAACAGTCATAACAGTATTATTGGTAGTTGGAATAGCTTCAATTCATCTAGTAAACACATCTGTAATAACTAAGCAGTATCTATAGCAATGTACACTAGGCAATTCAATAAAATCAAATTGTAGACACAAAAATGTTTCATCTGTCAAGGGAGTCGTACCCGTTGTGCAGGGTATAGGTTACCAACCATTCCCTCCTTTCCCAGGTGTGTACAATTATGTATATAATCAACCAATATTGGTAAAAACTGTGTAGGAATACAAACCTGTCCCACTGGGGTGATCCAAAAAACCTAGGTCGGGGCTTTCTGGCACCCCATCTGGGACCACAGATAGGCTCCTCTTCATAGGCATCTCCCTGAAAAGTACGTACCTCCTGTATATCTGGCAAACCCGTTCTGCTTATGTCATGGTGGGTTGCTTGTTGGAAACCCAAGGGGACTACAACTACCAAGGATTGTGCTGCACTTTCTAAAGCACTGCCTTCAGTGACCCGGTCGGACATGCGGGTGTGGGCCACACATTTAATAATAGCCAAAGCTCAAGGTAGCTGTAGAGTGGTGAGTAAGTTGTTTACTATTGGGTGGCCAGAGGAAGTCAGGGATCCCCATGTTCCCAGAGAGCCACATAGTCATGCACAACTCCAAATGCATAACAGGAGTCTATGTGAACGTTTACACTTTTGCCTGTTGCTGGGAAACAGGCACGAGTCAGATCAAACAGCTCAGCCTTCTGGGCAGAGACAGCTGCTTCAAAAGAGGCCTGCTCAACTATTTCACTGTCCATCACTATCACATAGCCAGAACATCGTTTCCCTGCTGGATCCACAATAGAGCGTCCATCCTCAGAAAATTGAGAGGGTATTGCGGAATGGATGGGAGAGTCTGTGGTTCAATGACTTGGGTTCAGTCAATATTAAAAGAAAGTCTTAACAGATGTCCCTTCTTCACCTCAGAGTCCTTCCAGTGTCAATTTTGCCCCGCGGCCAAGTGTTGCCAGTCTCCCTCAATGCTGGAGGCTTGTTTCGTCAGGGTATAAGCAAGGATCCCTAGGCTCTTTGGCATGAACCCAGGGCAAACCCTAACGGTGGTATGGGGAACCACCAGTCCTATCTGTCGCCAAAGGAAATCCAGAACTTCAGCCAGTATTGCACAGCCCTCTTTTCCTTTAACCTCTCCAATCACCATGACTGGGAACTTCGGTCCTGCCAGGGGTGTGTAATATTGACTTTCCTCAATTGAGCACCCCGTAGGGTCACAGCACAGAGTTACATGAGGGTCGGCCACTGGCAGAAGGGGTTCAAATGCAGAGGAGTCCAGATGAAGTGCCCACCACTGGGGGGGTTGGAAACTGGGGAAACTGTAGGTTGTTTGCTAGTCCCAGGGTGATACCCTTGTCCGTGTGTAGAACACTGACATTCCAACGGACAGAGCAAGTCTCTCCCTGCCAGATTACACCCCAGACTGGTGGTGACTGTAAATGAAACCTCACACTGGTTCCGCTGGAATTTCACCTGCAGTGGCTGGGTACATGAATATGGACGTTCCATGCCTTCGAACCTAGCCAGAGAGATTGTAGAGTCTGATAGCTGGAATCCCTTTTCCAGTACTATTTCCTGATCGAGAGTGGTGGTGTTTGCCCCCATATCAATCATAAACGAAATTGGAATTCCAGTAATTTGCAATATTACATTGGGGGTCTTCCTGAGGGGTGGTACTCACGGTAGGAAGCATCCTTGCTTGTCAATTTCTAAACAGATTGTGGGAAGAGAATGCAGTCGTTTTCCCTTCCTGTCCCTTGGTAGGTTTTTGTTTCCATTTCTGATCCCCTGCTTTCATCCTTCTTCCCACTGAACATAATCAACTTTGATAATATTTCCCTTTGGGGTTGATCGGGATTCGAAAGCCAAGTCGCAATAATATGACAAAGCTTGTTGCATTTGATTTTGATCATTGTCAGGCCAATCCATATTATTTGTTTTAATCATGTTGGCTAACTTAACTTAGGTTTGCATTCAAGTCTCCTGCGAAAGTGCCGTAGCAGGCCACAATAGTCTGGTCCCGATTCCCCAGGCTCAGGTTTGCATTCAAGTACTTTAGTGATGTGTACAGATTGCTGGAGAGCCCTTTCCAAGGCTTGAATAATCTGGTCTGTCTGTTCATTCTCATTATGGTTTCCTGCCTGTAACTCCTGACAGGTTTGGTATCTCAATTCTGCCTTCTATTTCCACCCCTCATCAGCTGAGAGAATCATGCAGCAGAGACCGAATAAATCTTGCGGAGTCGCATTAATCATTCATATAGTACTGTGTACATACTCAGCAAACTGTGCTGCGTTATCTTTTCTGTCTGGAAACTGAGTCATGATCATTACCATTTCCTGAGTCTTCCAGGAATCACTAAGGGCTGACCCTCCTGATCATGGATTGGGCAGCATTTGTGTGAACAATTATCTTTGTGGAGCCATTAACTCTGGAGTTTTATTGGATTCTTCCCTCCCTGTCTCGGAATAATCCTCAGTATTCCCTTTCTGGATCTCAGGATATAGGGACCTTCCCTTCCCTGCCGTCGCTGTTTTACCCAAGTGGCCACCGTATCTGAGTACTGGGAAGATTGGGGTTCAGGATCACTGGGTGCACTCAGCCCCTGGTAAGGTGGGGGTGGGGTACAGTGGGTGCCCACTCCTCATCACATTCACTGTCCTCAAACAGGGTCAGTATGCCAGACATGGGTTTGGGATCCCTTGTTTCCTTATCAGTTCAAACTTCAGACTGACATTCTTGCCCTCCTCTCCTATCTGGACCAGCCTTGGTTTGCTTATGTTGTTTATCCTGCTCTCATTTTCGGCATCCATCTACCCATTCACTGTACTCTCTCCCAACCTTTGACATTCTTTCTACTGTACATACCTCCATCCCTTTGTCACATGCATTATTCCTACAACCTGCTAATAATATCCTGTTCCACCTTACATCTGTCTTTTCCTTCCATTCCCTTTTCAACAATTTCCACTTCTTTCCACAGTTCTTCGTCCGTATCAAATGTACAACTTGTTCTCATGAGGTAATATCCCAGTGGCCACATTTTGTTCCCCAATTTCTTATTTAGCGCTGCACTCAACATTCGCAAATCTTTTTCCTTGTCTGGAAAACTCACACATATTGTGTAGGGCTGTTCCTGGCCCACTAGTATCAGTCGACTGCAATTGACCCATGTTCTCTAAGTAATTTACCCGGCTCAAAGACTCTTGCTCAATTAACAATCAGATAAATTTACAGGGCTGGCAGCTCCTGCCCACTTAATAAATTTACCCAGCTGGCCCCTCCTGCTCAATTGATAAATTTACCCGGCACATCTGCCTCCTGCCCACTTAGTAGAAATTACCCAGTACCGCCTCCTGCACATTTAGTAAAATTTTGCCTTCCTTATACAATTCTCCCAACAGATTCTTTCTCAGTTCAGTCAAGGTATGCGTTCAGCCTTGGGCGAGGGACCGTGCCTCCAAAGGATCTAACAGAGAGTGACAAAAGGTAAAATACCAATTGGGTGCATGATCAGTCTCCACAGTCCCCAGAGTGGTCCAGCCGCTTACTCAACCCGTCTGCTTGGCACTCCCTATATTGGGATCCTGTTTGTGACACCAAATGTTAAAGATGAATCTGAATAAAACTCGGGAGACCAGCTTCTTATCATCACCACAGTTTATTGCACATTCTCCTGCAGGAGTTTGAGACACAGTTGTCAAAGGGAAGGCACATAAGCACTGTCACCATCTGACAAGTGGACTGACTTAGTCAGGTTACATCTGTATATTTATACATAGTAAACCCCATACATTACTATTGCAAGATGTTATATGAACTGATATGCCCACCAAGTCTGTTGGTGCAAAACTTAATTACTTAGATAAGAGAGTGTGCTGAATCAAGGTTTTAATTACAGATGATGTACTGTCCAGTCCTTAACAGTTTTATTCCCTTTGCAAGGCCCTGACTTAATTACAGTGTCAGGAACGGGGGCAGGATTGGACCCAAATGCAGGACGCAGACACTGAAGTACTAGGGGTAGGACAGGATGGGGATGCCATGGCATGCAAGGGGTAAGTCAGGTGGGGCTGGATCCCGGAAGTCAGGCGAGGCAGGAGGATCCCAGTTTTCAGGCAGCCAGAAGGAATCCAGTGTTCAGACGAGGCAGACAGTAGGGTCCTAGAGTTCGTGGCAGACAGCAGGATCCCAGAGTTCGCGGCAGACAGGAGGATCCCAGAGTTCGTGGCAGACAGGAGGATCCCAGAGTTCATGGCAGACAGGAGTATCCCAGTGTTCAGGCAGGGCAGGAGGATTCCTCATGGCGGGCCACATGGATCCAGGGCAGGGCCACCTCCCAGGTGGAAACACAGAGGTCTGGGTCAGTCGCGGACTCATGGGCAAGTGCGGGGTACAACCCATGGGAAACAAGGGGAGGAAAGAGTAGGAGTCCTCGTGGTGGGCCACATGGATCCCGGGCAGGGCTGCCTCCCAGGTGGAAACACAGTGGCCTGGGCCAGTCGCAGACACCTGGGCAGGTGTGGGGCACATCCCTTAGGGAGCAATAGGTGGAAAGGGCAGAAACCCCTGCTGGCCAGCGGCAATCCGGCCGGACCTACCCGATGGAGGCAACGGGTAGGATGGGGGTTCTACCCCTTCCTACCCATTTCCTCTGTCCGGCAGGTCCGGCCGGACTGCCGCTTCCCAGTGCGGGATTTGCCCCAACCTACCCGTTGCCTCCGTCTGGCAGGTCCGGCCGGACTGCCGCTGCCCGGCAGGAGTTCTGCCCCTTCCTATACATTACCTCTGTCGGGCAGGTCCAGCCGGATTGCTGCTGGCCAGCTGGGCTGCCCTTCCGCCCTTTCCACCTATTGCTCCCTAAGGGTTGTGCCCAGCACCTGCCCAGGTGTCCGCAACTGGCCCAGGCCACTGTGTTTCCACCTGCGAGGCGGCCCTGCCCGGGATCCATGCAGCCCGCCATGTGGAATCCTCCTGCTCTGCCTGAACACTGGGATCCTCCTGCCCTGCCTGAACACTGGGATCCTCCTGTCTGCCACGAACTCTGGGATCCTCCAGCCTCATCCGAACTCTGGGATCCTCCTGCCTCACCTGACCTCCAGGATCCAGCCCCACCTGCCTTACCCCTTACATGTCATGGCATCCCCATCCTGTCCTACCCCTAGTACTTCAGTGTCTGCATCCTGCATTTGGGTCCAATCCTGTCCCCGTTCCTGACATACAGACATATGTATAATGTTATCAGCTCTCAGTATGTCTCTCTGCAAGCCACAGAGAACAAGTAATGAGCCTGTCTGAGCTAACCGCTGAATACAGAGTTTACCTTTGTTCAAAAATTCCTATCTAGTCCCAATTATTCTTTTAGTCAGAGATTACATAGGTTCAAAATGATTTTTTATATATCCTCAATTCCTCAGGAGGGTTCAGGGGTCCAATATAGAAGCTGGTGTTACCCATGTGTATTTTGGCAAAGCAAAAGTTGCTGGAGAATTTACAAGTGGGATGAAGTGGAGTGAGGTTTGGAAATCTGACTTATTAAAGTAAAATTTAGCAAGCAAACCACATATGGACAATGTGTAAAAGCTCTGGTGAGAAAATCATTCATTATCTGCTACACGTCTGCTACACAGTTTGTGTGACAGTGCAGATGAACTCGAATAAGCCCAGAGGAGATCAAAGTTCTTATCGACAGTGATTTGCTAGCTGTTAAAGTGGATACCTCTCAAAATAAAATTCACAGTACACATGTTGTCGGTGGGTAAAAAATGCACAGTACTGCATTTATGTACACACTGGTCATTACAAGTTAGACATTGGTGGGAAGGTGGGGAGACGTCCAGTGTCCCTGATGCCCTCACCTAAAAGATGTGCATTAGCTGTAGCTTCTAACCCTGCACTTTTAAGGAGTTGGAGTATTTCTGTTGATTTTTATCCTTTTCAGCAGTCTGGTGTGACACCTTCTGAAAATCCAAGTAAATTACAACCACTGTCTCTCGTTTGTCCATCCTGCTTATTACTTCCTCAAAGAACTCCCTAACAGATTTGTCAGGTAAGATTTCCCTGTACAGAAGCTATGCTGGCTTTGACTTATTTTATCTTTAGTCTCCTAGTATCCCAAAACCTCATCTGTTGTAGTAGACTCAAACACTTTTCCAGCCACTGAGGTGAGGCTAACTGGAGTACAATTTGCTTTCTTTTGCCTTCCTCCCTTCTCGAAGCATGGAGTGATATTTGCAATCTTCCTGTCATCCTGGACCATGCCAGAAACAAGTGATTCTGGACAGATCATGACCAATGCATCTGTTATCTCTTCAGCAACCTCTCTCAGGACTCTGGGATGTAGTCCATCTGGTCGACGTGACTTATCCACTTTAAGAACCTGAGTTTGCCTAGAACGTTTTCCTTTGTAATAGCAATGGCACTCACTCCTGCTCCCTGACACTCACGAATCTCTGGCACACTGCTCGTGTCTTCCACAGAGAAGACGGATGCAGAGTACCTATCAAGGTCATGTACCATCTCTTTCCCATTTCTACCCCATGAGCATCATTTTCCAGTGGTCCAATATCAACTCGCCTCTCTTTCGCATTTTTTATAACTGGTTTACTGTCATATTTCACCTTTCCACTTCTTACAGCTTTTTTTTTTAGTTGCCTGTTGGATTTTAAAAGCTACCTAATCATCTAACTTCCTGCTCACTTTTGCTACCTTATAAGCACTTTCCTTGGCTTTTTTACGGTCCTTAACTTCCTTTGTCAGCCATGGTAGCCTGGCTCTGCCATTTGAGAACTACTTCTGCAGGACATATCTATCCTCTTCTTTATGAACTACTCCCAGAAACGTCAGCCATTTCTGCTCTGGCATCATCCCCACCAGTATCCTTCTGCACTCCATCTGGGGAATCACTTCTCTCATGCCTCTGTAATTCCCTATATTTCATTGCAACACTACACATGTGAATGCTTCTCCCTCACAAATTGCAGTAGGAATTCAATCATATTATGATCACTGCCTTCTAACGGTTCCTTTACATTAACCTTCCTAAGAAGATCTGGGTTATGACACAACACCCAATCTAAGATAGCAGTTCCCCGAGTAGGCTGAACCATCAGCTGCTCTAAAAAGCCAATTCATAAGCATTCAATAGGATCTCACACTAGTGGATGTTGTTTGCTTGGATTTTCAGACCATCTTTGACAATGTACCCCATACAAGGCTTATTGAGAAAGTAAGGAGGCATGGGATCCAAGATGGCATTGCCTTGTGGATCTGGAACTGGCTTGCCCAACAGAGAGCAAAGAGTGGTTGTAGATGGGTCATATTCTGCATGGAGGTCAGTGACCAGTGGTGTGCCTCAGGTACCTGTTCTGGAACCCCTACTCTTCATGATTTCTATAAATGACCTGGATGAGGAAGTGGAGGGATGGGTTAGTAAGCTTGCTGATGACGCAAAGGTTGGGGGTGTTGTGGATAGTGTGGAGGGCTGTCAGACGTTACAGCAGGAGATTGGTAGGATGCAAAACAGGGCTGAGAAGTGGCAAATGGAGTTCAACCCAGATAAGTATGAGGTGGTTTATTTTGTTAGGTCAAATATGATGGCAGAATATAACATAACTCTTGGCTATGTGAAGGATCAGAGGGATCTCAGTGTCCGAGTCCATAGGACACTCAAAGCTGCTACACAGGTTGGCTCTGTGGTTAAGAAGACATACGGTGCATTGATCTTCCATAGGATTGAGTTTAAGAGCCAAGAAGTAATCCTGCAGCTATACAAGAACCCTGGTCTATCCCCACTTGGAATAACGTACTAATTTCTGGCTGCCTCACTACAGGAAGGATGTAAAAACCATAGAGAGGGTGCAGAGGAGCTTTACAAGGATCTTGCCTGGATTGGGGAGCATGCCTTATGAGAATAGGTTGAGTGAAGCCGAGCTTTTCTCCTTGGAGTGACGGAGTATGAGAGGTGACCTGATAGAGCTGCTTAAGCTGATGAGAGGCATTGATCATGTGGATAGTCAGAGGCTTTTGCCCAGGGCTGAAATGGCTGACATGAGAGGGCACAGTTTTAAGGTGCTTGGAAGTAGGTACAGAGGAGATGTTGGGCCACCATTTCCAGCAGACACGTGTAAATGAGATCGAAATAATTATTACTCTGGCTCCAACGCAACACAAAAACACAATAGTGAAAACATATATCTGGGATTCTCCACCTCGTAGCACATGGAGTAGGTCGCATTCCTAGCAGCTCTCTCTCTTTTAATCTATTTTATATCCCACTAACAGATCCCTTTTAGTTTTGATGATTTACTACTTCTACTGAAAGATTTACGACCTAATTACAATGGTGAAAAAAGTCGTTCTGGTATTGAACTGAGAAGCGGCAAGACTTTCCCTGAAATGGAGCAAACAGAACAAACCAAGAAAACAGAGGAACCTGTTACACTAGCGCGAATATTTTCTTCAATACAAGACATGGTCGAAATTCAGATCGCTTAATATTAAAATTGATAAGCTGGCCGGTTCAAATGGGAAGCTTGAAAAAGCTATTTCTACAATTCAAGACTCTCTGAAAAACTTGGACTCTCAACTTCAAACACTTCAGCAGACTACAGCCCGAAATGAGAGTGAGCATAATCTATTCAAGCAAACTATTAAAGATCAAGGAATGAAGATATCTTCAATGGAAAAGAAAATCAATGAAATTACCTGGGAACTATCTAAAACAAAGAAAGGAATGGTTGATTTAGATAGTAGAGGGCGTCAGAGGAATCTGCGTATTCTGGAACTGCCTGAAAATACTGAAGCTGGCGATCTGTTAAAATACTTTTCAGATATGCTGTATTCACTTTTCAATGAGACCCTCAAAACTAGCCTCTTAATTGACACAGAATTCCATTTTCTCGGCACTCAGCAGAATTACGTCCTCGAGCAGTTGTACTTACTTTGCATTATTATACGACTAAAGAAGCTATTATTCGAGAAGCCAGAAAGAAACAGAAATTATTCATCAATTAAACACAAATTCGTATAGTCGAACATTATTCACCCGAGATCTTTGCCGAAAGGAAGAAATATCGAGGTTATGAGTGAAATGTATAAATTAGATTTAGATCCCTCCCTTCGCTTTCCAGCAAAGCTGACAATTTTTCCTGAAAAATCTCTATCATTGAGAATCTACTCTCCCCAGGAGGGATGGGAGTATATTAAAAACCTTAAATTTAAGCCTACTGAATAAAATAATAAAGTTACACCGATTACTCAATAGGCAATTTTGAAGTATCTGCCATATGAGTTGTTTATGGAGCTTTTGAGTTAAGTACACTTTATACCTTTTCATTCTCTGGCATGGGACGTGGTCAATTTAATTTTTTTATCTTATTAATAATTAGTACATATATAACTGTCTTGTAGGGAACCTTTATAGTATTGTACTTTAGTGGTCTGTGTAGGACCAGTTGTGTATTAATCTTTTTATTTATTTTATTTGTTTCAATACTTGTAGTTTTAGGTCTGTTACATGTATATGTATATATACTCATTTACTTTTCTTTTTCGAGAGGAAGAATATTGTTTATAACATTATTTGCCCGGATTTATTCCTTCTTTTGAATATATGTTTAAGCTACTTTAGCTGATTCTAAGATTGCCGTCATTGTTGATAATGTTTTTATTAATGTTACACATGACAGTAGTTGAATTCTGTTTGTGCCTTTTAATATGGCTATTTTCCATGGGATTTTTGCTTTTTTTTATTTTCCGGAGCTGCAAGATGGAGAACAAGGTCAAAGGTTATTAGCATGGGACCAGCCTATCGGTTCCTTCATTTCTACCTATTGGGTGAGGGGAGGAGGGAGGGGTCTATTAGAGTAGGTTCTTTTCTTGATTGGGCAGTTCCTTTGATGGATTTCTCTTTCGGAAATGCGTCACTCCTGGTTGTGCCCACACCTTTTGGTTTAATCTGTACTCGCATAACATTTATTTTATATAATATTAAGCACAATTTTAAACATGGATGTTAATAAAATCAATATAATATCTTGGAATTGGAATGATGTCAATCATCCCATTAAGCATAAAAAGATTTTTAAGAAATTAAAAACACTTAATGCTGATATTTTTGCGCAAGAAATTCATATGTGAAAACAGGATGAGGACAGGTTTTTCTGCTTCTGGAAAGGGCCTTTATTTCACTCACTGTCGGATAGTAAAACAAGAGGCATTTCTATATTTCTTAGTCCCAAAATCCCTTTTGTACACCTTAATACTACTACTGATTTGATTGGAAGGTATTTAATTGTTACTGGTTTATTATGTGAGCAAAAGGTAGCTCTGGTGTGTGTATACACACCTAATGTAGATAATTCTGATTTTTTTAAAAAACTTTTTTCAGAGTTACCAAATCTCAATGAATATAAGCTGATCATTGGTGGTGACTTTAATTGTTGTTTAAATTTGGCGATTGACAGGTCATCAACCAATCCGTCACTTCCAAATAAAGCGGCAGCTTGTATTAACTCTTTTTTATTAGAATATGGCTTTGTCGATATTTGGAGATATAAACACCCCAATGATAAAGATTTCTCTTTTTTCTCACACGTCCATCATAAATATTCTCGAATTGATTACTTTTTTAAACTCCGTTGTTGTATGTGCGTATGCCATCATTGCGCTTTCAGATCACGCGCCTTTAAAGTTAAGACTTAAGCTGTCAGATAGATATTTGAAAATCTCACAGTGGAGATTGACCCCCATATTGTTACAGGATCCAGCTTTTATTAATTTTATTAAGCAGAAAATTTCTATATTTTTTGAATTTAATACAACTGAAGGATTGTCAAATCAGGTTATATAGGACACCTTGACATCTTTTCTTATGGTACAGATAATCTCATATTCAGCAGCCTTGAGAAAGAAAACTAAAGCGCTTATTAATAAAACTAAACAGATAGATAAAGCGTATTCAGTTAAACCTACTGAAGACCTATACAAAGAAAGGGTCGAACTTCAATCACAGTATGATTTACTTCTGACCTTTCCTATTGAACAACAATTTTTTAAATCTATAAGTTTATTTTATAGACATGGGGAAAAATCTGCTAAACTTTTAGCGGGACAGTTAAAGGCTGGGATGGTCAGAAGACAGATTTTAAAAATTTGCCGAACAGATAGAACAGAAACTTTAGATCCTTATGAAATTAATAAGATATTTATGGACTTTTATTCTAATCTTTTTAATCTGAATTCTCAGATAGTACTAGGACTATGAATAAATTTTTGCAAAGGTTAAATATACCCCAAATTTCGATTCAAGATGCCGATATGTTAGATGCACCTATTAAACAAGAGGAGATAGCCAAGGCTATATCCCCTATGCAATTAGGTAAAGCTCCGGGACCTGATGGTTATACGGTAGAATTTTACAAGACCTTTCATGAAATGCTTATACCACATCTTCATCAAACATTTATCGACTCAACATCCTCTGGGAACCTTCTGAAAACTTTTTATGAAGCACTAATTTAGTTGATTCCAAAAAAAAGTAAAGACCCACTGGAATGTGTATCCTATTGACCTATTTTACTGAATGTAGATTTTAAAATTCTCTCTAAGATTCTAGCAAATAGGCTTGAGACTATCTTGCCTAATGTTATCTCAAACGATCAAACAGGACATTAAAAATAAGTACTCACATTTTAATATTCAAAGATTATTAAATATCATTTATTCCCCCTCAGCCAAAGAATCGAAATGTATTATATCTTTGGATGAAGAGAAAGCCTTTGATAGGGTAGAGTGGTCTTATCTATTTCAGGTTTTGAAGAGGTTCGGTTTTGGTCCAGGATTTATTTCCTGGATTAAATTGATTTATCATGCCCCGGGAGCTGCGGTTTTAACTAATAATCAAAAGACTCCTTAATTTAGATTATATAGAGGTACCTGTCAGGGTTGTCTCCTTAGTCCTTTTGTAGCGGTGTGCTACAAACAGCGCTAAAATTACGACACGGAGTCGGTAACTGCAGTCGAAGGAAAAACTTTATTCGAAAACTTCAGCCTCACTTTTAAGCCTCTGTCAACCGGCCCCCCATGGCGAAGAGGCTCCAAAGCTCTGTGCTCGCAAACCCCCGTAGGCTATCTAATTGTGAGTCGGTTCGCATACGCTAGGAAATGAGCCGCCACATAACCCCCCCCCAGAACCGGCGATACACCCCCCAATGTCCACAGCCTGGGCCAGAACCTGCTTGGGAGGTCGGCCTCTGCGCCGAGGCGCCGGAAACTCGGCCGGTTGCGCCAGGTCCACATGGGCCGGCTTGAGGCGGTCCACCGTGAAAACCTCCTCCTTCCCCCCAACGTCCAGCACGAACGTGGACCCGTTGTTCCGGAGCACCGTAAACGGCCCCTCGTATGGCCGCTGCAGCGGTGGCCGATGCCCGCCCCTTCGTACAAACACAAACTTACAGTTCCGTAGGTCTTTGGGTACGCAGGTCGGGTGCCGCCCATGCTGTGAAGTGGGTATGGGGGCCAGGTTACCGAGCTTCTCGCGTTGTCTGCCCAGGACTGCAGCGGGTTCTTCCTCTTGCCCCCTCGGGGCTGGTAGGAACTCCCCGGGGACGGCCAGGGGCGCGCCGTATACCAACTCGGCCGACGAGGCGTGCAGGTCGTCCTTGGGCGCTGTGCGGATGCCAAGAAGGACCCAGGGAAGCTCGTCCGCCCAGTTGGCTCCTCGCAGGCGGGCCATGAGGGCCGACTTCAGGTGACGGTGGAAACGCTCCACTAGCCCGTTCGACTGTGGGTGGTAGGCAGTGGTGTGGTGCAGCTGAGTCCCCAAAAGGCTGGCCATAGCTGACCACAGGCTGGAGGTGAACTGGGCGCCTCTGTCGGAGGTAATGTGGGCTGGTACACCAAAGCGGGATATCCAGGTGGCGATCAGGGCTCGGGCGCAAGATTCGGAGGTGGTGTCGGTGAGCGGGACCGCCTCTGGCCATCTTGTGAACCGGTCCACGATAGTCAGGAGGTAACGCGCTCCGCGCGACACTGGCAGGGGGCCCACGATATCCGGTCGAAACGCCGGTGGGTGGGATGGAACTGCTGCGGTGGGGCTTTGGTGTGCCGCTGAACCTTGGCCGTCTGGCAGTGCATGCACGTCCTGGCCCATTCACTGACCTGTTTGCGGAGTCCGTGCCAAACGAACCTGCTGGAAACCATCCGGACAGTTGTCCGGATGGAGGGATGCGCCAAGTTATGAATGGAGTCGAAAACACGTCGCCGCCAGGCTGCGGGGACGACCGGACGGGGCTGGTTGGTGGCGACGTCACAGAGTAGGGTCCTCTCACCTGGGCCCACGGGGAGGTCCTGGAGCTGCAAACCAGAGACTGCAGTCCTGTAACTCGGAATCTCCTCATCTACCTGCTGTGCCTCTGCCAGTGCCTCAAAGTCTACCCCTTGGGAAAGGGCATGAACGGTAGGGCGAGAGAGCGCATCCGCCACGACATTGTCCTTACCCGAGACGTGCCGGACATCCGTTGTGTATTCAGAGATGTAGGACAGGTGGCGTTGCTGGCGGGATGACCAGGGGTCGGATGCTTTCGTAAACGCAAAGGTAAGCGGTTTGTGGTCCGTGAACGCGGTGAAGGGCCGACCTTCTAGGAAGTACCTGAAATGCCGGATTGCCAGGTAGAGCGCCAACAGTTCCCGGTCAAAAGCACTGTACTTGAGCTCGGGTGGCCGCAGGTGTTTGCTGAAAAACGCCAGGGGTTGCCAGCGACCTGCGATGAGCTGCTCCAGCACCCCACCGACTGCCGTGTTTGATGCGTCCACTGTGAGGGCGGTAGGGGTGTCCATTCTGGGATGTACTAGCATTGCGGCGTCAGCCAAAGCTTCCTTCGTTTGAACGAAAGCGGCGGCGGACTCCTCGTCCCAGGTAATGTCCTTGCTCGGACCCGACATCAGGGCGAACAGGGGGCGCATGATCCGGGCAGCTGAAGGGAGGAAGCGGCGGTAGAAATTGACCATACCTACGAATTCCTGAAGGCCTTTGACCGTGGTGGGTCGGGGGAAGTGGCGGACCGCATCTACCTTAGCGGGCAGAGGGGTTGCCCCGTCTTTAGTAATCCTGTGGCCCAGGAAGTCAATGGTATCAAGTCCGAACTGGCATTTGGCAGGGTTGATTGTAAGACCGTACTCACTCAGTCGGGCGCAGAGTTGACGGAGGTGGGACAGATGCTCCTGACGACTGCCGCTGGCTATGAGGATGTCATCCTAATAGATGAACGCGAAGTCCAGGTCCCGTCCCACCGCGTCCATTAACCGCTGGAACGTCTGTGCGGCATTCTTCAGGCCGAACGGCATGCGGAGGAACTCGAAGAGGCCAAACGGGGTGATGAGAGCCGTCTTGGGGACGTCGTCAGGATGCATCGGGATTTGATGGTACCCTCGGACAAGGTCGACCTTGGAGAAGATCCGGGCGCCGTGCAGGTTTGCCGCAAAGTCCTGAATGTGCGGCACAGGGTAGCGGTCCGGTGTGGTAGCCTCGTTCAGCCTGCGGTAGTCGCCGCACGGTCTCCAGCCCCCCGTCGCTTTGGGCACCATGTGCAGGGGGGAAGCCCAGGGGCTGTCGGACCGCCGGATGATCCCCAATTCCTCCATTCTCTGGAACTCCTCCTTCGCCAGTCGGAGCTTGTCCGGGGGAAGCCGCCGAGCACGGGCATGGAGGGGTGGTCCCTGTGTCGGGATGTGGTGCTGTACGCCGTGCCTGGGCATGGCTGCTGTGAACTGTGGGAACTCCGCCAGGACCCTGGTGAAGTCGTTGTCGGACAGCATGATGGAGCCGAGGTGAGGGGCTGGCAACTGGGCCGCGCCCAGGGAGAACGTCTGAAAGGTCTCGGCGTGTACCAGTCTCTTCCTGGGCAGGTCAACCAGCAGGCTGTGAGCTCGCAAAAAATCCGCACCCAGAAGCGGTTGGGCTACGGCGGCCAGTGTGAAGTCCCACGTGAACTGGCTGGGGCCGAACTGTAGCTGCACCTGACGGGTGCCATAGGTCCTTACTGTGCTGCCATTCACGGCCCTCAGGGGGGGACCCGGTGCCCTGCTGCGAGTGTCGTAACTTGTCGGAGGTAAAACGCTGACCTCAGCCCCAGTATCGACCAAAAAGCGGCGTCCCGACCTGCTATCCCACACATACAGGAGGCTATCCCGATGGCCAGCCGCCGTAGCCATCAGCGGCGGCTGGCCCTGGCGTTTCCCGGGAACTTGCAGGGCGGGCGGCAACGGCGGGCTTCTGCGCCCCACCGCTGGTGGTAGAAGCACCAGTGTTCATTGGGCCGGGGGTTAGTGGGCTCTGCGGCCGGGCCTGGACTGGTTTGCTGCCGGGAGCGTGGCTGGGAGATCTGTGCGATGTTCGCCCCGCTCACCTTTTTGGCGTTCCACAGCAAGTCCGCCCGGGCTGCCACCTTCCGGGGGTCACTGAAATCCGCGTCGGACAGCAGCAGGCGTATGTCCTCGGGCAGCTGCTCCAGGAATGCCTGCTCAAACATGAGGCCTGTGTGTCCCTCGGCCAGAGACAACATCTCGTTCATTAAAGCCGATGGAGGTCTGTCGCCCAAGCCATCCAGGTGCAGTAAACGGGCAGCCCGCTCGCGCCGTGAGAGTCCGAAAATCCTGAGGAGCAGGGCTTTGAATTCCGTGTACTTGCCGTCTGCCGGGGGCGACTGTACGAACTCCGCGACCTGGGCAGCTGTGTCCTGGTCGAGGGAGCCCACCACGTAGTAGTAGCGGGTGTCTTCTGAGGTGATCCGGCGAACGTGGAATTGGGCTTCGGCTTGCTGGAACCATAGGTCCGGGCGCTGTGTCCAGAAACCCGGCAGTGTCAACGAAACCGCATGAACAGAGGCGGCGTCGGTCATTTCTGGTCCAAAAATCGTTTGGACCGTCGGGGTCACCAATTGTAGCGGTGTGCTACAAACAGCGCTAAAATTACGACACGGAGTCGGTAACTGCAGTCGAAGGAAAAACTTTATTCGAAAACTTCAGCCTCACTTTTAAGCCTCTGTCAACCGGCCCCCCATGGCGAAGAGGCTCCAAAGCTCTGTGCTCGCAAACCCCCGTAGGCTATCTAATTGTGAGTCGGTTCGCATACGCTAGGAAATGAGCCGCCACACTTTATTATTTAATTTGGCTTTAGAACCACTTGCTATTGTTCTTAGGGATTCTAATTCTGTGCAGGGTATTAGGAGGGGATAAATTACATAAGGTTTCGTTATTCGCGGATGATTTATTAGTTTACATTTCAAATCCTGAGAAATCTATTCCTTCTATGTTATCTATATTTATTGAATTTGGTATTTTTTCTGCATATAAACTTAATTTACATAAAAGTGAATTACTTCCTATTAATAATTATTCTGATTATTGTGATCAAATACATTTTAATACCATTTTAAAAACCATTTTACTTACCTTGGTTTCAAAATTACAAAAAATTTAAAGACCTATATATATATAATTTCCTCCCTTTAGTTGAATATACTCAACAGGTTCTTTCTAAATGGTCACCTATGTTGATGTCATTGATAGTTTGAATAAATGCTATAAGAATGGTTATTCTACCAAAATTTATATATATATATTTCAAGCAGCTCCCTCTTTTGTTCCAAAAACATTTTTTGATTTTATATATTCTTTGATATGTTATATATTATTATATATATTATTTGAAAATAGATTCTTTGATTTTATCTTATGTTTGGAATAATAAAAGCTCTAGAGTGAATAAACTATTATTGCAGAAATCAAAAAAAGATGGAAGACTAGCTTTACCAAACTTTAGATTTTATTATTGGGCAATTAATATTTGTTATATTACTTTTTGGATTTATGATATAGATGACCAAGATCGCCCTTTATAGTTACAGTTGGAGGAAAATTCAGTAATGGGGTTTTTGTTAGCTTCTTTATTAGAAGCTCCTCTAATGTTTTTGCTCTCCAGAATAAGTAGACAAGCTCTTAACCCTATTGTTAAACATGCTTTAAAAATTTGGTTTCAATTTTGTAGATTTTTTTAATTAAATGATTTTTTTACTTTCTAGTAATATTTATTCTAATTTCTTTTTTAAACCATCAACTTTAGATAAGGCTTTTTTAACATTGAAAATTAAGGGAATAAAAACTTTTTTAGATTTGTTTTTACAAGACTTTAATGTCTTTTTCACAGTTAATGGATAAATATGATATCTCTAATACACATTTTTTCAGATATTTACAAGTTAGGAATTTTTTACATGATTTTTTTACCAAATTACCCCTTGGCCTGCTCTTCAAATATGGCTTATGTTATTTTTCAGTTTAAACCTTTTGCAAAAACGACTAATAGCTATCATTTATAAACAGTTAATGAATGCTCGCATGTCGCCTAATGATAGGGTTCAACGTACCTGGGAAGTTGAACTTCAACATTCACTTTCAGATAATCAGTGGAGTAAAATGTATTATTTATTCAATAAATTATCTATCTGTGCAAGCACGCCATGTTTTAATTCAGTTTAAGATAGTACATAGGGCCCATATGTCCAAAGATAAATTGGCGCATATTTTTCTGAATATAAGCCCTATTTGTGACAGATGTAACACAGAAGTGGCTACTCTAACTCATTTGTTTTGGTCATGTGTAAGTTTAAATAACTTTGGAGGGATGTGTTTGGAATATTATCTAAAGTTATAAATATCGATGTTCAACCTAATTTACTTCCAGCAATTTTTGGGATTATTCCAGAGGAAGCAAGCAAGTGTCTGCTTCCGCCCAACATGTGATAGCTTTTTCAACTTTACTGGCTAGAAGAGCTAATTTGCTACATAGGAAAGAATCTACCCACCTACTGTTTTCTATTGGATCTCATGTCTAAGCTTGGAGAAAATTAGAAGCTGCACATTTGATACATCCTTTAATTTTGAACAAGTCTGGCGACCCTTTATTCAATATTTTCACATTATTTAATTTATTTTATTTATTTATTTTTCTTTATTCTCCCTGTTGAAAATCCTTATCCATGAAAATACGGAAATGACTGGAAGGATGATTTTTTTTCTCTCTTTTTTTCTAATTTTATCCTCAATTGGACTGCCCAATCTTTCTTTTTCTTTCCTTTTTTTCTCTTTCTTTTTTTTTGTTTTTTGTTTCAGTTTATTTAGTGGGTTTTTTTTTCACTTATCAATAAAATTTCCAATCTTTTTTTTTCATGATTGTTATGAGGAGTTGTAGTATTTTTTGACCATTGTATATATAACAGCATAATATTTTACTTTCTGTTTTTACTATTGCTGTTTATATGTTTTTTATATTATCTACTTGTTAAACTCCTCTTCCAATTTGTATATTCTTTATTTGAAAATCAATAAAAAGATTGAAAATGAAAACATATATCCACAGATTGTACACTGTGTATGGATTGATTGTATGTCGTAAAGTGACGCTCGGCATCGGATGCCTTCATGTAAGATGACAGACAGGAATGATAAAGTAGAGGTGATTGCTGATGTGGAAGGATGGGTTAGTGGGTAGAAATATTTATCAGCTTTACTGCTTGGGAAAAGTAGCTGTCCCAGAGGCTGGTAGTTCTGGTGAGGATGCTGCGTAGTCTACCCCACAATGTGAGCGGGACAAACTGTCCATGAGCGGGATGGGTGGAGGTTGACAAAGAAAATCAGGTTGGTTCTTAATCTCAAGAGAGGGAATTTGGAAAATACCAATGAGATGCCTTTTAGAACAGCTTGTAATTGTGCTCACTGGGGAAAAGTTAATTCTGGATTGAGTGCTGTGTAATGAACCAAATTTGATTAGGGAGGTTATGGTAAAGGAAACATATGGACGCAGTGATCATAACATATTAGAATTAACCCGGCACTTTGAGAGGGGAAAGGTACAACATTATTAGTGGACACACAGAATGCTGGTGGAATGCAATAGGCCAGGCAGCATCTATAGGGAGAAGCGCTGTCGAAATCTTGGCCCGAAATGTCGACAGCGCTTCTCCCTATAGATGCTGCCTGGCCTGCTGCGTTCCACCAGCATTTTGTGTGTGTTGCTTGAATTTCCAGCATCTGCAAATTTCCTCATGTTTGCACATTATTAGTGGAGTCAGGGGAACTACGGAGGCATGGGAGAAGAACTCACCAAAGTTGATTGAAAGGGGATGCTAGCAGGGATGATGGCAGGGTTGAAGAGAAACACATCATATTCCACCTGCGCAGCTCCAACCTGAAGGCATGAATATGAATTTCTCCTTCCAGTAAAAAAAACACTGCCCATCACCTTTCCTTCTACTCTCCACTCTGACCATTCACCTTGAAATTTATGTAAATATCATGTTACCATTCATTACGAGAGGACTGTTCATAAGGATATAATGTTGAGATGATGCAAGGCGTTGGTTAAACCATGCAAACTATTATGAATAGTGCAGGGACTCATCTCAGGAAAAATGTGGTGGAATTGGACAGAGTCCAGAGGAGGTTCATAAAAATGATTCCGAGGCTGACAGGGTTAACGCATGAGGAGCATTTACTGTCTCTGGGCTTGTATCTGATAACATTTAGGAAAAAATGAGGGAGGCTCTCGAATACCAAAAAGCCAAGAAAGAGTGTACGTGGAGAGCATTTTTCCTGTAGTCGGGAACCAAGGGAACACACCCACAGAATAGCAGGATCTCCATTTAGAACAGAGAATTGGAAACATTCTTCCACTGTGTGTTATGATTTTTCAACACAACCGTGTATGATCTAAGCTCCTGTGTCCATTCAATCACTTCCCTTAATTAATTATCTATCTCCACCTCAAATATAGCCAGCAATCTTGGGGCAGTGAATCCTAAATATTGTACACTCAAATAGATAGATACCTCTTTGATCACAGAGCGAAATTAAGTAGAAGATATAAAATTCCGGTAATTTTCACACATTTCCACTTGAAATGAGCATCCCTTATCGACCCCTCGCTGTGGCTCTCTAACTGACGAAGAGAGATATTCTAGTGAGATGCTCCACAAATACCCTATCGTTTGAAACTATGTTCTAAATTCAGGGCCAAATAATCTCACCTTCTCCCCAGTGTGAACTCGCTGATGACTCTGTAGGTTAGATGACAACGTGAATCCCTTTCCAATGGCTGAGCAGGTGAACGGCTTCTCCCCAGTGTGAACTCCCTGGTGTTTCTGTAGTGTGGAAGCGTGAGTGAATCTCTTCTCAAAAACTGAGCAGGTGAAAGGCCTCTCGCCTGCGTGAACTGACATGTGTACCAGTAGGTCAGATGACCGAGTGAATCCCTTCTCACAGTCTGAGCAGGTGAACGGCTTCTCCCCAGTGTGAACTCGCTGGTGTCTATGTCGGGTGGAAGAGTGAGTGAATCTTTTCCCACAGATGGAACAGGTAAACGACCACTCCCCTGTGTTAACTGACATGTGTACCAGCAGGTCAGATGACCGAGTGAATCCCTTCCCACAGTCTGAGCAGGTGAACCCGTTCTGCCTCGTGTGAACTTGCTGGTGTCAATGCAGAGTGGATGACTGAGCGAATTTATTCCCACAGACTGAGTAGGTGAATGGCTTGTCGCCATTTGTGCAATGATGGGCGTGCCAATCGGTCAGGTGATCGAGTGAATCCTTTGCTGCACTTCTTACATCTCTCTCTCTCTCTCTCTCTCTCTCTCTCTCTCTCTCTCTCTCTCTCTCTCTCTCTCTCTCTCTCTCTCTCTCTCTCTCTCTCTCTCTCTCTCTCCCTCTCTCCCTCTCTCCCTCTCTCCCTCTCTCCCTCTCTCCCTCTCTCCCTCTCTCCCTCTCTCCCTCTCTCCCTCTCTCCCTCTCTCCCTCTCTCCCTCCCTCTCTTCCTCTCTTCCTCTCTCTTCCTCTGTGCCTCTCCGTCTTTTTTTTCTCACCGGTTTTTTCTTCCGTCACAATCGAGCTCTGAACGCCTGCAACGTCTGATCTATACATCTTGTTCACAATTGTGCCACTTCCACCATCGCACATTGCATTGGACGAGAATCTGTGTCGGTCTGTGAAGGGCTGAGTGGGAGGGGGCTATGTAGACAAAAGTGGAAAAATTAAAATGAGAGTGTGAGAAAGTGAATGTGAGAGGAGAAAGAGGGAGGTGAGGAAGAAGAAGGGGCGCATTGGGGTGATAGGAGAATGAAAGGGAATGGGGAGAGGAGGATAAGCGAAGATGGAGGAGTCAAGCTGACAGGAAGGTGTGCTGAGATGTGAGAGAATGGTGAGGGGCGTGGAGAAAGGGGGAGACGGAGTAGGTGAGCTCACTGTGGCAGGCCAGGAAACAAAGTCGGGAGGGAGTTGCACAAACTCACACAGGATGTTCAATTCCCTCTGTTCCACTCACAGTAAATCCTCTACGGATATATTGTCATCAACGAAAGCAGGATTCAACACTCGGTGCGCGCATGTGTTATTCTGGGAAGAAGTACACACCACTGAACTGAAGTGGAAACTCAGCCCAGAAATTATCATTTTAGAAGAAAACTTTAACCAATGGATGAACATGATCTGAGCAGACTAGCTGTTGACAAGAAAGCGTCCAACGCCAGGCTCTAGGTGGGAGACCACTTCCCAGAAAGAATGGTTCCTTGTGGCAATACAGGGCCAGGGCACAAAAGATGTAAAAAATACACAATAAGCGACCAACACATTCAGGATAAAAGCAGAAAACTGGACACTCAAAGCTGCTGCGCAGGTTGACTGTGGTTAGGAAGAAATGCGGTCCATTGGCCTTCGTCAACCATGGGATGCAGATAAGGAGTCGAGAGGTAATGTTTGCAGCTATATAGAACACTGGTCAGACCCCACATGGTGTACTCTTCTCTGGTCAGGTCTGGAAGGATGTGGAAACCATAGAAAGGGTGCAGATGAGATTTACAAGGATGTTGCCTGAATTGTGGAACACACCTGATGAGAATAGGTTGAGTGAAATTGGCCTTTTCATCTTGGTGCGACGGAGGTTGGGAGGTGACCTGATAGAGGTGTATAAGATAATGAGAGGCATTGATCGAGTGGATAGTCAGTGGAACGTGTGGAATGGGTTGCCAGCAGCGCTGATGCAGGCAGATACGATAGGGTCTTTTAAGAGAATCCTGGATAGGTACATGGATTTTGGAAAAATACAGGGCTATGGGTAACCCAAGGTGATTTCTAAAGTAAGAACACGTTCGGCACAGCTTTGAGGGCCGAAGGGCCAGATTGTACTGTAGGCTATCTATGTTTCTATGTTTCTAACTTACAGAATTCAATTAGTGAAAAACACCAGAGATATACTGACCTGAAGGTGGAAATTGAAAGTGCCTGGTACAGGAACAGGATATACCTTATCCCCATTCTAATATCTACAACTGGTCTCATCCCAAAGTCACCACTGAGCAATATTAAACAACTGGGTGGAAACGGAAATATCTATGCAAATCTCTAGAAATCTGCAATACTGAAAACCACGGTAATAGTCCAGAAGTTTTTAGCAATTGAGAAACAAGTGTGCTCGTCTATGTCCATACTTCATGTTTTACTAGTTTTGGCTGCGAATTTTTTTTTTAATATTAATAGACATGCGATTGTAGTGGAGTGAATACAGAGGGGGTTCAACATGCAGTTTGTTCGGATGGATATTTATTAGAAATCAGATGGTAAGATGACATTCTTTCAGTCAGGCAGAGTAGACATTGAGATTTTGTATCGAATTTTGCTCCATTATGAACTGAATGCATGGGTTCTGTAGTGTTGAGCATTTCTCGATGACAGGTTCATCTAATGCGAAGGACAAGTGTAAAGTTTACTGGAAGCTCGTGTGGACTGTTGACCTTCTTTTTGCTTCATTCTTACGCAATAGCCTGCCGATTTGGTTTTGTGTGCTCAGATCCTGACCCGCTCTGTCACTATCGAATGGGGGTGAGTCGGCAACGAAACCAAGAGTAAAAATAGAAATTAAGATGAGTTTAAACATTGGTAGGAGGGGGAGGTCGAGGGCTGCGGGTTCCGAATGGTCTGTTCCTGTGTTGCGTCTTTCTCGGGTTCCAAGCCAGTTGTATTAGAAGAATTTAGATATTTTGTTTATTAATTAATTGAATAATTAATGTGAGCGGATATTTCGCTGCGCTGATGAATTGTTTTCTGAACTTGGATTGAGTTAGCCCATAAATAAACGTGTTTGTGCAGCAACTTAATATCAACAACATGTATCCGGACTGTCCAAGTATGAATTCAGAATCGTTGTAATTATTTGGATTCAGTCCGGCAATGGTGTAATAAAGGAATTCGGCAACATCTACCGACAACAGGATGATGAAGCTTCCGGAGATGCTGAGAAGTAAGATCACAAACCTCCTCCTGCTCTCCATCTCCGGGTCACTACAGTTCTCCGACTGACTCTGGCGCCTCAGTCCCTTACGGACGAGACTAGTCACTAAAATGTGTTTGACTCTCAGAGCGTTGAACAGCAGTATTAATACGAAAGCGAGAAATGGCGTCAGAACGGTAGAAAGCCAGGTATAACCCACCCACCCAGGATCCGTTAAGTAGCCGGGCTTAGGAATACAGTCCCAGGGTGTATTGTCAATCACATTCAGAGAACGATATCTAAAGAAGTCGGGCACATTTTTGAAACCGAGCAGAACACCGGTTTTTGTCAGAACCACAGCCGCAGTCTTCCCGGTGCAATACTTTGCTTTCAACTTCTGGCAGCAGATGGCGACAAACCGATCAAACGTAAAAGTAACTGAACGAGACAGAGCAGTCCGTGGATGCCTTTGCCAGGACAGAGATCACACTACATACGAGGGTGATGTCCAGGAAAGTCCCGGGGAAGTAATAATAACTAATTCGCCACAGGATGACCTCGAAGATGATGGTCAGTAGATCCGTTGTTGTAATGGCCACGAGGTAGCGAGTGGTGCAGGTGGAGAGTCCGCACTTTCCCCGGGATCACAATTGCTACTAAATTCATTGAAACAGCAAAAAGAATGAGTGGATGACTCTCGCGCCGTTCTGTGGGTCTCATAGCGCAGATATCTGGAAATACAGAACTTTAAAACTTCTCGTGCTACTCATTTCTGGAGGTTTAAAAGGTGTAAAGCGGATGCCGAGATACCTACATCAATGCATGCTGAGCGAACGGGTACGGTGCTCGGTACAGGAAGAGCAGCAGTGTTTGGAGAGATTCGCCGTGTTCCCTTCACCCACGTTCAAACACTCTCCCCATACAGTGAACACTCGCTCCCTCGGTCTCTCTCTATGTCCAAAGTTCGACTCGGAAAGCAATTTTATTTCCTCCGTTTACATACCTCAGTCTCGGTTGTTTTATATTCTGCAACCACTCAATTCCTTCAGATTTTGTCAATGGATCCTATCGAAAACTTTCGATTTTCGCTTTTAAAGATGTTACCTGACCTTCTGAACTTTCAGATATATCAGAATCAGAATCAGACTTTAATCGCCAAGTACCTGTACACATACAAGGAATTTACTTCCGGCAGATGTTGTCTCTCTGCTCATAACAATAATAATGATAAACATAAATGAAAATATAAATTATACATACAAGTAGTGCAATCCAAGTAATAGTTAGCCGACATTAATATTGCACGTTAATGCTTAAACTATACAAAGGAATAACAATATAAGTACTTCAAAGCATCTGCCTCTTTTCGGGGTTGCTCCTAATTACTGCAGCGTTATTCTGAATGCTTCGAGGCTTTATTTTTCTTCCAGAACGGAGTGTCGCATGTACCTTACCCCGTCTGACCTGTAACGGACACCGCTGGGGTGGTTCCTAACTCCCTCTCACTACACCAATTATAAGGCGTGGACACAAACACTGCTACTCACGCAGACCACGCAGACTCTTAATTGAACGTTCGAGCCTCCCGATAGTTCGGAGTCTAAATCAGAAATGATGTCTACTACTTCCGTCTAAATCTCATCAGGGTTTCGCTTCCCGCGTTCGCCTTCAAACTTGCAGCAATTTCTTAATACACAGACACATATCTTTAAATTTGAATTCAAAGCTGTTTCGCTATTGATACCAAGTAACCTGTAAAGGTGCGGAGCGCAGAGAATGTCTGGAGTTTGCTTTGACAGCATCTTTATATTGATATATCAAAACTGCCTGCTCTGGATCCAAGAAATGAATCCATCTCCCTGATCTTCCACTCTACATCCGTTTCAGCTGCAGATTTATATTCAGCCGAGCCAAAGATTAAACTACAAGGGAACTTCGGAACAAACACAGAGTTTTGTCACAATGTCCGTACCGCACTCACTGATACATCGGTATCACAACGCTGTCGGTAACTGAATGAGTCCACAGAGCACGCACACAAAACCGCAAATGTTGGTTCGGCTATGTTCTTACCAGGAACACCAATAACGGTAATGACCATGTACCATATCTTTTTCACACGGTAAAATGTTTCACGCATGCCGTCTGAAATTCAGCCTGTCTTTCAGCTGCCCATGATCTCGCTGAAGCAACTCCGAGCTGATGAATCTCCACGGTCATTCATTTATACTCCCTCCAGCACACTGAATATTCAATATTACACAAGAGTAATGTGTCTTCCAAAAGCCGAGGTAAAAATAAACATGATGTAATTCAAGTTAAATCCCAATTGTGATGAGGTATTGTTAGCTTGACATGAAATTGCAAAATCTCAAAGACGATGACATGACGATTAGAGAAGTCAGTTAATGTTGTGAAACACTCTCGCGCTCACCTCTCTCTTTCATGATTGTTATTATTGATCTTCTCCATTCCCAGACTCCATAGACATTGTCATCAAAGCCCAATGTTGTACTGTCATTCGGCTACTGTGCTTGACTTCGGGAGTTGTCTCGGTTTTGGATCGCCCAATAGGAATATTCTTTAAAAAAAAACATAATATGTGCTTTGTAGATACAGGAATATAGTGAAAAGCCTAAAACTAATATAACATTCAGGTCTTCGAAAATAGTGAACGCACGTAAACCATTAATCATATTAATTGTAACATACACAAAACGCTGGCAGATCCCAACAGGTCAGTCAGCATCCATGGAAATGGATGAACTGCTGGCGTTTATGACCGAGATCCGCCTTCCTATTAATTAATGCTTCGTCGGCTACCTCAGCCCCATCAGCAAAAAGCAGAATTTCCCAATGGTAAACCATTTAAATTCGTGTCCCCATTCCCGGTCCGACATGTCGGAGCACGTCCTGCTTTTCTGTCACTATAAGGCCACTCTCGGGTTGGAGTATTAACACCTCTATTCCGTCTACGTAACGCCTAATCTTATGGCATGAATATGGACTTCTGAGTCTTCCGATATTCCTTCCCTCGCATTTCCTTCTTCGTTATTCACCCCCTCTGGCCTCTTATTCTTTTTCTGAACTGCCTACCATCTACCCCTGGTGACCCTTCTCTTTTCCCTTTCTCCCACGACCCACTCTCCCCTCCTGCAGGATACCTTCTCCAGACCATTGCCTTTTCCACTTATCACCTCCCGGGCAATTATTCTGTGCCCAAACTGCAACCAGTTGGATTCCCCTATCACCTTCTAGTTGTTCCACTTCTCCTTATTCAAGCATCTTCCACATTTCCCCAGTGCTGTTGAAGGTCTGCGAACGAAATTTCAAATTTTTATCCATTTCCAAAGATGTTGGCTTACCTGCTAAGTTCCTCCAGCATTTTGTATGTGCATCAAATTGATGCATACGCTCACATAGTAAACCCGCTCCTATGAAAGTCCGCACCGGTATGAAGCAAAGTAATTCAATCACCGTACACATGACACTCCGATTGGTGCAAATACTTAAACCGACAGAGCAATCCGCAACACATTTGTATCAACAGTAACAAATGGTAGAGTTGTTGATAGTGAGATAAATCGTTGTGTGTACATATTTGACAATCTGAACTGCATTTTCAAAGTAAATATAGCTCAACTATGTATTCTGTTTTGTTTTTCCTCTGATGCGCTAAATCGATGTATGTATGTTCTGAACGAAAAAGCTCAAAAGAAAATTGCGATTTTGATTGAGTGGATTTCACAAGGAGATGGACAACGAAAAGCCAATTCGGAGATGGAATTATTTTTGTTAAAATCAATTTTAGTGGACTTTTGTCCATAAAGAGGATATGCTCTGATATGGGCATGACATCAGTTTATCATTTAGAGGTTACTTCAAGGGCATTTACAAAGACCGACTGGCTTTCATGGTCCATCAGCCGGTGCTTCAGCAGAGTAGAATATGTCACCCGGTGTCCCAGTCTCTCATTACACTGAGGATATACTATTGAGCCGATGTAGTGCACAAAACGTAGGTGAAGGATCACGTGATCTGGCTGAGAAAATTAATCACAGTGATTGGACAATCAACTAAAATGAAAATGCAAGTTCTCAGCCCTAATTTGGCAGCTGAACATATACCGTTAAAATGTAAAATAATATTGAAGAAAGGATGAAATTAAACATGACGATTAACATGCAGCCCGCAGCCAGGGAAGAGCTCCACAAGATCACAAGCCTCTTATGTCATCAAATCACAAGATCCTCGTGACGTTCCTCTTGTGTTATGACCAGGAAGTAAGGGGAGTGTGAGTGGAACCCGACCAATAACATGATTTGAGACTGTGATCGCAACAACCTTGACTGACTCCGCGCAAGTCCTTGAAACATTGCAAGAAAATGGAACGGCCATGAGAAACATATCGCACTTTCTGCAGAACCCAAGATCAAGTTCTAATGTGTTCGCTGAATTTCTGTGGCTGAACTTCTACGCTCTGCGACAACCTTAAAATATTGATTATTTGCCTTATAAAATTGATTGTTCTCGTTAACACACACACACACGCACACACGCGCGCGCGCGCGCAGAAATACACGGAGGTAGAACAGTAATTCATTTAAAAAAAGACGTTGAAACACATTTAACAACAATTACGCACAAATCTTTCTGTCAAGTGAATCCATTAGTTCACAGAAGCCGAAAGAACGCTCAGACTCGCTGAGATTCACTTTCCACCGGACAGGGTCCAAAAATTCTGCGTGCTACCCGATCCGCTTCCATGGGGAGTAAATAAGCATGACCGTGACTAAAAGTAAATGTTACTGCTATCATGTAGCTACTCACTTCGTCAAAGCTGAATGAAATATTTACAGTATTAACATCTTGCCTCAAGAATCTTGCCTCAAGTCATGCTTATTTACTCCCCATGGAAGTGGATATTCAATCGTCTTTCCTAAATATTGTTGTACTTACTGACCTTTAGCGGATTATTAAAATTGCTAATATTATTTCTTCACCATTGAGACAGTTTGACTAGTGAACCCCGTGAAAAAAGGTGTTTACCAATCATAACTATTAATAATAGTTGATTATGGAAATATGGTTGATATATGCACACGATTGGCATCTCAGGCTTCCAGGATATGATTGAGTTGAAACGGATGAAATTCAGTAAGTGGAAGAATTTCACACTTGACTGTTGAGAACTTCACAACAGTTCATAGGGTGAATATAGCTCGGTTATAGAGATTCTAATAGAATTATTAAAAATTATATGCTGTTTGTACGTTCCTGTAATATAGTTTGAGCCCTAAACTAATAACGCATCTAAGCTTATGAAGATCTTGAGCACATGCAAATCGTTAATGAAATTAATGACCATCTTGTCGACAACCTCAGCTCCATACGCAAAAGTAGAATTCCCGGTGGCCAATGATTTCCCCGCTTCAACATATCGGCTCGTCGTCTCCTTTCTGCCATAATGAGTCAACTCTCAGTTTGGATGAGACACATCTCATTTTCATTCGAGGTAGCCTCCAATCTGATGGCATCAGCATCGATTTCCCTAACTTTCGATTTTCCCTTACTCTTCCATCTTCTTCCTTTTCCTACTCTGGCCTTTGCCTCTTCTCCCGACCTGCCTATCAACCTTCTGCATCCCCCCGTGCCCCTTCTCTTTCCCTTTATCCCAGCATCCACACTCCTCTCCTACCATTTTCCCTCTTCTCCAACCCTTTGCGTTTTCCACTCAGTACTTCCCAGACACTTACTTCGCCTGCCAAACCCGTCCACCTGACTTCAAAAGTCACCTTCTAGCTTGCCCTCCTCTCCCGTCTTATTCTGCCATGTTCGCCCTTTTCCCAAGCCTGTTGAAGCGTCGCAGCTGAAACGCCTACTGATTGTTCATTTCCATGGATGCTGCGGGATCTGCAGTGCTCCCCCAGCATTTCATTTGTGCATCAAATTGACGCGGTGCCTCACGTGGTTCGCACCGTTATGAGGCAAACATGCTGAGTGGACTAAACACATGACCCTCGAACTGGTGTAAACGCTTAATCCGACAGAGCATTGGCATTCATTACATTTGTACCAACAATGACAATTGTTTTGCAGATGGACTAAATTGATAGAGTTATTGACAGCGAGGTAGATCGTCGTATTTACTTGCTTGACATTCTGAACTACACCTCGACTGGAAATATAACACAATATTGTATATTTTCATTGTTTGCACCTGCACTTTCACTGGACATAAAACATCGCTTTGTATCTTTTTTGTTTTTTTTTTAACCTGACGTGCTACCTCGATGTCGTTGAATGGTCTGAACCGAATGCCACACAAGAAGAGCCTTTCACTGTGTCTGGATACTACTCGCAGTAATAAACCAATAGGTTGTGAGCTAAAATTGATCAGTCTGTCAAATAGTCAGCGAAGGGCAGACGGGTCAGTATTGAGGTCGGTGGTGATTACCTTCCATGGATGAGTAGGTCCTTGATATTAACAAAACCGTGACCGGGTTATCGACTGTGCTGATGTGGAGACTGGCAAGGTCATGGAAGTTCAGACTTCATTGAAAGCAGGCATGCGGATTGATAATATGGGGTTCAATCCATTGGAAATATCTGCCTTCACTGACGCGAAAGGTCCTTCTGCAATGATGCACAATATTGGTCAGATTCGAGTTTCTGATCCCCATCAATAAAGGATGTGATTGCAGTGGATTCCCGAAGAATTTGCCGAACATGGAACAGTTCAAATATCAGGGAGAAACTGTCATTTTCTAACTGAAGCTGAGGGAGAATCGATACTTCACACAGAAGTTTAATAATTATGAGCGATTTGCATGTGTATATCAGTGAAGCGTTTTCTCCATGTCAGGCGCATCCAATAAGGAGGGCCTGGGATTAGTTTTAACGTTAGTTAGCGTAAGCTGTTGACATTTTTCGTCTCATTTTGATGTAAGGAATTGACACAGCGATTTAGTTCCATATCTTCCGATCTAGGCTATCGTACTTTAAGTGTCCACAATAATGCCTCCGCTACATTAGAGAGAAATATTAGAACAAAACACCCGAGTTTACGTGTTTGTTCCACGGAATACATCTGCACGTCACTCATCCTGCGCTCACTGTTACGTCACACGTTTATTCTTATTCCACTGGCATTCGGACTTTTTTTTCTCTGACTGCGGCCTGCTCTACTGACATCGTGTGGCAGAGTGTAAATGAGAAACACGGCATTTCGTCAACAAACTGGATTCTTTGCAACGATCGGGAACGAGCTGGAATTGCTTTCTTACACCAGTTGAACAGATCTCTCGTTGTTTTCATGGTGATGCAAATGTTTCTTTCTCTCCCCACTCCAGAGATCGGTATAAAGCTCCATGGTCTAATTTATTTTTCACCGTCCCTTAATCTCCATGTTGGAAATTGACACACTGGCACTCTTGACTCAGTCCCAAGGTTGAGTGTGAACTGTTTCTCTTTAGATGCAGTCTAGTCACTGGACGAATTCTGCTGGTATGTAATAAGGGGACGTGGAGACTGGACCCAAATGCAGGACGCAGGCACTGAAGTACTAGGGACTGGACAGGAACAACTAAAGGATAGAACAAGATGGGGAGACCGTGGCATGCAACGGTGATCCTGGGGTTCAGAGAGTTCATGGCGAAGGCAGGAGCCTGGAGTTCATGGCGATGGCAGGATCTTAGCTAGGCTAAAGGATGGGTCTATGGGACAAGGAATATTGGGAAGATAGCCCCCTGGGCGTGCCGCATTGCTTCTGGGCAGGGCCTGGCCTCCCAGGCAGGAACACAGGGGCCTGGGCAAGACGCGGAGCACCTGGGCAACCCGTCGGAAGCGAGGGGTAGGAAAGGGTCGGGGTCCTCAGGGTGGGCCGTATAGGTGCTGGGCTGGGCCGCCGCCCAGGAAAGAACAGGGGGGCCTGGGCAAGACTCGGAGCACCTGGGCAGGTTGCGGGGCACCACCCGTCGGTAGGAAAAGGTCAGAGCCCCTCCTCCGGGCAACGGCAGTCCAGCCTGCTGACCCGAAGGAGGCAAGGGATCGGAAGAGAGCTTGGGCCAAGGTGACTCCAAGAACGCACTTACAGAACTAGATGATTAACAGTGGGTACTCCAAGCCGGGGTCGAGACGGGATAGTCAGGTGAACAGCACAACGACGCGAACAAGGCAAAGCAGACGGAACAGCAGGTACAAGACAAACAGAGGAACAGGAGGACGAGGAGGAGGACGACGACGACCAACCCCCCCCCCCCCCCCCAATTAGACTCAGTCCCGGAGCCCCTTATATACACCTGCCTGCCAATAGGTATCAGGTGCACCTCCTTAAGCCAAGATGATCCTATCCGGAGTGGGAGTCCACGGACCAGATAAAGTCCCAGAATGCGGGCTACGGATCGGACCATAACATGGTCTTTGTTTCTGTATTAGACATTGAAACAACATTTGACACGGAATTCATGGAAAGACAAATGGCTTTGGCCAAAACAGTGCGATCAATAGAAGGAAATAAAGTGGAGGAATTAGTTGACGTTGTATCATGACATATGAATCACATCTAAAAAATTGCGAAAGTTCTTCGAAAATTGAAATTAAATTGTTGATAGCAGCCGTGTCATAACTGTAGAATAAACATCTGCGTGCGCACCCACTAGGTTTCCCATAACCACCACATAGTCAAAGGGTAGGAAAAGGAACACCCGGAAGATTAGCCTACACTGTCTCGGTGTTTCTCTTGATCCTGTTGTAATCTTCAGGTTCCCGACTTGGGGTCATCCACCTGTGCAATGGTCGGTCTCCTCAGAGTTGTCGGTACCTGTACTGCTGAAATCATCCATTCCCATCCTTTTACCTGATACTGTGGCCAGAATTTATCACTTTTTCAATAGATTACAATAGGTTCATTTAATAGCAGTGAAACATATACAGTATATATCCTGAAATTCTTTATCTTCGCAAACATCCGGAAAGACAGAGGAGTGACCCAAATAATGAATGACGATACAACCCCAAATCTCCCCTATCTGTTTCTCCCAGGCAGAAGCAAAAGCATGGAAATGACACCACCCCACCACCAGCAAAAAAACATTGGCGCCCTCCGCCGAGCACATGGTCTAGTGTAGTTTTATTTCATGTAGCCCCCATGGTCTTGCAGGAACGTTGTTCCGTTTTTACTGTGTACTAGACCAGCAACTTATGGTCGAAATGATAATAAAAAACGAATTGACTTGACTTGACATCAAGCATCCAGATGTATTTTGAAAAAAGAAGAAAATAATTCCCCTGAGATGCCTTTACTTGTAAACGAAATAATTTCTCCAAGAGCAGTCTAGATAAATGCATGGATGGGAGGATTACTGAGGGATATGGGCAGAATAAGGATCAAATTAACTAGGCCGAGGGCGCAAACTAGGTGGGCCAGATGGTCTATTTTGCGCTGTAGTGCTCCATGACTCTAAGCATAACACAACTCTTGCTTTCCGAACTACCTCAGCATGTTGTCAGTTTCAGAGAGTCAGCGTTCCCGTAGTTTTTTGCGGATGAGAATTACTTCCCGTACTTTTTTGTAAAGTGGACCTAAACTGTCCACTTCATTCCACTCGCTTAGTTTAATTATATCCTGCTGAAGCCTCTTGAAATTACCGTGATACGAAGTAGAATGAATTTGTGTCGTTAACATCATTGAAAATGTTGTATTAGCCACATTGTTGATATAGACGGGAACAGTTGGGACCAGCGCTATTCCATACAGACTGAAAAGTCTAGAAGAGCTTAAGATAAGACCATCAGTTACAGTAATATAATTAAGGCTTTCGGCCTAGCGAATCTGCTCCGCCATTTCATCGTGGCTGATCCAAGTCCCTATCCTGACTTCTCCGCTGATCTCTTTATGCCCTGACTAATCAATTTTCTGTCAAACCCTGCCTTAAATATACCCAGTGACTTGGAGTCCACTGTTGCCTGGGTCAACGAATTCCAATGATTCTGCCGTGGTTACAGAAACTCCCCCTAATCTCTGTTCAAAATGGACGTCCCTCAATTCTGAGGCTGTGTTCTCTGGTCAGAAACTCCCCCACGATATCGATACTACATCCACTCTATTGTGGCACTTCGATAGGTTTTAATGACAGGCCCCACCCCTCATTTTTATTTCTGAATTCCATTGAACTGAATTTCCCGACCCTCCTTCGGACACTGTGCATCCTTTATTAAATAAGGCCCGAAACTGCCCACAGCACTACAAGTGAGGCTGCATCAGCGCCTTAAATAGCCTCAACAATACATCATTGCTTTATATTCCAGTCGTCTCGAAACGAATGCTAACACTGTATTTGACTGCCTCACTACCGACTTCACCTGCGCAGGAAATCCTCCAGGAGGACCACCTTCCCATTTTAACTCACATACATATTTATTTTTCTTTTTAATTTTCTTCTTTTTTTCCATTTAGAATACAGTCTGCGTTTTAATGCATGACCATACACGTCCCGACTCTGCACACCATCTGCCACTTCTTTATCCATTTTCTTAATACATCTATGTCCTTCTATCGTCTCTCTTCCTCTTTAAAACTTTCTGGCCCGCCATCTAGCTTCGTATCGTTCGCAAACGTCGCCATCAGTTCTGTCATCCAAATCATTGGCATATTTTAAAAATAGGCGGACCCAACACAGACTCCTGTTTAAAAGCACTAGTCACTGGCAACCAACCAGAAAAATGCTCCCTTAATTCTGCCTCGTGCTAATAAGCCACTGCTGTATCCATGCTGGTCCTTCCTGTAATACTATGGGCTCTTACCTTGTTAAGCAATATCATATTCGACACTTAGTCAAAGCTCTTCTTCAAATCCACGGACACAACCTCCACCGATTCTTTTTGTCTACCTTGCTTGTTATTTCTTCAAATGTTTGTTAGCTTGCGTACTAGATATCTTTTTTAAATCAAAAACAATAAAAAGCACGACAAACAGTAGTAGATTTCCGTCTCTCTGCCATACTCAACTGTTCAATAAATCATGTGGGGTAATCGAATTTTTCCAGAACAGCTCACCACATAGTCCTCATAACAAATGACGTCGTGTACCCTAAAGGCTGTCACATGCAAACTGTGAGTTGCAAAATTCACAACTCTTACACTGCAGAACATTGCAGCTTCTCGATTGTCCTGTACTGTTTTTTGGCCATATTTGATCACTGTACCTGCTTATCTAGTCGCTACGTTATAGTGAATACAACTCCCTTCCAGGGGAAATTTTAAAGGACATACACGACACAGGCTTTATTTTAAATACAGAGTGCACCTGTGGAAGTGGGAATGACTGGAAGAATTGGATCAGCCCGTGATTGAATGGCAGAGCTTACTCGACGGGCGGAATAGCCTACTTCTGCTCATATATCTCAAGGTCTTAATGTCTGGTGGCCGAACAATGCCCCTGGTGAGGAGTACATGAACACACGACGGCAATATTTAAGAAGTAGATTGCAGTCATTCGAACAAGAACGGGATAGAAGGTAATGGGAACAGTGCAAAAACAGTTGTCATACTGACATCAAGTATCCCCCACATGTCACATGAGAAATTCCACAAGACAGCTTACCAATTAGCTCTCCCGAGCTCCTGTCAGACACACTATTAAGTTGCTCTACCTATCAGGTCTGCTCCCTCTGACACCTCATTCTCCTGGTGTCAATTTAACACCAGTTCTCATCCACAGTCCTTGTTTACTCATCGAACCAGCCGGCTTCAACCATGTATGCCCAGTTTCATCCCCACTGCCGAAAGATTACCTTGTTGTTGTCATAAGTTGTGCGCAGGAATCGGACCCAAATGCAAGACACAGGCCCTGAAGTACTAGGAACTGAACTGGACTAGAATTCCGGACGGGACAGGAACACAATCTTTGGCTAGGAAAGCGGGACCATGACAACGAACTGGGAACTAGGAGCCGGGGCTTGGACTCTGAGCCAGAGACTGGACAAGCACCCAGAACCTGGGTCTTGACTTGGGCTCGGACCCCTGAACTAGGCGAGGACATGGCGCGGCTAACAGGATTGGACATGGCTTGGTTTCTTCCAGGCTTGTCTACATGACTACACGAGGCTTGGGTTCTTCGAGGCTTGGCTGCAGGACTAGACGTGGAACTCCTGCACAGGACGAGGCACGTGGACACACACCCGAAGCCTTGACTTGATCATGGGACACCTGAACACAGAGCTCTTGGTCTTGAGAGAGACAGGTACACAGGGACATGGAACACAGAGCCGGGACCCCTCCTTTGGAACAGGACGTAGGGCCGGGACTGGAACACGTTGCACAGAGAGATCGTTCCCAACACAAGGTAGCGGTAAACGGCCGGACCTACCTAGCGAAAGCGTGGACACAGTTCCAAACAACGATAGACAATTCCTATCTAAACACAGCAGGGCTCTGGTCTTACTCCGGCAGTAGAACTTAACAGCGATACAGGCGAGGGTGCAGGCAAGGCCTCAGGAGGAAGGGGAAGAGAAGGAAACAGTCCTGCAAATGAAACTGAAACCAGGAGCGATTTATGGAGCCAGCCCAAAATGAGAATCAGGTGCATCAATTAGAGCACAGAACAGAACAAGGGGAAACGGAAAACCTGGTTAAAGGAGTCATGGACCAGACAGTGAACTACACATAAATGCGCACAGATCCACAAATCTGCACGCACCTCAAAAATGGCTGTGCAGATATACTCGCAAACTCCTAAATGTGTTCACAACACCAAATCCCTATGCAAGAAATCAAGCAAAAGTTAATGTTTCTGAAACAGAGACATTATGAAAATGGATCTAAGACTATGAAAATACTGGCGTGTAAACTGAAAAAAAAAGATAGCGGAAAATACAATCCATAGAATTAGGGATCCAAGAACGAAAATGATTTTTTTAAAAATAAGCTAAGTGAAATTCAAGAAGCTTTTGAAGTGTTTTACAAAACTCTATATTCCAAAGTTCCAGGGGGTAGCATAACCAAAATTGATACCTTCCTAAATTCTCTAGAGTTACCCACTTTAAGCGAAGAACAAAATAGAATGATAACTGCTGAGATAATCGAAGTTGAATTAAATTCTGCAATTAGTAGGCTTAAATTAAGCAAGTCACCAAGATCAGATGGGTATACTGAAGAGTGGTACAAAGAATTTAAAAATGAGTTAATTCCTGTTTTACTCCCACGCTAAACTGCCCTCTAAAAAAGACACAAATGCCACCCAGTTGGAAGGAAGTGCTAATCTCAGCTATACCGAAAGACGGCAAGGATAAAATGGAATACGGGTCATTTAGACCAATATCCATTCTTAATGTCGATTATAGATTATTTACCTCCATCATGGCCAAACGATTAGAGGAGTTTCTACCCATGTTGATACGTAATTATCAGACAGGTTTTATACGACAACACCAAACACAAGACAATATACGAAGGACACTTCACGTTATGGATCATATACCAAAAAAAAATCAAATCAATGGTGATAAGCGTGGACGCTGAAAAGGCATTTGATTCGGTTCATTAGAATTTTCTTTACAGAGTTTTAAATAGATTTGGCTTCCTAGACACAATTATTAAAACTTTTAAGACTCTATATGACTATACTGCTAGGATTAAAATTATTAAAACTTTTCAGACTCTATATGACTATACTGCTAGGATTAAAATTCATGAATATTTATCAAATAGTCTTCCCCTAGAAATGGGCACGAGACAGGGTTGTGCATTGTCACCGCTACTCTTCGCATTATCTCTGGAACCATTAGCTCAATACATCAGACAAAATGAAGGTGTCAGGGGAATTACTATTAAAGGGACAGAGCATAAATTGGCTTGTTACGCCGATGACATCTTGATCTATCTAGGGCAAGCAACATACTCTTTATCCAAATTGAACTAATCCTTCGAAAAATATGGACAATTATCAGTATGCAAGATCAACATAGATAAAACCCGATACTTTCATCTAACTATAGCCCACCAAGGGAAATGCAAAGTAGATATCCCTGGGCATGGCAAACAGAGTCTTTCAAATATTTGGGCATCATTATGCCAAAAGATTGGGCAAAATTATCAGAATGTAATTATCAGTCTTTATATAAAAAATTAAGGAAGATATGGCAAGATGGAACCTGATTCCTTTTTCAAGTCTCAGTTGAAGGATTGAGTCTATTAGAATGAATATACTGCCCAGACTCTTATATCTCTTTCAGATCCTACCAATAGAGATTAATCAAAATCAATTCAATAAATGTAATAAGATGTTATCAAGGTATATTTAGCAGGGTAAAAGGGCTAGTGTTCGTCTCAAAACTTTGCAATTAGCAAAGGAAAAGTGAGGATGGGGCCTACCTTCGCTTAGAGATTGTTATTTTACAGCACAGTTGAGAGCTGTGATATGTTGGTGCAACCCATCATATGACGCTCAATGGAAAAACATTGAGGAGCGGGTACTTCTCAACCCCATACAAGCAAGTTTGGCTGATAACAAGCTGCAAAGGTATATAAATATTATTGATAACGCATGGGTGAAATTGACTCTTAAAATATGGAAAACTAGTATAAAAGAATATAATCTAGAGGGAGATATTGCAATTCTTAAATGGTGTAAATCTGACTCCGATTTTACACCGAATAAACTTGTTGCTAAATTTAAGGACTGGGCAGCTAAGGGAATAACAGTTCTTTGCAACATAATGAAATAAGGAACACTGTTCAGTTTTGAAATGCTTAAAGAAAAACACTTAATAGAAAAACAAGATTTTTCTTGGTGTTTACAGATGCGACAAGATGTTAATAAGACGCTTAAAAATGTAACCTAGGCAAGTACATGCTTGATAGAGCTACTTAGAAAAGCATACAATTCAGATAATGGTAGTAGAGAACAGTGCTTCTCCCTATAGATGCTGCCTGGCCTGCTGCGTTCCACCAGCATTTTGTGTGAGTTCTAACTTCAGGTCTAGTTTCACGATAGTCCCCGTAATTCCCATAATTCCTCCGGTTTGCTGTTCTTCGTTCATGTCTACGCCAGCCTTCCCAACTCAGTCGACGTGCCGGTGTCCTGCATTTGGGTTCTCCTCAGTCGTCCCGTGCAACACTTAGAGTAGGACCTTTCAACAGAACTGATGAACAAACCGGAGGCATTTACATGTCACCTGTATGCCCCAAAAGCATCGACCACCAAGGTCAATGAACTCAGGTATTATCTTTCCTGTGCCAAAAAAGGTGAAATCGAAAGTAATCAACTTCCACCGTGCGAGGACTGCTTAACAAAACATGTGCAGCGAGCCAACTACCAGGCTAGTATATGGAAAAGACGTTTGGAGAAGGACTGTTGGCAGAGGATGGAAGATGGAGAGAGAAGAATAATCTAAACTGTTGGTGGCGCACTGGATGGAAGGCCAGCCAGCACCCAATGCTGTCCTGGATCTACTCGCCTGTAAGTGTCCAAAAAATGTTCACTCCCTAGATGTATGTGTGTTTCAAATGGCCTCAAGTGTACTGACAACTGTAGACTGGCAGACTGTGAGAACCAGGCATCCACCTCAGACAGTACGGAAAGTTTAAATGAAGATGTGAAAGATTTGGAAGACTTGGAAAATTATTATGGTTATTAATAGGTTATGAAAGAATGGTAAACAAAATATGGAAAGCAGTCTTTGATTTAATATGACAATTTTGAATTATTATACTGTAATTCTATATGCTATCGCAAAAACTTAAGATTGTTTTGATTTGATACAAATATCATGACACTGATAAAACAAAAATCTCTCCAAATAGCTTTTTTTAACCTTTTGGGGGTTGGGGTAACAATTTCTGCTGTACTGATGTTAATATGGAATATATACCAAAAGTCATTACTTATTTGAAGTAATAAAGCTCCAGTGGTGCAATGATATCACATATTTTCTAATTCTAGAGATGTAGACCTTGCCAAAAATCACTTTGAGCATTATTCCCCTCAGATGGTCGCGACCAACCCTACTGGCTCACGGACTATAGCCTGAGTGTGACCTCAACGCACAGTAGAGGAGGTGATAGACTGACGTTTCGGAATAGGAATGAGAAGTACAAATGAAATGCGTGTTCTCATTGATTCCCAGCGTCTGCAGATTTTCTTGCGTTTTAAGTTTTCATTCAGATGAGTTCCGATCGTAATTGGTGCAGAATCAGAGTGAATCGTTTCAATCACAGTGAATCTGCTTTACCAATTCCTCAACTGATGGACGAAAGTCACACCGACAAAAGCAAGAGGTGATCAGCTGGGACTGATGTTTGAAATAATGCTCTCTGCAGAATGAATGCTGCTCCCAATTCACAGCCCTTAGTACCATCACATTATCCGTGCAGTTTCACAATTAATTCACTAAATTAACTGCAATTTGTCATCATGGGGATTGCACGTGTCTGACGTAATCGGTTTCGGAATAATTGCAAACTCTTTGTTTCTAAATCTATTCAAGTCTGTCCCGGTGGAGTCGCTAAATGGTATGAAAAACCCAAGGCTTATGCTGCCATAAAATGTCATTCCGACAGATCCCCTGTAGCACAGAGGGTCGAATCACTGAACAGAGAAAATGTCTTCAATATTGGCTAGATACGAGAGTGCGGAGAAAATATTGTACGTGTGCATTGCCGTCATTGGAGTTCCTGGTGAGTAAGCAGAGCAATTCATGTTTGGTATTTGCGTGTGTTAACCAGTGTGAACCTTTTTATGGCCATTCGACAAGCTTCCAACATGATGATCGTTATACAAGTATCCGTCAGAGATCGATCCTGTCAAGTCAACATGCTGATTTTTCATATTTAATGACAAACGAAACAAAACGTCTGCCTCTCCCCTGCCACGAGAGCTCGACCCGACCTTGGTTCGTACCGTTAATAAGACCTTTTCCAGAGCAGTGTCAGTGTATCTTTCTGGGAAGGTGTGAATGGAAGGGCTTTAATGGGTATTCGTCCAGTTTTATACCCGTGCTGGTGAAAGACACTTCCCGCCGAAGATGCGACAGGGAGGGTTTTATATTGTGAAGTTCACTCTTTCTGAAGTATTGATCAGTCTGAACACGTGGTCCTGTGTTTTCCTTCACCCTCTGGATTCTGTCACAGTTGAATCCCACTGCATGCTGGTCAATAATTTGGTGTGATCACCCGAATCAGTGTCCTCGGACATGCTGAAGTGTATTACCGCATTGCACTCTGCTGCAGAATTAATCCATTAAAGGAGACATCCAGCTTCTGTTTACTGTGACCTGGCTTTCCTTCTGAGACCCTTGGTGAAATGCAACATGTCCCTCTGGAAGAAGGGTGTCACCCCGCAACTTTCAGAGTTTGTTTCATTGTGTAACTGCTTCTTGAGTTGCTGAGTCTCTCCAGTGCTTTGGGTGTGTTGCTCCCTCCTCAGCAACACCAAATGTCGAGCTCCTCGTAGCTCAGTCACTGCTAAGTCAGTGAAACCGGCCCCATCAGCGACAGAATCGGGATTAGCACCGATCGCTGTCGTTCATGCAGCTCATTTTTAGCACAGACGATTAATCACACATCGTTTTATCTCTTATCCCCACACTGAAGAGGGCAGGTCAGAGACAGTGCGAACCATGTCTGATGTTAGATTAGTTGCCGTTCACGGAATCTACCACTCCTGCTCTTCAGCCGAAACCCCGATTCTGTGTTAATCCCAGCAGAATATGTTTAGTAATCTCTCTCTCTCTCTCTCTCTCTCTCTCTCTCTCTCTCTATATATATATATATATATATATATATATATATAGTGAACCTATTGACGATTGTGGTCCTGTCCAGGAGAAAGTGCGGCCTCTCTACCTGCACCATTCGCTACCTAGTGGCCATGGCAGCAGCTGATCTACTGATCATTGTCTTCGAGGTCATTTTGTTTCGAATGAAAAGACATCACTCTCTGTTGAGTTTTCTGAACATTACTCCGGTGTGCAGTGTTATCGAGGTGCTGAGGTTCATCGTCACGTACTGGTCTGTCTGGTTCACCGTCACGTTCACTTTTGATCGTTTTGTCGCTATTTGTTGCCAGAAGCTGAAAACAAAATATTGCACCGGGAAAACTGCGATTGTGGTTCTAACAACAACCGGCGTAATATCCTGTATGATAAATGTTCCCCGCTACTTCCTCTGGGAACCCAAAGTGATCATCGACGATGTACCGTGGTTCTGCAAACTCATGGACAAAGTTACCACTGACCCCGGGTGGGTAGGACGTGCTTGTCTGGATACTGTTCTAACTCCGTTCCTCGCATTCGCTGGGATCCTGCTGTTCAACGCTTTGACAGTCAGGCACATTTTAGTGGCCAGTCGGATCCGTAAGGAGCTGAAGGGTCAGAGCAAGGGGGAGAACCGCAGTGACCCGGAGATGGAGAGCAGGAGGAGGTCTGTGGTTTTACTTTTCACCCTCTCCGGCAACTTCATCCTCCTGTGGATAACAAACGCAGTAAATTTCATATATTTTCAGGTCTCAGGAAACGGTTTCAATTTCAGTGATTCTGAATGGATATTCCACCTCGTTGGGGTCTTGCTGAAGAATTTCAGCTGCTGCACGAACACATTTATTTACGCGGTGACTCAGTCAAAATTCAGGGAGCAGGTAATCAACGAGGTGAAATACCCGATCACCTCGGTGCTCCAGTTCATTAATAAACTCGCGCGCTGAGCGCTACCCAAATGCAGCGTCATCGTATACAGCCCGGACTCCAGATCTTCTCATTCTACCATCTAGTCTCGAAGCTATTAACCCCAAGAGGTTGTCCTGTTGACCGGGATATTGGGAGCAGCAGTGGTGTGGACCACAAAAGGACGGAGGGAGATACGAAGATGCTTCGGAGGGTTTGACGTGAGAGATTGGCTGAGTAAGGTGGATAATTGGGATCTGGGCAAGGGGAGATTCAGATAACGGGAAAGTGTGTGTGTGTGTGTGTGTGTGTGTGTGTGTGTGTGTGTGTGTGTGTGTGTGTGTGTGTGTGTGTGTGTGTGTGTGTGTGTATGTGTATATGTGTGTGTGTGTGTGTGTGTGTGTGTGTGTGTGTATGACAGAGAGTGCAGAAAAGATTTACGACGATGTTGCCAGCACAAGGTGACCTCTGTTATAGGGACAGTTTGGACAGACATCGAACTCAGGAGAAAGAGAGGAAAAGAAACCGAAACGATTAAACTTATCAGAGGGTCGGATGGGCGGCTACAAAATGCTGCAGGAACTCAACAGTTCAGTCTTCATCTATGGAAAATGTTAAAACGTCGCCATTTCGCCAAGACAATCGGACATCCAACTCTCCACATCACTGTCCAAAATCCTAATCTAACCTCCTACCCAGTCTCAGTCACGGTAAATTATAACCGGAACTTCAGGTCCCCAAACCGAATTGTGACTTTCAACACCACGACGGAACGATCCCTCCACATTCTGACTTCACAGTCCACACAACCCGATCCCATTACCCTATTCCGATCTCTAACTGAGATCTCACAGTAATCTCTCACAGTAACTCTAAACCCAAACTGATCTCTAATTCATTCACATGCCTGTCCCTTAACCCAAAGTGATCTCTAACTCACCCGCATGCTTACATCTAAACCCACATTGATTTCTAACTCACGCACCAGCTTGTCACTAATCTCAAGCTGATCGCTAACTTTCCAACGTGCATGTCCCTAAACCCAAACTGGTATCTAACACCCAGAGGCTGTCCCAAACCTAATTCTGTTCTCTCACAACATTCCCTCGCAACCACTGAATCCTAATCTGCACTGTATCTTCACTGTAATGTAATGTCACTGTACCCAAACCTAATCTGACCTCCAAGATCCCACATCACTGTCCCTGAACCCTAATGTAAACTGATGTCTCACACCCAACATGTCTGTCCCCAAACCTACTCTAATCTGATCACTAACACCCCACCTCCCTGAAGCATAATTTGAACCTGCCTTCTTTACATTCATGTGCTGCAAAGACAAGGCTGAGGAGGAACCCAAGTACAGGACTCAGGCACAGAGACAGAGTCGTGTGGCGTTAACACCGTCGTGAACGGGGAACCGGTATCCAGGAGAATCTTTACACGGAGACAAGGTTTAGGGAGAATATCCAGGAAATAATGCGGAGCTTGGAACTGACAGTCCTAAGGAATCGGGAAACGAGATTTACTCACACCAGAGTCGACCAACGAACTGGCAAAGCATGGCTGTGTCGCCCGAGTTTTATCCCATGCTCGCTAATGGGAACCAGGTGTGCAGTAATTAGTGGAACTGGGAATGATTGGAAATCAGACGAGGAGATTAAGGTCCAATTCAGGAGGTAATAGCAAGATGGGGTATTACCAGACGGGACAATGACATCATGTCCTTAAACACTAACTTGACCTGCGCTCCCCTCCATATCGCTCACAAAATTGCATCGCAGCCTCTTACTCTCATATGAATACTACCTTCCCAACATCAATTTCCCTAAATCTTAAACTGAACTCTAAATAACCCCATCACTGTCCCTAAACCTTACTCTGAACTTTCGCACCCCATTATCTTGTCAATAAACTCTGTCATTTCTAATCAACCACAAGCAAGTCGCTAAACTCCAATCCCTATCGCTCCACATCCCTGACCCGAAACCCTACTCTCACCTCTATATCTCCACACCCCTGTTCCTAAAGCTCAATTTGATATCAAGCACCCACACCCCTAGATCTAAATTTTCATCTAATCTGACGTCCAATACCCCACATCCGTGAATCTAAACCCTGTCCTAATGCCCTAACCTCAATCCCACCATAGCCATATCCCAAAACGCTAGTCTGAACTCTAACTTCCCACATATTGACATGAAATGTAATCTGGACTCTACGTCTGCACATCCTTGTCCCTAAATCCAAATCTGAGCTAGACCAGAAGCTAAACCAAAGTGACAGGTCTGCGTGATACTGAATCTCGAGCGAATAGATCAGGGAGCTCAAGGCGGACGATTTTCCCATTGCCAGCACAATCACAATCTGAGCTAACAGTGACACAATTTTCATTTTCCCTGTTCACGAAATGCTGATGAAAATGACGTGATAAGAAAAGACAGCGAATCAGTAAGTTAAATCCAAGCTGGGACCACAGAAAACGGGTCACCACAAAACCCGAAGTGACAGGGTGGAGTGACGCTGAATCTCCAGTAAGCCCTGTTACCTTAACCCATGCAATTCTCTGCGCCCAAATGTAGAATAAAGACCTGTGTAAATCAGGAGGGTAATTACATCACAGTTACTTTGAGAAGAAGCCTCGTAACTTCTGCTCTCCAAATGGTCACAACAAAACCAAATAAGGTGGACTCAAACACCTGCACCCTCGAAATGACATGGCTTTCATTATCTTGGTATATGGCATGTAGACAGGCTGGGCTAGATCAACCTTGGCTGAATCTACTGGGAAAGGGCATCTGGTGATTAAAGACCCAAAACACACGAAGATTCACATTTACATTTTAGACCAGGTTTATGAAAGACATGGGCTAGATCCAAGTAACAGGGTTGTGTCACACTGAATCTCGAGTGATGAGGTCATGTCAGGAGGGCCCGGTTGCGGTAGGACTCAAGTCCAGACCAATGAATGTTCTTTTACCAGGATTTTATTCGCGGCCACAGGGGCAACAGTCTTTCAACACCAGGAGGCAGGCACGAAGCCGGAATGGCAGGCGGAGGCCTTACCCGGGAAGGCTGTCCGGAGAGGGCAGACGATTATGGGTGCTTCAGGCAAGAATCAGGTTCCAAACAGGCAGAATCCAGAAACACAGAATTCAACAATTTCCGTTGGCAGTGGTCGCTAGAGCAGGCTGGAACGATTCCGTTCAGGACTGGGACGAACAGGCAGAGTGTGAGTCGGGGCAGGGTTTAAGTGGACCGGGTGATGAACGAGAACAGAAACAGGTGCGTGCTGTGGAGGAGATAAGTGAGGAATTGGCGAGAGTCCCATTAGGGAAGGGGCTGGTTCAAGGCCCACATGGCCAAGTGAAAGAAGGTAGAATTTAAGGGCTGTCGTGGTCCAGAACTATCAGCAGAGCCCCTTTGACCCAGTGTTCAGGCCGGATCCTTAACAGGTCAAGAAGCACAAGAGAGATGACTTTACCACAGCCTGCATAATGTCAACCAATGCAAACACTGGCCCACACTTCACCCCCACAAATACTTAGCTGAACACCCCACAGAACAGCACTGATTCCCTACAATGCAAAATCACCCTACTTCAACCATAACTAGTAATCCCATCATAAAAGCATATTCATAATAATAAAGTTTAACATTTGTGTAAGGAGGAGGAATGTCCCAATAAAGCTTTATGCTTTACTGGACGCATGGAACATGGAAGAGTAGAACATAGGAACAGGCCATTCGGCGAATAGTGTTATGCCGATTCTCCTAAAAAGCAATTTAACCCTTCCCCCAAATATTAATCCTACCCACAGCATATCCATATCCCTCCATCTTCCTGACAGCCCTACGTCTACCCAAAACGTGTCTTCAAAACCGATAATGTATTTACCACCATACCAGGCAGGAGATTGCAGTCATCCACATCCTACCCCCTCTCACCATCAATGCATGCCTACTGTTATTAGGCATTTCAACCCTGGGAAACAGATGCACTCTGTCCACGCTCTCTCCAATAAATCTCTGTCATATCTTCCAATGCGCACCCTGTTAATTAAGCCAGGCGATATTCGACCAGGTTATTGAAAGGCATGGGCCAGATCAAAGTAGCAGGGTTGTGTCACGGTGAATCTGTCCTCAGCCTCCAACGCTCCGGAAGAAACAACCAAAGTTCATCCAGAATGTCATGGTAGCAAATGCCCTCGAAACGAGACAGCATCCTGGTAGATCTCTTCTGCACCCTCCCCAAAACCTTTGCATCGTTCCTTTACTGTGGTGACCAGAACAGAATGCAGTATTCAAGATGTGACGTAACCAGTGTTTAATAAAGTTACAGCATAATTTCCTGGGTTTTGAACTCAATATCTCGTCAACAAAACACCAGCATTCTATAAGCCTTCCTAACCATCTTATTGACCTGTGTGACACTTTAAAAGAGATATGAGTTCAATACTGGACGCTGCCTTTCTGAGCCACCGCTTCCTGAAGATGTCCTGGGCACTTTGTAGGCTGGTACCCAAGACGGATCAACTATGACACTGTTAGCAACATTGAAGCGGACAGGAGCGGACAGTTTAGTCGCCGTCTTGTATTTCCTGTGCCTTTAGTACTTCACGTGATAATAACAACCAGTATAAATTTTCAAAGAGAGATCCGATTATGTGCCCGAATGGCTCATGGTTCCAACAGGTCCAACAAATCTGAGCACCTGCAGAAATGCTTAGTACAAGCAATCCTATGACTACGAATACCACAGATTCACCATCGGCAGACTAAAGAAATCCCTCCCCATCTCTGCTCTAAATGAACGTTCCTCTGTCCTATGCCTTGAAGGAGGTACGTGATATATTTGCCTTCATCATACCGGCACTGGAGGAGTTGGAATATCGTGTAATAGTTGTAAAGTTTATTCATTGGGCTGCATTTGGATCACCGTGTGAAGTTCTGGTCACCACACCGTAAGAAGGATGTAATAATCTGGAGATGGTGCTCAACAGTTTCACTTCGATCTTACCAGGACTGGAGGGCATGAATTGCAAGGAAAAAAATGGATGGGCGTTGACCGTTTCCCTGGGTGACAAGCCGGCCGAGGGGAGGACTGACAGAACTTTGTAAAACATGAGAGACATAAAAGGGGTAGACAGTCAGCATATATGTCACCAGTAACAAATGTCTAACAGTGGAGGGCACAGCTTTCAGGTGAGAGGGTGGGTAAGTTTAAAGATATGCAGAGCAAGAGCATTTCTTTAGGTTAATAGAAATGTGTGCCTGGAACGCGGTTCCAATGGGAGTGGTCGGAGTAGTTATAGTGCAAATTCAAAGCCTTAAGATAAGCACATGAATATGTAGGGAGGGGACGGACATATTGTACCAACAAGCAGAAGAGACTTCGTTTTAATTTTGCTGTGTGTTCAACACAGACGCGGCGAGACGAGGGCGGCTATGTTCTGTGTTCTCGTTGGGCAACAATGATAGGAAACTCTCTGTTAATACACATCTCTGTATCTGTGGCCAAGATTGAGACGGCAGGATGTTGCGTTATCTCACTGCTGTCAGAGCTCAGCGTGACTCGGAGGAAGCACAGACAGGGTGAGAGGCTGATGTCGTGTTTCACGATGGCTTTGAATAACAGAGAGAGAGAGAGAGAGAGAGAGAGAGAGCGGGACACTGTACAAACCCAATCTGTCGCTAAAGGGGCACAGACAGAAATAACTCAATGTGCTAAGCAGTGAAAACTCTTACCTGCACGTATTCACCTCTGTTGTTCACTTACACCCGAGTCCAATCACAATACTGCAGGGGCAGGAATAAGTAAAACACTGACATTAGACTGCCAATCATGGACACCCCCTCTGGGTGTCTTTCAGGATATAGAGGGGAGAGGCGCAACCTATCAACATGTTCTCAAATTCCCAATGGTCATATCGACTTCAGGGCTCCACATAAAATGTAGGGATACAAAGGAACATACAAAATAAAACAAATAAATCGTGGAAGTGTTTTAGCATGGATTGAAATCGATGTTATTTGTGTAAAGAAATAAATTTTTCTGCTTGAGAAATGTAATTGTGGAACCCAACTGGGATCGTTCCTGGCCCCCTATGCAGTGTTAGTGAGAGACTTGAGGCTTCATACAATATGGCAATATGGTTGGAACAGTGGAGTACGGCTTCCTGTGGAGTGTTAATGAGAGACTTGAGGCTTTATAGAATATGGTAATATAGCTGGAACAGTGAAGTACGGAAAACAACACACAAAACATTGGAGAAGTTCAGCAGGTCGGGCAGTATCCATGGAGAGGAATAAATAGTCGATGTTGCCTCCTCAGGATGATCAGCCATGGTGCAGAATTCATGCCAACGGTTTGTTCTTGTTTATTACTAGGGAAGATGCAATGTCTGTGATACTCCAGGGCGTTTAGACGCCACCGTGTTTCAATGCCTTCAATAGTGGTTGACGTCAGGGATTTGTGTTGTGACTCTTGAAGGTCATCCATGCTAAACAGGCAAACAGTAGAGGCCAGACTAAGAGTGTCCTCCAGTTGTTCAGGTTGGGAGGTTCAATCAAGGCCAACAACCATGACTGGTCAAAAATTTACAGAAACTGCATTCTGTATCTGTGTGAGACTAAGGGCAGGCTGAGATGAAGGACGATCATAGCTGCTCTAAGCGCCAGCGGCGAAACAGGCAGTAAGTCATGACTGTGAGGGAGTGTACCAGAGGCTTCTGAAATTCCACCGAAGGATAGTGAAACAAACATGTAGACAGTGTATGGAAAGGCATAAAATAAACAGGTTGGTTGCAGTGGCCACCTGCATTTTCCCTAGGACTCCTTTCGTGCCCCACACGCCATTTGAACTTACCGCCCTGAACTGAAGCAAATGGCCTCTGATATTATATCTTTTATCCTTGAGAGAATGGCGCCTGTTCTCTACCCTATCTATAAATATCCCGATTTTATGAAATGATGTCGGGTGTCACATCACCCTTGCTAATTTAGAGAAAACAACTCGAATTACAGCAGTGTACATCAGCATACCTGTCGATAATAAAATAGTTCGAAAATGGCGAACAAGCCCCTCATCCCGCTGTATCCTGGTAAACCACTACTGCACCTTCTCCAGAGCCTCCACATCGGTGCTATATTGAGACGAGAAGAATCGAATGGAATATCTCAGATGTAACCTAACCAGAGATTCATAAAGCTGCAGCTTGGCTTCCTGATTGTTCAGCTCAGTGTTTTGACTAATAAAACCCTTCATGAAATATGCTTTCTTCACTAGCTGATCATCCTGGGCAATCTGTAGCTTTGAGGAAGCTACAGACTTGGATCTAAGAATCCTCTGTACGTCAAATTGTTAAGAGTTGTATCATGAGCAGTGCAGTGTCCCTTATTATTTGTTCTCCGAAGGTACAATAACACTGACTTGTCTAGATTAAACTCCACCTCCAAAGGAAATATATCCTGCTATATCATTTCTAAACAATCAACAATGCCACAAACCATGATTCTCTCTCTCTCACACACACACACACACACACACACACACACACACACGCACGCACGCACACACACACACACACACACACACACACACACAAACACACAAACACACACACACTCCCCTTACAGTGAAGATTTTATGGGCTAAATGAGGCATACGTTCAGAATTAAGCCATTCAGCCTATCGAGGCTGCTCAGCCATTCCATCGTGTTCAATCCCGAATCCCACTCAACCAAATAAGAGGAATAGACAGAGTGGACAGCCAGCGAATTTAATATCAGCTTCACACCGTCGCTGGCAGGTTTTCAATGCATTCACCACTCTCTGTGTAACAAACGTACCCCTGATATCTCCTTTGTAACTACTTCTAAGCACCTTAAAACTGTGCCTCTCATGCTAGCCATTTCAGCCCTAGGAAAATAGCCTCTGACTATCTACACGATCAATGCCTTTCATTATCTTATATAACTGTATCAGCTCACCTCTCATCCTACGTCACTGCGAGGAGAAAGGGCTTTTTCACTCAACCTATTCTCATAAGGCATGCTCCCCAATCCAGGCAACATGCTTGTAAATCCCCTCTACACTTTTTTATATAGTTTCCACATTCTTCCTTTAGTGAGGCGATCAGAACTGAACATCAGTTCCTGGGGTCTGACCAGGGTCCTATATAGCTGCAACAAATTCAGTCCCACGGTTGATGAAGGCCAATGCACCATATGCCTTTGGAACCATAGAGTCAACCTGCGTAGTATCTTTGAGTTTCCTATTGACTCGGACCCCAAGATCCCTCTGATCCTCCACACTGCCAAGAGTCTTACTTCTAATACTATACTCTGCCATCATATAAGACCTACGAATATCAACCAGCTCACACTTATCTGGGTTGTATTCCATCTGCCACTTCTCAGCCCAGACCAGCATCCTATCAAAGTCCCGCTGTAACCTCTGACAACCATCAGAGGTTGTCAGATGGTTAGGGTTAGGGTTAGGGTTAAATGTCCTCTAATTATGGATAATTCTACCACAGGAAACACCTTCTCCACATCTACACTATCCAGTCATTTCAACATTCGGTCGGCTTAATTCTTCTAAATTCCACTGAGTATAGGCCCAAAGTTGTCAAACGCTCCTCATATGTTAACACCTTCAATTGCGGAATGAGCCTCATGAACCTTCTCTATTCTCTCTCAACTGACAACACGTCCTTTCTGAAATATGGTACCAAAATCTATTGACAATACTCCAAGGGCGACCTGACTCGTCTCTTATAAAGGCTCAGCGTTATCTCGTTGCTTTCATATACTACTTCATAGCTTCACGAACGAAGATTTAGGAAGGAGGCTGCCCACGTCTGATCCAGGCTCGCTGGTAACAGACGAGGCCAAAATGGGACAGGCAGGTCCTGCCACAGCGGCTGCAAGGGAAATTCTGCTCTGGGTTTGGTGCTGCTGCGTCACGGTTCTTCCTCCTTCTCCTTTTGTCCTCAATGCCAGGCCTGCGTGCGTTCTCGAAGGAGGAGCCAGACTGGTGAATGATGTGTCGCAAGGCCTCGCGCTCGGAGGGTAGATTAGACCACTGGCGACGGTCAATGTGACAGGCACCAAAGGATTTCTTCAGTGAGTCCTTGTACCTCTTCTTCGGTTTCCCTCTGTCACGGTGGCCAGTGGAGAGTTCGCCGTCCAGCACAATCTTGGAGACGTGCCCTGTCCAGTACAGCTGCGTCTTCAACAGCATGGCCTCGGTGCTGGTGACGTCCTCCTGTTCGAGGACTTCGATGTTGGTGACAAAGTGGATGTTGAGGATGGTGCAGAGGCAGCGCTGGTGGAAACGCTCAAGGAGTCGACGTGGTGACGGTAGGCGACCCACGACTCGGAGCCGTACTGGAGGGTGGTCAGTGCAACGCCTCTGTACACGCTGATCTTTCTGCCTTTCTTCAAATGCGTGTTTTTCCAGACTCTTATGTACAGACTGCCGAATACGCTGTTTCCGATTGTTAGTCTCGTACTCGTCACCAAGGTCTTCTGTGGCCCTTTCAAGGTTCATGCTGAAGAAGATAGTGAAGAGAGTCGGCGCGAGGACGCAGCCTTGCCTTACACCGTTGCCTATTGGGAAGGGCTCTGAGAGGTCCTTCTTGTGTATGACTTGGCCACGCTGATCTTCATGTAGCTGGATGACCTTGCTGAGGAACTTGGGGTGGGCGGGGGGAGCATCCCAGTCGTTCCATGATCCCCACACGGACATTCCCTGCTCACAGTGTCGAACGCTTTGGTAATGTCGACAAACGTCACGTACAATCCTTTGTTCTGTTCCCTACATTTCTCCTGGAGCTGCCTGAGAACGAATACCATGTCGGTGGTGCTCCTGTTGGCTCTGAAGCCACACTGGCTCTCTGGGAGGTGTTCTTCTGCAATGATGGGCACCAATATGTTCAGGAGTACTCTTGTGAGTAATTTCCTGCGATGGAGAGCAGAGTTATCCCCCGATAGTTGAAGCTGTCGGACTTTCCCCCCTTGTTCTTATACAGGGTGATGATGACTGCATCATGGAGGTCTTGCGGTAGTTCGCCTTGATCCCAGCAGCAGACAAAGAACTCGTGGAATTTGCTGTGTAACGCTGGGTCCCCATGCTTCCAAATCTCTGGCGGGATTCTATCAACTCCTGCTGCGTTGTTGCTTTTCAGCTGCTCTCTGGCCTTGACAGTCTCGTCTAGGGTTGAAATCTTGTCCAGTTCTGTTTTCTCTGGCTGTTGTGGAATGCGATGAATTGCTGAGTCCTGGATCATGCGGTTGGTGCTGAAGAAAGTCGGAAAATGTTCCGACCACTAGTTCAGGATGGACGCCTTTTCTGTAAAGAGCGCCTGTCCGCCTGCACTGCTCAAGGGACTCTGGACCTGCTGCACCGCTAACCCTCTGTAGCCAGCGGTGTCAGTTCAAAGCTGAGTTCTCTTTGCGAGGTTGGTCCACCTCATGTTCTGTATGTAACGCTCACGCTGATGTATGTCTAGAGGAAAATACGTCTACCCGCCAAACCGTGTCTCCCGTATACGTAGATGCTGTGAAATGCACACTGCTACAACCTCGCAGAAACAATATCAAACCGCGCACCATGCACATTTACAGAATACGCTTTATAAATCTTACTAGAACTAGGTAATTAATAGCGATACAATGTATATGAAAGAAAGGAAAAGAAAGAAAAGGCGCCAAAACTTCTCAGAGTTCAGTCAATTCGTGCACAACCGTTGGAGCTCAACTATCGATGTCTTCGGTCCACTATTCGATCTTCTCTGACCTCCTCGACCCGCCGCCTGGGACCAACCTCTGTAGTCGACCAGAGCGCACACCGCAACGTCCTCCTTCCTCGCGATCTCCCCTCCAACTCCCCAAAAGTCCGCGCAACACTAGCTTAAAGACCCACAAGAAAGAATAACATCTATCCTAATTGGTTAACAAATGAATACCATTCTCGTTATCAATAATTATAACCCAAACAAGCTGCGAGAGAAAGCACTCTCTGACCAGTTACCATAACAAAGAAGCATTCTTACCTCTAACATAACAAAGAAGCCATTTTCATTAACATACGCAGTAACATAAAGAAGAAACCCCTTACATGTATCTCTCAAAACTTGCGCTGGATGTTGCTGCATACAAGGCGGAAGGCCTATCAGGACAAGAGGGCTGAGCAAGGTGGGCCTGGTGGGTGGATCTCTACTTCGCCAGCAATTCTTGGACCTCCTGGTTGTTTTCATCGAACCAGTCCTTGTTCTTCTTTGTGGAAAACACTAGGACTTCTTCAAGGGGGCGGGTGAGTTTCGGGCCTGATGACCCGCTCACCCAGGGAAAGTGTATGCGCAATACATCCCCTCTCTTTTCCCGGTATAGTGATTGCCGCGAGGTCACTGTCTGGCCTGCTGGGCAGGAGGCCACTGCAAATGGCCTCTCCTACATTACTGCGTCCGTAGCAACACCTTCTCGTAGGTGTCCCCCGTTTCCACAGAGCTTGCTATGTCATGGTGCGACCGAGTGTCCAGTGGTATGACTAGATTGGTAGGCTGGGCTCGTTAGACTTGCTTGGCACCCAGCCTAACAGAAGGACAACTCTGACTCCATATCCGGGCTGGTAGGGCTCGTTAGCCTTGTCAGGCCATCCACCTAGTAGAAGGCGGAAGGGACAACGGAGAGGTGAATCACAAACACGAAAAAGTCTGGAAATGCTGCAAGTCCAGAGCAACACACTCAAAATGCTGGCGGAACACTACAGTCAGATAGCATATATCGTTAAGAGTCAACAGTGGACGTTTTCAGTTGAGTCCCTTCTTCAGGACTGAGAAGGAACGGGAAACATATCTGAATAAAAACGGACGGGTGAGGAAGGGGTAACTATTCTCCACACTGTCAGGGTGTTGGGTTTAACAGGAGAGAAAGTCTGCAGGGACGAGAGGTTTTCTGTTGACTAATACACCTGCATGTGGACCCCGCTGGCAAATCTGATATTGCGACCCAAGTCGAGACAAACACCATGCTGCCTACTCCACCAACAACACGGCACAGCCGGACACATAGCAGGGGAATTTACATCACATAACACTAGATTCAGTGATGAAACCCGTGATTAATGTAGTTGTCCCACTGAAATTAAGATCCATTAAGATGTTTTTAAACACCAGCACTCCCCCACAGGTGACGTCACACAGGCGCATCCACGCGGCTGACGCCACACATCGGCTCCCCACACCGGGATTACCATTGGTGCGCAGTGATGTCAACCACTGGTTACAACCAATAATGGAGGCGGAAAAGCCGCGAGGACGTTACCCCGGTGAGGCCGACCCCCTCGTCGGGACTGAATTCCCTGTGAAGGCGGTACAAGTTATATCCAGTCTTTTAATTTCTTTCCATTTCCCTCCGATGAAAGTTGGGGGCATTTATGAAGCGTCTCCCGGACCCGGAGACTGACGTGTCGCTGTAAGGTAGGAGGAGACCGTTCAGTCAGTCGGTTTGATAATAGCTCCGCGAGGAGGGAGAGGGGGATTTTATTGAAAGGATGAAGATGGTATGAGAGGGGACGCACAGGATGTCTGTCCTGGTTGGGACAGATGGGGCTCATCTGTGGAAATGTTGAGCCCACGTTGGTGGCGAGCAGAGGGATTCACCACACTGGGGAGCAAGCACCGGCAGACTATCGACCTGCAAGCGAGGCCAATGGTCCGGGCAAAGTGACAATTATTTGGCTTTATTGAGATTATACCTGGAGTATGGTGTAAAATTCCGCTCCCCATACTAACACGGGTTATACAGACCAAAGAACAACCTGCCAGATGAACTCCATGAGTCGGGCAGCATCTGTGAAGGGAAATGAACTGTCAACATTTCGGGCGGAGTCCCTCTCTCTGGACTGAGAGTGGACGGGAAATACAGAAAAGAGCTGAGGGGTGGGGATGGGGCAAGAGCTGGGGAGTGAGAGGTGGATCCAGATGAGGGGCGGGGGTGGGAAGTTGGAAATAGACCGGGGTTGGAGCTGAGTAGTTGGGGCAACACGGGGCTGCAGAAGATGGAAATTAATTCCACAGTGGATAAGCAAAGAGGTTAGAGAGTATTTGTTATAGAGAATGCAATGAAGGTTCACCAGACTGATCCCTGGAGTGGTGGGGTCATCATATGGAGAAAGATCAAATGCGATGACCCTTTCATTTAGAGAATCGAGGCCTGAGAAGTGAAGACATTGAAATGCACAACATCATTACCAGTTGAACCAGTGATCCCAGTATCTGAAAAAGGGGGTGGAATGTCCGGGACTGAGATGAGGGGAAATGTCTCCACTCCGAGGGTGGTGAATATCTGTAAATCCCCACCACAGAGGGCAGAGAAGACCCAGTGAACGTCCTCACATAACAGTGTGAAAGCGGCCAGGGAGTGAGTGGGCCAGTAAAGGGGTGGAGCTTTGAGGCTTTGACTCAAGTGATTCTGGCAGTTTGGGCAGTTGTATTCTGCAATCAAATCAATCAAGATTTGAATAGCTCAGGTTCAGCAGTAAGCAGCTGATTGAGCAATCGAGGTCAGGTGGCCAAACAAACTGAAAATCTCAGACAAATAAATAGAACGGTGTTACGTACCCAGTAACTGGGTGTCAGACCAGTAGAGATAGAAGTGTCCTTTGGAGTCTGGTGATACTATATTCAAAAGTGTTTATTAGTAAAATAAGCAAAACAATACCAATAATGCAAATATACATATAACACTGGTTAGCAGTAATAAACCTAAAAGTGTAGGAACAATAATAAGCAATAATAAACAAGTTCTATCGATGACTAGGGGTAAATTAATTGTCATAGAAGAGTATAAAGTTCAGTTCAGTTCATGCGTGCTGAGGAAGCTATAGTTGTTGTGTTGGAATCGTTGGAGAGAGAGAGAGAGAGCAAGAGATTTGGCAGCTGCAGCAGGCAAACCTTCCGTTGCTTTCTTAATCCTTCGTGTCGTTGTGGTCATTCAGCTATGACCCCCTCCGTCCTTCAGCTAGACCGTTCTTCCGTGGTGGACTCGTCACTCTGGCATGAGTGGACACACACACAAGTCCCCACCGGCCCTGCCGTCACACTGTGAGCTTTATTGACCGATCTCCTGATTCGGTCCTCGAAGCCCCCACCTTCTTGTGGGTTCACAACACTCGGTCAGTGTCCACTGGTGTGTCTGAAGGGTGTCTCCCCAGACCTGTCTTTTATCCCTGCTAACGGAGACTTAACTATCCATCAACTCTAAATGACTGTATCCATCAAATTAGGCCACTCCTGCTGTCTCCTGAGGAACGTTAACGAGCAAAGTAAAGTCTTTGTAGTGAAAGGTAAATAATCCAGGAAGAGTCAAAATACAATAAATCAACAGTTTCTCTCTCCCTCTTATCTGTAGCAGATGTTCTTGCCTCTGTGCTTCATCTCTCTCTCTAATTAGCAGCATAGCAACAGCAATAATTCATAGTTCTAAGGGGCGGGGGTGGTTAACTCAGCAGCCCATTTCCATCAGGTCTATTCATCACTCATAACAGGGGTAACTCAAGTGGAGCGGCCAGTGAGTGAGTGAGCCAGTAAAAGAGTGGAGCTTTGAGGCTTTGACTCGGGGAGGGGCATTGTCGAAGGAATTGCCTTGTGAGAAAAGTGTGACTCTTTGGCTCGATAGTCTCATGCGAGGAGGCTGAGACTACGCCACAGCTGGAGAGGGGGAGAAGTGGTGAAGAGATGACAAGTAAACTGATTCAGTGTGATGCTTGCTTGATGTGAGAGGTCAGGGACACTGATGCTGCTACACCTGCGGAAAGTGGGTCAAGGTTCAGCTCCTGAAGGACTGTGTTGGGGCATTGGAGAAGCAATTGGATGACCTCAGGTTGATCCGGGAAAACGAGAGTATTCTGGACAGGACCTACAGCGAGATCGTTACACCGAAGATACCGGAAGAAAGAAGGGGGTGGCAATAAGGAAGGGATGGATGCTTGGAGTACAGGAGACCCAGGCGGATGTATCTCTTGAAAACAGGTTCACCCTCTTGGAAGCTGTCGGGACAGAAGACACTGCCAGTCTGAGAGGTGGACAGGTCTGCGAGTCAACAATAGGCGTTGAGGCAAAGCCGAGGAGACAGAAGTCAGGCAGAGCCGTTGTAGAAGGGGACTCCATAGTGAGTGGTACAAAAAGGGCAACAGGCGAGATTTAAGAATGACGTGTTGCCTCCCTGGTGCCTGAATCCTGGACTTCACGGACCGATTGCAGGTCATCCTCAAGGGTGAAGGTGAACAGCCGGAAGTGGTAGTGCATGTCGTCACAAATGACGTCGAGAAGAAGAGGAAAGAAATTCTGCAGTGTGACTTCAGATAACTCGGAAGAAGGCTGAAAAGCTGGACCCCCAGTGTGGTTATCTCCGGTTTGCTTCCAGTTCCTCGTGCTGCTGAGGGCAGGAACAGTGATATATGGGATCTGAATGTATGGTTGAAGAGCTGATGCGGGAAGCAGGGACTTAGATTCGTAGGACCACTAGGATCTGTTTTGGGGTAAGGATGAATTGTACAAAAGGGACGGGTTGCACCTTAACAAGCGGGAGACCAGCATTCTGGCAGGCAGGTTTGCCACTGCTACACGGATGTGTTTAAACTGAGTAACTGGGGGGTGGGGGGAAGGAGACGAACTGGAAATATAAGGATGGAGTTAAAGGGAAAGAGATAATAAGAAATATTAAGGAAGACAACAGAATTAACGGGGCAGAAGATTCGGAGAGTATGGCCAGGTGCAATAGGGATCGAAGTGAGAAGCGAGGGAAGTAATGGATTAAAAGTATTATACATTAATGCACGAAGTATAAGAAATACAAGTGCATGAGCTTGAGGCTCAGTTGGAAATTGGAAAGTATGATGTTGTAGAAATAATAGAGACATGGCTGCAAAAGGACCATGGCTGAAAAATGAATATTCTAGGGTATACGTCCTATCTAAAGGACAGACAGGTGGGCAGAGGGGGTGGGGTGGCTCTGTTGGTGAGGAATGAAATTCAGTCCCTTGCGAGCGGTGACATAGAATCAGGAAATGTTGAGTCAGCGTGGATAGAACTGAGAAACTGTAGGGGAAACAGGACCTTAATAGGACTTATCTACAGGCCCCCAAACAGTAGCCTGGATATAGGGTGCAAGTTGAATCAGGAGTTAAAATTGGCATGTCGCAAAGGTAATGGTACGGTTGTTATAGGGGATTTCAACATGCAGGTGGACTGGGAAAATCAGCTTGATACGGGACCCCAAGAAAGGGTGTTTGTGGAGTGCCTCCAAGATGGATTCTTAGAGCAGCTTGTACTGGAGCCTACGAGGGAGAAGGTAATTCGGGATTTATTGCTGTGTAACGAAACAGATTTGATAAGGGAATTCGAGGCAAAGGAGCCATTAGGAGGTAGTGACCATAGTATGATAAGTTTTATTCGACAATCTGAGAGGGAGAAGGGAAAATCGGAAGTGTCTGTATTAGAGTTGAACAAAGGGGACTATGGAACCATAAGGGAGGAGCTGGTCAAAGTTTACTGGAAAGATACCCTAGCAGGATAACAGTGGAACAACAATGGCAGGTATTTCTAGGAATCATACAGGAGGTACAGGAGCAGTTCCTTCTAAAGAGGAAGAAAGATTCTAAGGGGAGTAATGGGCGACCGTGGCTGACAAGGGAAGTGAAGAACAGGGTAAAAATAAAAGAGAAGTATAACATAGCAAAGATGAACGGGAAGTCAAAGGATTTGGGAAACTTTTGAAGAGGAACAGAAGATAACTAAAAAGGCAATACTGGGAGAAAAGACAAAATACGAAGGTAAACTAGCCAAGATTATAAAGGAGGATAGTAAAAGCTTCTTTAGGTATGTGAAGAGGAAAAAAATAGTTAAGACCAAATTTGGGCCCTTCAGGACAAAAAAGGGTGAAATTAGGATGGGAACAAGGAAATGGGATGGAAACATGGAAAATAGGTGCAGGAGTAGGCCATTCGGCCCTTCGAGCCTGCACCGATATTCAGTATGATCATAGCTGATCATCCAACTCAGAACCCTGTACCTGCTTTCTCTCCATACCCCCTGATCCCTTTAGCCACAAGGGCCATATCTAACTTCCTCTTAAATATAGCAAATGAACCGGCCACAAATGTTTCCTGTGGCAGAGAATTCCACAGATTCACCACTCTCTGTGTGAAGAAGTTTTTCCTCATCTCGGTCCTAAAAGGCTTCCCCTTTATCCTTAAACTGTGAGCCCTCGTTCTGGATTTCCACAACATTGGAAACAATCTTCCTGCATCTAGTCTGTCCAATCCCTTTAGAATTTTATACGTTTCAATAAGATTCCCCCTCAATCTTCTAAATTCCAGTGAGTATAAGCCGAGTCGATGCAGTCTTCCTTCATATGAAGTCCTGGCATCCCAGGAATCAATCTGGTGAACCTTCTTTGTACACCCTGTATGGCAAGAATGTCTTTCCTCAGATTAGGGGACCAAAACTGCACGCAATACTCTAGGTGCGTTCTCACCAAGGCCTTGTACAACTGTAGTAGAACCTCCCTGCTCCTGTACTCAAATCCTTTTGCTATGAATACCAACATACCATTTGCCTTTTTTGCCGCCTGATGTACCTGCATGCCCACCTTCAATGACTGGTGTACAATGACACCCAGGTCTCGTTGCACCTCCCCTTTTCCTAATCGGCCAGCGTTCAGATAATATTCTGTTCTGTTCTTGCAACCAGAGTGGATAACCTCACATTTATCTACATTAATTTGCATCTGCCATGAATTTGCCCACTCACCTAACCTATCCAAGTCACCCTGTATCCTCTTAGCATCCTCCTCATGCTAAGACCGCCGCCCAGCTTCGTGTCATCCGCAGACTTGGAGATGCTGCATTTAATTCCCTCGTCTAAATCATTAATATATATTGTAAACAACTGGGGTCCCAGCACTGAGCCTTGCGGTACCACACTAGTCACTGCCTGCCATTCTGAAAAGGTCCCGTTTACTCTCACACTTTGCTTCCTGTCTGCCAACCAATTCTCTATCTACATCAATACCATACCCCTAATACGGTGTGCTTTAAGTTTGCACACTAATCTCCTGTGTGGGACCTTGTCAAAAGCCTTTTGAAAATCAAAATATACCACATCCACTGGCTCTCCCTTATCCACTCTACTAGTTACATCTTCAAAAAATTCTGTAAGATTCGGCAGACATGATTTTACTTTCACAAATCCATGCTGACTTTGTCCGATGATTTCACCTCTTTCCAAATGTGCTGTTATCACATCTTTGATAACCGACTCTAGCATTTTCCCCAACACGGATGTCAGACTAACCGGTCTATAATTCCCCGGTTTTTCTTTCCCTCATTTTTAAAAAGTGGGTTTACATTAGTCATCCTCCAATCTTCAGGAACTAATCCAGAATCTAAGGAGTTTTGAAAAATTATCACTAATGCATCCACCATTTCTTGGGCTACTTCCTTGAGCACTCTGGGATGCAGACCATCTGGCCCTGGGGATTTATCTGCCTTTAATACCTTCAATTTACCTAACACCACTTCCCTACTAACATGTATTTCCCTCAGTTGCTCCATCACACTGGACCCTCGGTCCTCAACTATTTCCGGAAGATTATTTATGTCCTCCTTAGTGAAGACAGAACTAAAGTAGTTATTCAATTGGTCTGCCATGTCCTTGTTCCCTATGATCAATTCACGTGTTTCTCACTGTAAAGGACCTACATTTGTCTTGACCAATCTTTTTCTTTTCACATATCTATAAAAGCTTTTACAGTCAATTTTTATGCTCCCTGCCTGCTTTCTCTCATAATCTTTTTTCCCTTTCCTAATTAAGCCCTTTATCCTCCTCTGCTGGACTCTGAGTTTCTGCCAGTCCTCAGGTGTGTTGCTTATTCCGGCTAATTTATATGTTTCTTCTTTGGACTTGATACTATCCCTAATTTCCCTTGTCAGCCACGGATACACTACTTTCCCTGGTTTATTCTTTTGCCAAACTGGGATGAACAATTGTTGTAGTTCATCCATACGATTTTTAAAAGCTTGCTATTGCATATCTACCGTCAACCCTTTAAGTATCATTTGCCAGTCTATCTTAGCTAATTCACGTCTCATACCTTCAAAGTTACCCTTCTTTAAGTTCAGAACCTTTGTTTCTGAATTAACTATGTCACTCTCCATGTAAATGAAGAATTCCACCATATTATGGTCACTCTTACCCAAGGGGCCTCGCACGACAAGATTGCTAACTAACCCTTCCTCGTTGCTCAATACCCAATCTAGAATGGCCTACTCTTTAGTTGGTTCCTCGACATATTGGTTCAGAAAACCATCCCGCATACTTTCCAAGAAATCCTCTTCCTCAGCACCCTTACCAATTTGGTTCACCCAATCTATGTAAATTGAATAACTGCTGTTCCTTTATTGCTCGCATTTCTAATTTCCTGTTTAATGTCATCCCCAACCTCACTACTACTGTTAGGTGGCCTGTACACAAATCCCACCAGTGTTTTCTGCCACTTAGAGTTATGCAGCTCTACCCATATCGATTCCACATCCTCCAGGCTAATGTCCTTCCTTTCTATTGCGTTAATCTCCTCTCTAACCAGCAATGCTACCCCACCTCTTTTTCTTTCCTGTCTATCCTTCCTGAATATTGAATATCCCTGAATGTTGAGCTCCCATCCTTGGTCACCCTGGAGCCATGTCTCTGTGAGCCCAACTATATCATATTCATTAATAACTATCTGCACATTCAATTCATCCACATTGTTACGAATGCTCCTCGCATTGACACACAGAGCCTTCAGGCTTGTTTTTACAACACTCTTAGCCCTTATACAACTATGTTGAAAAGTGGCCCTTTGCTTTTTAACCTGGATTTGCCTGCCTGTCACTTTTACTTTACACCTTACTACTTTTTGCGTCTACCCTCATTTGACATCCCGCTGTCTCTCTGCTCTTGTTCCCATCCCCCTGCCACATTAGCTTAAATCCTCCTGAACAGCAGTAGCAAACGCTCCCCCGAGGACATTGGTTCCAGTCCAGCCCAGGTGCAGACCGTTCTGTCTATACAGCTCCCACCTCGCCCAGAACTGGTTCCAATGGCCCAGAAATTTGAATCCCTCCCCCTTGCACCATTTTCAAGCCACGTATTCATCTGAAATGAATTAGTCTGAAATGGCAATAGACAATAGACAATAGGTGCAGAAGTAGACCATTCGGCCCCTCGAGTCTGCACCGCCATTCTGAGATCATGGCTGATCATTCACTATCAATACCCAGTCCCTGCCTTGTCCCCATTTTTATTCCCATATATGCCTCGTTTTTATTCCCATATAAATCCTATATGTGACAGATGTCATTCTGAGATAGCTTCTTGAACCCATATGTTTTGGTCATGTCCGCTTTTGAAAAAATATTGGAAAGACATTTTCGATGTTATTTCCACGGTATTGAACATTGATTTACAACCTCAGCCTATTACAGCAATCTTTGGTTTACCAATGATAGAGTCAATTCATTTATCTTCTTCTGCTTGTCAGATTATTGCATTCCTTACATTAATGGCGAGAAGATCTATTTTGTTGAATTGGAAAGAAATGAATCCCCCTACCATATTAGTCATCTCCCTATAGATGCTGCCTAGCCTGCTGTGTTCTACCAGCATTTTGTGTGTGTTGTTTGAATTTCCAGCATCTGCAGATTTCCACCATATTTCATTGGTTTTCTCAAACTATGTTATGTCTAAATTTGGAAAAAATTAGAAGGGTCATATATGACCCTCCTATTAAATTTGAAAAGACTCGGAGGCCATTTATTCAATATTTTCACATGATGTAATTCGACCCTGTTCCAATCTCATTTGTTTTTCTGGTTTTGATGTATGTTGAGAGGATCGGAATTGGGGACACTGATGATTCTTTGTCTTTTTATAGATACTATAAACGCCCATTTTTTCCTTCCTTTTTTTCCTCATTAGTTAGTGGCTAGTTTGTTAAATTAGTTTTTCTTAGGGCAATAATATATAATTTTTCTCTTTTTCTTTCTTCTGTTTTTTTCAACATGATATACCTAGTTTTTTGTTGTTGTTTTGTTTATAAGATAGTTGTATCATTCATGATTTCAGAAGACTTAACTATATTGTACTTATTGCGTGTGTATCAATAGACAATAGACAATAGGTGCAGAAGTAGTCCATTCGGCCCCTCGAGTCTGCACTGCCATTCTAAGATCATGGCTGATCATTCACTATCATTACCCAGTCCCTGCCTTGTCCCCATATCCCTTGATTCCCCTATCCATCAGATATCTATCTAGCTCCTTCTTGAAAGCATCCAGAGAATTGGCCTCCACCGTCTTCCGAGGCAGTGCATTCCACACCCCCACAGCTCTCTGGGAGAAGAAGCTCTTCCTCAACTCTGTTTTAAATAACTGACCTCTTATTCTCAATCCATGCCCTCTGGTACTGGACTCTCCCAACATCTGGAACATATTTCCTGCCTCAATCCTATCAAATCCTTTAATTATCTTAAACGTTTCAATCAGATCCCCTCTCAATCTCCTCAATTCCAGCGTGTACAAGCCCAATCTCTCCAATCTCTCTGCGTAAGACAGCCCTGCCATCCCAGGAATCAACCTAGTGAATCTACGCTGCACTTCCTCAATTGCCAGAATGTCCTTCCTTAAACCTGGAGACCAAAACTGTACACAATATTCCAGGTGTGGTCTCACCAGGGCCCTGTACAAATGCAAAAGGACATCCTTGCTCTTGTACTCAGTTCCCCTTGTAACAAAGGCCAGCATTCTATTTGCCCTCTTCACTGCCTGTTGCACTTGCTAATTCACCTTCATTGACTGGTGAACTAGGACTCCTAGGTCTCTTTGCATTTCTCCCTTACCTAACTCTACACCGTTCAGACAATACTCTGCCCTCTTGTTCCTGCTTCCAAAGTGGATAACTTCACATTTATTCACATTGAATGACATCTGCCAAGTATCTGCCCACAAACCCAGCCTATCCAAGTCTCCCTGTATTCTCCTAACGTCCTCTTCGCATGTCACACTGCCACCCAGTTTAGTATCGTCAGCAAACTTGCTGATACAGTTTTCAATGCCCTCATCTAAATCGTTGACATAAATCGTAAAGAGCTGTGGTCCCAATACAGAGCCCTGTGGTACCCCACTAGTCACCTCCAGCCAGTCCGAGAAACACCCATTCACTGCTACCCTTTGCTTTCTATCTGCCAACCAGTTTTCCATCCATGTTGAAACCCTGCCCCCAATGCCATGAGCTCTGATTTTACTCACCAATCTCCTATGTGGCACCTTATCGAATGCCTTCTGAAAATCTAGGTACACAACATCCATTGGCTTACCCTCGTCGAACATCCTTGTTACACCCTCAAAAAACTCCAACAGATTAGTCAAGCATGATTTGCCCTTGGTAAATCCATGCTGGCTCGGCCTAATCCTATTTCTGCCATCAAGATGTGCGACTATTTCGTCCTTAATAACGGACTCAAGCATTTTCCCCACGACTGACGTTAGGCTAACAGGGCGATAGTTCTCCGTTTTCTCCTTCCCTCCCTTCTTGAAAAGTGGGATAACATTAGCCACTCTCCAATCTTCAGGAACTGATCCTGAATCTAAGGAACATTAGAAAATGATTACCATTGCATCCGCAATTTCCTGAGCCACCTCTTTTAGAACCCTCGGATGCAGACCATCTGGACCCGGGGATTTATTAGCCTTCAGTCCTACCAATCTACTCATCACTGTTTCTTTCCTAACGTCAATCTGTTTCAATTCCTCTGATATCATATGACCCTGGCCCATCCATACATCTGGGAGATTGCTTGTGTCCTCCCTGGTGAAGACAGATCTAAAGTACGCATTAAATTCTGTTGCCATTTCTCTGTTTCCCATAACAATTTCTCCCAATTCATTCTTCAAGTTGAACAGGTACTTTGGATTTGGCAAACGAGTTGAACAGGTACTTTGGATTTGTACTCACTCGGTAACACACAAACAAACTTGCAAATGTAATAGTGGCCAGAGGACCTAGGGTAACAGAGGAACAGAAGGAAATTCATATGAGGCAGAAAATGGTGCTGGGTAGGCTGATGGGTCAGAAACCCGATAAATCCCCACGACCTGATGATCTGCATCCCAGACTACCTATGGAGGTGGCTCTCGAAATCCTGGACGCATTGGTAATTATTTTCCAATGTTCTATAGATTCAGAATCAGTTCTTGTGGATTGGAGGATAGCTAATGTTATCCCATTTTTTAGGAAAGGAGGGAGAGAGAAAACAGCAAATTATAGACCAGTTAGCCTGACATCAGTGGTGGGGAAGATGCTGGAGTCAATTATAAAAGACGAAATAGCGGTACATTTGGATAGCAGTAACAGGATAGGTCTGAGTCAGCATGGATTTACGAAGGGGAAATCATGCTTGACTAATCTTCTGGAATTTTTTGAGGTTGTAACTATGAAAATAGACACGGGAGAGCCAGTGGATGTAAAGTATCTGGACTTTCAGAAAGCCTTTGATAAGGTTCTACATAAGAGATTAGTTGGCAAGATTAGAGCACATAGTATTGAGGGGAAGGGTACTGACATGGATAGAATATTGGTTTGCAGACAGGAAACAGAGTAGGGATTAACGCATCCCTTTCAGAATAGCAGACAGTGACTAGTGGGGTACCGCAAGGCTCGGTGCTGTGACTGCAGCCATTTACAATATACATTAATGATTTAGATGAAGGGATAAAAAGTAACATTAGCAGAAGTAACAAAACTGGTGGCAGTGTGATATGTGAGGAGGATGTTATAAGAATGTTATCTGAATGGTGTCAAGTTAGGAAAAGGGGAAGTACAAAGAGATCTCGGTGTTCTTGTCCATCAGTCACTGAAAGTAAGCATGCAGGTACAGCAAGCAGTGAAGAAAGCTAATGACATTTTGGCCTTCATAACAAGGGGAGTTGCGTATAGGAGCAAAAAGGTCCTTCTGCAGTTGTACAGAGCCCTGGTGAGACCACACCTAGAGTATTGTGTGCAGTTTTGGTCTCCAAATTTGAGGAAGGACATTCTTGCTATTGAGGGAGTGCATTGTAGGTTCACGGGGTTATTTCCCAGGATGGCAGGACTGTCATATGTTGAAAGATTGGAGCGATTGGACTTGTATACACTGGAATTTAGAAGGATGAGAGGAGATCTGATTGAAACATATAAAATGATTAAGGGATTGGACGGGCTAGAGGCAGGAAACACGTTTTCGATGTTGGGGGAGTCCGGATGCAGAGGCCGCAGTTTAAGAATAAAGGGTAGGTCATTTAGAATGGAATTGAGGAAAAACTTATTCACCCAGAAAGTTTTGGATCTATGGAATGCTCTGCCTCAAAAGGCAGTGGAGGCCAATTCTCTGGATGCTTTCAAGAAAAAGGTAGATAGAGCTCTTAAAGATAGCACAGTAAAGGGATATGGTGAGAAGGCAGGACAGTGAAAGACGGTGCTGGCTCGAACGGCCGAATGGTCTACTGCTGCACCTATTGTATACTATCTATTGTCTATTATCTACAAAACAGAGATTAGCAATATGTGGAGACCGAAGGGATCGAGGAAATGAGGATCAGGCAGAAACATGTGGCTGAAATGGGAGAGCAGCAGCCAGCTTGTTGATGTTTAGAGGGGCTGAATGGTCACCTCCTGGTGTTTCTCACTTTATGTTTCAGTGTTCCTGTCCAGTGAGGCCAGAGGAATGTGAATAGAAATTAGTGTTTACAAACATAGACTGATTTAAAAGAAACCTGAATATTTCCTGTTTGGGTCTGAATTGTGTGTTGGACCGGGATGGGAATCAAACTATAACTCTGAAAACTCTGTGACCTGGGGGTGGACGGAAAGGTACAGGGAAGATATGGAGGGCAAAATTAAAAATATTACTGAAATAATACGGGAAATTATGAAATAATGTGGGGAAATGCGGCGTTGACTTGGGCAGCGTGTGAGGGGCGAGAAACAGTCACCGGGTCACGTGGGAGACCCTCCACTCTTCATGTCATCCCGTTTTACCGCGGATCGGCAGCACCTGCAGATTTGTTTCAGGCGCCCCGCCTACTGCCCGACGCGTGACGACATCGCGCATGCTCAGTACGGGAATGGTGGTGTGGTTTGTCGTCCTTTGTGAAAGCCGGACGTTGGTGGGACGGGATCGGGAGCGGGAGGGGGTCCTCACCCCATGGGACGGGGAGTCAGGACGGATAATTCTCTGCGGAGCGGTACCAACAATTTCCCTTCGGTGAGTATTGAAGCCATTCCCGAGCGGGGAGGTCTGATGTTAGGCAGTGAACCCCATTAAATTTCCTGAGCTCAAACAAGAGAAAATCTGCAAATGCTGGAAATCCGAGCAACCCGTCCAAACTGCTGGAGGAACTCAGCAGGCCGGGCAGCATCTTGGAAAACAGTACAGTCGACTTAACGGGCCGAAACCCTGCGCCAGGACTGGAGTATAAATGGTTGGGAGTGGGGAAGGGAGAGAGAAAAACAAGGTGATCGGTGAAACCTGAAGGAGGAGGGGATGAACTTCCCGAACTAGCGAGCTCACCTCGCTTTCAGTCCTTCCAGGTGAGGCGACACTTCACAGTCGGCTGGTGTGGTATACTGCGTCCCGTGTTCCCGGTGTAGCCTTTTATATATTGGTGAGACCCGACGCAGACTGGGAGACCGTTTCGCTGAATACCTACGCTCTGTCCGCCAGAGAAAGCAGGATCTCCCAGTGGCCACATATTTTAATTCCACGTCCCATTCCCATTCTGATAGCCTATCCGTGGCCTCCTCTACTGTCAAGATGAAGCCACACTCAGGTTGGAGGAACAACACCTCATATACCGTCTGGGTAGCCTCCAACCTGATGGCATGAACATTGACTTCTCTAACTCCCATTACTGCCTCTCCTCCCCTTCTTACCCCACCCCTAATATATTTAGTTTTTTCCCCCTCCCCTTTTTTCTCCCTCTCTGCCCATCACTCTGCCTGTTCTCCATCTCCCTCCACATTTCTTTCTCCCAAGGCCTCCTGTCCCATGATCCTTTCCCTTCTCCAGCTCTGTATCCCTTTTTGCCAATCATGTTTCCAGCTCTCAGCTTCACCCCACCCCCTCCAGTCTTCTATCATTTTGCATTTCCCCCTCGCCCTCCTACTTTCAAATCTCTTACTATCTTTCCTTTCAGTTAGTTCTGACGAAGGGTCTCGGCCTGAAACTTCAGCAGTGCTTCTTCCTATAGATGCTGCCCGGCCTGCTGCATTCCACCAGCATTTTGAGTTTTGCTTGAATTTCCAACATCTGCAGATTTACTCGTGTTTGCTTTTCCTTTACACAGAACTGTCTGAGATGAGCCGCCGCTCAGCCCCTGTTGTTCTGGTCCTATTAGCAGGATGAAGTAAAACATGTTTCTATATTGTTACTGACAGAGAATTGTACAACTTATGTTCCATGTGTTATCTGAATGTATTTGCCTGTGATACTGCTGCAAGTCAGTGTTTCCCTCAACCTCTACCTTCCTGTACTTGTGCACTTCATAATAAATTCAGCAGGACCTGCGAAAACTCAGTGAGATTTGATTAGTGATGATCATCTTGGCAGCTCGATAGGTCAAATGTAAAGATACGGTACACTGTTAAATGCAAGACCCTGAACAGTGTAGATTATCAGAAGGACCTTAGGGTCCAAGTTCATCACTCACTGAATGAGACTGCACAGATTGATACGGTGGCTCAGAAGGCAAATGGCATGGTTGCCTTTATCCGCTGAAGCATTGTGTTCAAAATTCAGAAGTTGTGTTGCAGCTTTATAAAACTAGTTAGACCATATCTCATGCTGGTGGAACACAGCAGGCCAGGCAGCATCTATAGGGAGAAGCGTTGTCAATGTTTCGGGCTGAGACCCTTCGTCAGGACTAACCAAAGGAAAGATAGTAAAAGATTTGAAGTTGTGGGGGGAGGGGGAAATGCGAAATGATAGGAGAAGTCCGGAGGGGTCTTTCTCCCGAGGCCTCCCGTCCCATGATCCTTTCCCTTCTCCAGCTCTGTGTCACTTTCGCCAATCACCTTTCCAGCTCTCAGCTTCATCCCACCCCCTCTGGTCTTCTCCTATCATTTCGTATTTCCCCCTGCCCCCACTACTTTCAAATCTCTTACTATCTTTCCTTTCGGTTAGTCCTGACGAAGAGTCTCGGCCGGAAACATCAACAGCGCTTCTCCCTATAGATGCTGCCTGGCTTGCTGTGTTCCACCAGCATTTTGTGTGTGTTGTTGTTTGAATTTCCAGCATCTGCAGATTTCCTCGTGTAGACCACATCTGGAGTGTTTCATACAGTTCTGGTTGTCCCCATTCTAGGAAGGATGTCTGGGATTTGGAAAGGGTGCAGAAGAGGTTTACCAGGATATTGTCTGGATTAGAGGGCATGAGCTATAATGAGAAGTTGAACAAACTTGTGATGTTTTCTCCAGAGCCGTGCCGGCTGGGGTGAGACTGGATCGATGTTTATAAGATTACCAGAGGATGAGAAGCAGTGTCTCAGAATGGAAGCGTCCATTATTAAGGACCTTCAGCACCCAGGGCACCCTTTTCTCAATGTTACCATCAGATAGGAAGGTAAAGAAGCCTGAAGGCACACACTCTGTGATTCAGGAACTGTTTATTCCTTTCTGCCACCTAATTGCTAAATTAACATTGAACCCTTGAACACAATCTTACTTTTTAAATATATAATACAGTATTTCTGTTGTTTGCACAATTTTTAATCTATTCATAGAAACATAGAAAACGTACAGCACAATACAGGCCCTTTGGCCCACAAAGTTGTGCCAAACATGTTCCAATCTTAGAAATTACTAAGGTTACCCATAGCCTTCTATTTTTCTGAGCTAGATTTTCACTAGTTTTCTGTAGTGTCCCCAGGTATCTATCGAAAACTGTCTTAAAAGACCCTATCGTATCTGCCTCTACCACCGTTGCCGGCAGCCCATTCCACACACTCACCACTCTCTGATTAAAAACCTTACCTGTGACAGCTCCTCTGTACCTGCTTCCCAGCTCCTTAAACCTGTGCCCTCTTGTAGTAACCATTTCAGCCCTGGGAAAAAGCCTCTGACTATCCACACGATCAATGCCACTCATTATCTTATACACCTCTATCAGGTTACATCTCATCCTCTGTCGCTCCAAGGAGAAAAGGCCTAGTTCACTCAAACTATTCTCATAAGGCATGCTCCCAAATCCAGGCCAAATATCCTTGTAAATCTCCTCTGCACCCTTTCTAAGGATTCCACATTCTTCCTGTAGTGAGGAGACCAGAATTGAGCACAGTGGAGTGTGACCAGGTTCCTATATAGCTGCAACATTACCTCTCGGCTCCTAAACTCAATCCCACAATTGATGAAGGTCATTGCACCATAAGCCTTCTTAACGACTGTTAAGAAACTGTCTTTCCCTCCGTTTCTGAGGCCCCGCCATCCGGATGATGCAACAGTCTCTTCACACATGCCCACAGTCTCCGGATTGGTGGTGTTTTCCTTTCCGCTCAATGCTGAAGCAGATTGTCTGCAGGATCGCAAAAGTGTCCTCGCCTCCATGGTCAGGGAGCCAGGGGTTGGGATCACTTTGTGTGGGCCAAAGATATCGCTTTCCCATCTATGAGGATTTAGACCGATCCCGAGCAGGGACATCTGCTGTTGGCCATGAGCCCCGAACTGAGAGCCAATTATTCATTTATTTTCCAATTATCTGGGCTCATCAAAAACATGTCAACTTCACTTAATCCACATTGAATGATCCAAACCAGGAGCCAGGCTGTCTATTTACGCGGAGTTGAAATGGGAGACCCGCCAACAGGTCACATGAGGCTGTTTACCACTGATCTGCCCTGCCCTCTGTTTTGTGAAGCAAGATGTTTGTGTACATTCCCTGTATGGGTGGTGATGCTTCCTCCATGTTGTGTTGGGGAATCTGATGTTGGCCACTGAGTCCCGTTAACTTCCTCCAACTCATCTCACTTCCTGAGACATCTTGCATTTGTCCTTGAGCTTTATGGCTGTTGTGTCTTCTCCTGGACTGAGGTGGGTGAGAAAGGAGAACGTCCCAGGTTGTGAGGATCTTTGATTTCAGTGTCTGCTTTACCAAGGGACTGGGAAGAGTAAGAGAGAGAATGGTTTCTGTGATGTGCTGATCTGTATCCAAAGGTCTCTGCAGTTCCTCACAGCCATGGGCAGAGCAGTTTCAGTGCAAAGGCAAGATGTGTCTGGATGGGAAACTTTTCTATGGTGTGTTGATAAAAATGTGGTGAGGGTCAAAGTGTAAATGCCAAAGTTATTGTTTATTCTAACTTCGTGATTTTAAGATCTTTTATACAGTAGTGTATGAAAGTAGTGTATCTTTTAGTGTATCTTTAGATACAGTAGTGTATCTTTTATACTGATCTTTTATTCAGTATCTCTGTATTGCTGGAGAACCATCATTGATTGTCCTTGAACTCTTCTCCATTTGCTCATTCCCTGCCCATCTTGTTCAAACTCTGTCCAGTCTCTCTCCCCTCCAGCTTCTGTGATGTGCATTAACCATCTGGGTCAACCTTGGTCCACCCTGTATCACACCTCTTCAATGTTATATATCAGCAAACTTTCTTCTAACCCTTGTCATCATAATGAAGTATTCTTTTACACCTTTGGCCTCACTGAGCTATTTCCAAAATCAGTTTTAGTTAGCTGAAATGTCAGAGAGTCATCAGGCACTAGTTCTGTTGTGCATTGGTGTGGAATTCCTAGGTTTTGAACTGTGACTGGCTGACACACTTCATCATATTACTGTCAGCAAAGAGTACTGGGAGAGTTGGTGCTTGGACTCTAATCCTGTGATTGGCAATCCAGGCAAATGGAACTGTCGGTGTTTTGCCTTTGCCTTTGGTTAATGCTTCTACAGATGGAGCTGGATGGTCATCCTGCAATGAAGCAGAAATTTCGAGCAGCTGAACATTGATTGTGGGGAAATCCTAGATGCACTACCCAGTGTGAGATGCGGGGATGATGTGTGAGACTCTCAGGGTCAGTGAGTGGCAGATTCATCTGTGTGACTCTGTGTGGTTGGGTCCTGGGATTGAGCTGCTTGGCTTATGAGGTGTTGCGTGAGTATTTCTGGTTTGGGATCAGATGTTTGTTTCTGGAGTTCCTTTGGAAACAATGACTGCTATTCTGAGGAGAGAATGAGTTCCCATTCCATCCTCACAGGGAGAGTCTATGAGTAAGTGGGCTGTTCCATGTTTACAACAGTAGAAATAGATCCATAAGTTTGGTGTTCAAACTGTATTTAGAAATCCCCCCCCCCCCCACTATCACCAGTCTGTCACTCAGTGGAAATCAAGCAGAATCTCAAGTTGCTGGAGATCTGCACTAAAAACTGAAAATGTTTGAGGTCATTCTGACAAACCGTTGTTAACCTGAATTGTAAAGTTTGTTTTTCTCCCCACAGCTGTTCCTTACCTGCTGAGCATTTCTGGTAATTCCAGTTTCTTTTTATTACATTCACCATGGAAATGGTTTATATTTCCTGAAATTAACTGTTTTAACCTGGAAATGGAAATGGCTCATTCTTTGATAGTAGAACAGTAGTAAAGAAACCACAGCTTTCCCTGTAAATTATGCTGGTACCAATTTGTCTGTTATTCCTGGAAATGTGTTCAGTACAATTGTTGCTAACAAGACTTACAAGAATAATCTCAAGACTGATCGTCGTCATGTATGAGGAGCATGTGATGGTTCTGGACCTGTGCTCAATGCAGTTCAGAGGGACAGTGGGGGTGGTGGAGGGATGTATGGTTAACTAAACCTATCAAGTGCTGAAAAGCCTGGATACAGTGGACATGGAGAGGATTTTTTCCATTTTTTGGAGAGTTTGTGATCTGACAGCACTTGACTTCACTTTTACTTTTATTGTCACCAGACAATTGATACTAGAGCGTAGAATTATCATAGCGATATTTGATTCTGCGCTTCACACTTCCTGAAGTACAAATCGAATAAAATATAATAAAAATTTAAGTTATAAATCATAATTAGAAAATAGAAAAGGGAAAGTAAGGTAGTGCAAGTCAGGTCCAGGTATTTGGAAGATACGGCCCAGATTTGGGTCAGGATTCGTTCAGCAGTCTTATCATAGTTGGAAAGAAGCTGTTCCCAAGTCTGGCCATATTCTCCTGAACCTTCTCCCAGAGGGAAGAGGGACAAAAGTGTGTTGGCTGGGTATGTCTTGTCCGTGATTATCCTGGCAGCACTGCTCTGACAGCGTGTGGTGTAAAGTGAGTCCAAGGACGGAAGATTGGTTTGTGTGATGTGCTGGGCTATGTTCACAATCTTCTGCAGCTTCTTCCAGTCTTGGACAGGACAACTTTCATACCAGGTTGTGATGCACCCTGGAAGAATGCTTTCTACAGTGCACCTATAAAAATTAGTGAGGGTTTTAGGGGACACAGTCTCAGAATAATGATGCTTACCTTTAAAACTAAGATGAGAAAAAGTTGTGGCCAAAAAAGAGTCTGATCAATGTTGTTTCTGCAGTGGTTGGTTGAGGCTGCCATTTGGGTATATTTATGAAAGAGATTAATATATTAATGATTGCTAAGCAGCTCAGGATGACAGGAGGAAGGCAGGAATATGATTTTGGAATGAAAATCGGCCATGGTTGAATGGTGAGGCAGACCAGATGGATGGAATCACCTAATTCTGTTCTTGTGTTTTATGTCTTACCATGACTGAATGATGGCTCCTTCTTATCCCATATCATTTTGTGACGTGTGAGGGACAATAAATGATTGTTCACTGAGATCATTATATCTGCCTTCAACATTTAAATTTCAGTGAGTTTGTTCTTAGTAACATTAAGCAGAAATGTTTGGTTCTCCTTTTTACTGCTGATGTGCTACGTTATCTCTCCGGTTAAAGTTAGATCTGTGGTGAGAGATTTATTGGAAGAGAAACCCCAACTGCAGGCAAACCACGGCCGAAGACGAGGGAACAGCAACATGCGAACCAGCCCAAGGACTGACAGCGTCAACTGGAGAGAACAACTCTGAATCCCATTGATTCAGTCAGGAGAAAGTTTGGTGAGTCTCATTTACTCAAACACCAGTCCTTTAGATATTACACAAAAATACAACTGCTGACGCTGTGGATCAAAGAGTACGTACACAACACTGGAAGAAATGCTACACCTGTCCCCACACCTCCCCCCTTACCACCATTCCAGGCCCCAGACTGTCCTTCCAGGTGAGGCAACACTTCACCTGCGAGTCTGCTGGAGTCATCTTTTGCATCTGGTGCTCCTGGTGTGGCCTCCTCTACATCGGTGAGATCAGACACAGATTGGGGGACCGCTTCGTCAAGCACCTACTTCATCCATCACAATGGACAGGACTTCCCAGTTGCTACCCACTTCAATTCTGCCTCTCATTCCCATCTAGATATGTCCATACATGGCCTCCTTTACTGCCATGATGAGGCTAAACTCAGGTTGGAGGAGCAACACCTCATCTACCGTCTGGGTAGCCTCCAGCCTGGTGGTATGAACATTGAATTCTCCAAATTCCAGTATTTCCCTCCCCCTCCCCCTTCCCCTATCCCAGGTCCCTCTCTGCCTCTCTCCCCCTTCAACTTTCTGCTTCTTTATCTCTACAGTTCATTCATGCTTATCCCCTCCCCCTCCCCCTTCATCTTTCCTCTGATTGGTTTTCCACCTGGCCCCTCCCCTATCTCTATTACTGGGTTTCGGCCCTCTCTTCTCCCCCATTCCTGATGAAGGGTCTCAGCCCGAAACGTTGGCTACTCTTTTTTCACGGATGCTGCCTAGCCTGCTGAGTTCTTCCAGCGTTGTGTACATATTCTTTAGATATTACATATCTGTACAAGGGAAGTTAGGAAATAGTTGGACTGATACTAAATGTGCCCCAAAGTACCAGTTATGCCTCTGTCAGACCCAGTTGCAATCACCAAGTCTGGTAATGTGTTTCCAGCAGCCCAGACTGTAATGGTACCGTCCGTGAAGTCCGCGTTCCAGTTCACGGTCCGGTCCATTGAGCCCCAGCCCTACATCCTGTTCTAAGGAGGGGTCCCAGCTCTGTGTTCTGTGTTCCTGTCTCCCAAGACCAAGGCTCTGTGTTCTGCATTCCCGTCTCCCAAGTCTGAGTCTGAGCTTCATCTCCTCATCCAGCCCAGGAGTCCCACATCCTGCCACCACGACCGAGCCCAAGTCAAGACCCAGGTTCTGGGTCCCTGTCTAGTCTCCGTCTTGGAGTCCTTTTCCAGGTTCTATGTTCCTAGTTCCTCATCCAGGTCCCGCTTTCCTAGTCTAGTCCTAGCCCTGGCCCAATATTCTAGTCTCCTCCAGGGCCTGTGTCTCATCCAGCATCGTTTCTTCCCCACTTCCCTTGCTTTCTTGATGCACCTAGTCCTGTCCCTAGTTCTTCAGTGTCTATGTCTTGCATTTAGGTCCACACTCAATGCCCATCTTATGACACAGCCCTTTAAAACCTCTCCCATTCTGTGGAAGTCGAATCCGGAAAAAGTCACTCAAAGACCATATAAGTACAAACTCTTTATTCCAAGCACCCAGGGCTTACTCAGTTAGTCGCTCAAATAGGAACAGTCTGTGACTGTTCCCACCCAATCCACTAACTGATTAACAATTCCCCTTACACCACAGATATATCCGTCCAGATATACCACACAAGACAGGCTGGCACCAAAGTTATTTAGTACATGACAGCCCCTAAAGACAAATTACAAAATAGTCATCATGGCTTACACACAGAGAACAGACTGAAGCTGTCCTATCTCTACACATGAATGCACAAGGAGAGAAACATCCTGAAACCTGAGCTAGCTACCCTCAATAAGAAACATCGGTCAGCATGGCTTAGCACATCTGTTGATCATCAGCAGTTTCTTTCAGAAAAACAGGCTGCTATTGTTTAACGAAGTGTTAATTCTTTTACAAACTTTACCATTCCCTCCTTTTGATCATTACATGATCAACAAAGCAGTATTTTTTTTTACAGAGAAACAACCGAGGACAGTGCTGACTTCTCAGTGGGTAAAAACAGTGTAAATCAATAATTATAACAATGATATGTACAACTATTAGACAATGATGCAGTATCATGCTCCACATATTACCGAACAGGCTTTGAAGACCACCATTTTGACCCTTCGGTGAACCTGTGTAAGTCCTGCCCTACTGTCTTGTTGTAGTCAATCTCCTTGGCAGTGTGCTCGGAGAGTGATGTAATGTTAGACTCATCAGGGATATAGGTGCAGCATTCTGTGTCAATAAAAGCACGGGTTCCCCCTTTCTCAGCTAGGATAATATCTACAGCCATACGATTCTATAGGACTGTTTGCTGTATTGCAGTCATTTCAGTGGATATTTCTGTTACTTTGGCCTGTGTTTCTGTCAGGGCCCCTGCTCCTCAAGTGCTGTAGCCAAATTGATTATCTCCTGTGAATTCCTGGCTACTCCATAGGAGAAAAAAGTGATCATCCAAAATTGCTCAGTCTCAGTTATTCCTCTCCACTGCTGGGCACCTGCAAGTATGGCCAGGATACATGTTTCCCAGTTTAGTAAGTTCCGTTCTGTCAAAACACTGACAGCTGCAGTCATTCTGACTGGACCACAGTTCCTCATCTCTCTTCCCCGGCTGTTATTTGAGAAAGCCCAGGCTGAGAGTTCCTCACTCTGGTTGAGTGGGATTACTGACATTGGAATCATAGTTTTACCATGCTGCGGAATTTCAACACAAACCCAGCAGACCTCTAGTTCTATCTGTTTGGCATAGGTGTGACAGACAGAAAGCTGTTAACATGGGGGCTCCCAGATGCTGGGGTGAGTTCTCTCAAAGACATAAACATGAACACCACTGTTACGTACCCATAACGGTTTAAATGAACCAGCAACAATAGACCACACTTGGAGTCTGGTTTTGATGTTAAAATCGCTATCTTCATTAGTATCTACTTATAATATAACAACTTCAGCAAAATAATCAGGTTAAAAGTGTTATGAGAATACATATGTGTAAGTATAACTCCCAAACCTTTGAGCTCAGGGAATACCAAGTTTAAAGTCTTGAGATGGTGAAGTATGAAAGTTCAGTTCATCCACAGAATAAGTGATGAGAGAGAGATTTGTAATCCAGGGTGAATGTCGACAGAAGGCAATTACATTGAATTCCATGGAGGTAAAGCAGGATAACAGTTGCCGTAGGTATTATCCGTCGTTGTTACAAATCCACATACAAATTACCAAAAGTAGCTTATCACAGGGGTACTGTCTTCAAAAGGAACTACCCCTCAGGCAAGGGTGAACACACAGGTAGATTCCACAAGGTACTCCCAATCCAGATCCAGCACACTAAGTATTACCGACAATGATTTCCACAGGATATCCCTTCTCACAAGTGGTTACCACATAACACACCCAAACCCAGCTAAGGGTTAACAAAGTGGTAGCCATGGGATAGTCCAACAAAATGCACATAGGGATTATACGATTTACCACCAACAGTGATTTGTCACAGGATTACCCTCTTCAAGTGAATAACTACACCCAGGCAAGGGTTAGCACAAGTGGTCTTCACAGGATACTCCCAAACCACAGGATACACCAAATGTCTTGTTCACTTGGCCGAGAATCTCTCCGGGTCCCTCAGTACCAGCTGCATAGCCAAGGAAGCCCAACATTGTCTCTACTTTTGGCGAAGACTGAGAAAAGTCCATCTTCCACCCCCCATCCTCATCAGATTCTACAGAGGATGTATTGAGAGCATCCTGAGCAGCTGCATCACTGCCTGATTCGGGAATTGTACCATCTCGGATCGCAAGACCTGCAGCGGATAGTGAGGTCATTGGGGTCTCTCTTCCTGCTATTACAAACATTTATACCACATGCTGCACCCACAAAGCTAGCAGTATTGTGAAGGACCCCACACACCCCTCACACAAGCTCTTCTCCCTCCTGCCAACTGGCAAAAGTTACCAAAGCATTCTGGCTCCTACAACCAGACTGTGCAATAGTTTCTTCCCTCAAGCCATTGGACTCCTCAATACTCTAGAGGCTAAACTGACATCTAGATCATTTATTATTATATTGTAATTTGTCCTCTACTGTGCCTATTGTCTTATTTATATAATTATTGTACAGCCCTGCACTGTTTTGTGCACTTTATGTAGTCTAGTGTAGCCTTGTGCTGTCTAGTGTATTGTGTTTCATGTAGCACCAGGATCCTGCAGGAACGTTGTTTCATTTTTACTGTGTATTGTAACAGCATTTCATGGTCAAAATGACATTAAACTTGACTTGCACAAAATGTTGGTGGAACTCAGGCAGCATCTATAGGAAGAAGCACTGTCGACGTTTCGGGCCGAGACCCTTCGTCAGGACACAATTTAAATAAACTGGACTTCACTTGAAACCGAAAGATCCACTCCTATGGATCAAACAAAGTGACAATCACACATTTCGCATACGCTGGATCAATAATCATTCCGCCCTTGTGGGCATAGGGAGTCCAAACAGTGACCTTTGGCCACTAGGTCCTTTGATTCGAACCTTCCATCTTCTTTCTTTCTCTCTGTCTGACTGTATGTCTGCGACTGTCCTTGCTTAAATAAAACAAACTGAGTTATGCAAAGACGAGCTGCAAGCAATTGTAAACACGCTGCATAGTCAAATAGTTCCGCTCCTCTCTCTCTCTTAATAAGAATCAAACATGAACCGAGAAAGCCGGCGGCTGATCTCACTCAGGCACTCTCTCTTAAAATGACACTCCATGGAAAGAAACCTAGGGGTTCATCACTCCACTATCAACCAATACCTTTTCTTTTAGTCCGAGAGAGTCTTCTACTCAGTTCCTTCAGTAACACATTTGTAGACTGTTTGATGTATCCACCTTGATTGCCCCTTCAGTTTCCATGGGACTGGTCAATAACAGCTGATATGGTCCTCTCCACTGAGGTCCAAGTTTCCCTCGATCCCAGTTCTGATCAGAACAAAATCCCCAGGTTCTATGGTGGGATGGTCATTCCTCGCTGCGGGGTAGTTCTCTTTCTTGTAAGCCTGTCGTACCTGTGAAATTAATGCTTGGAGAATTTTGGTTAGTTGGCATATATATTTCCCCATCTCTTCCCCTATGGTATGCATATCCAATTTTGCTGGTAAACTTTCTGGGAGCAATGGTACCCTGCGTCCTGATCCTCATCGGCCATCCATAAATGATTTCAGCTGGTGACAACTCAGTTTTACCTCTGTGGTGTAACCCTCATGTGGAATAGGGCTAATGGTAGGACCCTCAACCAGGTGAGCCCAGTCTCAACTGTTAGTTTGGCCAATTTACTCTTCAGAGTGTCATTGGTTCTCTCCGCTATGCCAGTGGCCTGTGGGTGGTGTACACAGTGGAATTGTGGCTTGATAGCTAGTTCGTTGCATACCCCTTAATTTAGTTTTGTACTATTGTCAAATCTCAGCAGGCTGTACCTGAGAATTATTTCCCATAATAATACCTTCACAACAGTCAGACCAGTATTAATGGTAGTTGGAATCCATCTACTAAACACATCTATAATAACTAAACAGTATCTATAGCGATGTACTCTGGGCAATACAATAAAATCAACATGTAGACAAGTAAAAGTTCCACCTGTCAAAGGAGTTCTACCTGGTGTGCAGGGTACAGGTTACCAATCATTCCCTCCTTTCCCAAGTGTGTACAATTATATATGTTATCGACCAATATTGGTTAAAACTGTGTAGGAACACAAACTTGTCCCGCTGGGGTGATCCAAAAACCTAGGTCGGAGTCTTTCTGGCACCCCATCTGGAACCACAGTTTGCACTCCTCAGAGGCGTCCCCCTGAAAAGTATACACCACCCACATGTCTGGCAAACCCGTACTTCTTAAGACATGGAAGGTTGCTTGATGGGAACTCAAGGGGTCTACAACTATCGAGGATTGTGCCGCACTTTTCGCTGTCTAATCTGCTAAAGCATTGCCTTTAGTGACCCAGTCGGACATACGGGTGTGGGCCGCAGATTTAATAATAGCCAAAACTGGAGGTAGCTGTAGAGCGGTGAGTAAGTTGTTTACAAAGGTGCCATTACTAATGGGGTGGCCAGAGGAAGTCAGGAATCCCCATGTTCCCAGAGAGCCCCCTAGTCATGTACAACTCCAAATGCATAACGGGAGTCTGTGTAAACATTCCCACTTTTATCTGTTGCTGGAAAACAGGCACGAGTCAGAAAAAAACAGCTCAGCCTTCTGGGTGAATGCAGCTGCTTCAAAAGAGGCCTGCTCAACTATTGCACTGTCCATCACTGTTGCATAGCCAGAACACTGTTTCCCTGCTGGATCCACAAATGAGCTTCCATCTTAAAAAGGTGCTTTGGGCTTGAGAGGGTATTGCAGAATGGATGAGAGAGTCTGTCCTTCTTTCATGGTGATCCAGACAGGGGGGCAGTTGGTGCGGCTGACTTCATGGCCTGAAATTGCCCAGGGATGGGGTACAATGTCTTGGGTTTAGGCAATCTTAAAAGAGTATCTTAACAGATGTCCCGTCTTCACCTCCAAGTCCTTCCAGTTTCGGAGTTGGCCTGCGGCCAAGTCTTGCCAGTCTCTGTCAGTGTTTGAGGCTTGTTTTGTCAGGGTGTAGGCAGTGAACCCTAGGCTCTTTGGCTTGAACCCAAGGCAAACCCTAACAGTGATATGAAGAACCATATTTATTTGTCTGTCGCCAAAGGAAATCCAGAACTTCGGCCAGTAATGCAATGCCCTCTCTTTCATTAACCTCTCCAATCAACGTGACTGGGAACTTCTGTCCCTCGAGGGGTGCATAATATTGACTTTCCTTGGTGGCACACCTCAGGGTCATAGCACAGAGTCACATGTGGGTTGACCGCTGGCAGAAGTGGTTCAAACACAGTGGAGTCCAGATTATGTGCCCATACACCCATTCACATTCTGCTTTTAGCATCTTCCAATCTTTGCCATCCCTTCTACAGTACATACCTCTCTGCCTTTGTCACATGCATTATTCCTCCAACTTGCTAATAATACACTGTTCCACTTTGCATCTGCCTTATCCTTCCATTCCCTTTTCAACAATTTCCACCTCTTTCCACAATTCTTTTTCCATATCAAATTTACTGCTTGTTCTCATAAGGTAATATCCCAGGTTCCCTCCAGTGGCCACATTTTGTACCCCAATTTCTTATTCAGCACTGCATACAACATTTGCAAATCTTTTTCCTTGTCTGGAAAACTCTCACACATATCGTGTAGGGCTGCTCCTGGCCCATTTGTATCAATCAACTGCAATTGACCCATGTTCTCTAAGTAATTTACCTGGCACAAAGCCTCTTGCTCAATTAACAATCAGATAAATTTACCCCTCCTGCCCATTTAATAAATTTAGCAGGCTGGCACCTCCTGCTCAATTGATAAATTTACACGGCCCATCTGCCTCCTGTCCTCTTAGTAAAATTTATCCGGTACTGCCTCCTGCTTACTTAATAAAATTTTGCCACCTTATATGAGTCTCCTGACAGAATCTTTCCCAATCCCTTCAAGGTCTGTGATCCGCCTTGATGAAGGACTGTACCTCCAAAGGAACCAACATAGAGTGACAAAAGGCAAAATACCTATTGCACACCCAGTCAATCTCCACAGTCCTCAGTGTGATCCAGCCACTTACTCAGCCTGTCTGCTTGGTACTCCCTGTATTGGTATACTGTTTGTGACACCAAATCTTAAAGTTGAATCCAAATAAAACCCAGGAGACCAGCTTCTTATCATCACCACAGTTTATTGCACATTCTCCTATAGGAGTTTGAGACCCAGTTGTCAAAGGGAAGGCACGAATGTCCTGCCACCTTCTGACAAGTGGACTGACTCGGTCAGGTTACAGCCATATATTTATACACAGTAAGCCCCATACATTACTATAGCAAGATGTTATTTGAACTAGTACACCCACCAAGTCTGTTGGTGCCAAACTTAATTGCTTAGATAAGAGAGTTTGCTAAATCAAGGTTTTAATTACAGATGGATGTTCTATTCAGTCCTTATCAGTTATTCTCTTTGCAAGGACCTGACTTAATTACGAACAGATGTTTATTCCTGTCTTGATTGGCGAGTTCTCCTCCCTTAACTCAAATGACGGCACAGTGTATAATGTTATCAACTCTCAGTGTGTCTCTCTGTAAGCCAAGAGAACTGGTAATGAGTCTTTCATAGCTAATTGCTGTAGACAGAGATTACTTCAGTTCAAAAGTTCCTATTCAGTCCCAATTATTCATTTAACCATAGGTTACGCAGATTCGAAAAAAAAAATTTAATATATCCTCAATTCCTCAGGAGGTTTCAGGGGAAATATTTATGTCCAATACACCAGTGTGTATTACGGTGATTCAAAAGTTGGTGGAGAATTTACAAGTGGGAAGAAGTGGAATGATATTTGGAAATCTGACTTTTTAAAGGGTAATTTAACAAGCAATCTGCTTATGGACAATGTGCAAAAGCTCTGATGAAAAAGTCCTTCATTACCTGTTACAAGCCTGCTACATAGGTTGTGTGAGAGTGCAGATGAACTCGATCTAACCCAGAGGAGATCAAAGTTCTTATCGACAGTGATTTGCTATCTGTTAAAATGAATACCTCCATATATAAAATTCAGTGTGCACATGTCACTGATTAAAAGAAATACACAGTTCAAGATTTATGTGCACACTGGCCATTACAAATTAGAGGGGACATTGGTGGGAAGGTGGGGAGATGTCCAATGTCCTTGATGTCCTCACATACAAGATGTGCATCCAGCTGTAGCTTGTAACCCTACACTTTAATGAGTTGGAACTTGAAATGGAGGAATTTCGGATCATCCAGAAGTTGGAGGTGGTGAAAGATATGACATGAAGAGAGGTGAGTTACACCCAAGGTGGAGGACACAGGAAATTGGGTGAGAGATAGGAAGGGGAATGAAGTTAAATAGCCACCATAGAGTACTCTTGTTGCTATCCCACAAAACAGCAGTTGTGTCCTCCTGCCTTTCCAATGCTTCCACTTCTTTGGGATGTATCTATCACTCAGCTCCCAGAAACTCCAGCCATTGCTGCTCCATTGTCACTTCTACCTTTTACCTTCCAAACCAGTTTGGCCAGCTTCTCTGTCACAGAAGCATGGAGAAGTTCAGTATGGAAATAGGCTATTTAACCCATCTATTCAATGCTGAAAAAACATTTAAACTGTCTAATGCAACTACCTGCACCAGGACAATTGCCCTCCATACCCTTACCATCCGAGCTCCCACCCAAACTTCTCTTAATGGTGAAATTGATCTCATATTGACCACTTGTTGCTGACATCTCATTCCACACACTCATGACCATTTCAGAAAAGAACTTTTCCACATGTTCCCGTTAAATTTTCACCTTCCCAACTTACCCATGACCTCTGGTTGTAGTGCCACCCAACCTCAGTGGAAAAAGTTGCTTGCATTACCCTATCTCTACCCTGATAATTTTGTGTACTTGTAACAAAATCTCAATGAAATGTATAATTTCCTTGTTTTTGTTTAGAGCCTTTCTTTTAGATTTATAAGATGATGAGGGCATTGATCATCTGGATAGCCAGAGGTTTATTCCCAGGTTTGAAATGGCTAGAACGAGGGGGCATATTTCTAAGGTGCTTGGAAATGGATATCGAGGGGATGTCAGGGGTAAGTTTTTTTTACACAGAGAGTGGTGGGTGTGTGGAATGCATTGCCAGCAGCAGTGGTTGAGGCAGATACAATAGGGTCTTTTAACAGCCTTTTAGATGGGGTACATGGAGCTTAGGAAAATAGAGGGCTATGCGCTAGGGAAATTCTAGGCAGTTTCTATAGTAAGTTGCATGGTCGGCACAACATTGTGAGCTGAATGGCCTGGAGTATGCTGTAGGTATCTATGTTGTATGTTCTATGAACAGCAAAATAACTTTGGCTATCCTACAATCCTCTGATAATGCCCCCATCACTAAGGATGATTTAATTATCTCTGTCAGGGCCCCGACAATTTCTGCACTTGCATCCTGTAGGGTCCAAGGGAGTTCCTTGTCAAGCCCGGGAGATTTATCCACCCTAATCTGCCCGGATAGTAAACATCTCTTCGTTAATCTGTACATGGGCCAAGATTTTAATGCAGCTCTTCCACACTCCCATAGACCCTGTGTCCATCTGAGTAAATAGAGATGAAAAAATGTTTAAGATGTCCCCCATCTGCTTTGGTTCCACACGTGGATTGCCATTCCAGTCTTCCAGAGGACCAACATTGTGCCTTACAGGCTTTTTGCTCTTAATATATCTCTGGGATACCTGAGAATTATTCTTCATCTTTTCTGCGAGGGCAACCTCATGCCTTCTTTTAGCCATCCTGATTTACTTCTTGTTTGTTTTCTTCCATTTCTTATACTCCATAGGAACCTACCTGCCTATCGCTGTTATGCAACTCCATTTTGTGCTTCACAATGATCTCAATATCTCTTGAAAACTAAGGTTCTAACTTTACCTTCCATTGTGCAAGCACATACCCACATTGTACTTGAAATATTTCACTTTGAAGGCCTCCTATTTCCCAAGCACACCTTTGCCATAAAGCAGCCTGTCCCAATCCGCAGTTACCAGATGCAAGTGTCATAATTCCAGGTGCTGTTCCATGCCCTAAACACATCAACCTTTCATACACTGTTCCTTGTATTGAAATATACAGGGCTCAGCATATTCACTGCACCATGCTCAACTTTTTCATTCCTGATTTTGTATGAGGCCTGAACAACATCTGTCTCCACAACTGATGCACTATCTGTTCTGTTATTCAGGCTCCCATTCTCCCTGCAACTTTAGTTTAATCTCCCCCACCCCTTACCATGCAGCACTAACAAGCCTTACCACTGGGATATTAGACACATCCTTGTTTTGTTCCCCAACATAACAGATTCTCTATCACCTCTTTGGCTTTCCTCACTCAGATCAAAGAACAAGGAGTGCATACCAGGTACAGGCAATTAGGAACAAGTGGGGTACATATGAGTAATAGGAAATTCAAGTTAACACTTATGACAGAAATAAAAGAAGGCATGAGGTTGCTCCAGCAAACAAGGTGAAAGAGAATCCTCAGTGATTCTGCAGATATGATAACAGCAAAAAGATTGCAAGGGACAAAATTGGACCTTTGGAGATTCAGAATGGTAATGCACACAATGAGACAAAGTAGATGGGAGAGAATTAAAATATATTTTTTTTTCCATCTGTATTTACTCAGGAGATGAACCCAGATTCTACAGAATTGAGGCAAAGCGGCATCAACTTCATCGACTCTGTACAGATTACAAAGGTTTGCTGTCTTAAGGCAAATTAGCATGGATAAAGCACCAGCTCCTGACAAGTTTTTCCCTAGGACCCTGCAGAAGATAAGTGCAGAACTCGCTGGGGCCCAAGCACAGATATTTAAATCATCTTGAATGACAGGTGAGGAACTAGAGGATTGGAAGATAGACAATGTTGTTCCACTGTTCAAGTAGGGCTCTAAAAATAAACTAAGAAATAATGGCAGTGGTGGGAAAGTTATTAGAATGTATGTGCAGGAACTGGATATATAAGTATTTGGATAGATGTGGACTGATTAAGGATAGGCAGCATGGCTAACCAATCTTATATAGTCTCTGGAGGAAGTTACCAGGAAAGTGGATGAAATCAAGGCAGTGGATGTTGTGTACATGGTCTTTATCAAGGTACTTGACAAATTCTCATATGGGAGGTTGGTGAAGAAGGTTCAGTCACTCAGCATTCAAGATGAAATAATAAATTGGATGACACACAGGCTTTGGGAGAAGCCATATTGTGGTAGCAGATTGTTACCTTTCTGACCAGAGGTCTATGACTAGTGGTGTGCCATAGTGATCAATGATGGATCTGTTGTTGTTTGTCATCTGTATCAGTAATCTGGATGATAGTGTGGTTAAGTGGATCAGCAAATTTGTGGATGACACCAAGGTAGGTGGTGTAGTGTGCATCGAGGAAGACTATCATGGCTTGCAGTGTGATCTGGGCCAGCTGGGGAAATAGTTTGAGAAACGGAAAATGGAATTTAATGCAGACAAGTGTGAGGTGTTGCACTTTAGTAGGACATACCAAGGTAGGTCTTTCACAGTGATTGGTAAGGCATTGAGGAGTGTTGTAGAAGAAAGGAAACTGGGAGTACAAGTCCTTAATTCACTGAAAGTGGTTTCACAGTTATGTAGGGATGGAAAGAATGATTTTGGCCCATCGGCCTTCATGAATCAAAGTACTGACAATAGATGGATGTTACGTTCACATTGTATAAGACATCGGTGAGGCCTAATTTGGAGTACTGTGTGCAGTTTTGGTCACCTTCCTACATGAAAAATGTAAAAGAGGTTTAAAGATGTTGCCAGGTCTGGAGGACTTGGGTTATAAGGAAAGATTGGACAGATTAGGACTTTAATCCTTGGAGTGCAGGAGATTGAGGGTAGATTTGATTGTGATAGACGGGCATAGATAGGGTAAATGCAAACTGGCTTTCTCCACTAAGATTGGGTGCAACTACAACCAGAGGCCATGGGTTAAGGGTGAAAGGTGAAACATTAAGGGGAACATGAGGGGAAACTTCTTCACACAGACCGTCATCCAGGTGTAGAATGAGCAGCCAGCACAAGTGGTGCATGCGAGCTTGAGTTCAACATTTAAGAGGTTTGTATAGGTACCTGGATGGTAGGGGTATGGGAGTCAACAGTTTAAATAGTTCAGTCCAAACTAGATGGCCCAAAGGGCCTGTTTTTGTGTTGCATTTTTCTATGACTCTGACAAGAACCTGAAATAATACTAATATTTACTCTAAGTCCATTTAATAGCTGTGTGGACCAACCATTTATCTCAGCAAGAAATTTCTATATGGCATTAAACCTGTGGTACTTTAAATTAATAGTACATAGAAGAAAATCCCAGCTGCACATCAACAAAGGCTATTTGTGTAAGAGTATTTCAGTTACTATGGGGCCTGGCACCCATGTAGCTCAGTGGGAACAGGGAATAAAACCAATGGAGAGAGTCAAACAGAGCCAAGTCACAAATTGGAGATGGGAGAAATGCCCTATTCTTATATATCCAGGAAGAACATCAGAGAGTTTGAGGGTCATTTCAGATACCAGCACTGTGCCCAGTTAGAAGATTTGTCTCTCCAACTTCGGTTGAATCTCACAGTAACAATGAGAAGCCAGATCACACTTTGACAACTCAAGTGATGACATCTAAAATGTTGTCCTTCACCCATTGATGGATTTTGTAAATCTTTTACAGGTAAAAAACGAGAAGGAATTTGTCTCCGGGAATCTGGAACACGACATGCCAGTTTTGCTGTCGCTGTCTAGATATTTTAAAAGTGTAGCAAGGAATTCAATCGACCATTCTTCCTGCTCAGACTGTGGGGAGGGATTCACTCAATCATCTGACATATTAGCACGCCCGTCATTTTTCACAGGGGAGGACGTTCAACTGCTCAGACAGTGGGAGGGGATTCACTCAGTCATCTCAACTGAAGGTACATCAGCAAGTTCACACTGGACAAGACCATTCACCTGTTCTGTGGGTGAGAAGGAATTAAGTTGGGCATCCCACCTATGAACACACCAATCAGTTCACACTGGGCAGAGGCTGGTCATCTGCTGAATTTGTGGGCAAGGATTCACTCGGTCATCTGAACAAATGGCTCACCAGCGAGTTCACACCAGGGAGCAGCCATTCTTCTGCCTCGACTGTGGGAAGGGATTCACTCAGGCATCTCACATACTGAGACACCAGTCAGTTCACACTGCAGAGAGGGATTTCACCTGCTCAGATTGTGGGAAGAGATTCCCTCACTCTTCCACTCTACAGAGACACCAGTCAGTTCACACTGGGGAGAGGCCATTCACCTGCTCAGACTGTGGGAAGAGATTCACTCAATCATCCAACCTACAGAGTCACCAGCGAATTCACACTGGGGAGAGGCCATTCACCTGCTCAGACTGTGGGAAAGGATTCACTTTGTCATCTCACCTCATGACACACCAGTCAGTTCACACTGGGGAAAGGCCGTTCACCTGCTCAATCTGTGGGAAGAGATTTACTCAGTCATCCACCCTACAGAGACACCAGCGAGTTCACACTGGGGAGAAGCCATTCACCTGCTCAGAGTGTGGGAAGAGATTCACTCAGTCATCCACCCTACAGAGACACCAGTCAGTTCACACTAGGGAGAGGGATTTCACCTGCTCAGTCTGTGGGAAGAGATTCCCTCTCTCTTCTACACTACAGAGACACCAGCGAGTTCACACTGGGGAGAGGCCATTCACCTGCTCAGACTGTGGGAAAAGATTCACTTCATCATCTCACCTACTGACGCACCAGTCCATTCACACCGGGGAGAGGCCGTTCAACTGCTCAATCTGTGGGAAGAGATTCACTCAGTCATCCACCCTACAGAGTCACCAGAGAGCTCATGCTGGGGAGAAGCCGTTCACCTGCTCAGACTGTGGGAAGAAATTCACCCAGTCGTCCACCCTACAGAGTCACCAACGAGTTCACACTGGGGAGAAGCCGTTCACCTGCTCAGTCTGTGGGAAGAGATTCACTCAGTCATCCAACCTACAGAGTCACCAGCGAGTTCATACTGGGGAGAAGCCGTTCACCTGCTCAGAATGTGGGAGGGCATTCACTCAGTCATCGAACTTACAGAGACACCAGTCAGTTCACAATGGGGAGAAGCCATTCATCTGTTCAGAATGTGGGAAGGGATTCACGGACTCATCCCAACTACTGGCACACAAGTCAGTTCACATGGGAGAGGCCGTGCACCTGCTGTGAATGTGGAAAAGGATTCATGCAGTCACATCATCTACAGAGACACCAACAAGTTCACACTGGGGGAGACTGTGGAAAGGGATTCACCTGATCATCTGACCTGTTGGCACACTAGTCAGTTCACAGTGGGGAGTGGCGGTTCACTGTCCAGAATGTGGGAAGGGATTATCTTGGTCATCTGATCTGCTGGTACACCAGTCAGTTCACATTGGGGATAGGCCAGTCATCTGCTGTGAATGTGGGGAGGGATTCACTCAGTAATCTAACCTTGTAGCACACTACTGGGTTCACTCTGGGGAGAAAGTTTCAATAAGATGCAATATTTGTCCAACACCATTGCGGAATGCAATTTCGAGAGAGACTATCGTTGCTGAATTCTGCAATTATTGCTGATGCTCACCACACCCAGTTCTGCAGTCTGGTTACTGGGCATGGGAGGAGTTTCTTCTGCTGCATATTCGCCTTTTAAAGGGACTTGAGTTTAATATTTTGGATCTGAGACAAATAAATCAGTTCTATTTTGAACTCTGTCTCTGGTACTTAGTGAATTTATAATACACCTAGTTAACAGTAGAGAGTCGACTCAGGCCAGCTGGACCCTGCCTGTGAATCAGTTCCACGATGGTCCTTTTAAATCCTCCCCTGTTGTTCCCTGTGGTGATGGGTTCCAAACAGTCATCATTCTGTGGGTGTGGAGGTTCCCCTTGAATTTTCTGCAGACTGAAGAAGTCGAGCTGACTGCAGTTCTGTCTGAGATGTTCTTTGCCCTTCAAATCTCTGGGCTGAGGAATTACATTGGTAGTTAACCTCCTTATTCACAGCTCATTCCACACTATGGGTCATTTTCCCTGCTTCTAAAGGGTTAGCAAATAAAACCTGCAGCACAATAGAGGCCCTCTGGGCCATAAAGTTGTGCGGAATATGTCCCTACCTTGGAAATTACTGGAGTTACCCATAGACCTCTATTTTTCTAAGCTCCATGTACGGATCCAAAAGTCTTTTAAAAAGTCAATTGTATCCGCCTCCACCACTGTTGCTGGCAGCCCATTCCATGCACTCACCACACTCTGGGTAGAAAAATTTACCCCTGACATCCCATCTGTACCTACTCCCAAGCACCTTAAACCTGTGCCCTCCTGTGGCAGCCATTTCAGCCCTGGGAAAAAGCCTCTGTCTATCCACACGATCAATGCCTCTCATCATCTTATCCACCTCTATCAGGTCACCTTTCATCCTCCTTTGCTCCAAGGAGAAATGGCTGAGTTCACTCAACATCTTCCCAATCCAGGCAACATCCTTGTAAATCTCCTCTGCACCCTTTCTATGGTTTCCACATCCTTCCTGTAATGAGGCAACCAGAACTGCAAATGGGGTCTGACCATGGTCCTATGTAGCTGTCAGGTTTGTTAGAAAACTGAAAGCAGAATGGGAAACCATTAGTTGGATGTTCTACAGAGCAGAGTAAGGAACCAGAGGTGGGTTTGCACAGGGCAGAGCTTTGGTCTGTGGACGATTGTCGGGGTAAAAACGTATGACGAGGAGAAGGGAATCAGCAGCAGGGCATGGCAATGAATGACAGAGTAGCTACATTTGGAGAAAATAATTCATTTGCCAGACTCCTGACACAAACAATGCCTATTGTGAGGTGTTCCATTGGTTGAGGAACATGTGTGTTTTGGAATGATTATATCTATTTAGGTAGTTGTTCCTGCTTGTTCATCCTGTAATATTATATTTGGATGGTTATTATGAATTGTCCTATCTGTAATGTATTGATTATCATATAATTTGTAAGATTTTGACTCTAAAACTGGATCAAACTTGAATATCTGCTGCCTTTATGAAGTTACAGTGGTCATTCGTGAGTTTGTATTTTAAAGCAAAATTTTGGTGAATTATACTTGCCACTTGATTGTACCTGTGTAAGTAATCAGATTGAGTTAAACTGCTGCAGAATCCTGGAATGTGTTGGCTTGTGTCTGATTTCTCTTAGCATTTTTTGCATTTATTGCCTGGTTTGTTGGCCCTTTATGTATCTTTTTTTGATTTTTTTTAAATGTTAACCCCTAGTCCTCTATTTTCATAAGGAATCTCTCTTTCTGCGAAGTGGTCCCCAACTCTGAGTTGGACATTTGATGCTTCCATGACAAACATCTCGTCTGCTCAGATCGTTGGGATGTTTTCCATGGAGGGTCATAATCATTCCGCTGGTTAACATTTTCTTCAATAGTGATTATTTATTTTTCTGAGTTTGCCTCGCATTTAAGTTTTCTCGTGTGTACTTCATATCACAATTGCATATGTTCACATGAAGTTCTGAATCCTGCTGAATTAGTTTTTGGAGAAAATATATACGTAGAAGTTTTAACTGACTGTTTTGTGAGTTTTTGATGTCTAATTTCTTGTCCTCCTCCTGTCTTAGGAGGTGTTGATCTAACTGTTTCAATGTAAATACTGTTCCCAAAATTTATCATTTCGGTTGTTATTTTTCTTTGTAAATTTTCAAGATCAGAATGGAACCAAGATGTTTTCTCCTAAAGAATATATTAATATGGGTACAGTGAAAGTGTTTATTCCCTTTGTCGAATTTTATTATTATTGAGCTCTGCATGACAGTTTTTTTTTACGACTTGAAGTAAACGTTGTCAAAAGTTTTCACTACTTGACACTACTTTCTAATTTCTAATTACTTGCATCCAGATTCCGGGATATCAAGAGCCCTGATGAGGGGTCTTGACCCAAAACATTTATTCCGATTTATAGATGCTGCCTGACCTGCTGAGCTCCTCCAGCACATTGTGTGTATTGTTCTGCAAGATTTCCAGCATCTGCAATATCTCTTATGTCCTATATACGTATGTTTCTCGAAAGGACAGAGGTTGATAGATAATTTATTGGATTGGGCATGAAGGGGTACCAGGAGAAGGCAGGAGATTGTGGTTGAGAGGAAAATTGGATCAGCCATGATGAAGTTGTGGAGCAGACTCGATGGGCTAAATAATCTAATTCTGTTCCTACGTCTTATGGTCTTCTGTTTCATATTCTACCAGCTCTACTGCAACTTGCATTTTTTTGGCTCTGCACTTATCCTGTCCAACGTTCATGTTTATATCTTTAGAAAGTATTTCTACTATTTAATTTAATTGTTCTACCTTTGACGATGAAGACACGATCATCCACCTACAGAGGGTTTTTCAACCCATACTAATTACAATTATACATATTCTCGTTTCTCAGTTTTCTAGGAACTTGTCTGCTCTAATCGCAGGGATATTTCGTATTCATCTCTCTTCTTCCTCTGCTGTCCCCTACATTTCTTACTCTGACATCTTTTTTTCCCAAAAAATGCAAATAATTCAAGAGTACCAAGGGCAAAAGAGAATATGGATGCTATTGCTAAAGATAGAATGTGCTTTGGAAGCTGAAAGGCCTGAAGGTTGATAAGATTCCTGGACCGGATGGAGTGCAGCCCAGAGTTCAGAAAGAGGTAACTGAAGAGTTTGTGAAGGCATCGGAGTCATAAACCACTACAACACAGGAGAATGCCATTCGGCCAAACTATTAATCTGCCGAGTTCCTGTAACCTCCACAGTGACCTTATCCCTCCATACCACTCACATCCATGTACCCATCTAAACTTCTCTGAAATATTGAAATCGACCCTGCCACTTACTGTGGCAGCCATTTCCATATTCTCACCGGCTCTGAGTGTAGTTTCTCTTAAAGAATAAGCGATTACCTCTCAACAATCACAAGGTTTGGAAATGGTTCTGGTGTTGTAAATGTCAGAAGGGAGGGAGGCAGAAGAAAGGAAATGATAGGACGGTTAGTCTGCCTTCAGTGGTTGGAGTCCATCCAGGATGATTTTTCTGGGTACTTGGAGGCACGTGATAAAATATGCCGACGTCAGCATGGTTTCCTTCAGGGGAAAAATTGAGAAATCCGTTGGAATTACTTGATGAAATAGCAGGCAAGATAGACAAAGCAGAGACAGTGGATGTTGTTTGCTTGAATTATCAGATGGCCTTTGACATGTTCTTGCACATGAGACTGCTTAACAAGATCACAGCTCATGGTATTACAGGGAAGATACCAGTATCGATCGTAGATTGTTTTACTGGCAGGAGGGAAAGAGCCATAGCAATGCAAGCCTATTCTGTTTGCTGCCGGTAGCTAATGGCTTTCCCCTGTGGTCAGTATTGAGAGCGCTTCTTTTCATGTTAGGTAGCGACGATCTGGATGACAGAATTGAGGGCTTGGTGATCAAATTTGCTCTTGATACGGAGGTAGGTGCCGGGCAGCCAGATTAGATCAAAACTGGGAAGGTTATGGATGGGAATGGTCCGCTTACATGTCAATGGGGCATGGCAGAATAATACTTCTGCACAGTCTAGATGGGCCGTAGGTTCGATTTTTACTGCAGTGTTTTATGTTACTAACGAACTTGGAAGTCATGCAGGCATCTCAACCCCGCACGTTCTGGGACCAGGTTGTTGCAACTAAATATTTTTACTTGCGGCTTTTTAGAGAAATTATTTCAATTATTGCCTCATTTATATTTTTAGCACTGAGATATTTGAGTTGCGAAAACCATTACCTCTGCATCTTTACCTGGCCGTGAACTGTGGTAAGACGTCGAATTACAAAATCCGAGGCAGATAAACGAGCATGACAGCGCAGTGCCAGGCAACTACATTAAAACAAGAAGTCACAAAGGAGAGGCAGAGAAACTCGGAGCAGGGTTCTGCGAAACTAAAGTATTATGCAAACAGTTTTAAAGCCGAATGCCAGCTCAGCTTTGTAGGGTATCACTACTTTGATAGAAATAAACTGGAAGAGAGTTGCATTATCGTCTGGAGAGAAAATCACGGCAAACACGTATATCACAGAGGACGGGGCACCCGCCGTCGTCTGCTGGGAACAGCTTATAAACACGAAATGGGTAATCAAACGGGTTGGGAGAACAAAATTGGTATTTTTTAAATTCATTTCTGATTGATTGACTGACTGATTGATTGATTGATTGATTGATTAAGATACAGCACCGAATTGTTGCTTCAGCCCCTTCCATCTGTGCCGCCCAGTAATCCCCTGATTTAATCCGGGCCGGACGGACTGGGAGAAATATGTTTCGACGTCGCAATTAATAATACGGTTTAAGGCTTGGTGAAATGGTCTGCCCAAAATTGCCTGCGACTGTCGAAGTGCCAGTGATCTAGATTGGGTAAAATTGTGTTAAGTGTAAAATAAGAACCGGACTGTACTGAAAACCAAATGGTTGCGCTCGATCACTTGTGAGGGAATGAGGTCATTCAAGGGGCTTCTGTACCAATGGGGAATTCGTTTGAGACTAATATCCACCACTCCGCCCGCTGACAGGTTGTTGGAGAGAAAAGATAGAGCAGACAATCAAGTCAAATACCTAAATTATGCGAACCGTCATTTTGGTGGAAAGGAAGACACTCGCAGAAGTTACTTCAGTAAAGGACGCCGGACAAGTGTGAAGCTTGTGAGAAGACATCGGTGGCAGAATGCTCACGTTAAAGTAAAGGGCAGTGCTGGCAAAAATAGGCAAGCCCTTTTGAAAAGGCACATTAACGGAATGGTAGGAGTATGAGCAGCGGTGATCAAACCAAGTCCTTGTGGAGTATGAGGGTCATGACAGTACATTAGCAGGACAATGGTTGGCCATGGAATATTCCTTGCAGAAAGTATAAAACAGAAACCGAATAGATTCATTGAAATGTTTCACTGCAGGGAATAGACGTGGTTAGCTTCAACAATGATCTTTGTGTAGAACTACTGCATATGTTTCAACTGACAAATGAATGCATCTCATCTATATTTATTCGTCAAACGAACATAGTTTGTGAGTTCGCTGCAGGGGACTGTGCTTACATTAGACCTGATGTGATTTCCACTACACTAGCTCATGAGGAATCAGGGTGCAGCAATTGAGGCTATTTGAGAACATAGCAACATTAGAGTGGTCGAAGTGTGAGAAATCGTCATGAATGTCCTCATACTCTGGCCATCTCCAAAGAAGGGTGTTGTAGGAACAAACGCGGAGATGATTGTGGCCTTAGCAAATGTCTTTCTAACCTCCTTATTAAAATATAATGTAGCGAGAGGGCGGGAGATAGCTAATGTTCTGTAAAAAGAAGTAGAGATAAGCTAGCGGTTGTAGGGTAGGTGAGCTTTACAGCAGCGGAGGGTCAGCTAATGAATGGTGCTCGAATGGACACGATTTACTTGTAGAGACAAGTACTGTCACTCGCAGGGGTCTGCAGAAGAATGTTCAGCTTCACAGAGTGGGTAAAGGAGTGTCTGGTGGAATACAACACATGGAGGTGTGGGGTATGTACTTTGGAAGGAGTGATTAATGCGCAGAAAGGTTTCCAATTGGCGAGAAAACTCATACATAAGATATTCATTTGTAGTTATGAATCCTAGTTCTGGATTTCCAGAAGACTACTTTGCAGGTTAATTCGATAGTAAAAAAAAAAAAGGCAAAAGCAATACTGGCATTTCTTTGCAAGGGAATTGAGTGTAAGGCATCAGCAGTCTTGAGGGCCAATCAACTGCGTGTAGTTCTTGACAGCTGAGAGGGTAATAGTGTCTGGGCAGAGGGAAAGGATTGGGGTTGATTAACACATCACGCAACAATGAAAGGTGTAAGCTTGATGGGACGAATGGCCTAAATTTTTTTCTATACCCTGTGGTCCAATAGTCTTCTCCCATGTGAATTGGGCCTTCGTCTAAAGCCTCACTAACGTGGGAATCAACATCACCTTAAAAAAACACCCAAGAGAACGATGAAATCCGACGCCTTCCTCAGAAAGACATGAAAGCGAATTTTAGAAGTAAAGTTTCTGAAGATGATGTTTGATTTGTGCAGACAGTCCACGTGCTGGTAAACAGATCATGAATTTCATGCCAACTCACTGGACACAGCTACACTCACCGATGAAGTTAGGGTGCCTGTACAACCTGATGTTTACTGTTTATAGCTTGTTGTAAGACGTGCGGATGTTGGATCAATCAGCTAAATCTCTTACTGTAGCTCCGAGCATGGACCCGGTTCAGTCCAGTCTTCGCCTCTTTTCGTTGTGACTGCAGTATTTCCGGAATGTGTTCTGGTTCCTTTCCGTCACCGAGAAGCAACGGATTCGTTGGTCAGTCTATCAATGTGCATTTACACTAGGGTGCCGGATTCACTACCGAATGGCGTGGTGAAAAAATAAAAATAAAAGGTAATATGAGTGTAAATATGGAGGCACGCGGGCTGCGGATATCGCAGTGTCTGTTCCCGGGCTCTAGACCAATTTTATTCTCCCTCCGGCCACGTTCTCCGATGACGGCCCGTCTGTACTATCAAAATAGAACACAGTGGGCCGAAGGGCCTGTATTGTGCTGTACGTTTTCTGTGTTTCTAATGCTTTTTGTTCCAGAGCGGAGTATCGCATGAATTTTACCCCGTATGACCGCTAAATGATACCGCTGAGATGGCTCTTAAATATCTCTTCCCTTCACGTTTAATGAGCCCTGCTACACGAAGACGCACACAGATCATTGTCTGACTTTTGGAAACGCCTGATGGTACAGAGCATAACCCAAAGGAGATGTCTAACATTCTCTTTTCCATCCCACCGACGATTCGCTTCGCCCATTACTTTCAAACGCAGCAATTCCTTAAACCATTGTGCCATACCTTTCAACACACACATATGCCTTCTGGTGTTTGCTATTGGTGCCCTGGGAAACAGGTACTGACTATCCACCCTATCTATGCCTCTCATAATTTTGTAAACCTCTATCAAGTCCCCTTTCATTCTTCTACGCTCCAAAGAGAAAAGACCCAGCTCTGCGAACCTTGCTTCATATGACTTGTTCTCCAATCCAAGCAACATCCTGGTAAATCTCCTCTGCATCCCCTCCATAGCTTCCACGTCCTTCCGATAATGACGTGACCAGAATTGAACACAATACTCTAAGTGCGGTCTCACCAGAGATATGTAGAGTTGCAACATGATCGCTCTACTCTTGAACTCAACCCCCCTGTTAATGAAGCCTAGCATCCCATAAGCCTTCTTAACTACCCTATCAACCTGTGCAGCGGCCTTGAAGGACGTATGGATTTGAACCCCAAGGTCTCTTTGTTCATCCACACTCTTAAGTAACTGACCACTAATCCTGTACTCAGTCTCCTGGTTTGTCCTTCCAAAATGCATCACCTCACACTTGTCCTGATTGAACTCCATCTGCAATTTTTCTGCCCTACTCTGCAGCCTGTCTATATCCTCTTGTAAGCTTCGAACACCTACAGCTCCATCCACAGCTCCTCCAATATTTGTGTCATCCATAAACTTACTCACGCATCCTTCCACCTCTACATCCAAACAACACACACAAAATGCTGGTGGAACACAGCAGGCCTGGCAGCATCTATGAGGAGAAGTACTGTCGACGTTTCGGGCAGAGACCCTTCGTCAGGACTAACTGAAGGGAGAGATACTAAGAAATTTGGAAGTAGTGGGGGGAGGGGGAAATGCGGAATGATAGGAGAAGACTGGAGGGAGTGGGATGAAGCTAAGAACTGGAAAGGTGATTGGCGAAAGTGATACAGAGCTGGAGAAGGGAAAGGATCGTGGGACGGGAGGCCCCGGGAGAAAGAAAAGGGGGGAGCACCAGAGGGAGATGGAGAACAGGCAGAGTGTTGGGCAGAGAGAGAGGGAAAAAACTAAATATGTCAGGATGGGGTAAGAAGGGGAGGAGGGGCATTAACGGAAATTAGAGAAGTCAATGTTCATGCCATCAGGTTGGAGGCTACCCAGCCGGTATACCTGATGGCATGAACAACACCTTAGATACCGGCTAGGTATCCTCCAACCTGATGGCATGAACATTGACTTCTCTAATTTCCATTAATGCCCCTCCTCCCCTTCTTACCCCATCCCTGACATATTAAGTTTGTTTTTTTTTTATTTTTTTCCTCTCTCTCTCTGCCCATCACTCTGCCTGTTCTCCAATTGCTCCTCCAATGACAATGATTAACTTCTATTTTGTTCGATTGCAGCCTTTCCAGGTCGCGAATGGTAAGAGGTAGAGAAGAAGAGTGACGGACGGTGATATATTTCTCGGCAAAACAGATTTCATACTCGCAGCTAATCTCTGAGGTGGCGAGTATCCCGCCACAGTAGTTGTTGCTCAGGACGCTGAAGCTGCCGCTTGGACAGCATTGCACACAGTGCACACTGTAGAGTGAAATATCATTAAGCGAGATTCCTTTCCTGGATAGTGTCAGTATTCCTGTGACGTACGATAGATATATTGTCTCGTTAAGCGAGGAATATTCTGTCATACTCTTGATCCCTGACATGTGTGGACAGAAAATAGGATATTTCAAGTGGCGTATCACAGACCAAGTCTTCACCGTGATTTTTGTCTCCTGTTGCAAGGCAGTTTGAAACCTAATTTGCCAATCAAACTCTGATTCACTGGGTTCCAGCCTTACTCACGGTCCGCAAATCCATTTGGATAGGAATACTGGGAAATGCGTCCACATTCATTCGCTAATGCAAAAGCCATGGGTTTTAGATGGTGCTTGTGAAACGATGGTGTTGCGCAATTCGGTATTCCAATCTACGGCTGGTGTCACCAATGTAGAGGCTGCCGCACCATGCGAAATGGATATAAGCGTCTGACCTGGAAGGACAGATCTTCATGAATGGTGTTTAGTGAGGGAGGAGGTGTGGCGCTTGTAACGTTTGTAGGGATAAGTTACAGGAAGGAGATCAGAAGGAAGAGACAATGGACAAGGGAGTAATATGGAAAGCGAAATCTGATAAAAGCTGAGTGTGGTGTGGGGTAGGGAATGTGAATCGTCGTAAGTTCCCATTGGACCCGGGGTAAGTTATGGAGGATGATATGCTCGTAGGGTGGTAGGTAACGACATGAACAGCCTTTACCCAGTTTTGATGCGGGAGGCTAAATTCTCCAGAAAGCTAGACAGATATTGACAAATTAACAACTATTTCTGGGTAATAATTTCGTTGAGTCAAGCGAAGGCCAGAAAAAAAGTGGTAAATCAAAGTACTGGAACATGCAAAATAGTGGTGATTACTATCTGATGTAAATGAAGATACGGAGACCACGCCACACGTCAGGCGCGTGAGTATGGCTTGTCGGGTCTTTCAAATGAGATGTTCGAGCGCTTCGGTGCGAACGGTCAATAAGCGTGCTAGAAATGTTGTTCTTTCACTCGCCATAAATTTCAGGATTCTGTGCTGTATTCAAACACGGTCATTCTCGGCATAAATGAGTTGATTCCTTACTGGTCACACAAATATCGTAAACCATTATTCTGCTAAATATTATCAACTGCAACTAGCAATCAGCATTAAATTACTATAGACTCAGGTGAAAGGGGCGTCTTCCTTCAGGAATACATGCAAATGTATTTAATTTTACCTGCCAAAACTCCCGTTCTTTTAAAATAGAGAACCATTGTGTTCCGCCGAAGATTAGAGGTAATACGTATTTATGCTAATTGTTCATGTTATAAAAGTGGCTAATTATTATTATGTTTTAAATAAGCAGATCAAGTTATAATAATGACTAATTAGTTCTGTATCGATATTAAACCTTCAAGACCCTTTAATTAAAAATGTTAGAAACAATAATTTGTTTGGCACCTCTGGTGGTGAGCCTGTCGTGCTCCGCCCAGGGGTAACTCGTCCATCTTTTGACCCCCACTTGCCAGCCAGCTCTCACATGTGGCTCCAAGAAACTGTTTGCATGGGAGAGCGACGGCACTCCTGTATACCGTTTCGACTGACGATATAAACCATGTCCAAGTAGCCGGGAAACTACAACCCCGGTGAGATAGGGGTTTGCCTACCAATGCGTACGAAGCCAGTTCCCGGACTGGACAGATGAGATCACCTGCAAGATCGAGCGCCAATTTCGGTACCACAACTCTTCGTGGAGAGCGAAGGGCAAAACAAGGCACAGAAGAAGTCATGACCAACCAGTGCATCCGAGGATATGTCCAATCCTGACGTTTTTTGGGCCAGGATCTTTGCGGCCGAGAGAGTGGACGGCTTTTCACTACGAAATTTTTCCGTCAAATGTTACGTCATGTCGGAAACGACGGACAACTAAATCAACAAACAATAATTGAAAGGGATTAGAAAGTAAATAGCAAACCAAATCAAGTTGGACATAACAGAGTGCTAACATTGATATAATTCCGGGATCTTACTTTGCCCAATTTTCATAATCATTCCTGGTATACATCTGTTTTTCAGTTATGATTCTGTATATTCCAATGAAATTATCACCGCGGCGATGTCAAAGAAAGATTTTCATTTTATCGCCAATGTGTGCATGCAAATAGATAGATATACAGTTCGATAAATAGATAGATAGATTGAGAGGGTTAACTTTTAGGAGACAGATAACTTGATTCCATTTCTCGGCTGTAAGGAGACAACTGGGATATTTCCCTCCTTCCAAGGGATCCATTACTGCACTGAACAGGGCTGTCACAGGTCTACAGGCACATCACGGACCACACCGGTGTGATCAGTGCTTACTCAGACAAGCAGAGACCACATGGATAATGCCACTGCTTGCCCATTTCCCTCAATATTGCAATGTTATTATCGCAACTCATTAGATTCCACGGTCTCTCACACAGAGACTATCACTGCTTATTCAGAAACATCTCTGAGTATACTGGTCAAAGCGAAAATAAGATGTACGACCATAAGCCCATAAAAAATACATAATATTTTTATAAATATTTTTATAAAAATGCTTTTCAGTAGAATGATGCCCAGTGATCAATGTCGATGGATATCAAAACATATTACTCAAGTCTTTATTTCCCAATGGCCGCTCCCTTGCAACGAATGAAATGGTGAAATGCTACATATTATAAACTGGAGAATCAATATCTCAAATGGGCCATCAATAGTGGTATTTAGAGAATCCTGCGCTATATCCCCCAGGAGATGGCTACATAATGTGGACAAATTTTCTGTGGAACAGCGTTATGGACTTCTTTTAACCAGTTCTACAATGCTGAGGAGATGAATGTTACGGAGCCGCAGTGGAACATAAAGACATTGAACCTCGGCTTTTGTCATTGTGTTTGTACTGGTATCAGGAGTTACCGCGCTTCAGAAGAGATATTTAATCTTTTATTTTATCATCACTTTGGGTCGTGATTATATCTTGAGGCAGCGGTACGTTTTTATTTTGATATGTCTAAATGAAATTCGGCGTACTTTAATGCAAGTCCTGTTAGACTTTTATTTAGCCAATCCGCACCAAAATAAATCCAGCCGTTGTTTAGGGGGTTAAAGAACCTCGAAAATAGGTGCAGCATGTGTTCAGTAGGTTCATATAATGGAAACCACACAAGAATGCCGAGCTTTCGTCACTTACACCTTTACATAACTGACTTGGTTTTCTCTGATGTCTCAAACCACAAGTAAAATGGTGAATATATGTCTGTGTTAAAATACACTGTGTACATGTAACCATACTTTTAAGATGCTTAACTATTGAGGAAAAAAGTGCTGAATTCTGCGAATAAATTGTATGCTTCTGTTGTTTCAATCGGGCTGTGCAATTACAAAAAGGGAGCATTACTGCTTCATCAGTAAACAGATTAATCACAGACAAAGTGAGATGTGGTTATCCTGTTATAGTTCGGCACTTGCAGAATTCTGGAATACGTTCAGTTATCTGTTTTTTGAAGTAAAAAAAACACAAAACAGTTTTAAAAATATTTTGTATTGATTTGAAAATATTGATCGAATGAAATATAACATTGCAAGGAACAGAATAAAGCGGTCTCTACAGATGGGCAGCACCTGTTGAATATGCACAGACTCCCCACTAATCACACTCACGGTCATCTGTCTGAGCTACTGGGGATCCAATACCTAGACTTCGGTTGGACGACAGCAAACATCAAGCAGAGACACTTACTGTAATGTTGAAACGTCAGAATGATTATAGGCCTGCTTTACAGTTCAAAGAGGCACTTACTTTCAAAATGCAGAATGGTCTGTGCTTTAACTAATACGTCATTGACCACGCTAATGTTATCACTGCTTCTCCTGAACCATCACAGAGCTGAATTGGCCAATCTGACAGCATCATTACCAATCTTGCTGTTTATCGTTAACCTGGCTGATAATGTTGTTTCTGCAGCCGCAAGTGGTCGTAGTGATAACGCCCAGGCGTTACCTCGCCATTGACTGCAATATATTCCGAAGACACACATATTTTGAATTTCTGTTTTCCGTACAAAATACAGCTTTTGGACTTTAAGACAGGTTACCCAGTCGAGTTGTTTGGCTGTGCGCCGAAGGCGGTTGGCATGGCGGCAGTTGTTGCGTTTGGAAGCGAGGATGGCTATTCATACCCTCATCCGGCAGTGGCGCACCAGGGCTCTTGCTGACCAGTCTTCCACCGCAAACCCATCTGCAGGAAACAACGGAGATTCGTAACCATGAATCTATGAAAGGGTAACATACCGGTTGCAGATGAGGTGCGTAATTAGTGAGCTAGCCCGGCCCAGAGAAAATACATCTTCCATGTTGAAGGGTCAGAGTCGGCAAAGCAGCGCAGCAAACTGTTCACGGGCTGATTTGCTCTCACTGACTGAGCGTTAGTCTGCGGATTGTAATCAAATCAGAAACTGACTGAGGCAAGGAGGATCTCGTTCATGAAGGCTTGGAAAAAAGATGGACTATTGGAAGGTCGGAAAGGCGTCACCAAGCGTTCGTAGTCACCAATGAGCGCTATGGTCGCCCTCTTCCACTAATCACCTGGCAGATGCAGATTCATTGTACGCACTCTGTAGATCCAGTCTAGGGAAGGGCGGACCGTTTTGAGGGTCTTACATCCGCTCCGACGCCTGCTGTGGACTGGGATGAGCGGTTGAAGCTGTGCTGTAGCGCTTTGACTGAGTACCATTCATGGCTTGGGTCTGATCATGGATGAGGTTGACGAGCTCGGGGAGAGGTAAAGCCCGCAAGGACGTCTCTCTCGCTGCGTGTTGTCCGAGAGGAGGCAAGTATTTTCATGCACACAAGGAGAGCTAAGTCGTGGTGTTGCTGAAGGAGTTCGCTGAGGTCGACGGTTTCATTCCTCTCTTGGGTGTTACAGGGAAAAAAAAGACAACTGAGGTAACAGGTCGATGGTCCGGCAAGTGGGTTAACAACTCAACAACGAAGTGGATGACCAGACGAAACGAGGATCTTGAATATTGAAGCAGGCGTAACTCAAGATCAGAGGGCTTTTGGGTGTATCGAATATATGGTGGAAGATCTGGGGGAATCTCCTCTCAACCCCAGATCCATTGATGTCAATCCATTGATGTTTCCATTCCTCCTTTCATCCATAATCAACTCCTTTGTTTTAGTGACAGTAAGAGTGAGGTTGTTTTCTTGACACCAGACGGATGTTGTTCAGACCTCAGACAAAGTCAGTAATCAACAGGCTGAGCATGGTGCTGCAAATCTGCTGAGCTGTTTATATCACAATGCAAGAAGCATCACAGGAAAGCCAGATGAGATCAGGGCAGGGAATTATTATGATATTGTGGCCATTACTGGTACTTGGTTACACCCAACAGTCTGAGGGATTTAGAGGAATAAAGTTGTAGAGAGATTGTAGATTATGCCAAGAAACAAAGGTTGATTCAGTAAGTGATTTTAACTTTCCATATATTGACTGGGCTCCCAAACTGTAAAAGGACCGTATGTGGTAGAGTGTGTCAAATGTGCCCTAAATCACTACGTAGAATTCCCGACATAGACGTGTATAAGAAGCTGTTAAGAAATGATCCAGGGCTAGTGACAGAAATTAGTGTAGGGGAACACTTTGCGCCTAGTGATCATAATGACATGAAATTCCAAATAAATATGGAAAATGAGAGGTCTGGACGACAGGTTGAAATTCTAAATTGGAGAACAGTCAATGTTGACAAGTGTGGTTTGGGACAGGCTGTTTTCTGGCAAAGGTGTACTTGGTATGTGGAAGGCCTTCAGAAGTGAAATTTTGAGGGTGTAGAGTTTGTATGTGCCTGCTAAAATAAAAGTTGAAAGGTAACTGGTACGAGAAATCTTGTTTTTCAAGAGATATTGAGGCCCCAGATATTTTAAACACTCAGGCTGTTGGGTGCTACGAAGACTTATTAATGACTACAATATCATCATTCCACGCTCTCAGCTCATCAGACTTCTTTTTGATCATTTTCTGTTGGTTGCTGAAAGCTTCTCAATAGTTTTTGCTCTTTTGTTTGCCCTCTCTGGTTTTTATGTTGGCTTTGGCTTCTCATTTCAGCCATGGTTGTGTCCCCCTGGCTTTCCAATGCTTCAACTTCTTTGGGATGTATCGATCACTCAGCTCACGACCTGCTCACAGAAACTCCGGCCATTGCTGCTCCGTTGTCACTCCTACCTTCTCCCTTCCAAACAGGTTTGGTCAGCTTCTCTGTCATAGAATCATGGAGAAGTTCAGTACGGAAACAGGCTATTTGGCCCATCTAGTCAATGCCGAAAAAACATTTAAGGTGTCTAATGAAACTGCCTCCACCGGGAACATCACCCTCCATACCCCTACAATCTAGTCTCCCATACAAACTTCTTTTAAATGGAGAAACCGAGCTTTTATTCACCACTTGTGCTGGCACCTCATTCCACACTCTCACAACCATTTCAGTGAAGAGGTTTTCCACATGTTCCCCATAGATTTTCACCTTCCCAACTTACCCATGGCCTTTGGTTGTCGTCCAACTTAACATCAGTTCAAAAGGCCTTCATGGATTAACCCTTAGGATTATCCTTCATCTTTTCTGCGAGGGAAACCTCATGCCTTCTTTTAACCATTCTGATTTATTTATTTTGTGCTCTCTGACATTTACTCCATAAAAACCTGCCTGCCTATCCCTGTTATGCAACTCCGTTTTGTGCTTCACCAGGATCTCAAAATCTTGCAAACCAAGGTTCCCTACAGTTTCTATCTTTATCTTTTATCCTGACAAGCACATACCTGCTTTCTGCTTTCAGAATTTCGCTTTGAAGTGCTCCCATTTACCAAGCATACCTTTGCCATAAAGCAGCCTGTTCCAGTCCACAGTTGCCAGCTCCTAGTGTCATAATTCCAGGTGTTGATCCATGCACTGAGCACATCCACCTTTCCTACGATGCTCCTTGCATTGAAATATACAGGGCTCAGCATATTCACTGCACCATGGTCAAGTTTTTCATTCGGGACTTCGTCTGATGTCCGAACAACATCTGTTTCTACATCCTCGCCACTATCTGTTCTGTTATTCCGGCTCCCATTCTCCCTGCAACTATTGTTTCAAAGACCCCACACACCCTTCACCATGCAGTACTAGCAAGCCTTACCGCTGGGATATCGGACACATTCTTGTTTTGTTCCCCAAACTCATGTATCATCTATCATCCCTTCGGCTTCCTCTCGCAGATCAAAAAACAAGGAGGTGCATCCCAATACAGGCAGATAGGAACAAATGGGGTACTTATGAATTACAAGAAATTCAAGCGAACGCTTATGAAAGAAATAAAAGAAGGCATAATGTCGCCCCAGCAGACAAGATGAAGGAGAATCCTCAGGGTATGTGCAGATATGTTAAGAGCAAAAAGATTGCAAGGGACAAAATTAATCCTCTGGAAGATCAGAATGGTAATCCATTTGAGGAGACAAACGAGTCATTTTTTTTGCAAGTGCATTTACACAGGAGATGGTCCCAGAGTTTATAAAATTGACGCAAAGTAGCATCAACTTCATGGACGCTGTACAGATTACAGAGGTGGATGTGTTTGCTGTCTTAAGGCAAATTAGCATGGATAAATCCCCGAAGCCTGACAAGTTATTCCTTAGGACCCTGCAGAAGCCAAGTGCAGAAATTGGCGGTGCCCAAGCACAGATGTTTAAATCATCCTCAGTGACAGGTGAGGTACTGGAGGATTGGAGGACGGCCAATGTTGCTCCGCTGTTCAAGAAAGTCTCTAAAATTAAACTAGGAAATTATACGTTGGAGAGCTTGAAATCAGTAGGGGTAAAGTTATTGGAATGTATGTGCAGGAACCGGATGTTTAGATAGAAATGGAGTGATTATGGATAGGCAGCATAACTTTGTGCATGGTAGGTCATGTCTAACCAATCTTATAAAGTTTCTCGAGGAAGTTATACGGAAAGTGGATGAAGGTAAAGGCAGTGGATGTTGTCTACATGGACTTTACCAAGACACTTGGCAAAGTCTCATATGTGAGGATGGTCAGGAAGGTTCAGTTACTCAGCATTCAAGATGAGATAGTAAATTGGATGAAACACAGTATTTGGGAGAAGCCAGGGTGTGGTAGCAGATGGTTGTCTCTCTGACTGGAAGTCTGTGACTAGTGATGTGCCATCGGGATCAGTGCTGGATCTGTTGTTGTTTGTCATCTATATAAATAATCTGGATGATAACATTGAGAGGTGAATCAGCAAATTTGTGGATGAAACCAAGACTGGGCATTTAGTGGACTGCGAGAAGACTGTCTCGGTTTGCAGTGCGAACTGGACCAGCTGGAAAAATGTCTTGATAAATGGAAAATGGAATTTAATGCAGACAAGTGTGAGGTGTTGCACTTTGGTAGGGTGGGTCTTACACAATGACTTGTCTGGCAAGGAGGAGTGTTGTAGACGAAAGGGATCTGGGAATACAGGTCTATATTTCACTGAAAGTGGTGTCACACTTCGATAGGGACAGGGAAAAAATGTTACATTGGCCTTCATAAACGAAAGTACTAAGTACAGGAGATGGATGTTATGTTGACTTTGTACAGGACATTGGTGAGGCCTAGTTTAAAGTATTGTGTGCAGTTTGGTCGCCTACCTGCAGGAAAGATGTAAAAGCGGTTGAAGGAGTTCAGAGAAAATAAGTAAGGATGTTGTCAGGTCTGGAGGACTTGGGTTATAAGGAGAGATTGAACAGGTCAGGGCTTTATTCCTTGGAATGTAGAAAATTAAGGGGAGATTTGATGGAGGAATACCAAAATTATGAGTGTTATAGATGGGATAAATGCAAGTTGGCTTTTACCACTGAGATGGGGTGGGACTACAACCAGAGACAATGGGCTAAGGGTGAAAGGGGTAACATTAAAGAGAACATGAGTGGAAACTTATTCACACAGATAGTCATCCGAGTGTGGAATGAGCAGCCAGCACAAGTGGTGAATGCGAGCTGAATGTTAATGGTTTGTATAGGTACCTGGATGGTAGGGGTAAGGGAATAGACAGTTTAAAACAGTTCAACACAAACCAGATAGCCCAAAGGGCCTGTTTCTGTGTTGTACTTTTCTCTGACTGTGAAAGGAACCTTAAATAATACTTTTTTCTCTCCTTTTAACAGCTGTGCAGACCAACCATACATGTGAATAGGGGATATTTACACGGCGTTAAAACTGTGGCATTTTAAGTTAACAGTGCGTAAAAGAAAATCCCTGCTGCACGTCAACAAGGCTATTTGCGTGAGAGTGTTTCAGTTACTGTGGGGCCAGGCACCCATGCAGCTCAGTGGGACCAGGAATAATACCAATAAAGAGAGTCAAACTGAGCCATGTCACAGATTGGAGACGGCAGAAACGTAGAAAATTTACAGCACAATACAGGCTCTTTGGCCCACAAAGCTGTGCCGAATATGACCTTACCTGAGAAATTATCTCTAATTTGCTAAGCTCCATATACATGTCCAGGAGTCTTTTAAAAGTCCCTATTGAATCCGCGTCCACCACCGTCGCCGGCAGTCCATTCCACGCACTCACCACTCTCTGCGTAACAAACTTACCCCTGACATCTCCTCTCTACTCAATCTTTTGGAGACAGAAAAACATCAAAGAATTTGAAAGTCATTCCAGATACCATCTCTGTGTTCAGTTAGATGATGATTTCTCTCTCCAACTTGGGTTGAACCTCACTGTGACAGTGTGATGCCAGATCACACCTTGGCAACTCAAGTGTTCTCATCTGAAATGTCGTCCTTCACCAATTGATGGATTTTGTAAAACTTTTTTCAGGTTAAAAAATGACAAGCAATTTATCCACGGCAATCTCGAACACAACACGCCGGTTTTGCTGTCTCTGTTCAGATATTTAAGAAGTAGAGCAAGGGATTCACTCGATCATCCTTCTTACTCAGACTGTGGGGTGGGATTCACTCGATCATCTGACCAACTGGCACATCCGTTATTTTACACAGGGGGGAACTCATTCATCTCCTCGGACAGTGGGAACGAATTCAGTCATCTCAACTGAAGGTACCTCAGCAAGTTCACACTGGGGCAAGGCCATTCCCTGTTCTGTGTGTGAGAAAGGATTCAGTCGGTCATCCCACCTGTGGACACACCAGTTAGTTCACACCGGGCAGAGGCTGGTCATCTGGTAAATTTGTGGAGGGATCACCTGGCCATCTGACCTAATGGCTCACCAGTGAGTTCATACTGGGGAGCGGCTGTTCACCTGTTCGGACACTGGGAAGGGATCCATTTGCTCATCTAAGCGTAAGTTACATCAGCGAGTTCACACTGGGGAGAGGCCGTTCACCTGCTCAGTCTGTGGGAAGGGATTCACTTCTTATATCACCTACTGATACACCAATCAGTACACATTGGGAAGCGGCCATTCACCTGCGCTGTCTGTGGGAAGGGATTCACACTGTAACATTGGATTCACACTGTAACCTACGGAGTCACCAACGAGTTCACGCTGAAGAGAAGCCATTCACTTGCTAAGACTGTAAAAAAGGATTCACTCGATTAACCTCCCTACTGGCAAACCAGTCAGTTTATACTGCAGAGAGACCATTCACCTGCTCCGATTGTGGGAAAGGATTTACTCAGTCATCCAAACGACTGGCACCCCAGTCAGTTTACACTGGGGAATGGCCATTCACTTGCTCACAGTGTGGCAAGGGATTCACTCGGTCATCTGATCTGCTGGCACACCAGCGAGTTCACATTGGGGAGAGGCCGTTCACCTGCTGTGAATGTGGGAAGGGATTCACTCAGTAACCTAACCTTGTGACCCACTACCGGGTTCACACTGTGGGGAAAGTTTCAATAAGCTTTATGGTGGATATCTGTCCATCGCCGTTGATGAATGCAATTTTGAGAATGACTGTCGCACCTGAACTCTACAATTATTGCTGCTGCTCACCACACCCAGTTCTGCAGCCTGGTCACTGGCATGGGAGGAGTTTCTTCTGCTGCACATTTATCTTTAATTGGAGTGTTGTTTAATATTCTAGATCTGAGACAAATAAGTCAGTTCTATTTCAAACTCTGTCTCCAGTGCTTAGTGAATTTATAACATACCTAGTGTACAGTAGAGAGTCAACTCAGGCCTGCTGGATCCGGCCAGTGATTCTGTTCCATGACAGTCCTTTTAAATCCTCCCCTGTTGTTCATCTCTCACTCTCCCTGTGGTGATGGATTCCAAACAGTCACCACAATGTGGGTGAAGAGGTTTCCTTTGAAATTTCTGCAGACTGTAGAGGTCGAGCTGAGTGAAATTCTGTCTGAGATGTTCTTCACCCCTCAAATCTCTGGGCTGGGGAAGAATAATATTGGTAGTTACCCTCCTTATTGATGGTTCATTTCCAAGTCATGGGTCATTTTCCCTGCTTGTAAAGGGTTGTTAGAAAACACCTCTGTCCTATAAAGACTAAAAGCAGAATAGGAAACCATCTGTTGGATGTTCAACCGAACAGGGTCAGAAACCAGAGGCGGGTCTACACAGGGCAGAGTTTGGGGCTCTGGACGATGTTCGGGGTAAGAACGTATGATGAGGAGAAGGGAATCAGCAGCGGGGCGTGGCAACGAATGCCAGGGTAGCAACATTTGGACGCTGATTGACAGAGAAAATAATTTGGTTGTCTGACTGATGACACAAACAATGCCTGTTGTGAGGTGCTCCATTGTTCAAGGAACATGTGTGTTGGGAATGGGTTTACCTATTGAGGGACTTGTTCCTGCTTGTTTATCCTGTAATATTATATCGGGGTGGTTATTATGGATTATCCTATCTGTAATAATTTATTGATTATCTGTGATTTGAAAGATTTTGACTCTAAAACTGGATCAGGCTTGAATTTATGGCGCCTTTATGAAGTTACGTTGGTCATTCATGTTGTGTTTAAAGCAAGATTTTTGTAAATGGTATTTGCCACTTGATTGTACCTTTGTAAGTAATCAGATTGAGTTAAACTGCTGCAGGATCCCGGAACGTGTTGGAGTGTGTCTGTTTTCTGTCGGCATTTTCTGCAATTATCATCTAGTTTGTTAGACTTGTAAGTATTTTTGATAATTTTGATGTTAACCACCCTGTCCCGTATTTCCACAAGGAAACTCTCTTTCTGTGAAGATGTCTCCCACTTTGAGTCGGCGTTCGATTCTTCCTTGGCAAACATCTAGTCTGCTCAGATCATTGGGATGTCTCCCATGTAGGGTCATACTCATTCCATTGGTTAACATTTTCTTCAAGTGATGATTCACTTTTCTGAGTTGGCCTTTCATTTAAGTTTTCTGGTGTGTACCTCATATCACAATTGCATATAGAGCGCTGAAACCTGCTTATTTGTGAAGAAAATATACATTTAGGAGTTTTATCTGACCGTTGTGTCAGTTTTTATTGTCTGTAATTCCTCGTCCTCCGTCTGTCCTTGGTAATGTTGATCTAAGTGTGTTTCAGTGTAAATACTGTTTTCTAAATTTGTCATTTCAGTTGTTTTTGTTCTTTGTAAGTTTCCAGATCAGAATGGGACCAAGGTACTTTCCTAAAGAAGACATTAACGTGATTATAGTGTTACAAATCAGCAACAATGAATATATAATTGAGACAGGTCTTTTATAACAAATAAAACATTTATTAAACACTGCTAAAATAACCCAAGGGTAAACAAATGATTAACTTAACCGGAAGTCAGCTGCAATACGGCAGCTCGACCAGTTCTTAAAGTGAGAATGTGAAAACATTTCTTGAAGAAATAATGCAAAAACATTTCTTAGAAGTAGTAATGCGAAAGTCCAAAGTTTTACCCAGTCGCTTGGGAGAGGCTTTCTTTCCTGCACTTAAATCTTTTCCACCTTGTGACTGCTGATCCCAGCCGGAGTATGTTATTTTCCTGGAGGGTTTACGATCGAAGGAAATCAAACAGCTTAAAGGCACTGACCTTTCTTTGACGAAACTTTGTATCCAACCCTCTACTCTTCTGGCTGGACAGGGGTTATCATGGATACTCTTTACTAATTCCTCGTGCGAAGATTAAACAAAGGCCGAATCTGTTTCACCTTCGACATTAACTTTCCCAATCCTTCGGGATTTCCGAACTCCTTTAAAACCTTCACTCTCTACTGACCAAACTGGCAGTATTATAGCGAAACTGCCGGCAATTACCTTTGAATCTTAAAACAGAAAGTAAAACTCCACTTTTAAACGAAACTGCGTCATAATATCGGAATACGCAGCAACATGGAGACAGTGGCGAATTCAGCCACGAACTGCCCACCCTGTTAAAAAGACTATCACATGATCTCTCACTGGCGGGAAAATGAGGTCACTCCACCATCACAAGACAATTCCCTCATCTCCAGCACAGCTTCAATAACATCATGGTCACGTGATAGGTACAAGATACCCACGGGTACGTAACACCTCCCTCCAAGAAAAGATAGTCTGTTAACAACAACATTTTAACAATTAACTATTTACAAAAAAAAACACAAATTTTAAAATTTACAACATGCACAGTATACATAGTATTATCATACATCAACTTATAAATTACTACTGAGAAGTGTTATAAATGTTAAAACATCACTCCATAAAAAATTACATTGTACATTCAACATCGAGATAGACAATCAGAAATCACACTATCTTTACCTTTAATATGAGTTATCAAAATATTTTACTCTTGTAACATTAAATTCCAATTTAATAACCTGCTTTTGTTTTTCATCTTACTCAGAAAGACTAACAGATTATGATCAGTGTAAGCGATACGTGGCTTTTGAGTTGTACCAACATATACGTCGTAATTTTCTAAGCCTAACACAAGAGATAACAATTCCTTCTCTATTGTCGAATAGTTCCTTTGATACTTATATACTTATATCATATCATATATCATATCATAGTTTTCAGTTTCTCAAATGTTTCTTGACAAGGCACTGTCCACACAAACTTTTCATTCTTCTTCAAGAGGTTAGTTAATGGAAGGGCCATATGAGCAAAATCCTTACAAAATTTTCGATAATATCCTACCATTCCCAGGAATCTTCTGAGAGATTTTTTTTCCAGTTGGAGTGGGAATCTCTAAAATTGCCCGAACTTTTGCCTGAACAGAATCTACCTTAACTTGACCCACAACATAACCAAGGTAAGTCACAGTGGCATGTCCGAATTCACTTTTAGCTAAGTTAATAGTTAAGTTAACTTTGGAAAGCCTTTCAAACAATTTCTCCACCGCAATAATGCGTGCTTCCCAAGTATCATTTCCTGTCACCTAATCGTCAATATAAGCATCTGTATTTTTCAGTCCCTGAATCACAGAGTCAATCATCCTCTGGAAAGTACCTGGGGTATTCTTCATCTCAAATGGAAGAACATTATATTCATATAAACCAGAAGGAGTTACAAATGTAGATACCTCTCTACCTTTATCCGTTAATGGAACACACCAATACCCTTTCAATAAAAGAATCTTTGTAAGGAACTTTGCTTTTCCCACTTTATCTACACAGTTATCTACTCTAGGAATTGGATATGCATCTGTTTTCGTCACAGCATTCATGTTTCTATAGTCCGTACAAAACCTAATACAACCGTGTGGTTTTGGCACCATAACACAAGGTGAACTCCAATTCGAGCTAGAAGATCGAATAATATTATTCTCTGGCATATATTTAATTTCTTTCTCAGCAAGTTCACATTTTTCCATGTTCATCCTATATGGATGTTGATTAATAGGTTTGGCATCTCCAACATCTACATCACGTGAAGCTAGAGTGGTCCTCCTAGAAACGTCTGGAAACAAATCCTTATGTTTAAAAATTAATTGTTTCGTCTGTTGTTTCTGCTCTGGCTGTAAATGTGCTAATTTTTAATCAATATTTTCCAGAATAGTTGAGTTTGGTAACCTGACAGAAACAATGTTGGGTTTAAATTGGAATTCAGCTGAATTATTCATTATGTCCCGAGTGAGATCAGATTCATTATTATTGACCACAACAGTCATAGTAGCAGACCACGTGTGTTACCCTTGTTTGGGTGTAGTAGTTCACTGAAGAAAGGCACCCTTGTGGCAAATCACTGCAGGAGTTATTTCGTATTTCGCGGAACTGGATAAGTGGCTATCACAGTTGGGTGTTTGGGGTAACCTTGTGAAGAAAATACCTGTGTGTGATCATCCTGGCCTGGGTTGGTAGTTTTACCACTTGAAGACGATAAACTACTTTTGGTGATAATCCATACGTGTATTTTGTTCGAGTATCCTGTGGTCACCACTTTGGGTTTACCCGTAGCTGAGTTTAGACGTGGTACCACCTGTGGTGAAAGGATATTTGTTAAAGATCACTGTCGGTGATACTTCGTGTGTGAAGTGGAACAACTTCGGAGGTAAAACCTACTGCTATTGTTATTTTGGAATACCGACATAATTGCCTTCTCACAACATATGCCTTTGGATTACAAATCTCTCTCTCTTACCAACAACAGCAACCTTGTGCATTGAACTGAGCTTTCTTACATATCATCGTAAGACTATCCATTTACCCTAGGATTGAAAGAGCCTGGTTTTGGTTCCTATTTCCACACTTCTGTATATATCGTTGCTAACCTGTTTCATATATTTGCATTTATATTACTGTATTGCTGAGTTACTAATAAACACTATTAGTTTATAGCAATACCAGACTTCAGTGCGTTCTCCATTTTTGCTGGTTCTTTAACCCGGTCACGGGGTACGTGACACCTGGAATAAACACGGGGAGAGATACGGTGCCGGGCAGTAATGCAGGAAGGGGTAGAGAAAGGATGTGAGAATGAGAAAAAGTGGAGGTGAAAGGAGACGAAGTGTAGTATTAGAGAGCTTGGGGAATTGGGGATGGGAGTTAGATGAATATATAGGAGCGAGGAAGAGTGATGGGAGCATGTGAGAGGGTGTGATGGGTGAGGAAACCGACTGTAGCGAGAGGAGAGAAGAGGGTGAGGGAACTACACACACTGGCAGTGAGTAGGGGAATTACATTCTGTCTGTAACACTCACAGTAACTGAAAGCTAGGGATCTGGTGCTTCTTATTCTTGCCTCGTCCGTCGGTTCCTCCTGTTCCCGAGCCCCTTCCCTCCCCACCCTCTCTCTCTCTCTCACTCTCTCTCTCTCTCTCTCTCTCTCGCTTGGGGTTGGAAGAGGGGACTGATGGGAATAGGGGATAAAGAGAGAGAGAGCGGCTCCTAGCCTCACAGCCCATTCTTACGCAACATCAAGACAAAGGTATTGAATCTGGACTTTAGGGAGCGAAAGCCGGGAAGACACACATCGGTCCTTACCGAGGTCGACGGTGGATGGAGAATTTTCAAATTCATGGATGCAGACATTTCCTAGGATCTGGAGACAGAGCTGGAGAACTGGAAACAGGGCTTGAGAAAAAGAATCATGTGCAATCCCGGTTTATATGACGAATGAGTTTAGATCGGTGGCGTCTGTACTCCTGGCGAACCTGATACAACACGGGAGAAATCGAGACAGACAATCTTTATCTCGGCAGAAAACTGAAAATCGAGACAGATCTAGTACACCTGTGATATTACTGTTAAAGCACAAACAAGGTTGGCTATTTCGCTACAGACTTGGTAAACTCGAGACAGGACTGGAAATCTCCAGGCAGTCCTGGTGAAATTGAGATAGATCTGATGAAAATCGATTCAGACTTGGTAAACTGGCGACAGGGCTTGAGGTGTCTATGCAGAACCGATAACCTGATAAATGGTCCTGTCGAAGGGTTTCGGTCCGAAACGTCGATTATACTTTTCTTTTTCCTATAGATGCTGCTTGGCCTGCTGAGTGCTATCAGCATTTTGTGCGTGCTGTTCGGCTTTCCAGCATCTGCAGATTTTTTGTGGTTAAGCTGGTAATCTGGTGATAGATAAACCCCTGAAATAGTGATTATTCCTCGGAAACATGGACGGCCATGGGAGAACTAACTAATCTTCTTCATCTTGAAAACCTTGGAAAAGTCTTGAACATAGATTGGAGAGGCTCGAAACGCAGACTTGGGAACAGGCGGCATCCTCGCCTCCAGCCGGATGCTGTCCAAGCCGCTGCCCAACCCCCACTGAGCCGATTACATTGAGGGGTCCTTCCGTCACGGAGAACGCTGTCAATGACTGGATCTAAGTGCGGAGGAACGATAGACTCCTATGCAGAGACGGCAACCAGCGTTTATCGGTGGCTCAACCGAGCAACATCGGGAGGTGAAACATTCCCCAAACTAGCACCACGCGCTGAGCGCAAAGCAACGTCAGCTTAAGTAGTACAGGTGACCCGGAATCCCAGAGTATATAAAAATAAAATTAACGGGGTTAAACTATTAACGATTATTTATAGTTACGCCACAATTAACCAAATATGGTGCTCTCGAATCCTCGGAGCACAACGCTCTCCGGCTCCCCACACAGGTCTGGCGATCTCATTACACTAGTAAATTTCGACAGATAACCAGTGGTGAGCATTCTGACTAATTGCATCACCTTCTTGTATAGAGTCTCCAATGCACAGGATCCAGAGACGCTAGAGAGGGCTGTAGACCCAGACAGCTCCATTACCGGTACAACCTTGTCCAACATTAACGATAGCTTCAAGGACCTGTGCCTGAAGAAAGCGTCATCTATTACTAATGACCCTCACCATCTGATTCTTTCCGCATTTCTCCTGTGTCACCCTCTATGGAACTCTCAGTGCCCCGTCTCTCCTTCATCTCTCCCCACCACTATCTCTCCCCTCCCTCTCTAACGACTCTCCCTCCACTTTCCCCCTGCCAACCACCAGCGGATGGAAGCGGAACTTGTCTGCACTTCCCAGATAGGAACATACTCCCACTGTGGACATCAGTCCCGGAAACCTGCTCTGGGAAACGGCGGTGTTCCGATATGTCTGTATGCACTACGGCTTAGTACAGCACGGGAGAGGGAATGTGAGTGAGACACATGAAGAAGAAAGACCAGTGTAGGCGAGGGAAGGGTTAAACGAGAGAAAGAAGTTAGCACAATGAAAGCAGATAAGAGAATGGCGGGAGAAGGAAGGGAAAGTGGCAAGGGGAAAAATGGAAGGGAATATGGGGTAGGTGTTTCTGCCTACCAACCTCGTTTCAGGCGGCGCCTTCTCTTTTCCTCACCCTGCACCCTTGTTCCAACAGTCGAATGCGATCGTGGTGAGAGAGCGACGCCGCCCGAAAGAACAAAATAATCGCTGACATCCATGAGATTGAAGCAGACCTTCGTGAAATTGCTGGGAGAATTGTAGGGGGCAGCAGGGAGGAGAGGTTCTCAAGGGTTTTGAGGGAAATCGAATTGGGGCAGCTTTGGATGACAAGTCTAGAATAAAACATGGAGTGCGTAATAGACACAATAGACACAGCACGCCGGGCAGCCTAAGCAATATTTGGGAACGACAAAGAGAGAGTGATAGTCAGCGAGAATTCATTCGCGAATAACCTCCTTCTGTGGTGATGAAGAGTGTAGCGTTAGGGTGGCTTCGGGCGGGATTAGTCCCTAATATTGATTGGCACCTGATTAGTTCCAAGGCTTTAGATGGGACAGAGTTTGTTAATTATGTCCAGGACGGATTCCTGTCACAGTATGTTGACAGGCCGACTAGGGAGAATGCCATACTACATCTAGTGTTAGGTAATGAACCGGGTCAGGTCACAGATCTCTGAGTGGGTGAGCATCTGGAGGACAGTGATCTCCGCTCCCTGGCCTTTAGCATTATAATGGAAAAGGATTGAATCAGAGAGGACAGGACGTTTTTTTAATTGGGGAAGGAAACATTATGAGGCAAGAAGGCTAAAACTTGCGGGTGTGAATTGGGAAGATGCTTCTGCAGAAAAATGTACTATGGACATCTGGTCGATGTTTAAGGATCTCTTGCAGGATGTTAGCGATAAATTTGTCCCGGTGAGGAAGATGAAGAATGGTAGGGTGAAGGAACCATGGGTGACAAGTGAGATGGAAAATCTAGTCGGGTGGAAGAAGGCAGCATACATGAGGTTTAGGAAGCAAGGATCAGATGGGTCTATTGAGGAATATGGGGCAGCAAGAAAGGAGCTTAAGAAGGAGCTGAGAAGAGCAAGAAGGGGGCATGGCCTTGGCGAGTAGGGTAAGGGTAAACCCCAAAGCATTCTTCAATTATGTGAAGAACAAAAGGATGACAGGAGTGAAAGTAGGACCGATTAGAGATAAAGGTGGGAAGATGTGCCTGGAGGCTGTGGAAGTGAGCGAGGTCCTCAATGAATACTTCTCTTCAGTATTCATCAATGAGAGGGAAGTTGATGACGGTGAGGACGGTATGAGTGAGATTGATGTTGTGCAGCATGTTGATATTAAGGGAGAAGAGATCTTGGATTTGTTAAAATACATTAGGACGGATAACACCCTGGGGCCTGATGGAATATTCCCCAGGCTACTCCATGAGGCGAGGGAAGAGATTACTGAGCCTCTGGCTAGGATCTTTATGTCCTCGTTGTCCACGTGAGTGGTATCGGAGGACTGGAGGGAGGAGAATGTTGTCCCCTTGTTCAAAAAAGTTAGTAGGGATATCGCAGTAATTATAGACCAGTGAGCCTTACGTCTGTGGTAGGAAAGCCGTTGGAAAAGATCCTTAGAGATAGAATCTATGGGCATTTAGCGAATCATGGTCTGATCAGGGACAGTCAGCATTGCTTTGTGAAGGGCAGATCGTGTCTAACAAGCCTGTTAGAGTTCTTTGAGGAGGTGACCAGGCATATAGATGACGGTAGTGCAGTGGATGTGATCTACATGGATTTTAGTAAGGCATTTGACAAGGTACCACAAGGTAGGCTATTCAGGAAGTCAGAGGGCATGGGATCCAGGGAAGTTTGGCCAGGTGGATTCAGAATTGGCTTGCCTGCAGAAGGCGGAGCGTCGTGGTGGAGGGCGTACATTCAGATTGGAAGGTTGTGACTAGTGGTGTCCCACAAGGATCTGTTATGGGACCTCTACTTTTCGTGATTTTTATTAACGACTTGGATGTGGGGGTAGAAGGGTGGGTTGGCAAGTTTGCAAAAGACACAAAGATTGGCCGTGTTGTAGCTAGCGTAGAAGATTGTCGAAGATTGCAGAGGAAGTGATAGGATGCAGAAGTGGGCTGAGAAGTGGCAGATGGAGTTCAACCCGGAGAAGTGTGAGGTAGTACACTTTGGAAGGACAAACTCCAAGGCAGAGTACAAAGTAAATGGCAGGATACTTGGAAGTGTGGAGGAGCAGAGGGATCTGGTGGTACATGTCCACTGATCCCTGAAAGTTGCCCCACAGGTTGATAGGGTAGTTAAGAAAGCTTATGGGTGTTAGCTTTCATAAGTCGAGGGATAGAGTTTAAGAGACACGATGTAATGATGCAGCTCTATAAAACTCTGGTTACGCCACACTTGTACTGTGTCCAGTTCTGGTCGCCTCATTATAGGAAGGATGTGGAAGCATTGGAAAGGGTACAGAGGAGATTTTCCAGGATGCTGCCGGGTTTAGAGTGTATGGATTATGATCAGAGATTAAGGGAGCTAGGGCTTTACTCTTTGGAGAGAAGGAGGATGAGAGGAGACATGATAGAGGTGTACAAGATATTAAGAAGAAAGGATAGAGTAGATAGCCAACGCCTCTTCCCCAGGGCACCACTGCTCAGCACAAGAGGACATGGCTTTAAGATAAGTGGAGGGAAGTTTAAAGGGGATATTAAAGGAAATTTTGTTTTACTCAGAGAGTGGTTGGTGCGTGGAATGCACTGCCTGAGTCAGCGGTGGAGGCAGATACACTAGTGGATTTTAAAAGACTACTGGACAGGTATATGTAGGAATTTAAGGTGAGGGGTTATATGGGAGGGTTTGAGGGTCAGCACAACATTGTAGACCGAAGGGCCTGTAATGTGCTGTACTATTCTATGATCTATGTTCTATGTTCACCTCGGAGGGACATGTGACGGAAGGCGCTGAAATGTAGACTGCCTTCCCCGGTATGTCTGAGATGATAAAGGGAAAGAGCAAGAGAGAGAGAGAGAGAGACAGACAGACAGACAGACATGCAGACAGACAGACAGGCAGACAGATAGACAGAGAGACAGAGGGAGAGGAAGAGCTAGAGGGAAAAGGGGAAAGCAGAAAGCAGCAATCATTCATGTTGCTAAGTCCAGTGTGGTTCTGACAGCTTCAAATCCGCTCTCCAGTTTACGGAATCGGACGTAGACTTTGGATCAAGCTAGAAACAGCGAAATCAGAATCAGAATCAGAATCAGACTTTAATCGGCAAGTACCTGGACACATACAAGGAATTTACTTCCGGCAGACGTTGTCTCTCTGCTCATAACAGATGATAAATATAAATAAAAATATAGATTATGCATACAAGTAGTGCAATCCAAGTAATTGTTAGCCGACAGTTAACCGGCAGTTAACTGTTCAGCAAAGTGACCGCAGTAGGGAAAAAACTTCTCCAGTGCCTATTAGTTTTAGTCTGGAGGGATCTGAAGCGCCTACCAGACGGAAGCAGTTCAAACAGTCCGTGCGCAGGATGGCAGGAGTCCTTTATGATGTTCCCCGCCCTCTTCTTCAACCTGGAAGAGTACAGGTCCACAATAGAGGGCAGGGAGGCTCCAATGATGCGCTCGGCAGTCCTCACTGTGCGCTGTAGTCTGGTTCTATCCTGCTTGGTGGCGGCTCCAAACCACACAGTGATGGAGGTGCACAAATGAGCTGTAGATCAACACACCTTCTAAATGTGCATGATTTGAAGTTATCTATTCTATCGTCAATAAAACTACAACAATTAATTCAAATAGTAGTACCGTTCTCGAAAGATATAAACACGAATTTTGAACTGTATAATGCAGAAAATTAAATATAAGGGAAGGAGCAATGGCGCTAATAGAATACAAAACAGTACAGCAGGATACAATACAACCGATCAATAAATATTTGGGATATCAGCAAGCAAAGTAAATAAATCACAGTGCAATAATGGAAAAACCTCTGACAGAATTTACTTCAAGGCTTTGGAAAATAAGCCAAACAGAGCTCAACAGTAGAAAGATAACAAAGACAATAAATACTTCTGCTAAAACGATATTAAGTTATTCCTTTGGCAAAATATATTGGTCCGAAACTGATCTGGAAACCGGACAAAGGTAAGTAGGAACTGAAATGACAAATTTTATAAAACACTATGGACATTCGTGTACCATTGATTAACTCCACCTGGGACAGAAGGGAGAAGAGAATAGCAGACGCAAAAAAATTACACAACATTCAGATGATACATCAAAGTGTAAAATTTCATCAACAAAAACAGGATTCAGCACTCCACGCGAGCATATGCAATTCAGATAACAGATGCACACCACTAAACTTAAATGAAATCCAAAAAAAACGAAGAAATTATCACAACAAAAAAAAAGTATCCAATTGAAAATCTTGGCCCTCCAAGGAAGAGATCACTACGATGAGAGCAGACTAGATATTGGTAAGAAAGTGTCGATATCTGACTCAACGCCTAACTCATAGTTGGAGACACCTTCCCAGAAGCAGATAGGATCCTTTTGGCAAGTGTTTTTTTCCCATTTTCGCACTTTTTTCTATTTTCTTTGCCTGCTAATATTCTAGATATCTGGGCCAAAACGTTGATTCCTATCGATAGCAGCTGCCTGGCCAGCTGAGCTCCTCCAGCACATTTTGTGTGTAGCTCTAGCCTTCCAGCATCTGCAATATCTCTTGAGTCCCATACAGTTGTATGTTTCTGAAAAGGACACGCAGGTAGGCAGAGAGGTGCTGGGCTGTGTTAGTAAAAAATTAAATCAAATCATCAGAAAGTTGACATAGGGTTGGAAGGTGTTGAGCCATTGTGGGTAGAACTAAGGAACGGCAAGGTTGAAAAGACCTTGATTTTTTGGAGACCCCCAAATAGTAGTAAGTATATTGTCTGAATATTACAACGGGAGAAAGAAAATGCATGCCAAAAGAGCAATGTTGCAGGAGTCATGGGAGATAGTCATGTAGATATATTGGGAAAATCAGGCAGGTGCAGGATCCCGAGAGGGGGATTTCCTAGAATGCCCCCAAGATGGCTTTTTAGAGCAGCTCCTGGTTGAGACACTGTGTTTTGCAATGAACCCAAATTAATTAGATCACTTCAGGTGAAAGAACCCAGCAGGGCAAATGATTTTAACATAACGGAATTCACCATAAAATGTGAGAAGGGGAAGCTAAAGTGCGATGTACCGGTATTACCGTGGAATGAAGAGAATTACAAAGGCATGAGAGAAGAATTGGCCGAAATTGATAAGAAAAGAGCACAGGTAGGGGTGATAACAGAATGGCTGGAATTTCTAGAAGCAATTCGGAGGGCACAGGATAGATACGTTAAAAATATGTAGATGTAATCTAAAGACAAGAAGAAACAACCGTGGAGAAGGCAAAGCCAACATGAAAACCAAAGAGAAGGCATATAACAGAGCAAAAATGGTGGAAAATTAGAGGATTGGGAAGCTTTTAAAAACCAACAGAAGGCAACTTAAAAAAAAGTAAATAATAAGAAAAAGATGGAATACCAATTATGCTAGCCAGTAATATTAAAGTGGATGCCAAATGTTTCTACAGATACATAAAGTGTAAAAGAGAGGCGAGAGTGGATATTGGACAACCGGAAGCCGGGGTAGTAATGGGGGACATGGAACTGGCGGATGTACTGAATAAGTATTTTACAACAGTCTTCACTCCAGAAGACAATAGCAGGATGGTGGATGTCCAGATGTCAGTGGTCAGAATGGTGCAAATTTACATTACTCAGGAGAAGGTTCTTGAAAACAGGAAGGTCTGAAGGTAAATAGGTCACCTGTAGCAGACGGTGTACATTTTAGAATTCTGAAAGAGGTGGCTGAAAAAATTCTGGAGGGATTGGTAACGATGCTTCAAGAATCAGTGGGCTCTGGTATGCTTCTGTAAGACAGGGAATTTGGAAACATCACTCCACTCTTCAAGGATGTAGAGAGGTAGAAGATACAAGATTATCGGCCAGTTAGTCTGACCTCACTGTTGGGAAGATATTGAAGTCGGATGTTGAGGATGTGTTTACAGGGTATTTACAGGATGTTGAGAATGTGTTTACAGGGCATGATAAAATTGGCTACTTTCAGCATATTGTCTTCAAGGAAAAATCTTACCTGACAAGTATGTTGAAATGCTTTGAATTCATTGAAGAGGTAACAAGCGTAATAGGCAGAGGAGAATCGGTTGATGATGTGCACCTGGACTTTCAGAAGGTACTTGACAAGGTACCACCCATGGGTCTGCTTAACAAGTTATGAGCCCATGATATTACATGAAAGATTCTTGCATGGGTAAGGCTGTGGCTGATAGGCAGGAGGCAAATAATAGTAATAAGGGGAACCTTTCCGTTTGGATGCCAGCGACTAGTGGAGTTCCACAAGGATCTGTGTTGAGACCAATTCTTTTCATACGATATGGTAACGACTTAGATGGCAGAATTGATGGCTTTTTTGCAAAGTTTGCCAATGATACAAAGATAGGTGAAGGGACAGGTACTTTTGAGGATGTAGAGAGGTTACAAAAGGACCTCGACAGATTAGAGGAATGGGCAAAGAAATAGCAGATGGAATACAGTGTAGGGAAGTGTACAGGCATGCACGTTTGGCAAAGGAATAAAAGTGGCAGATGAAATACAGTGTCGGGACTGCAAGTCCGCAGTCAGGTACTCAGGTTACCTCAGCATAATGTTGCACGAACGTTATCAGCAAAACACTCTGATACAATACGTGTTTCATTTTGTTACAAACAAAAATGCCATTTTTGATCCAGAAGTAAAGTACATTTCCATAGTGGTGGAGTAGCGCTCAAACATCCCTCGCCTTCTGTGAAAACCCTTCCAATCCGTCAAACACTCCCAATTTCTGTAAACCCGTTCGACCCCTACAGCACTCACCATCTGTGAAAACCCTTCCAACCCCTACACCAGTCCCCAATTCTGTAAACCCCTCCGACCACTACAGCACTCACCATCTCTGCAAAGCCCTCCACCATCCACCCTGGTGCATTTAGGCGACAGATGACTCGAGAAAGACGCTGCTCGTGGCAGATGGTACGGCTCATAAAACACCATCACGCTTTTTGTTTATAAACCTACCGATCTGCACGGATATCTTGACTGAACCTCTCCCACCTTGCCTCCTGTAAAAAAGCTATTTCCTTTTCTCAGTTCCTTCGTCCTTCACTTCCTATGAGGTTTTCCTTTCCAGATCGTCAGAGATGTCCTCCTTCTTCAAATGATGCAGTTTTCCTTCCACCACCATTGATGCTGGTCTCACACCCAATTCTTCTGTTTCCTGAAAATCAGCCTTCACTCCATATTCCAGTCACTTCCACAGCTTCTCTTATCTCCAACTATCAAGCAAATGCTTTTCTACCCCTTGCCCCAACTCTCTGCTTTCCGTCCGAATTTCCATGTCCACTCGTCTCCCCTCACTAATCTATTTCCTGGAACGTATCCTTGCAAAGCGAGGGAAGTGCTGCACCTTCCTATTTACCTCCGCCATCAGCACCATTCAGGATTACAAACAGTCCGTCCAGGTGAGGCAACACTTCACCTGCTGGTCTGTAGGTTTATCTACTGTACCCAGCGCTTCCAGTGTGGCCTTCTGTACCTGAGTGAGACCCGATGTAGACTGGAAAACCTACTTGCAAAGCACGTTCATTCCTTCCACAATAGAACGTATTGCGCGGTGGCCAATCATTTCAAATCCACTCTCCTTTCCCAATCCAACATGCCGGATCATTGTTGGAATATCGCGATGACAGCACTCCCAGGTTGAGGGAACAGCACCTCATAATCTGTGCAGCTTCTAACCTGACGGCATGAACATAGATATCTTTAACTTCCACCACTATTTTCCATCAACACCCCCCCCCAGTTCTGTCTCCCCCTTACCTCCTATCTTACCCATTGCCGATCATCTCTCTCTAATGCTTCCTTTCCATCTTTTTCTCTCATGCTCTACTCTCGTCTCCTCTCAGATTCCTTATTTTCAGCTCTTTGCGTTTTCCGCCGACCACCTCACTCCTTCTCACTTCATCTCCCCCTCCCCCACCCACTCACCTTCACTCTTATCTGGTTTCCCCTATTATCTGCTAGTTTGTACTTCTTCCCCTCCGCCCATCATCTTATTCCGCACACCCCACCCCCTTCCATTTCCGAGGAGTTGTTAATCAGACTTATTGCTTGGGGAAATGATCTGTCTCAGAGTTGGTAGTCCTGGTGTGCATGCTACGTAGTCTCCTCCCTGATGGTCGTGGGACAAGCTGGAAGAGTGGTGGGAGATTGTGAAAATCAGACTGGTGCTTTTTCTCAAGAGAGGGAATTTGGAGAATACTAATGAGGTGGCTTTTTAGGACAGCTTGTGGTCGCGCCACTGTGGAAAATATCATTTTGGATTTGGTGTTGTGCAATGAGTCAAATTTGATTTGGAAGCTCAAGAAAAGGGGACGCTGAGGAGTCAGTAATCAGAATGTGATAGAATTAACCCTGCAGTTTGAGAGGCAAAGCTAGAAAAAGATTTAACATGATTCGTGGAGTGAGATGAACTGCAGATTCACGAGAGAGGAGCTCACCAAAATTGATTGAAAGGAGACACTGTCAGGGATGATGGTGGAACAGCAATGACTTCCTTACGCCAACACTTCCATCTTCCCTCCCCACTCTGGCTTTTCACCTTTAAGGTTATGTAAATGATATGTCAGCATTCATTATGAAAGTTTGGAAGGCAGGATATAATACTAAGGCTTTAAATGACATTGGTTAGACCACACGGTGATTATGAGCTTGGTGATATGGTCTCCTTATCTCTGAAAAGATGTGCTGAAATTGAAGAGAGGACGTTCATGAGAATGATTCCGGAACTTACAGGATTAAAGCACGAGGCGCATTTGATGTCTCTGGGCCTGTACCCGCTGGAGTTTAGATTACTGAGGCAGGGTGGGTGGGTGTGGTTCTCAAATACTCAAAAGCCGGGAAAGACTGGATGTGGAGAGGATGATTGCTATGGTGGGGGAGTCTAGGACCAGAGGACACAGATAGAGTGGATTTGGAGAGGGTGTTTCCTACAGTATAGAGTCCAGGATCAGGGGGACCTCCTTCAGAATAGAGGGACCTCAATTTAGAACAGAAATGAAGAGGAATACTCCTGCTGTGTCTTATGATCGTGGCTGATCTATTCTCCTGTGCCCATTCCTCTTGCTACCTTGAATGATTATCTATCTACCCCTCAAATATTCCAGCCAACCGGCCTTCACAGCCTGGGGACAACGAACCCCAAAGATTGTATACTCAGCTAGATAAATAGATAGACACATCATTGATCCCAAAGAACATTATACGGAAGATGTGGACATCCTCAAATTTCCATCCATCTCCAATTGAAATGAGCGGCCCTTATCGATTCCTGTCGTGGCTCTCTCAACAAGAGAGATATCAAACCTCTTTCCCTCGTTTATCTCCCCTGTCTCCATCCCTGGTTTCTATTACATTTAACTCCCCCATCTCTCTACTTCCACTATTCCTTCCATCCCCCGTCACTCTCTTTCTCCTACGCCTCTTTTCCCCGTCTCTCGCTCCCCGTTAATTTCTCACTCACGTCCACCTCCTTTCCTGCTATTCTTTCCCCTCACAGTCTCCCCCCTCTCCTATCCCTGTTTCTGTTTCTCGTCTCCGCCTTTCCACTCACATTTCTCCTCAATCTGTGTCGCTGACCTAGTTGCTCTCTTCCACTTTTTCTCTCCCCGTCTCTCTGCATCTCTAGTCTCACAGTCTTTCTCTACCACCACTTATCCTGTATCTCTGTGGTTCCGCTATTATCTCTCTATACTCCTCTCTACCCCCCACCACTTCCCTAAGGATACGGGAATCGACATTCAATGTGGCCATGTGCTATTCTGTTAAGAAATACGCACCGCTGAAAAGAAATGAAAGTTCAGTCCAGAAATATGAAAAAAAATTATCACCGTTATACATTGCGGGCCATTAGTTGCCCCCAGGGGACTTTAGGGGCAAATAACAGTGGTCGGGGTGTTCAAGATTCTTGGTGGGGCGGCAAGTGGCACGATAAGCTATATAAGACCTTGGTCAAACCCCACTTGGAACATTGTGTTCAGTTCTGGTCACCTCACTACAGGATGAATGTGGATACAATACAGAGAATGCAGAGGAGATTTACAAGGTTGTTGCCTTGATTGGAGAGCATGCCTAATGAAAATAGTTTTAGTGTGCTTGTCCTTTTCTCCTTGGAGTGACGGAGGATGAGAGGTGACCTGATAGAGGTGTATAACATGATGAGGGGCATTGATCGTGTGAATAGCCAGTGGCATTTTCTCAGGGCTGAAATGACTAACACGAGGGCACATAGTTTTAAGGTGCTTGGAAATAGGTACCGCGGGGATGTCAGGGGTAAGTTTGTCATGCAGAAAGTGGTGGATGCATGTAATACACTGCCGGTGGCGGTGGTGGAAGTGGATGCAGTAGGGTATCTTAAGAGCCTCTTAGGTACATAGAGCTTAGCAAAATAGAGGGCTGTGCGCTAAGGAAATTCCAGGACATTTTCAGCGTAAGCCACGTGGGCGGCGCCTCATTGTGGGCCGAAGGGCCTGTAATGTGCTGTATATGTCTATGTGCTATAACTTGAGGCACAAGACCTTACCGATCGTAAGTAGGCCGGGCCCTGGAACACGGAAAGAGCCTTAGCTCCGCAGGCAGCGAGCGCTCGATGTCACAACCGGCTGAAACTCGGCAACCTCTTCCCACCCTACCAGCCTCACAGACATTATTGGAGAAGCATAAATTAGCAACCAGAGTGCTCAACAGTTCCCCTTGACTCGCAACACGGAACGAGTTCATGCAATTTAACAGTCCAGCCCCAATAATGATGTACAGCAGGATCTCTATGAGTCCGAAGGTAATGAGGATTGAATTCTAATTCTGCTAAGAATCAGGAACTACAAAAAATGTGTCTTTACGTACCTGGAGTATGGTTTTATTCTATTTCCGTCAGATCAGCGACGCCCCATGTGTCTTATTTGTAATATTGTACTGTCTAATGAAACACTGAAACCATCGAGATTGCAGGAACATTTCCGTAAAAGACAGGCTGAAAAAGCTACCTATGGTATTACTCAGTTCTGGAAGATGAAAGAAGCATTTGAAAAGCGTTGCACACTCGAATCATTTGCACGGAGAGCTAAAAATGACTTTGATCATGGTCTCATTGCTTCTCATAACATTTCCAAAATGATAGCAAAGTGTGAAAAATCTCATACAATTAGGTACAATTCTTATACCTGTCGCATAAGAAGTGCTGACCACTGTTCTCAAAATGGATACCAGTATCTTAAAATCAATTCCTCTGATTAATAACTCTGTATCTCGTCGTATTGATGATATGCGTAAGGACATTAAGTATCACTATGCACAGATCTATATAAAAAAACAGAATTTAGGAGCCAACTACAGTATATCAGTCAACTGTGTGAGACAGAAAGGCAATGCACATGTACAGTTTGTCAAAAATGGAAAAGTTGATGAAGAGATTCACTGTTGTAAAAAGTTGAAAACATATCAACGGGGAATCAATATACAACAGCTCAAAATGCATATTTATGACCAAATTATTTTGACTAGGAAAGTGATTTCTTGTCCAACGGATGGAGCACCATATAGGACAGGTCGCCATGCTAGTTTAGTGGAAGTTATGAAAATTAAATTGCAAGTCTGTGGTGTCATTCATCGTCAACATTCCGCAGCTACTGTGCAGGGCACAGCTACTGTGAAAATTAGGTTTAAAGATAAATAAAAAGTTAAATCAGAATATTATATTCATGCTAGCATATGGTATCCATGTTTTTACACTACGGGAGCACTGGATAGTATATTCTGTCTAACAGGGGCGAGTATGGCAAGTATGAAGGTCTTCAGGAGGGCGTTGGCAAGTATGTGGGCTTTGGCCTAAAAAGAAAGATTGGCAAACACTGCGATAGAAGAAAGAGTTAGCCAATTGATGAGCATAACCGTGCATGGATGGGATCCCCACGATCTGAGCAGATGAGGTGTCAACGAGAAAGCGTCCAAAGTCAGGCTCAAAGTTGGAGACGTCTTCCCAGAAACAGGATGTTTCCTGGTGGCAATACGGGTCCAGGTGGTTAAGACAAAAACATCAAAAATGCACAATAAAAGGCTAACAAATTCAAGACGTAAATACAGAATATGCCATGTGAAACCAGAAAGTATCCCACACATTACAGCAGCCTGCAACAGTTTAATTCAATCTGATTACTTACACGGGCACCAGCAAGTAGCAAACATTTTTCACCAAACTCTTTCTTTAAGATACAAACTCATGAAAGACACCATACATTATGATAAATACAATCCCGATCCAGTTTTAGAGTCAGGACCTTACAATTATATTACTACCGATCCATCATTAGACATGGGATAATACCTGGTACCCGCCCGAATATAATAATGTGTAATAAGCATTTATTTAATAGGTATCGCCCTTCTGAACACACACAACGCACGGAAATCAATAAGTGCAAAACACCAAAAACTATGCTGACGGAAGAGGAAAATTAACGACTCTGGTACATGTTAAGGGTATACATTGTCTCGTTGTAATATACACATCCCAAAATCAATGTACAAATGCACTAAACATTTCGAACTGCACGGCAATATTTATGTAAATCTCCAGAAAGGCACAATACTAAACAGCACTAGAATAGTCCAAAAGTTCCAAGCGATTGAGAAATAAGTGTGATTGTCTGTGTCCATAATGCAATTTTTATCAGTTTTAGCTGAGATAAAATATAAAAATAATAATAAACGTGCGATTCTACTGGAGTGAATGCAGAGGAGTGTCAACACGCAATTTGATCGGATGGACATTTATTCGAAATCAGGAAGTGGGATGATACAATTTTCCTTGAAGTAGAGTAGGCATCGGAAGTTTCCATAAAAATTTGCACAATAATGAATTAATTCGGTGGTGTTAAACATTTCTCTGTAACATCTTTAGCTAATGCGACGGACGAGTACAAGCTTCACTGTAAGTTCGTGTTGATTTTCTTTTTTTTTTTCATTTAATTCTTATGCAAAAGACTAAAGTAACAAAAGAGTGGTATTTTTGCCGATTTGGTCTCGAATGTCCCCAGAATATGTCTCGCTTTCTCAGACCGAAAGGGGTCTGGCTGTGACGAGCGCGGAAATATGGCGGAAAACTGAACATAAAAGGTAGGATGAGCTTAAGGATTGGTAGGAGTGGAGGTCGCGGGGTGCGGGTGTCGAAGAATCAGTTCCTGCGATGTATTTCTCTCGGGCTCTTAACTATAGACAATAGGTGCAGGAGTAGGCCATTCGGCCCTTCGAGCCAGCACCGCCATTCAATGTGATCATGGCTGCTCAACCACAATCAATACCCCGTCCCTGCCTTCTCCCCAAATCCCTTGACTCCACTATCTTTAAGAGCTCCATCTAACTCTTTCTTGAAAGCATCCAGAGAATTGGCCTCCACTGCCTTCTGAGGCAGAACATTCCATAGTTCTACAACTCTCTGGGTGAAAAAGTTTTTCCTCAACTCTCTTCTAAATGACCTACCCCTTATTCTTAATGTGTGGCCTCTGGTTCTTGACCCCAACATCGGGAACACTTTTCCTGCCTCTGGCGTGCCCAATCCCTTAATAATCTTACATGTTTCAATGAGATCCCCTCTCATCCTTCTAAATTCCAGTGTAAACCAGATTTGCGCTCCCCACTTAACTAACCTGAATTGTAAAGTTCGTTCCTGACAGCTGTCCCTGACCTGCTGAGCATTTCTGTTAATTCAGTTTATTTTTATTGCATTCACCCTGCAATGGTTTAAATTTCCTGAAATTGAACTGTTTTAACTTGGGAAATTGAAATGGCTCGTTCTGTGATAGTGAAACAGTAAAGAAAGCACTACTTTCCCCTGTAAGTTAACCTGGTACCAATTTGTCTGTTATTCCTGGAAATGTGTTCAGTACAGTTGTTGCTAACAAGGTTTACGAGAATAATCTCAGGCATGATCGGTTTTATGTATGAGGAGCATTTGATGTTTCTGGACCTGTGCTCAATGGAGTTCAGAGGTGGGGGTGGTGGATAGATGTATGGTTAAGTAAATCTACCAAATGCTGAAAAGCCTGGATACAGTGGACATGGAGAGGATGTTTCCATTAGTCAGACAGTCTATGATCTGACAACACAGTCTCAGAATAAAGATGCTTCCATTTAAAACAGAGATGAGAAACATTTTTTGGCCAAATAATGTCTGATATGTGGAATTTGTTGCCGCACAGGTTGGTTGAGGCTGCCATTTGTGTACATTTATCACAGAGATTAATATATTCATGATTGCTAAGTAGCTTCAGGGTGACAGGAGGAAGGTAGGAATAGGGTTTTGGAATAAAAATCAGCCATGGTTGAATGGTGGGGCAGACCAGATGATCGAATCACCTAATTCTGTTCCTGTGTCTTATGTCTTACCATGTCAGAATGATGGTTCCTTCTTATCCCATATCGTTTTGTGACGTGTGAGGGACAATGAAAAATTGTTCACTGAGGTCATTATATCTGCCTTCAACGTTTAAATTTCAATGAGTTTTGTTCTTTCTAATATTAAGCAAAAATCTTTGGTTCTCCTTTCTATTGTTAATATGCTTCATTATCTTTCATGTTAAATTTAGACCTGAGGTGAGAGATTTATTGGAAGGAAAACCCCAGCTGGAAGCAAACTATGACTGAAGATGAGAGAACAGCAACTAGTGAACCAGCTTGAGGATTGAGAGCATCAACTCGCTACCTTCAAAAAGAAATATGGCTCTGCAAGGCTTCGCACATCTGTTGATCATCAGTTTTTTCAGAAAAACAGACTGCTATTGTTTAACGAAGTGTTAACCCTTTTACATACTCCGTCATTCCCTCTTTTTGATCATTACATGATCAACAAAGCAGTAATTGTTTACAGTGAAAGCAACCAAGTACAGCATTGAATGATCAGTGGGTAAAAACAGCGGGCATCAGCAATTATAACAATGATATGTACAACTATTAGGCCATAATATAATATCATGCCCTACATATTACTGCACATGCCTTCGAAGACCACCATTTCTACCCTTTGGTGAACCTGTGTAAATCCTGCCTTACTTTGTTGATGCTGTCTGTCGCCTTGGCAGTGTGCACAGAGAGGGATGTAATGTTAGTACACTCATCAGGGATATAGATGTGGCATTCTGTGTCAATAATAGCACAGGTTACCCCTTTCTCAGCCAGGATAAAATCTAAAGCCATACGATTCTGTAGGACTGTTTGCCGGATTGCAATCATTTCAGTGGATATTTCTGTTACTTGGGCCTGTGTTTCTGTCAGGCTCCTGCAGTAGTGTGGCCAGCTCCTCAAGCGCTGGAGCCAAATTGATTATCTCTCATAAATTCCAGGCTAATCCATAGGAGAGAAAAGCGATCATTCAAAATCGCTCAGTCTCAGTTATTCCTCTCCACTGCTGGGCAGGATGGCCTGGATGCATGTTTCCCAGTATAGGACTTTCCGTTTGGTGGGGGCCTGAGATACCATCCCTCAAAATACTGACAGCCATCTCTGACTGGATCACAGTTCCTCACCTCACTTCTCCGGGTGTTATTTGAGAAAGCCCAGGCTGAGAGTTCCTCACTCTGGTTGGGCGGGATTACTGACATTGGAATCATGGTTTTACCATGTTGCGGAATTTCAGCACAAACTCAGCAGACCCCTCGTTCTACCTGTTTGGCATTGGTGTGACAGACAGACAGAAAGGAGTTAACATGGGGGGCCCCGGATGCTGGGGTGAGCCCTCTCAAAGCCATAAACAAGAACACCACCATCAACCAACACATTTTCCTTTTGTCTGAGACAGTCCTTCTACTCAGTTTGTTCACTAACATGTTCGTTCACTAAGATTGCCCCTTCAATTTCACCGAGTGGGAGTGGTCAATAACATCTGATATGGTCCTCTCCGCCGAGGTCCGAGTTTCCCTCGATCCCAGTTTTTGATCAGGACAAAATCCCCATGTTCTATGGTGGGGTAGTCACTCCTCTCCGCGAGCTAGTTCTCTTTCCTGTAAGCCTGTCCTACCTGCGAATGTAATGCTTGGAAAATTTTGCTTAGTTGGCATATATATTCCCCCATCTCTTCCCCTAGGGTTTGCATATCCAATTTTGCTGGTACACTTTCTGGGAGCAACGGTACACAAGGTCATGGTCCCCAGTGTGTTCTCATGGGCCATCAATAAATGATTTCAGCTGGTGACAACCCTGTTCCCCCTTGTGGGGTAACCCTCATGTGGAATAGAGCTAACGGTAGGACCTTCAACCAAGTGAGTCCAGTCTCAACTGCTAATTTGGCCAATTTACTCTTCAGAGTGCCATTGGCTCTTTCCACTATGCCAGCGGTCCGTGGGTGGTGTACACAGTGGAATTGTTGCGTGATAGCTAGTTCGTTACATACCCCTTCCTTTACTTTCGCCACAAAGTGTGGGCCATTGTCAGAGCTCAGTATCTCTGGCAGGCCGGACCTGGGAATTATTTCCCGTAATAATACCATCACAACAGTCATAATGCTATTATTGGTAGTTGGAATAGCTTCAATCCATCTACTAAACACATCTGTAATAACTAAGCAGTATCTATAGCAATGTACACTAGGCAATTCAATAAAATCAAGATGTAGACACGAGAAAGGTTCACCTGTCAAGGGAGTCGTACTCCGTGTGCAGGGTACAGGTTACTAACCATTCCCTCCTTTCTGAGGTGTGTACAATTTTATATATATGTGGTGAACTATGTGCCTGTCGGGACACGCCCCTGCTGACTGCTCCTGTGGCTCCTCCCACAGGCCCCTGTATAAAGGAGATCTGCGGCCTGACGCTCGGCCTCAGTCTCCAAGACATTGTATGATAGACACTCACTCCTGGTTCCTTCTTCCAGTCAATAAAAGCCGATATCTCGCCTTACGTCTCAGTGTGAGTTATTGATGGTGCATCAATATAATCGACCAATATTGGTAAAAGCTGTGTAGGAGCACAAACCTGCCCTGCTGGGGTGGACCAAAAACCTCGGTCAGGGTCTTTCTGGCACCACATCTGGGACCACAGTTTGCGCTCCTCTTCAGAGGCGTCCCCCTGAAAAGTAGGTACCTCCCGCATGTCTGGCAAACCCGTTCTGCTGAAGTCACGGTAGGTTGATTTACGGAAACCCAAGGGAACTACAATTGCCGAGAATTGTGCCGCGCTTTTCGCTGTCTCATCGGCTAAACTAAGCATTGCCTTTAGTGACCAAGTCGGACATGCAGGTGTGAGCCAAAACTCGAGGTAGCTGTAGAGCGGTAAGATCTTTACAAAGCTGGCGTTACTAATGCGGTGGCCAAAGGAAATCAGGAATCCCCGTGTTCCCAGAGAGCCACGTAGTCATGTGCAACTCCAAATGCATAATGGGAGTCTGTGTAAATGTTCGCACTTTTGTCTGTTGCTAGGATACGGGCACCGGTCAGAGCAAACAGCTCATCCTTCTGGGCGGAGACAGCTGCTTCCAAAGAGGCCTGCTCAACTATTTCACTGTCTATCACTGTTGCATATCCAGAACATTGATTCCCCTTCAATCTTCATAAAGTATTGCCTCGGGCTTGAGGGAGTACTGCGGAATGGATGGGAGAGTCTGTCCTTTCACGGTGATCCAGACAGCGGGGCAGTTGGTATGGCCGACTTCATGGCCTGAAATTCCTCAGAGATGAGGTACAACGTCTTGGGTTCAGTCAATATTAAAAGGATGTCTTACCAGGTGTCCCGTCTTCACCTCGGAGTTGGCCCACGGGCAAATCTTGCCGGTCCCCCTTGGTGCTGGAAGCTTGTTTCGTCAGGCCGTAGTCAAAGAACCCTAGGTTCTTTGGCTTGAACCCAGGAAAAACCCGAACGGTGGTATGGGGAACCACCAGTCCTGTCTGTCGCCAAAGGAAATCCGGAACTTCGGCCAGAAATGCACTGCCCACTCTTCCTTTAACCTCTGCAATCATCGTGACTGGGAACTTTTGTCCGTCGAGAGGTACATAATATTGGTTTTCCTCAGTTGAGCACCCTGTAGGGTCATAGCATAGAGTCACATTAGGGTCGACCGCTGATAGGGGGGATTCAAACGCAGTTGAGTCCAGATTAAGTGCCTACCACTGTGGGGGTCCTTTAACTGGAGGAGCTGTCGATTGTTCACTAGTCCCAGGGTGACATCCTTGTCTGTGCATAGAATCTCGACTTCCAACGGACAGAGCAAGTCTCTCCCTGCTAGATTACACCCCCTACTGGTGATGACTGTAAATTAAACCTCACACTGGTTCCCCTGGAATTCCACTTGCAGTGGCTGGGTACGTGAATACGTATGTTCCGTGTCTTCGAACCAAGACAGAGTGATTGTAGCATCTGCTAGCTGGAATCCCTTTTCCGATTCTTTTTCCTGATCGAGAGTGGTTGTGGTTGCCCCCATATCAATCATAAATTGAACTGGAATACCAGCAACTTGCAATATTACATTGGGCTGTTTCTGAGGGGTTGGACTCACGGTGGGAAGCATCCTTGCTTGTCAATTTCTAAACGAGTTGTTATCTCGACCTGTCCCCTGGTAGGTTTTGCTCCCATTTCTGATCCCCAGGTTTAGCCCGCTCACGTCCTTCTTCCCGCTGAATATATTCTCTTTTAATATTATTATGTCAAAGCTCGTCGCATTCGATTCCGGTCATTGTCAGACCAATCCAAATTATTTGTTTTAATCATGTTGGCTGACTTAGTTGGTAAGCATTGGAGCAGTAAGGCATTAAACTGGGAGGACGGATTCCCATTACTAAAAGCTTGGTCTCCTGCAAAAGTGCCGTAGCAGACCACAAATCGCCCTCAATAGTTTGGTCCCGATTCCCCAGGCTTAGGTTTGCATTCAAACACTTTAGTGATATTTACAGGTTGCTGGAGAGTCCTCTCCAAGGCTTGAATAATCTGGTCTGTCTGTTCATTCTCATTATGGTTTCCCATAATAGGTTCTCCTGATAGGTTTGTTATCTCAATTCTGTCTTCCATTTTCACCCTCATCAGCTGAGGGAATCGGGCAGCAGAGACCGAATAAATCTTGTGGGATCGCATTAAACATTTGTGTAGTACTGCGGATATACTGAGCAAACTGTGCTGGTTTTTCTTTTCTATCTGGAGCCTGATTCATGATCATTATCATTTCCTGAGGCTTCCAGGGTGCATACCCAGGAATCGCGGAAGGGCTGTCCCTCCTTCGTGGATTAGGCAGCATTTGGGTAGGTAGTTGTCTTTGTGGAGCCATTAACTCTGTGTTTTATTGGATTCTTCTCTCCCTGTTCTGGAATAATCCTCGGCATTCCCTTTTTGGATCTCAGGGTATAGGAATCTCCCCTTCCCTGCTGCCGCTGTCTTACCCAAGTGGCCACCGTATCCGAGTACTGGGAGGATTGGGATTTGGGAGCACAGGGTGCACTCGGCCCCTAGTAGGGTGGGGGTGGGTACAGTGGGTGCCCAATCCTCATCACGGTCACTGTCCGCAAACAGGGTCAGTATGCCGGACATGGGTTCGGGATCCCTTGTTTCCCTATCAGTTCGAACTTCAGACTGATGTTCCTGCCCTTCTCTCAGATCTGGGCCGGGCTTAGTTTGCTTACATTGTTTTTCGTGCTCTCGTTTTCGGCGCCCATCCACCCAATCACGCTCCGCTTTTAGCGTCTCACAACCTTTGGCTTTCCTTCTGCAGTACATACCTCTATCCCTTTGTCACATGCATTATTCCTCCAACTTGCTAATAACATACAGTTCCACTTTACATCTGCCTTTTCCTTCCATTCCGTTTTCAACAATTTCTACTTCTTTCCACAGTTCTTTTCCATATCAAATATACCGCTTGTTCTCATGAAATAATATCCCACCACAGTCTGCTTGACTCTCCCTACAGTGGGATCCTGTTCGTGACACCAAATGTTAAAGTTCAGTCTGAATAAAACTTGGAAGACCAGCTTCTTATCATCACCACAGTTTATTGTGCATTCTCCTGCAGAAATTTCAGACCCAGATATCAAAGGGAAGGCACATAGGCACTGCCATCATCTGACAAGTGGACTGACTCAGTCACGTTACAGCCGTTTATTTATACATAGTAAGCCCCTTACATTACTATTGCAAGAACTGGTACGCCCACCAAGTCTGTTGGTGCAAAACTTAATTCATTAGTTAAAGAGTTCGCTAAATCAAAGTATTAATTACAAATGGATGTATGGTCCAGACCTTATCAGTTATTCCCTTTGCAAGCCCCTGACTTAATTACATACAGATGTTCATTCCCGTCCTTATCAGCGAGTCGACCTCCTTTTACTCAAACGAGGGTACAATATATAATGTTATCAACTAACGAGGGTACAATGTATAATGTCATCAGCTCTCAGTGTGTTTCTCTGCAAGCCACAGAGAACTGGTGATGAGCCTGTCTTAGCTAACCGCTGAAGACAGAGTTTACTTCAGTTCAAAAATTCCTATTCAGTCCCAATTATTCTTTGAGCCAGAGGTTACATAGGTTCAAAATGATTTTTAATATATCCTTAATTCTTCAGGAAGGTTCAGTGGAAATATTTATGTCCAATATAGAAAATGGTGTTACCTGCGTATATTGTGGCTATGCAGAAGTTGCTGGAGAATTTGCAAGTGGGAAGAAGGTGCAGTGATATTTGGAAATCTGACGTTTTAAAGCGTAATTTAGAAAGCAAACCACATATGCACAACGTGCAAAAGCTCTGGCAAGAAAATCCTTCATTACCCTTTACAGACCTGCTACATAGGTTGTGTGAGTGCAGATGAACTCGATCGAACCAAGAAGATATCAAAGTTCTTACCGACAGTTAACAGCTGGCTGTTAAGATGAATACCTCTCTGTATAAAATTCACAGTCCACATGTTGTCAGTGGGTTAAAAAAATGCACAGTACAATATTTTTGTACACACTGGCCATTACAAATTAGAGGGGACATTGGTGGGAAGGTGGGGAGACCTTCAGTGTCCCTGATGCCCTCACCGACAAGGTGTGTATCAGGCTGCAGATTGTAACCCTGCACTTTAAGGAGATGGAACTTGAAATGGATGAATTCCAGATCATCCAGGAGATGGAGGGGGTGATGCATCTGACATGAAGAGAGGTGAATTACACCCAATGTGCGGGACACAGGAAACTGGGAGAGAGTCAGGAAGGGGAATGAAGTTAAATAGCCATCGCAGAGTACTTTTGGTGCTATCCTGCACAACAGCAGGTGGACAACTTTAGAAAATGTTGGGGGGGGGGGTATTACCTGGCAGAGGAAAGTCAAAGGGCTGATAGAGGATTCTCTAGTTATGGGAACAGAACAGGAGGGGACTAATATCCTTGTGGTAAGGCTTGCTAGTGCTAGTATGGCTGATGTGGTTAAAATAAGTTGCAGGGGAGATGGAAGCCAGAACGATCGAAAAGATAGTGGAGAGGGTGAATTGGATTGAATTGACTTTATTACATACATCCTTTATATACACGAGGAGTAGAAATCTTTATGTTACATCTCCATCTGAATGTGCAATGTGTAATTTATAGTAATTTAAAATGGTTTTTATAAAAGACATTCAATATAACACTGAAGTGGAATTGTATCAGCATGAATTAACAGCACCTGCTGTTGTGCGGGATAGCAACAAAAGTACTCTGCGATGTCTATTTAACTTCATTCCCCTTCCTGACTCTCTCCCAGTTTCCTGTGTCCCGCACATTGGGTGTAACTCACCTCTCTTCAGATGGACTGGCAGAAGATGATGCCCTGGAGCTGTTACACCTTTTGTTGTAGTACCGTTTCCTGGATGGTAGCAGCAGGAACAATTTGTGGTTGTGGTGAATTGGGTCCCCAATATCCTTTAGGCCCTTTTTACACACCTGTCTCTGTAAATGTCCTGAATCGTGGGAAGCTTACATCTACAGATGTGCTGGGCTGTCCGCACCACTCTCTGCAGGTTCCTGCTATTGAGGGAAGTACAGTTCCCATACCAGGCAGTGATGCAGCGAGTCAGGATGCTCTCAATTGTGTTCTTCTGGAAGTTTCTTAGCATTTGGGGCATCATTCCAAACATCGTCAACTGTCTGAGTTGAAAGAGGTGCAGATATGCTTTTTTTCACAACACAGCCGGTATGTACAGACCATGTGAGATCTCGGTGATGTTTGTGCCGAGGAATTTAGAGCTGTTCACCCTCTCAACCCCAGATCCACTGATGTCAATAGGGTTTAGCCTGTCTCCATTCCCCCTGCAGTCCACTATCAGCTCTTTTGTTTTTGTGATAATGAGGGAGAGTTTGTTTTCTTGACACCCGTTAGATGTTGTTCCGACCTCAGATAGAGTCAGCAATCAGTGGCTGAGCATGATGCAATGAATGTGCTGCGCTGTGTATACCACAATGCAAGAATCTTTGTAGGAAAGCCAGATGATCTCAGGACAGGGAATTATGATATTGTAGCCACTATTGGGATCTGGTTGCAGCCAACAGTCTGAGGGATTTAGAGGAACAAATTTGTAGAGAAATCGCAGACCATGCCAAGAACAAAGGTTGGTTCAGTAAGTGATTTTAACTTTCCATATATTGACTGGGACTCCCATACTGTAAAAGGACTAGATAGGGTAGAGTTTGTCAAAAGTGCCCTTAATCAGTACGTAGAATTCCTGGCGTAGAAGTGTGCAATAAGCTGTTAGGAAATGATCCAGAGCTGGTGACAGAAATTAGTGATCATGCCATGCGTTTCAAAGTAAATATGTAAAGTGAGATGTCTGGACCACAGGTTGAAATTCTAAATTAGAGAAAGGTCAATTTTGATGGTATCAGAAAGGACCTGACAAGTGTGGTATGGGACAGACTGTTTTCTGGCAAAGAAGTACTTGGTATGTGGGAGGCCTTCACAAGTGAAATTTTGAGGGTATAGAGTTTGTATGTGCCTGCCAAAATAAAAGTTGAAAGGTAACTGGTGCAGGGATCCTTGGTTCTCAAGAGATATTGAGGCCCGGGACATTTTGTTCCTCTAAATATCTCAGACTGTTGGGTGCTACCAAGACTCATCAATGACTACAATATCATAATTCCAGGCCCTGAGCTCATCTGCCTTTTTTTTTCAGTCATCTTCTGTTGGTTCCTAAAAGTTTCCCAATAGTTTTTGCTCTTCTGTTTGCCCTCTCTTTGGCTTTTACTTTGGCTTTGGCTTCTCATTTCAGCCACGATTGTGTCCTCCTGCCTTTCCAATTGTTCCACTTCTTTGGGATGTATCGATCACTAAGCTCCCGAAGTGCTCCCAGAAACTCCAGCTATTGCTGCTCCGTTGTAACTCCTATCTTTTCCCTTCCAAACAAGTTTGGCCAGCTTCTTTGTCATAGAATCATGAAGACGTTCAATACGGAAACAGGATATTTGGCCCATTTAGTCAATGCCGAAAATACATTTAAGCTGTCCAATGCAACTACTTGGGACCATCACCCTCCATACCCCTACCACCCAAGCTCCCGTCCAAACTTATTTTAAATTATGAAACCGAGCTCATATTCACCACTTGTACTGGCATCTCATTCCACATTCTTACGACCACTTCAGTAAAGAGCTTTTCCAAATGTTCCCGTTAAATTTTCACCTTCCCCAGTAACCCATGACCTCTAGTTGTCGTCCCGCCAAATCTTAATGGAAAAAGCCGCTTACATTTAACCTACCTATACCCTCATAATTTTGTATACTTCTAACAAATCCTCAAAGTTATGTGTAATTTCCTTTTGTAGGTGTATAAAATGATGAGGGGCATTGATTGTGTGGATGGTCAGAGATTTTTTCCCCCAGGGCTGAAATGGCTATCACGAGGGGTATAGTTTAAAGGTGCTGGGAAATAGATACCGAGGGGATGTCAGGGGTAAGTTTTTTTTTACACAGAGTTAGTGCGTGGAATACACTGCCGGCTATTTGCGTGAGATTGTTGCAGTTACTATGGGGCCAGGCACCCATGCAGCTAAGTTGGAACAGGGAATAGTACCAATGGAGAGAGTCAAACTGAGCCAGGTCACAGATTGCAGATGGCAGAAATGCTCCATTCTTATAGAGACAGGAAAAGCATCAGAGAATTTGAAGATCATTCCAGATACCAGTACTGTGCCCAGTCAGATGATGATTTTTCTCTCCAACTTGGGTTGAACCTCACTGTAACAGTGTGATGCCAGATCACACCTTGACAACTCAAGTGATCCCATCTGAAATTTTCTCCTACACCCATTGGTGGATTTTGTAAAACTTTTTACAGGTTAAAAACGACAAGGAATATGTTTACGGGAATCTCGAACACAACACGCCAGTTTTGCTGTCTCTGTCTAGATATTTAAGAAGTGGAGCAAGGCATTCACTCAATCATCCTTCCTGCTCAGACTGTGGGGAGGGATTCACTCACTATTTGACCGACTGCAACACTCGTCATTTTACACGGGGGAATGGCTGTTCATCTGTTCAGACAGTGGGAATGGATTCACTCCATCATCTCAATTGGAGGTACATCAGCAAGTTCACACTGGGACAAGGCCATTCCTCTGTTCTGTGGGTGAGAAGGGATTCAGTCGCTCTTCCCACTTGTGGACACACCAGTCAGTTCACACTGGGCAGAGGCTGGTCATCTACTGAATTTGTGGGGAAGGATTCACTCGGTCATCTGACCTAGCGGCTCACCAGCGAGTTCACACCGGGGAGCGGCCGTTCACCTGCTCGGACTGTGGGAAGGGATTCACTTACTCATCTAAACTGAAGGTACATCAGCGAGTTCACACTGGAGAGAGGCCGTTCACCTGCTCGGACAGTGGGAAGGGATTCACTTACTCATCTAAACTGAAGGTACATCAGGAAGTTCACACCGGGGAGAGGCCATTCACCTTCTCAGTCTGCGGGAAGGGATTCACTCGGTCATCCAAACTACTGGTACACCAATGAATTCACACTGGTGAGCTGTTCAACTGCTCAGTCTGGGGAAAGAGATGCACTCAGTCATCCACCCTACAGAGACACCAGTGAGTTCACACAGGAGAGGCCGTTCACCTGCTCTGAGTGTGAAAAAATATTCATGTGGTCATCTCATCTACAGAGACACCAGCGGTAGAGGCCGTTCACCTGCTCAGACATTGAGAAGTTTCTCTCAGCCTTCTCAATCAAATGTGCATCACTGAGTTCAGACTAGGGAGAGGCCGTTCACCTGCTGTGAACGTGGAAGGGATTCACTTAGTAATCTAACCTTGTGTCACACTACCGGATTCACACTGGGAAGAAAGTTTCAATAAGCTGCATGCTGGATATTTCTCCATCAGCGTTGCTGAATGCAATTTCGAGAGTGACTTTCGGTGCTCAACTCTGTAATTATTGCTGCTGCTCACCACACCCAGTTCTGCAGCCTAGTCCCTGGGCATGGGAGGAGTTTCTTCTGCTGCATATTCACCTTTAATGGGACTGGAGTTTAATATCCTAGATCTGGAACAAATAAATCAATTCTATTTTGAATTCTGTGTCTGGGACTTGGTGAATTTATAACACACCTAGTGTACAGTAGAGAGTTAACTCAGGCTGGCTGGACCCTGCCAGTGATTCTGTTCCATAACGGTCCTTTTCAATCCTTCCCTGTTGTTCAATCCTTCCCTGTGATGATGGGTTCCAAACAGTCACCACTCTGTGGGTGAAGAGGTTCCCCTTGAACTTTCTGCAGTTCTGTCTGACATGTTCTTCGTCCCTCAAATCTCTGGGCTGAGAAAGAATGACATTGGTAGTTAACCTCCTGATTCACGGCTCTTGTCCATAGTATGGGTCATTTTCCCTGCTTCTAAAGGGTTAACAGAGAAGCATAGAAAACCTACAGCACAATACAAGCCCTTCAGCCCACAAAGTTGTGCCGAATATGTTCCCACTTTAGAAATTAATAGGGGTACCCCTAGCCCTCGATTTTTCCAAGCTCCATGTACCTTCCAGGAGTCTCTGAAAAGACCCTATCATATCCGCCTCCACCACCATTGCTGGCAGCCCATTCCATGCACTCACCACTCTCAATCTAAAAAAAAACTTACCCTTGACATCTTGTCTGCACCTACTCCCAAGCATCTTACACCTGTGCCATCTTGTGGCAACCATTTCAGCCCTGGGAAAAAGCCTAACTATCTACACGATCAATACCTTTCATCCTCCGTCGCTCCAAGGAGAAAAGAACGAGTTCACTCAACCTGTTTTCATAAGGCATGCTCCCCTATCCAGCAACATCCTTGTAAATCTCCTCGGCACTCTTTCTATGGCTTCCACGTGCTTCCTGTATTGAGGCGACCAGAACTGAGCACAGTACTCCAAGTGGGTTCTGACCAGCGTGCTATCTAGCTGCAGCATTAGCTCTCAGCTCTTAAATTCAGTTCCATGATTGACGAAGGCCAAAACACATATATGACTTCTTAACCACAGAGTCAACCTGCGCAGCTGCTTTGAGCGTCCTATAGACTCAGACCCCAAGATCCTTCTGATCTTCCACACTGCCAAGTCTTACCATTAATACTACATTATGCCATCATATTTGACCTACCAAAATGACCACCTCACACTTATCTGGGTTGAACTCCATTTTCCACTTCTCAGCCGGTTTTGTATCCTATCAATGTCCCGCTGTAACCTCTGACAGCCCTCCACACTATCCACAACACCCCAACCTTTGTGTCATCAGCAAACTTACTAACCCATCCCTCCACTTCCCTATCCAGATTATTTCTATAAATCACGAAGATTAAGGGTCCGAACAGATACCTGAGGTACTCCACTGGTCAACAACCTCCTGGTTGTGCCCAGCTTGGGATCAGCTATTCTGGATTTGGTGTTGTGCAAAGAACTGAGTTAGAGTACTTAAGGTGAAAGAACCCTGAGGGGCAAGCGATCTTAATATAATTGAATTCACCATGAAATTTGAGAAGAAGAAGCTAAAGTGAGATGTATCAGTATAACTGTGGAATAAGGAATTGGCCAAATTTGATAGGGAAAAAAACACTGGCAGGGATGATGATAAAGCATCAATGGCTGTAATTACGGGAAGCAATTCGGAAGACGCATGATGTATACATTCTAAAAAGGAAGAACTATTCTAAAGACAACATAATACAACCGAAGCAAATGAGAAGGCAAAGACAACATAAAAGCCAAAGAGAGGGCAGATAACAGAGCAAAAACTGATGGGAAGTTAGATGATTCGGAAGCTTTTCCATACCAACAAGAGGCAACTAAAAAAGTAATTAAGAAAGAAAAGATGGAATACAAAGCTAGATAATTACATTAAAGATGACACCCAATGTTTCTTCAGATACATAAATTTTTAAAGAGAGGCATGAGTGGATAACAGTCCAGAGGAAAACGATGCCTGGGGAGGGTGGGGTGAGTAGTAATGGAGAAGAAGGAGATAGCGGGTGAACTGAATAAGTATTTCGTATCAGTCTTCAAAGTGGAAGCAACCAGTGGGATGGTGGATGATCCAGATGTCAGTGGTCAGAAGTGTGTGAAGTTGCCGTTACTCAAGAGGTTCCTGGGAAACAGAAAGGTGTGGAGGTAAATAGATCACCTGGACCAGATGGTGTACATCCCAGCGTCCTGGAAGAAGTGGCCGAAAAGATAGTGGAGGTATTAGTAATGATGTTTTAACAATCAGTGGAGTCTGGTATGGTTGCAGAAGACTGCAAATTTGGAAATGCCACTCCACTATTCAATAAGGGAGATAGAAGAACGGAAATTTTAGGACAGTTAGTCTGACCTCACTGGTTGGGTAGATATTGGGGTGGGTTGTTGGGGATGGGTTTTCAGGGCATTTCGAAGCACGTGATAAAATTGGCCTTCAGCATGTTTTACCTCAAGGGAAAATCTTGCCTGAAAAGTGTATTGAAATTCTTTGAATTTATTGAAGTGGTAATAAGCAAAATAGACAAAGGAGAATCGGTAGATGATGTGCACCTACACTTTCTGAAGCTGCCATACATGAGGCTGGTTAACAAGTTTTGAGCCCATGATATTACAGGAAAGGTTCTTGCATGGATAAAAGTGGCTGATTGGCAGAACGCAAAGGATAGTAATAAAAGGGATGTTTTCTGGTTGGCTGCCGGTGACTAGTGATGTTCCACAGGACCTGGATGGCAGAATTAATAGCTTTATTGCAAAATTTGCCGATGATGTCAAGTTAGCTGGAGGGCCAGGTAGTTTTGAGGAAGCAGAGAGGCTATAAAAGGACTTGGGGGATTAGAGGAATGGGCGTAAATGAAACGGATGGAATACCGTGTAGGGAAGTGTATAGCCATGCACATTGGGAAAAGAAATACTGGGGTACACTGATTTCCAGGTAGTCTAAACTTTGGAGCATTTGTTCAGGATTCCTTAGAGGATAATTTGTAGGCTGAATTGGCAGTGAGGAAGACAAGTGAGATTTTAGCATTCATTTCAAGAGGACGAGAATCTAACAGCAGAGATTTAATGTTGTGGCTTTGTAAAGCATTGGTGAGGCCACACTTAGAATATTGTAAGCAGTTTTTGGCCCCTTAGAAAGGATAGGCTGACACTCCTGTGTCACTGGAATTCAAAAAATGAAGGGTGATATAATTGAAACCTATCGAATGTTGAAAGGCCTCAACAGACTGGTGTGTCCCATGGTGGGTCAGTCTAGGACCAGAGGAAACAGTTTCAGAACAGAGGAACGTTAATTTGGAATGAAGATGAGATTAGAAAAAGGGTGGTGAATCTGTGGGATTCGTTGCCACGGGCAGTTTTGGGGACCAAGACTTTACGTCTAGTGATTGTCCGTCAGCAGAGAGATTGTCAACCTATTATAATTATTGTTTCTCAGCTCCAGCTGGTAAAACTTGAGGTGCAGGCATCACAAGGCATAATCATTTCTCAGTTTGCGAGGAACTTGTCTGCTCAGATCCCGGGACGTCTCCTATGGAGGGACATGCGTGGAGAACTTGATCTTCCATAGGACCATTTCTTCATTTTTCTGGATTGTGCGTTCATTTAACTTTAGAGGTGTGTACTTCTTATTAGTTTTACACATGCCGGCATGGAGTGCTGAATCCTGGTTTTGTTGAGGAAAAATATATCCTGAGGAGATATTTTACTTCACCCCTCCCCATCTCCAGCTTTACCCATGACCTCCCACCTTGTACTTCTTCCTCCCCTGTCCCCTCAACATTCCTTACCCTGGTTTCGCATCTCCCCACCCCACCCCCCCAAATGCCAATGTTTTAAGAGTATCGGGGACAGAAGTGAGTATACTGTAGATACTATTACTAAGGAGAGAATGTGCTTTGGAAACTCAAAAGGCCTATAGGTAGACAAGTCTCCCGGACAGATGGTGTACACCCAAGGGTTCAGAAACAGCTGTTCGTGCAGACATTAGAGTCATGGAGTGAGGAAGTTCCCCTTCATTTTTCTCTTAAAGAATGAGTAATGAATTTTCAAGAATCACTAGATTTGGGAATGGTTATGGCGGACTAGAAAGTTGCAAATGCCACTCCACGTTTTAAGAGGGAAGGGAGGCATAAGAAAGGAAATGATAGGACAGTTAGTCTGACCTCAGTAGATGGGAAGATGTTTGAGTCCATTAACGATGAGGTTTCAGGGTACTTGGAGATCCATGATATAGTACGGCCAAAGTCGGCATGGTTTTCCTCAGGCGAACTCTTGCCTGACAAATCTGTTGGAATTCTTTGATGAAATAACGGGCAGGATAGACAAAGGAGAGACAGTGGATGATGTCCGTTTGTATTTTCAAATGGTCTTTAACAATGCACTGCATATGAGGCTGATTAACAAGATCACAGCTCATGGTATTTGATGTCTCTGTGTCTGTTCCCTCTGGAGCTTAGAATAATGGGGGGAGCAGGCGAAAACTGAAAACCCGAGATAGAGGGGATGTGGAGAGGATGTTTCACATAATGCAGAGCCCAGGACGAGGAAGTACACTCTCAGACTACAAGGAAATCAATTTAGAAAGATGAGGAAGTCTTATGATATTATGTTTATTCAACACGGCCATGTCTGAACTATGCTTCTGAGCCCATTCCCCTCTATCTCCACCTCATATGTACCCAGCTACCCGTCTTCACGCCCTCGGGACAGCGAATCTAAAAAAAAATGTACATTCCGTTAGATAGATAGATAGATAGATAGATAGATAGATAGATAGATAGACACTTCACTGATCCTAAAGGGATTTACAAGGAAGGTTTAGAATTGCAGAAATTCCCAAACGTCTCCATTTAAAATGAGCGGCCTTTTTGATCCCCGTCCGTTTCTCTCCCACTGATCAGCAGAGATATCTAACAGTTTGTCTCTTTCCATCGTTTATCTCCCCCGTCTCAATCCCTGGTTTCTATCCCAGTTTAACCCCTCCCCCATCTCTCTTTCTTCCCCTATTCCCTCCAATCTCACTCCTCTGTCATTCCCCCCAACGCCACTTTCTTCCCCCTCACTCGCTCACTATTTATTACTCACTCACGTCCATTTCTTTCCCGCCATTCTCTCCCCTCACTGGTTGTCGGACACTTCCCTCCCATCTCTCCTCAGTATGGCCCGCTCACTCTCCCTCAACCAGTCTCCCTCTTCTTCTTGGTTCTCTCTCCTTCAGCGTCTGCTTCATCCAGCTCGAAATGTCAGTAAGTTCCGATGTCCAAGCAGAGCATCAAGGCTAGTTGCCTTGTCGACAGTTCTGTCTCCGTCACCATCGCACATTGTGATGTGGGGCGGGGTGCTGTTCTAGTATGAACACGGGCGGAGATTCAGTGTCGGTCTGTCACGGTTGTGGGGGGGGAGGTGGAGGAAGCGGGTGAGGATGGTGGTAGTTTGTAGACAGAAAGGGGAGAAGAGAAGTGAGAGTGAGAGAAAGGTGAGGTGAGCGGAGTAAGAAAGGGAGGTGAGGTAGACGGAATGGGTGTAGAAGTGTGAGGGGCGAGGAGGAGAGTAGGAGGGGGAGAGTAAGGGAAGATGGAGGAGAGAAACAAAGAGGATGGTGTGCTGAGGAGTGAGAGGAGGGTGCAGGGTAGGGAGGAAAGGGGTGACAGATAAAGTGAGCGCACTATGGAGAGAGGAGGTAGCAAGATGTTGAGGGAGATGCACAAACAGATACAGTGTTGGGGGTGTTCCATTCCCTCTGTCCCACTCACAGTCAATTATCTAAGGATATATTTCCATCAATGAAAGCAGGAATCAACACAGTGCGAACATGTGCTATTCTGAACTAAAATGAAAGTTCAAACCAAGAATATAAAGAAATTATCACAATAGAACAGTGATTCCCTCTGGGGGGTGGTTACGTGTCCTAAAGTGGCTTAAACCTTCAGTAATGCTGCCGGCAAAGTTTGATTGTTCTCCCTTTACAGCTTTATCTCTGCAGAGACCCACAGAGTGGTGAGACAGTAATTCACTCATTTTTTCTACTGTCTCCCCCCAGTGAATTTAGTGGCGATGGTGATCCTGTCTCGGGGAAAGTGTGGCCTCTCGACCTGTACCACTCGCTGCCTGGTGACCATGGCAACGGCGGATCTACCGTCTTTGCGGTGCTATTGTGGCAGAATCAGTTATTATTACTGTACATCCCCGGGACTTTCCTGGATATCACCCCTGTGTGCAGCGGGTTCGCTGCGCTAGGAGAGGTAGCCACTGACTGTTCTGTCTGGTACACCGTCAGCTTTTATTTTGATTGGTTTGTTTCCATTTGTTGTTAGAAATGGAGAGCAAAGTATTGCACCACAAAAACTGCCGCTGTGGTTCTGACAACAACCGGTGTTCTTTTCTGTTTCTGTTTTCTGTGCTGTAATTCTTTATATTGCAACCTGTGAAAGTGTTGACAACATACCCTGGGACTGTTTGCAAGTACGGACCCCGAATGGGTGGGATATGACTGTCTTGCTACCGTCCTAACACCATTACTCCCGTTAGTGTTAATACCACTGTTCAGCGCTGTGACAGTTCGACACATTTTGGTGACTAGCCGCATCCGTAAGGGGCTGAGGGGTCAGAGCAAGGCGGAGAACCGCAGTGACCCGGAGATGGAGAGCGGGAGGAGGTCTGTGATCTTACCTCGCACCATCTCCGGAAGCTTCATCATCCTGTGGTCAGTAAAAGTTTCAGAATTCCTTTATAGTACCATTGCCGGATTGGATAAAAATAATTAAAATGATTCGGAATACATATTTCAACACACCGGATACATGCTGATGATAGTAAGTTGCTGCACAAACACGTTTATTTATGGGGTAACTCAGTCCAAGTTCAGAGAGCAATTCATCAGCGCAGCAAAATATCCGCTCGCGTCAATTATTCAACTAATTTTTAAACAAAATATCTAAGCTCTTCTCAGAGGGGGTTGTGGTGATTGCCATCTTAACACCGCAGAAGTGACACGGGAGAACATGGCAGCGGGGAGAATAAAATTGGTTTAGAGCCCGAGAGAGGCACAACACAGGAAAATACACATTCACACCTTCAGCCCGTGACGTCCACCTCCTATCAATTATTGAACTCACTCTACCTTTTATGTTTATTTCCTACCATATTCCGGCTCCTATCACAGCCACAACCCTTTAGGTAATGATAAAGCAGGACAGGATCCGGGGACATTCAAGTCCTAATCGGCAAAATTGCATCTCATTTGCTACTTTTGCATCTTTTGCATCAGAATTAAATTGTCATAAGCGGACCCAAATAAAGACACAAACACTGCAGTTCTAGGAACAGGACTAGGTTTGTCAAGAAAGCAAGGGGAGTCAGTAAAAAACAACGCTAGCCATGGACACCGGGCCTGGGCTAGGACTAAAACTAGGAAAGCGGAACTTGGAACTAGGAGCCTGGGCTAGGACTCCGAGCCAGGGACTGGACAGGGACCCGGAACCTGGGTCTTGACGCGGGCTCGGTCTCTGGATCTAGGCGAGGACGAGACGTGGTTACAGTCTGGACATGGAACTCCTGCACAGGACGAGAACACAAAGCCTTGACTTGGACAGGACGAGGTTCTAGGACTAGGCTTGGAATAGACGAGGTACTCCAGGGCAGAACGAGTCTCTTGGAATAGTTTTGGCTCCGCTCTTGGACTCTGCTTAGTGTGGCTCTTGGTTACGGGGCCGGAACTTGTCCTTGGAACGCAGGGCCGGAATGACTGCTGATGATACTTACCCGAGGGCTGGGCAAGGCACCAGAACTGGATAAGGACACGAAACTCAGACTTGTCCAGGGCTGGAACACGGCCTCTGGACTTGGTCTTGGAGCACAGGAACACTGTGCCTGGGACTTGAACACAGGAACACAAAGCCTGACGAAGGGTCTCGGCCCAAAACGTCGACAGTGCATCTCCCTATAGATGCTGCCTGGCCTGCTGTGTTCCACCAGCATTTTGTGTGTGTTGTTGTTTGAATTTCCAGCATCTGCAGATTTCCTCGTGTTTACACAAAGCCAGGAACGTGAGCAAAGGAACACAGAGCCTTGGACTTGGAACATGGAACAAAGAATAAAGAACGCATTTCTCAACTGCGATTAATTTTCGGTCTATTCTAGCGGTGTTTATTATTGTCCTGCAGATCCAATTGTTTAATATTACTGTGTAGTAATTCGGGGATGATACCATTTATATAGAAACTTAGAAACATAGAAAAGCTACAGCACAATACAGGCCTTTCAGCCCACAAAGTTGTGCCAAACATGTCCCTACCTTAGAAATTACTAGGCTTACCCATAGCCCTCTATTTTTAAGCTCCATGTACCGATCTAAAAGTGTCTTAAAAGACCCCATTGTATCCGCCTCCAACACCATAGCTGGCAGCCCATTCCACGCACTCAGTACTTCTACTGCGTAAAAAAAACTTATCCCTGACATCTCCTCTGTACCTACTCTGTACCAACTATTTCAGCCCTGAGAAAAAGCCTCTGACTATCCACACAATCAATGCTTATAATACAATTGGGACAATGTTTACCCTGTTCATGAATCACAGACTTTCATTTTCCTCTTTCAAGTCAGCATATTCCTGGTATTTTTCACATACTGATTTCTGCGTGTTGTTTGTGTCAGAATTGCTATACCTATCAAGTAAATTATCTTTGCATGTTTACCCTGTGATATCTGGACTGGGATCATGTATCACCCTATCTCAAATAACACTGGAGAACAAATATTTTCAAAACTGTTGCTTCCTCAGAATTTTTTTTTTGTTTTTGACAGACTTCTTGAAGATGAACACAAATATAAATTCAGACTATTTGTATCACGTAGGAATTTGGAGAAACAATAAATTAACTTTTTATTGAATATAATGTGTTTAGTTGCTTAATGGTGCTGATGCTTTGCAATAGTTCAATTAAGTTAAAATATTTTGTTAATGATTTTCATTTGTACTCAGTGTCTGAGGCTTCTCGCTTAAGTGTCCAACAATAATTTGCCAGCATTGACAGATTCCAGTTGCCCTGGTATCTTTTCTCCATGACCGCAATGTCCTGCTGAAACCCTTCACCATGCTCGTCACTCACAGCACCAAGATTTGTAAGGAAGAAGTCTAAATGGGAATGCAGAAAATGAATCTTTAGTGACACGTTGCATTTCATGGTTTTATATGCTTGAAGCATGCTTTCAACCAGCTTCCTTGAATGCTTTCCATGTGATTTTCTCCAGTCCCACTAGAAATTCTTCAAATTGCCTGTCATTGATGACCTGTTTGATTTGTGGGCCAACATAAATGCTTTCCTTAATCCTGGCATCAGTTATTCTGGGAAGCATCTGTCTCAAATATCAAAATCCTTCATAGAAATTTTTGTGCCTGGTGATAGCAAAATCCGTCCTTACAGTCCTGAACCCAATAATTATTACAAAAGCCTGTCCTGCCATGCAGCAGCCATGCCGCCTAAGCATGCCTGGACAAGATAAGAAACTTTCTAGCTTACATTGTAGGCAACATTTTAATTGACTTGAATTATGAATTGAAATGATAAACATAACATTATTAAAAAATGGTGCGTGATAGGGAAATTTCATGGGGATTTTCATGATCAGTAGCCCAAAATTCCTAAGATACACCTAAAGGTATTCAGGAAGCAAAATCTTTGTTGTCCAGTGTAATGGATCGGCTGTAATGTAATTGTCACTCTGACTCTAAAACGGGATCAGGCATGTGTTTATAGTAATCTATAGTGTTTTTCATAGTGTTTGTATCTTAAAGCAAGATTTTGGTGAATAATGCTTGCCACATGATGGCGCCTGTGTGAATAACTAGATTGAAATAGATTGTTGTTGGATACTCATAATATATTGGATAGTTTCTCGTTTCAATTGGCAGATTCTGCTTTCGAGCCTGACAGACGCACAACACACTTCGTCTTGAACTTGTTAGTGCATTATTGCTATTTTTCTGTCAACTGCCTGGTCCTGCATTGACACGAGGAACCAGTCAGCTTCTGTGAAGAGGTCTCCAGCTTTGAGCCTGACGTTGGATGCTTTCCTTGTTTGCTCACATCTTGGAGATCTCATACATGGACGACTGTGCTCATCTATTGGCTAACTCTTTCTTCTATGGCAGTTTCCCAGCCTGTTTTAGCCCTGGTGCTGCGAGTCAAGGTGAGCTGTCAAGCATCCTCGTTGCTAATTTATGCATCCATCTGTTAGGTTCGTAAGATTGGACAAGATTGCCAAGAGTCAGACGCATTGTGACAATGAATATTCAAGGCCTGCAGTGCCATGCTTCGTCTTGTGCTCCAGTGCCACGTCCTTCTTTGGAACTACCTGCTCTACAAAGGATCGGTCAAGTCTGGTGTCGCAAGTTAGAGGCAGCTTACCGCCCCACCAAGAATCTCGAATGCCCCCCTGGAAACTGCTATTTGTTTCTAAAGCCATCTTAGGACATGTTACCACCCACAGAGGAAACAACTGCATAATTCATCTTTCTGGCTTGAGCTTTCATTTTAGTTCAGAATAGCACATCCTCGCAGCGTGTTGAATCCTGTTTTCATTGATGAAATATATATCCTTAGAAGAGTTAGTGTGAGTGGGACAGAGGGAATGGAACTCCCTCAACACTGTGTGTGTGCAGCTCCCTCAACATCTTGCTCCCTTCTCTCTCCATAGTGCGCTCACCATATCTGTCACTCCCTTTCTCCCGACCCTTCACCCTCCTTTCACTCCTCAGCACACCTTCCTCTCTGTTTCTCTCCTCCATCCTTACTTTTGCTTTCCTCCTCTCCCCTCTGATCCTAATACACCCTCTCCCACTTCCTCACCCCAACTTTCTTTCACTCTCACTTCTCTTCTCCCGTCTACAAACTACACCCCACCCCACCCCACCTTTACAGACCGACACTGAATCTCAGCCCGTGTTCACTGCAGGATAACATCCCGTCCCTTTCAATGTGCGACGGTGATATCAACAAGCTAAATAGTCTTGGTGACATCGGAACTCACTGGTATTTGGAGTTGGATGAATCAGAGGAGGGAGAGAAAGAGACAGAGATAGAGGCAGAAGGAGAGGGAGAGAGAGGGGGGTGGAAGAGATAGTGCATAAGAGAGAGAGAGAGAGAGTGCTGGTAGTGAAAGAGAGGGAGAGTGAAACAAGAGAGATGGGAGGGAAGGAGGGGAGACGAGAAACAAAGGGGAGAGAGACAGAGTCGACAATCAGTGAGGGGAGAGAATGGCGTGAAGTGAGATGGATGTGGGTAAGAAATAAATGGGGAGCAAATGTGCGGGCAAAAACAGGCGTGGGAGAGAATGATGTAGGGGAGAGATTGGAGGGAATGGGGAGGGAAGAGAGATGGAGAGTTAAACTGGGATAGAAACCAAGGATTGAGATGGGGGAGATAAACGAGGGAAAGGGACGGACTCTTTGAGATCTCTGTTGATCAGTGAGAGAGAAACGGACAGGGATCAAAAAGGGCTGCTCATTTTAAATGGAGACTTATGGAAATTTCTGGAATTCTAAATCTTCCATGTAAATTCCTTTAGGATCAGTGAAGTGTCTATCTATCTATCTAATGGAGTGTACATTTGTTTTTAGGTTCGCTGCCCCGAGGGCGTGAAGGCGAGTGGCTGGGTACATTTGAGGTGGAGATGGGGGGGGGATGGGCACAGAAGCATAGATCAGACACAGCCGCGTTGAATAAACATAATATCATAAACTTCCTCCTCATCTCTCTTCTAAATTGATTTCCCTGTAGTCTGAGGGTGTGCCCCTGGCTCTGGGCTCTGCACGATGTGAAACATCCTCTCCACATCCCCTCTATCTCGGGTTTTCAGTATTCAGGACCCCCCCCCCCCCATTATTCTAAACTCCAGCGGGAAGAGGCACAGAGACATCAAATACCATGAGCTGTGATCTTGTTAGGCAGCTTCAGGTGCAGCGCCTTGTTAAAAACCATCTAAAAATCCAAACAAACAACATCCACCGCCTTTCTTATTTCACCAAGGAATTCCGGCAGATTCGGCTGGGAAGATTTCTCCTGAGGAAAACCATGCCGACTTTGGTCGTACTTCATCATGCGCTCTATGTACCCTGAAACCTCATCGTTAGTGGATTCCAACATCTTCCCAGCTACTGAGGTCAGAGTAACTGCCCTATCATTTTCCTTCTTTTGCCTGCCTTTTTAAAAAGTAAAGTGACATTTGCAACTTTCTAGTTCGCCATAACCATTCCCAAATCTAGTGATCATTGAAAGATCATTACTCAGTCTTTAAGAGAAACATGAGTGGGAACTTCTTCATTCTGATGTGGAGGGAATTTGGAATGGGCTGCCAGAGCAATTGGCAGGGTCGATTTCAACATTTAAGACAAGTTTGGATGGGACATGGATTGGAGGGGTATGGGGTGATATGGTGTCGGTGCAGGTTGTTGGAATTCGGCAGATTGATGAGTTGACACAGAGCAGATTAGCCAAATGTCATTTTTCTCTATGACTCTACTGTCTGCACAAACTCTTCAGCTACCTCTGTCTGAACCCTGAGGTGTACACCATCTGGCCTGGAGTCTTAACCACTTTCAGATCTTTCAGTTTTCAAAGCACATTCTTCTCCTTAGTAATAGCATCTACAGTATACTCACTTCTGTCCCCAATACTCTTGAAATATTGGCATTTTGGGGGGGAGAAAAGATGATAAGTCAGGGTGAGAAGTACACGGTGGGAGGTCAAGGGTGAAACTGGGAGAGGGGGAGGGATGAAGTAAAATACCTCCTCAAGATATATTTTCTTTAATGAAACCAGGATTCAGCACTCCATGTCGGCATGTGTAAAACTAATTAAGAGGACAAACCATTAAATTTAAACAAAAGCACAATCTAGAAAATTGAAGAAATGGTCACAATGGGAAATCGAGTTAACCACTCATGTCCCTCTATAGATGACATCCCACGATCCGAGTGGACAAGTTCCCAGCAAACTAAGAAATGATTGTGCTTTGCGATGCCTGCACCTCAAGTTTTACCAGCTGGAGCACAGAGACAATAATTATTATATATTGACATACTCTCTGTAGACGGACGGTCAGTACACATGAAGTCTTGGCATCCACAACTGCCCATGGCAACGAATTCCACAGATTCACCACTCTCAGGTTAAGTTCATCTTCGTTCCAAATGGATGACCCTCTATTCCAAAACTGTCCCCTCTGGTCCTAGTCTCTCCCACCATGGGACATACCAGTCTACTGAGGCCTTTCAACATTCAATAGGTTTCAATTCTATCACCCTTAATTCTCTTGACTTCCAGTGAATACAGGCCCAGAGTCATCAAACAGTCTTTATATGATCTGACAAGACATTCAGTTCTTTAAACTGACTCCAGTGTTAGGCTATCCTTTCTCAGATAGGGGGCCCAAAACTGCTTACAATATTCTAAGTGAGGCGTCACCAATGATTTTTAAAGCCTCAACATTAAGTTCTTGTCTTTATATTCTAGTCCTCTTGACATTGCATTTGTCCTCCTCAGCACCGACTCAACCTATAAGTTATCCTTTAGGGAATCCTGCACAAGGATTCCCAAGTTTAGACTATTTGAAAAATAGTGTATCCCGATATGTTTCTTTACCCAATGTGCATGACTATACACTTCCCTAAACGGTACTCCACCTGCTACATTTACACCCATTCCTCTAATCGTTGAAGTCCTTTTGTAGTCTCTCTACTTCCTCAAAACTACCTAGCCCTCCACCTGTCCTGATATCAGCAGCAAACTTGGCAACAAAGCTGTCAGTTCTGCCATCTAAGTCCTGTGGAACACCAATAGTCACCGACAGCCAACCAGAAAATGTTCCCTTTATTGCTATTCTTTGCAACCTTTGATTCCTGTATTGTCACGGGCTTATAACTTGTTAACCAGCCTCATGTGTGGCACCTTGTCAAAGACCATCTGAAAGTCCAGGTGCACATTGTCATGGGTAACCTTAGTTTGTAATGGGGTCCAGAATAGACCCCATGAACTGTGCTGCTATTAAGAGAGAGAGAGAGCGAGGCGTCCAGCGCAATGAGAGAGACAGAAACTGCTCAAAAGATTGATGTTATGATTTCTCTGCAAATTGTTTACCTTTCCCTGTGGTCACTTGCCTGCTTGTAAAGTTCCTGCACAGAGAGGAGGATGGAGCAGTTTGATGGACAGATGGTGTCCAACATGCGGAGATAAAAACCAGGTCCGCTGTGACACAGGGAGACACACAGTTTGGACACAGAACGAGCTTTGTTGCACCCACACGAAGGTGGGGTTTTGCAGGATCAATTTGGGGAAATTGATCAGTGGCTCACAGTGTGAAAATGTGTGACCGGTGGGGAATTATCTGTGTGTCCACCCTTGCCTGGGTGATAAGTCGGTGACCGCAACAGGACTTCGGAAGACAATGGGAAGATCGACGGCATCACTTCTCCCTCTCTCTCTCTCCAACATTACTCAAGTAACTACCTCGAACTGAACTGAACTCTCTTCATCATCATAAGACTGTACCCATTTACCCCTCGGTTTGAAAGAGCCTAGTTTTGTTCCTATTTCCTTACGTGTACGTGTGTGTGTGTGTGTGTGTGTGTGTATATATATATATATTTGCATTTATATTACTGTATTGCTTAGTTACTAATAAACACTATTAGTTTATAGCAATACCAGACTCCAGTGCGTTCTCCATTTCTGCTGTTTCTTTAACCCGGTCACATGGCAAAATTGGGGCCTGCGTCCGGGATTTGAACAAGTTGTGTGGGGCTTGATTGATTAAGGAAATTCCATTATTTGATTTGGTTGTTTGGAAAAACAGCAGAAATGGATGTTGATAAATTTTTGGAGGAGCCAACCTCTGAGGACGCCAGAAATTTGGATATTGCAAAAAAAGTTGAAACTTGTGAAAGTGAAATTGACAACAAAGAGGTCACAGATGCAGAGGGCAATAGCCGAGTATTTTGTATCTAAGGGGATGTTTCAAGTAGAAGAGTTGAAGCTGTTTTCTGAAAGTAAACCTAGCGGGTTTGAGACCCAGGTTCAGATGGAAAGATTAAGGCTCGAGGCTGAGGAGAGTAAAAGGGAGTTTGAGTTATGAGTAAAACAGCTGAAGACTGAGGAAGCAGGAAGACAGAGACAGTGTGAGAAGGAGGAAAGCGAAAGAGAAAGGCGGTTTGAGCTGGAAGAGATAAGAGCATTGCAGGAAGGGGGACAAGTGCTAGACCCAGTCGGGGAGTTCAAGGTTAGTCCAGAAATAAAGTTGGTACCTCCATTTCAGGAAACGGACGTCAATAGGTTTTCTACATTTTGAAAAGGTCTCCATGAATCAGAACTAGCCAAAAGAGAAGTGGACTGTTTTGTTACAAAGTGTACATAAGGGGAAGGCTCAGCGAGCCTATTCGGTATTGCCTATGGAAGGCACAAATGATTATGATGAAGTGAACAGGGCTATACTTAAGGTTTATGAGTTGGTTCCAGAGGCATACAGGCAAAGGTTCCGAAATTTGAGGAAGCTACGGGACCACACATACCTAGAGTTTGCCCGTGAGTTGCAGGTGTACTTTGATCGCTGGTGTACCTCAAAAGGGACAAGGGAGGGATAGTGAAAAAGTGACTCAGTTGATGTAATTGAAGAGTTTAAAAGTTGCATCCCTGATGGCATGAGGATGTACTTTGAAGAAATAGCCGCAGACACCCTGTCAGAAAATGCTAAGTTAGCAGACGAGTATGCTTTGACCCACAAGGGAAAGTTTTTCCCGAGCAAGAACTACCAGAAGGGTAACAGGGATGGCAGAGATAGCCAACTGGCTAAACCAGAAAGTAAGCCGGGGACTAGCGAAAAAGATTAGGAGGAAGATTCCCTAGTTTAACGTGTTTTAATTGTGGGAAGCCCAGTCACATGAAGTCTTGGTGTTCCACTCCAAACAGAGACAAGTGAAAAGGAAAAAAGAAAACCCCAACTGCCTGTGTCCAGCAGGGAAAATTACCGCTGAGGAAGGAGGGGTCAGGCCAAGTTCAAGAAGGATGCGAGAGATTTATTTCAAATGGGTTTGCGTCTGTAAAGTAGGGGTCAACCCCGGTTCCAGTGAGAATCTGGAGGGATACTGGAGCTTTTTCGTCATTAATCTAAAGGAGTGTGTTGGAATTTGGTGCTGAGAACGAGACTGATGAAGTGAATGTTATCCAAGGTATTAGAAAAGGGATTGAGGGCATACCTTTGCATAAAATAATCCTGAAATGTGACTTAGTATCCGGACTAGTCACAATAGGGGTGTGATCTAAATTATCGATGGACAATGTTGATGTCTTACTTGGTAATGACTTTGCAGGTGGAGACGTTTCTCCAGCAGATCAGCTAGCTAGCAAGCCTGCTGCTGCTGAGGACCCGCCCATGAATTCCAAAGTTGGTCCTGCCTGCGCAGTGATAAGAAGCATGTCAAAAGAGGCTGCTGACACTAATACTGATTTATCCGAGACTTTCTTACCGTCCCTGTATCAACAGGACTTAGAGGAGAGTAAGGAGGAGGAGAAAGGCTTATCGCTATCAAGGAAAGAATTTAAGACAGGAACAAAATAAAGATCTGGAAATTGTGGCTTTAAAAGAGACAGCTCTCTCTGAGGAGGAAATTCAGAATGAAGCAGTGGGATATTACATTAAAGATGGAGTGTTGATGAGGAAGTGGAGACCTGCTACGGTTTCTACAAATGAGGACTGGGCAGAAATTTTAAATTTGGCACACAAGATGCTTTTAGGGGGACATTTTGGAGTAAAGAAAACAGTCAACAGGATTATGAAGGAATTTTATTGGCCTAACATGAGGAGAGATATTGCCAATTATTGCAGAGGGTGTCATACATGCCAGGTGGTGGGAAAACCTAAACAGGCCATCCCAAAAGCGCCACTTTGGCTGATAACTGTTTTTGGTGAACCTTTCTCCCGAGTCATAGTGGACTGTGTAGGCCCGTTACCAAAGACTGCAGCAGGGTATCAGTATGTGCTAACTATTACGTGTGCTGCATCTAGGTTCCCAGAGGCTGTGCCTCTTAGAAACATCAAAGCAAAAGCTGTGGTAAAGGACCTCAACAAGTTTTTCACACTGGTAGGTTTCCCTAAAGAGATTCAATCGCATCAGGGGAGTAACTTCACATCAAACACATTCTAACGAATAGTCTCTGAGCTGGGGGCTATACAAAGTGTGTCATCTGCCTACCACCCAGAGTCTCAACGGGCTCTGGAGCGGTTTCATTCAATTTTGAAAACCATGATTAAAACTTACTGTCAGGAGAATGGCAGACTGGAATGAGGGATTGCCCCTATTACTTTTTACCATGGTGGACACTATTCAGGAATCACTGGGGTTCAGTCCATTTGAGCTCGTTTTCGGCTATACATCCAAGGGACCTTTGACCTTACTCAGAGAGCAGTGGTCTAACCCAACAGCATGTCAGTGTGATAGATCACGTTTTCAAATTCCACGAAAGACTTTGTAAGGTATGCGACCTTGTAAGGAAGAATTTACAAGACTCCCAAGTCAAAATGAAGCATTGGTATGATAAGAAAGCAAGGCAACAGGAGTTTGAAGTTGGAGATAAAGTCTTGGTTTTGTTTTCCTTAGTGATGAACCCCCTCCACGCAAGATTTCGGGGACCCTACATGGTAATTAAAAAGATTGACTCTTTGAACTATGTTATCAAAACTCCTAATAGGAGCAAGGCTAATCAGCTAGTTCACGTAAATATGCTCAAACCATATTATGACCCTGAGATGGTATCAGTCAGTCCTGTCATGGAAACAAATGAGGTTGTGGAGTCTGATAATGCGGGGTAAGAGCACTGTAATGTTAAATATAGTGTCAACCAAACTGGAGAATTCATTATTTTGACCAACCTTGTGGATAAAGTCTGTCACTTGGAGCCTGCACAGAGAACACAACTGACAGAATTAATTAGCAGGCATAAGGATTTATTTCCAGATGTTCTGAGACAGTGCACGATGACAGTGCATGATGTCATTGTAAATTCAGCCCAGCCCATTAAACAGCATCCCTACAAAATAAATTTAGAGAAAAGCAAGTTGGTGGAAAAAGAATTGAATACATGCTAGCAGTCGGTATTATTAGGCGATCTACCTCAGACTGGGTGGTGCCTTGTGTTCTTGTGCCCAAACCGGATGGTAGCATGAGATTCTGTAACGACTTCAGGAAAATAAATGCCATCACAAAGACAGATGTTTATCCTACCCCGAGAGTAGGTGATTGTATTGATAAAGTGGGAAAGGCTAAGTACCTTACAAAAAGTGACTTGCTGAAAGGATATTGGTGTGTTCCTTTGACTGAAGGGGCTAGAGAAATCTCAGCATTTGTCACACCTTCAGGGCTGTTTGAATATAATGTTTTACCTTTCGGAATGAAAAATGCTCCTGGGACATTTCAAAGGATGATTGACTCGGTAATTTGAGGTTTCAAAAAGACAGGGGCTTATATCGATGACTTAGCGGTCTGGAGTGACACGTAGGAAGAGCACACTGTGGCTGTGGGAAAATTGTTTGAACGGTTGCTTGAGGCCAATCTAACGGTGAACCTCGCTAAAAGTGAGTTCAGCCACACTACTGTCACATATCTTGGGTATGTGGTAGGTCAAGGGCAACTGGCTCCTGTGCAAGCCAAGGTACAGGCTATTGCTGTGGTTCCCGTTCTGAAAGCTTTGAGAAGGTTTTTAGGGGTATTACCAAAAGTTCCGTTAAAACTTCACAGATATCGCTGTCCCCCTTACAAAACTTCTGGGGAAGAGTGAGAGATTTGTATGGACTGGCCTTTTGCCAGGAGGCGTTTAAACGACTGAAAACTGTATTTTGTTATCATCCCATCCTCAAAACACCTGATTTTTCAAAACCATTCTCTATAGCAACAGACACTAGTGACGAGGCGGCTGGAGCAGTACTGCTGCAAAAAGATAGGGATGACATTGAACACACAATGGCTTATTTCTCAAAGAAGTTTAATGTACACCAGAGAAATTATTCAACTGTGGAAAAAGAGTTATTATTCTGGTGTTACAACATTTCGAAGTTTTATTTGTCCTGCCCAGAAGCCACTGGTAGCATAATCCATTGGTATTTCTGACAAATATGAAAAATAAGAACCGAAGGTTGTTGAACTGGAGTCTGATATTGCAAGAATATGACCTAGAAATAAGACATGTAAAAGGTACTGACAACATTATAGCCGATTGTGATTCTAGATGTTAAGTTCGAAATTGTACCCATCTTACTCTGTTATCTGATGATTAGCTACGTATTGTGTCAAACTCTGTAATACGCATTTAACCTAAAATTTTTCCTTCGTAAAAATTTCTTACAAGGAAGGGGGTGTCATGGGTAACCCTATTTTGTAACGGGGTCCAGAATAGACCCTATGTACTGTGCTGCTATTAAGAGAGAGAGAGCAAGGTGTCCAGCGCAATGAGAGAGACAGAAACTGTTCAAAAGATTGATGTTATGGTTTCTCTGCAAATTGTTTACCTTTCCCCGAGGTCACTTGCCTGCTTGTAAAGTTCCTGCAGAGAGAGGAGGGCGGAGCAGGTTGATGGACAGATGGTGTCCAACATGTGGAGATAAAAGACAGGTCTGCTGTTACACAGGGAGACATACATGAGACACACAGTTTGGACACAGAATGAGCTTTGTTGCACCCACACGAAGGTGGGGTTTTGGAGGATCAATTCGGGGAAATTAATCAGTGGTTCACAGTGTGAAAAGGTGCAACCAGTGGGGAATTATTTGTGTGTCCATCCTTGCCTGGGTGATAATTCCACCACCGAAGAACAGTCGTACATATCATGGTCATAGTCAGTGACCACAGCAGGACTTCAGAAGACAACCACCATTTCTGCTGGTTCTTTCACCCGGTCACGGAATACGAGACAACATAATCAACCTATTCTCCTTTGTCTATCTTGCTTATCACAATTTCAATAAATTCAAAAAATTTCAACACACTTTTCAGGCGAGATTTTCCTTTGAGAATGGCCAATTTTATCATGTGCTCAACACATCGCCAACATCCTACTCCAAAATCTTCCCAACCAGTGACATCAGAAAAACTGGACTTTAATTTCCGCTCTTCTGTCTCTTTCCCTTCTTGATTAGTGGAGTGACGTTTCCAAATTTGCAGTCTTCCACAACCATACCAGAAGCCACCGATTCTTCAAACATCATTACTAATCCCTCTACAATCTCTTCAGCCATCTTTTCCAGAAGTTTGTGATATACACCATCTGGTCCAGGTGATCAATTTACCTTCACACCTTTCTGTTCCCCAGGAACCTTCTCTCGAGTAACGGCAATTTCACACATGTCTGACCACTGACATCTGGACTTCCACCATCCCGCTAGTTGCTACCACAATGAAGAATGATGTGAAATACTTTCTCAGTTCATATACTTATCAATACTTATCCATCTATCCATCTCCTTGTCCACCATTACTATTCGCCTCCCCATCCCCCCTCCCGGCATCATTTTCCCCGGTCTAATATCCACTCTTGCCTCTCTTTCATACTTTATGTATCTTGGTATCATATTTAATGTAATTAGCTAGCTTCGTATTCCATCTTTTCTTTCTTAATTACTTTTTAGTTGCCTCTTGTTGGTTGAGGAAAGCATCCTAATCATTTAACATCCCCCCAATTTTTACCATTATATGCCCTCCCTTTGGCTTTTGTGTTGGCTTTGATTTCTCATTAGCTGCGGTTGTATTATGTTGTCTTTAGAATAGTTCTTCCTTTTTTGGAATGTATATATCCTGTGTCTTCCAAATTGCTTCCAGAAATTACAGCCATTGATGCTTTGTCGTCATCCCTGCCAGTGCTTCTTTTTCCTATCAAATTTAGCCAATTCCTCTCTCATGCCTCTATAATTGTCCTTATTCCACGGTTATACTGATACATCTCACTTTAGCTTCTTCTCAAATTTCAGGGTGAATTCAATTATATTAAGATCACTTGCCCCTCAGGGTTCTCATACTTTAAGTGTTCTAATTTTAAGGATTATTTTCAATCGAAGCAAGAGGCTGAGAGTGAAAGGCTGAAGCATTGTGGAGGAAAGGTCGGTTTTCTTTTCTTTAATTGATTGGGGAAAAGAGGCTCTACTGCACAGGCATGTAATGTAGCGCGCCAAGGTTTAAAAGGGAGACCGCCATATACAGCAGCCATCGTCAGGGTGGACTGAGTCAGAGTGGGACGGCTTTGACTCAATCAGGCTTCAGCAAGAAACAGGCAGAGGCGAAGGTAGGTTCCGGTAAGTTTGTTTTTCTTCTTTTTTTTTCGTTCAGACTAGAGAATATGCCAGGCAGGATGTCGGAATGCTCCTCTTGCAGGATGTGGGAAGTCAGGGAGACCTCTGGTGTCCCTGACAACGATACCTGCAAGAAGTACATCCAGCTGCAGCTCCTAATAAACCGTGTTAGAGAGCTGGAGCTGGATGACCTCCGGATCATTCGGGAAACTGCGCAGTTTATAGATAGTAGCTTCCGGGAGGTAGTTACACCCAAGGAACAGGGCACGGGTAATTGGGTTACCATCAGGCGAAGGAAGGGGAAAAGGCAAGTAGTGAAAGGTTCCCCTGTGGTCATTCCCCTCCAGAACAGGTATACCAATTGCATACTGTTGGGGGGAATGGCTTACCTGGGGCAAGCTGCAGCAGCCGGATCTCTGGCAATGAGTCTGGTTCTGCAGTGCAGAAGGGAGGGAGGAAGAAGAGGAGAGCAGTAGTGATAGGACTCCATAGTCAGGGGTACAGACAGGAGATTCTGTGGTCGTGACAGAGACTCCCGGATGGCTTGTTGCCTCCCGGGTGCCAGGGTCAGGGATGTCTCTGATCAGCATTCTGAAGTGGGACGGTGATCAGCCAGATGTCGTGGAACACATCGGTACCAATGACATAGGTAGAAAGAGTCAGGAGGTCCTGAAGAGTGAGTACAGAGAGCTTGGTAGGAAGTTGAAAGACAGGACCTCGAAGGTAGTAATCTCCAGATTGCTGCCTGTGCCACGTGCCAGTGAGGGTAAGAGTAGGATGCTCTGGCAGATGAACACGTGGCTGAGAAACTGGTGTAGGGGGCAGGGTTTCAGATTTCTAGATCATTGGGACTTCTGGGGCAGATGAGAGCTGTACAAAAGAGACGGGTTATACGTGAACTACAAGGGGACCAATATACTTGCAAGGAGGTTTGCTAGTGTTACTGGGGAGGATTTAAACTAGATTTGTAGGGGGATGGGAACCAGAGTGCCAGAGTAGATAGTGGAATGGGGGTAAAAATAAATGATGTTAGTAGTTCATGCAAAGTCATAAATAGCAAGGCTTGTGTAGTGGTAACGCTCTTCTGAGGTGTGCAAGGAGTATTGTGGGAAAGGCAGATGAGCTGAGGGCCTGGATTGACACATAGAATTATGACATCATAGCCATTACTGAAACTTGGCTACAGGAGGGGCAGGACTGACAGCTCAATGTTCCAGGGTTCTGATATTTCAGACATGATAGAGGCAGAGTGATGAAGGGTGGGGAGGGTGGTTCTGCTAGTCAGGGAAAACATTACAGCAGTGCTTCGGCAGGAAAGATTACAGGGCTTGTCTACTGAGGCCATATGGGTGGAGCTGAGAAACAGCAGAAACATTAATAGGGTTGTATTATACACCACTCAATAGTCAGTGAGAATTGGAGGAGCAAATCTACAGAGAGATAACAGACAACTGCAGGAGACAGAAAGTTGGGATTGCAGGGGATTTTAATTTTCCACACATTGATTGGGACTCCCATACTGTTAAAGGTCTAGATGGGTTAGAGTTTGTGAAATGTGTTCAGGAATGTTTTCTAAATCAATATATAGATGTACCAACTAGGGAGGATGCAAAATTAGATCTCCTATTAGGAAATGAATTAGAGTGTGTAGGGGAACACTTTGGTTCCAGTGATCATAACACCATTAGTTTCAACTTTATCATGGATAAAGATAGATCTGGTCCTCGGGTTAAAGTTCTAAACTGGAAAATGGCTAAATTTGAAGAAATGAGAAAGGATCTAAAAAGCACTGATTGGGACAGGTTGTTCTCTGGCAAGGATGTGATTGGTAAGTGGGAGGCCTTCAAAGGAGAAATTTTGAGAGTGCAGAGTTTGTCAGAGTTAAAGGCAAAATGAATAAGAATAAGGAACCTTGGTTCTCGAGGGATATTGGAACTCTGATAAAGAAGAAGAGAGAGATGTATAACATGTATAGGCAACAGGGAGGAAATAAGATGCTTGAGGAGCATAAAAAGAGTAAGAATATACTTAAAGAAATCAGGAGGGCTAAAAGAAGACATGAGATTGCTTTGGCAGTCAGGATGAAGGATAATCCTAAGAGCTTCTACAGGTATGTTAAGAGCAAAAGGATAGTAAGGGATAAAATTGGTCCTCTTGAAGATCAGGGTGGTCGGCTATGTATGGAACCAAAAGAAATGGGAGAGATATTAAATGGGTTTTTTCCATCTGTATTTTCTAAGGAAACTGGAATGGAGTCTATGGAAACAAGGCAAACAAGTAGGGAGGTCATGGAACTTATACAGATTAAAGAGGAGGAGGTGCTTGCTGTCTTGAGGTAAATCAGAGTAGATAAATCCCCAGGACCTGACAGGGTATACCCTCGGACCTTGATGGAGACTCGTGTTGAAATTGCAGGGGCCCTGGGAGAAATATTTAAAATGTCGATATCCACAGGTCAAGTGCTGGAGGATTGGTGGATAGCTCATGTAGTTCTATTGTTTAAAAAGGCTCAAAAAGTAAGCCGGGAAATTATAGGCTAGTAAGTTTGACATCAGAAGTAGGTAAATTATTGGAAGGAATACTAAGATATCGGATCTACAAGTATTTGGATAGACAGGGACTTATTAGAAACAGTCACCATGGCTTTGTGCGTGGTAGGTCATGTTTAACCAATCTATTAGAGTTTTTCAAGGAAGTTACCACGAAAGTGGATGAAGGGAAGGCAGTGGATGTTGTATGCATGGACTTCAGTAAGGCCTTTGACAAGGTCCCGCATGGGAGGTTAGTTAGGAAGATTCAGTCGCTAGGTATACATGGAGAGGTAGTAAATTGGCTCAATGGAAGAAGCCAGAGAGTGGTAGTGGAGGATTGCTACTCTGAGTGGAGGCCTGTGACTTGTGGTGTGCCACAGGGATCAGTGCTGGGTCCATTGCTGTTTGTCATCTATATCAATGATCTGGATGATAATGTGGCAAATGGATCAGCAAACTTGCTGATGATACAAAGATTGGAGGTGTAGTCGACAGTGAGGAAGGTTTTCAAAGCTTGCAGTGGGACTTGGACCAGTTGGAGAAATGAACAGAAAAATGGCAGATGGAGTTTAATGCGGACAAGTGTGAGGTATTGCACTTAGGAAGGTGAAACCAAGGTAGAACATACAAGGTAAATGGTAGGACACTGAGGAGTGCAGTAGAACAGAATATAGATACATAATTCCCTAAGTGGAGTCACCAGTAGATAGGGTTGTAAACAGAGCTTTCGGTACATTGGCCTTTATAAATCAAAGTATTGAGTATAAAGAGTTGGAATGGAATGGTGAGGATGTATAAGGCATTGGTGAGATAGAATTTGGAGTAGTGTGTGGAGTTTTGGTCACCTAATTACAGTAAGGATATTAATAAGGTTGAAAGAGTGCAGAGAAGGTTTACAAGGATGTTGCCGGGACTTAAGAAACTGAGTTACAGAGCAAGGTTGAATAGGTTAGGACTTTATGCCCTGGAGCGTAGGAGAATGAGGGGTGATTTGATAGAGGTGTATAAAATTATGATGGGGAGAGAGAGAGTGAATGCAAGCAGGCTTTTTCCACTGAGGCCAGGGGAGAAAAAAAACCAGAGGTTATGGGTTAAGGGTGAATGGGGAAAAGTTTAAAGGGAACATTGGGGGGGGGGTCTTCTTCACACATAGAGTGGTGGGAGTGTGGAATGAGCTGCCAGATGAAGTGGTGAATGCCGACTAACTTTAGAAATTTAAGAAAAACTTGACAGGTACATGAATGAGTGGGGTTTGGAGGGATATGGCCCAGGTGCAGGTCAGTGGGACTAGGCAGAAAAATGGTTTGGCACAGCCAAGAAGGGCCAAAAAGCCTGTTTCTGTGCTGTAATGTTCTATGGTTCTAATTCTGTTCATTGCACAACACCAAATCCAGAATAGCCGATCCCCAGCTGGGCACAACCGGAAGATGCTCTAATAAGCTAACGTCTGGGCATTCCAGGGATTCTCCCTTTTGGGATCCAGCACCAACCTGATTTTCCCAGTACGTCTGAATGACTATCTTCCATGACTATAGTTGCAATGCCCTTTTGGCCAGCATTTTCTATCTCCCGTTATAATTTGTGGACGATATACCTACTGCGGTTTGGGGTCTCTAGATAACTCCCATCAGAGTTTTTTCAACCTTACTGTTCCTTAGTTCTTCCCACAACACCTTCCAACCCTATGTCACCTTTCTGATGATTTGATTTTATTTTTTTACAACAGAGCCACAGCACCCTCTCTGCCTACCTGTGTGTCCTTTCCAGAAACGTACCAGTATATGGGACACAAGAGATACTGCAGATGCTGGAAGTCTAGAGCAATAACAGAATGTGCGGGAGTTGCTCAGCAGGTCAGGCAGCATCAATCGAAGGGAATCAATGCTTTGGGCCAAGACCTTTCATCGAGACTCTTGCCACCTAGTTATCTGGAATATCAACAAGCAAAGAATATAGATAATAATGCAAAACAGAAAAACAAAAACTTATGACAGAATTTACATCAGGGCTTAATAAAATTTGCCAAGCAGAGCTCCATGACATAGCAAATACAACAAAGGCAACAAACACTTCTGCTATACCAATATTAATGTATTCTTTCAGCAAAATATCTTGGTCCCATTCTGATCTGGACACTTTACAACGAAAGATAAGAACTGAAATTAAAAATTAAGAAAACACTACTTACACTCAAATCCATGTAGATGAACACTACCGAAGACAGATGGAGGAAGAGGTATAACAGACATTAAAAAAAACATCCAATAGTCTGATAAAATTTCTAAAGTATATATTTTCATTGAAAATAAACAGGATTCAGAAGTCCATGTGAGTATGTATGCAAGTCTGATATGAAACACAGACCAGAAAACTTAATTGAGAAGCCAATTCAGAAATACGCATTAGCACTATGGAAAAAAAAATGTTAACCAGTGGAATGAGTACAACTCTCCATGGGAGACATTGCAATGATCTAAGCCGGGGGTCGGCAACCTGCGGCTCCCGAGCCATTTGTGGCTCTTTCACCTCTGTGCTGCGGCTCCCTGTGGCTTTGGGAAATAATTGGTCAGTATTTAATTAAAATGTATTTTATGTTAGTTTGTTAGCTTTTGAAATGTAATTCTAAATTTGAAGATTATGGTGATCTTGTACAATCTAAGTGTGGCTGGCACATCCGAAACGGCTCACAATTAGCCAGCATTCCGGCTAAGGGAGATAGCCTACGGGGGTTTGTGAGTACGCGTCTTTTGCAGCATCTGCGTCCATGGGGGCTGGGTTGAGGGAGGCTTAAAAGCAAGGCTGTTTAGTTCGAATAAAGCTATCTTTGACTGCAGTTTACTGACACCGCTACAACGTGTTTTTATTGCTGGCTGTCCAGACGGAAGGTGCTGAAATGCTTTGTCGCGTGTCTGGAAGAAGTGAAAACTTTCCTGGGCAGCAAAGGGCTCACCTTTCCTGAGCTGGAACAGCCAGAGTGGCTGGAAAAGCTACACTTCATGGTAGACATGACAGCGCACCTGAACACGCTGAACACAGCTCTTCAGGGGAAAGGACGCACAGCCCTGCACATGTTGGAGGATGTTTTGGCATTCGAGCGCAAGTTGACGTTGCTTGCCAGAGATTTACAGAAAGGCACTTTGTCTCACTTCCCCAATTTGAGAGAGTTCAAACAAGGTCACGACATGATAATTTCAGAGTATTTACATTCTGCAATCATCGCAATGCAAACATCGTTTGGGAAACGCTTCTGTGAGTTCAGAGAGGAAAAACACACATTATCCTTCCCGGTCACTCCCTTAAGCATCAATCCTTCCCTACTGAATACGACTGCATTGGCAGGTGTGAGTCAACCTGATCTTGAGATGGAACTGGCCGACATAGCCGACAAAGACATATGGGTGTCCAAGTTTAGACGCTTGACAGCAGACCTTGAAGATGTTGCCCGTCAGAAGGCCGTTCTTGCTCAGAATCACAAATGGAGTGATATTGAAAACCTTCCAAAACCGGACAAACTTGTGTTCGAAACATGGAATGCTATGCCCGACATTTATGTAAACATTAAAAAGTATGCGCTTTGAGTCCTGTCGATCTTTGGATCCACATATGTAAGTGAGCAGGTGTTCTCCAACATGAACTTTATTAAAAACAAACATCGCGCACGCCTCACAGATGACAGCTTGCGATCCTGTGTAAAGATGAAGGTGACGTCATACAGCCCTGATGTGCAGACGCTGTGCGCTGAGGTCCAGGAGCAGAAATCCCATTAACCAAGTATGATAAATATTTTAATTGCCTATTATTTTATGTATATTCATATTTTTTCATTGTTCAGTGAAATAGTCCTTTTATTTTTCAGGCTGACAGCTGGCTGATGTTATTTTTGGTTTGCTGCTGGCGGAAAATTTAAGTTCGGCGTTTTTCATAAATACAAGAAGGACTCAAATAGACATTGAGTATTTTACTTAAAAGTAACTTTCAACCCAACGTCTTTTTTTCGGAGTTCAAAATGTTTTTGTTGCATGCAGAAATGTAATTTCGTTTTCTCTGCAGGAGTTCATCAATTTCATAAATGCAACACATTATAGTTTGTTTATACATAGCATAAAGGCAAAAAAAAACGTTGTATGCAGTGTTATTTCATTTTAAATGTCAAACGGGTTTTGCGGCTCCCAGTGTTTTCTTTTCTGTGGGAAACGGGTCCAAGTGGCTCTTTCAGTGGTAAAGGTTGCTGACCCCTGATCTAAGCAGACGAGATGGTGACAAGGAGGCATCGTTATTCTTTTTTTAACATTAGGAGATTGTTGAATATTGTTTATACTCCCTCACATGATACTTCAGAATGCGTGATTTCATTAGATGCGGAGAAAGCATTTGACAGAGTTGAATGGCCTTACTTATTTAATGTGTTGGAGAAGTTTAATTTTAGTCCGATATTTATATCATGGATTAAATTGATTTATCATACTCCAGTAGCCTCAGTGGTTACCAATAATCAAAGATCTCCCTTTTTTCGCCTATTTCGGGGCACTAGACAGGGATGTCCTCTTAGTCCATTACTATTTAACATTGCCTTAGAACCTTTGGCAATTGCCATCAGACAATCACAGGATATTTTGGGTATTAATCGTGGGACAGATATTCATAAGTTATCTTTGTATGCAGATGATTTATTACTATTCATTTCTAACCCAGAGAAATCCATTCCAGCAGTTTTATCATTATTGGCTCAATTTAGTGAGTTTTCTGGGTATAAGTTAAATCTTAATAAAAGTGAATTGTTTCCATTAAATAAACGGGTCCCAATTTATGGAAATTTACCCTTTAAATTAGTTAATGACTCTTTTACTTATTTAGGGATCAAAATTACAAAGAACCATAAAGATTTGTTTGGATTTAATTTTTTACCCTTAATTGATCAGATTAAAGGTTTGTTTACTAAGTGGTCACCTTTGTCTCTATCTCTAATAGGCAGGATTAATGCTATTAAGATGGTTATTTTACCTAAGTTTTTATATATTTTTCAAGCGATACCAATTTTTATCCCGAAATCTTTTTTTACTAATGTTGACTCTAAAATTTCTTCATATATATGGCAGTATAAAAATCCCAGGTTAGGTAAAACATATTTACAGAAGACAAAAAAGGAAGGCGGGTTAGCATTACCTAATTTCAGATTTTACTATTGGGCAGCTAATATTAGATATTTGTTATGCTGGTTGAAAGACGGGGGTGGATCTTTTGGCCCTTGTTGGGTGAGTTTAGAAACTAAATCGGTATCAGCTTATGCTTTGGGTTCTATTTTAGGGACTTCTCTCCCTTTTGCTCTTTCTAAATTGCCGAAAAGAATTGACAACCCGATAGTTAAACATACATTGCGTATATGGTTTCAATTTCGGAGATTTTTTGGATTGATTCAATTCGTTTTAAATAGTCCTATTGTATCTAATTGTTTTTTTCACCCTTCCATTATAGATCAAGCTTATTCAGCTTGGAAAACTAAGGGATTACTAAGATTTTCTGATTTATTTTTAGATAATTGTTTCATGTCTTTTGAACAATTATCCAACAGATATAACTTGCCGAGATTTCATTTTTTTAGATATTTACAGATTAGACATTTTTTAAGTTCTGTACTCTCTACGTTTCCAAATTTTGTGCCTTCAGATACTTCGGAGAGTTTATTTGAATTAGACCCTTTTCAAAAAGGGCTTATTTCAAAACTTTATAATATAATTATGAAGATACGTTCAGAGCCCCTTTATAAGACTAAACAGGATTGGGAAAGAGAGCTTAGTTTTAGTATTTCTAGTGAGAATTGGGATAGAATTCTTCAATTAGTTAATACATCATCGTTATGTGCCAAACATTCACTAATACAATTTAAGGTTGTACATAGGGCCCATATGTCCAAGGATAAATTAGCTCATTTTTACTCTCATATAAGTCCTATTTGTGATAGATGTCATTCTGAAATTGCGTCTTTAACTCACATGTTTTGGTCGTGTTCATTTTTGGAGAAATATTGGAAAGATATTTTTGATATTATTTCTGCGGTTTTGAATATTGATTTACAACCTCATCCTATTACCGCAATTTTTGGTTTACCAATGTTAGAGTCACAGCATTTATCTTCTTCAGCCCGTCGAATGATTGCATTTCTAACTCTGATGGCTAGAAGATCTATATTGTTGAATTGGAAAGAAATTGATCCTCCCACTGTATTTAATTGGTTCTCTCAAACTATGTTATGTTTAAATTTAGAAAAAATTAGAAGTGGTACTTTTGAGACTTCTATTAAATTTGAAAAGTTATGGAGACCATTTATTCAACATTTTCATATGATGTAATATGACCCTGTGCCAAGTACATTTGATTTCCTAGCTTTTAGCTTATGTATTTTGAGAGGACCGGAAGTGACGGCATTGATGAATACTTATTTTTGTGAGATATTATAAACAGCCCACTTTTTTTTCTCCTTCTTTTTTGTTTGTTTTTCTTTCTTTTATATTACTTATTAGTTATAGTTATTAAATTAGATTAGTTAGTTTTGCATTATATAAATTTTTTTTTTGTTTTTTTTTCTTTCTTTTTTCTGTTTTTTTTATATTATACATTATGAAATATTTAGATTTACTATGTCCATACATATATCTTATGGCTTATGTCTTGGTAAACTCATTTATATTGTAACTATTATGTATGTTTTTTTTTTCATATGTAATGGAATGTGTATGTTGGTAATTTCTTTATCAATATATCATCTGTATTCTGTCCATATTACTAATATTAATAAAAAGATTTAGAAAGAAAGAAAGGAGGCATCAAGCGCCCAACTCAGAGTTGGAGACCTGAAACAGAGGGGTTCCTTGCAGAAATACAGGACAAGGTTGCTAACAAAGAAAAAAAAATCAAAAATGCATAAAATACAAACAAACAAGGTGATAAATGCAGAAAATGCCCAGAGAAACCAGACACAGTCAAACACATTCTGGGATCCTGCAGCAGTTGAACTCAGATTACTTACACAGCTCCAATCTAATGGCAAATATCATTCACCAAAATTTACTTTAAAACATAAACTCATGAATGACCACCCTAACTTCATAGAGGCAGCATAAATTCAAGCCTAATCCAGTTTTAGAGTCAAAATCTTACAAATTATACGATAACCAATACATTATTTCAGATAGGACAATCCATAATAACCATCCGAATATATTACAGGATAAACAGGCAAGAACAACTCCCTCAAAAGGTAAAACCATTCCCAGCACACACATTCCTTGACCAGTGGAGCACCTCACAACAGGTACTGTTTGTATCATCAGTCAGACAACTGAAAGATTTTCTCTGTCAATCAGCTTCCAAATATTGCTACTCTGTCATTCGATGCCACGCCCCACTGCTGATTCCCTTCTCGACTTCTTCATACGTTCTTACCTGGACCACCGTCCAGAGCCCCAAACTCTGCCCTGCGCAGACTTGCCTCTGGTTTCTGACCCTGTTCCGTTAAACATCCAGCTAACAGTTTCCCATTCTGCTTTCAGAATTTAGAGGACAGTGGTGTTTTCTAACAACCCTGGCAGTTATATAGGACCCAGGTCAGACCCAAATTGGAGTTCTGTGCTCAGTTCTACTCGCTTCACTACAGGAAGGATGTGGAAACCGTAGAAAGGGTGCAAAGCAGATTTAAGCGGACATTGCCTCGATTGGGTGCCTTATGAAGACAGGTTGAGTGAACTCGGCCTTATCCCCTTGGAGCGAGGAAGGATGAGAGGTGACCTGATACAGGTTTATAAGATGATGAGACGCATTGATCGTGTGGGTAGTCAGAGGCTTTTTCCGAGGGCTGAAATAGTTGCCACAAGATGGCACAGGTTTAAGGTGCTCGGAAGTAGGTAGAGAGGAGATGTCACTTGTAAATTTTTACGCAAAGTGGTGAGTGTGTGGAATGGGCTGCCAGCAACGGTGGTGGAGGTAGATATGATAGTCCTTTTAAGAGACTTTTGGATAGGTTCATGAAGCTTAGAAAAATAGAAGGCTATAGGTAACCCTAGTAATTTCGAAGGTAGGGACATGTTCGGCACAACTTTGTGGGCCAAAGAGCTTGTATTGTGCTGTAGGTTTTGTATATTTCTATGTTTCTCTGTTAACCTTTTAGAAGCAGGGAAAATGACCCATTATGTGGGAATGAGCCCTGAATAAGGAGGTTAACTACCAATGTCATTCTTCCTCAGCCCAGAGATTTGAGGGGCGAAGAACATGTCAGATAGAACTGCAGTCAGCTCAACTTCCTTAGTCTGCAGAAAATTCAAGGGAAACCTCTTCACCCACAGAGTCGTGACAGCAACCCATCCCACAGGGAGAGCGAGAGGGGAACAACAGGGGAGGATTTAAAAGGACAGTCGTGAAACAGAATCACTGGCAGGGTCCAGCTGGCCTGTGTTGACTCTCTACTGTACACTAGGTGAGTTATAAATTTACTAAGTACCGGAGACAGAATTTAAAATAGAACTGATTTATTTGTCTCAGATCCAGAATATTAAACTCCAGTCCCATTAAGGTGAATGTGCAGCAGAAGAAATTCCTCCCATGCCCAGTGACCAGGGTGCAGAATCAGAGTACAGACCACGGTGTGGAGAGCAACAGCAATAATTGCAAAGTTCAGCACTGATAGTCACTCTCAGAATTGCATTCAGCAACAGTGATGGACAAATATCCAGCATGCAGCTTATTAAAACTTTCTCCCCAGTGTGAACCCGATGGTATGAAGCAAGGTCAGATTGCTGAGTGAATCGCTTCCCACATTCACAGCAGGTGAACAGCCTCTCCCCAGTGTGAACTCAATGATGCACATTTGGTTGATTTGGCTGAGAGAATCTCTTCCCAAAGTCTGAGCAGATCGGCCTCTTTCTCCCCAGTGTGAACTCAATGATGCACATTTGGTTTATTTGGCTGAGAGAATCTCTTCCCAAAGTCTGAGCAGATCGGCCTCGACCCAGTGTGAACTCATTGGTGTCTCAGTAGATAAGACGACCGCGTGAATTCCTTCCCACATTCACAGCAGATGAATGGCCTCTCCCCTGTGTGAACTGACTGGTGTGCCAGTAGGGTGGATGATCGAGTGAATCCCTTTCCACAGTCTGAGCAGGTGAACAGCCTCTAACTGGTATGAACTCGCTGGTGTCTCTGTAGATGAGATGACTGTTTAAATCTTTTTCCACATTCTGAGCAGGTGAATGGTCTCTCCCCAGTGTGAACTGACTGGTGTGCCAATAGGGTGGATGATCGAGTGAATCTCTTCCCACAGTCTGAGCAGGTGAACGGCCTCTCCCCTGTGTGAACTGATTGGTGTGCCAGTAGTTGTGATGACTGAGTGAATCCCTTTCCACATTCTGAGCAGGTGAACGGCTTCTCCCCGGTGTGAACTCGCTGGTGACTTTGTAGTGTGGATGACTGAGTGAATCTCTTCCCACAGACTGAGCAGGTAAACGGCTTCTCCCCAGTGTGAACTCGCTGGTGTCTCTGTAGGGTGGATGGCTGGGTGAATTTCTTCCCACAGACTGAGCAGGTGAACGGCCTCTCCCCGGTGTGAACTGACTGGTGTGTCAGTAGGTTAGAGGACAAAGTGAATCCTTTCCCACAGACTGAGCAGATGAATGGCTTCTCCCCAGTGTGAACTCGCTGGTGTCTCTGTAGGGTGGAAGAGTGAGGAAATCCCTTCCCACAGACTGAGCAGGTAAACGGCTTCTCCCCAGTGTGAACTCGCTGGTGACTCTGTAGGATGGATGATCGTGTGAATCCCTTTCCACAGACTGAGCAGGTGAACGGCTTCTCTCCAGTGTGAACTCGCTGGTGTGTCTGTAGGGTGGATGACTGAGTGAATCTCTTCCCACAGACTGAGCAGGTGAATGGCCTATCCTGGTTGTGAACTGACTGGTGCGTCAGGAGGTTAGATGACAAAGTGAATCTTTTCCCGCAGGCTAAGCAGGTGAACGGCTTCTCCCCAGTGTGAACTTGCTGGTGTCTCTTTAGGGCAGAAGAGTGAGAGAATCTCTTCCCACAGTCTGAGCAAGTGAAATCCCTCTCTACAGTGTGAACTGACTGGTGTCTCAATAGCTGAGATGATTTAGTGAATCCCTTTCCACAGTCTGAGCAGGTGAATGGCCTCTCTCCAGTGTGAACTCTCTGATGTTCCTTCATTTGGGATGAGCAAGTAAATCCCTTCCCACAGTCTGAGCAGGTGACCGGCCTCTCCCCAGTGTGAACTCGCTGGTGAGCCATTAGGGTGGATGACTGAGTGAATCCCTTCCCACAGTCTGAGCAGGTGAACGGCCTCTCTCCAGTGTGAACTCTCTCATGTACCTTCAGTTTAGATGACCAAGTAAATCCCTTCCCACAGTCCGGGCAGGTGAACGGCCGCTCCCCGGTGTGAACTCGCTGGTGAGCCATTAGGTCAGATGACAGAGTGAATCCTTCCCACAAATTCAGCTGATGACCAGCCTCTGCCCAGTGTGTACTGTCTGGTGTGCCTATAGGTGGGAAGACTGACTGAATCCCTTCTCACCCACAGAACAGGTGAATGGCTTTGCCCAGTGTGAACTTGCTGATGTACCTTCAGTTGAGATGACTGACTAAAGCCATTCCCACTGTCTGAACAGATGGACAGCCTTTCCCCTGTGTAAAATGACGGGCGTGCCAGTCAGTCAGATGATTGAGTGAATCCCTGCCCACAGTCTGAGCAGGAAAGATGGAAGATTTAATCCTTTGTTCCACTTCTTAAATATCTAGACAGAGACAGCAAAACTGGTGTGTTGTGTTCAAGATTCCCATAAATAAATTCCTTGTTGTTTTTAACCTGAAAAAAGATTCATAATACATCAATGAGTGAAGGACAATATTTCAGATGAGATCACTTGAGTTGTCAAGGTGTGATCTGGCATCACACTGTTACAGTGAGGTTCAACCCAAGTTGGAGAGGGAAATCAACTTCTAACTGGGCAGTGCTGGCATCTGGAATGACCATCAAACTCTCTGATGCTCTTCCTGTCTCTGTAAGAATGGGGCATTTCTGCCATCTCCAATCTGTGACTCTCTCCATTGATATTATTTCCTGTTCCCACTGAGCTGTATGGGTTCTGAAACTGAACCCATAGTAACTGAAATACTCTCACACAAATACCCTTTGTTGACGTGCAGCTGGGACTTTTTTTTTAAAGTACTATTAAATTAAAGTAACACAGTTTTAATGTTATATGAAAATTTCCTGCTGAGATGAATGGTTGGTCTGCACAGCTGTTAAAAGGACTTAGATGGAATGTTACTATTATTTGAGTTTCTTGTCACAGTCATAGAAAAATACAACACAGAAACAGGTCCTTTGGGCCATCTAGTTTGTGCTGAACTATTTAAACTGCCCACTCCTATACCCCTACCATCCAGGTACCTATAGACACCTCTTAAATGTTGAAATCGAGCTTTCATGCACCAGTTATGCTGTCAGCTCATTCCACACCCGGGTGACCATCTGTGTGAAAAGGTTTCCTCTCATGTTCTCCTTAACATTTCACCTTTCACCCTTAACCCATGGCTTCTGTTTGCAGTCCCACCCAATCTCAGTGGAAAAAGCCAGCTTGCATTTACCCTATCTATACTCCTCTAGCACAATCAAATCTCCCCTCAATCTTCGACATTCCAAGGAATAAAGTCCTGACCTGTTCAAACAAGCTGGATGAACTCAGCAGGTCAGGTAGCATTCGTTGAAATGAACAGTCAACGTTTCGGGCCGAGATTGATTCGACCACAGCATCTGCAGTGTATTTTGTGTTTACCTGACCTGTTCAATCTTTCCTTATAACCCAAGTCCTCCGGATCTGGTAACATCCTTGTGAATTTTGTCTGAACTCTTTCAACCTCTTTTACATCTTTCATGTAGATAGGTGACCAAAACTGCACACAATATTCCAAATTAGGCCTCACCAATGTCTTATACATGTCAACATAACATCCATCTATTGTCAGTACTTTGGTTCATGAAGGCCAATGGGCCAAAATCTTTCTTTCCATCCCTATCTAACGATGAAACCACTTTCAGTGAAATATAGACCTGTATTCCCAGATCCCTTTCTTCTACAACAGTGCCCTTCTTTCTTCTACAATGCCCGACCAGTCACTGTGAAAGACCTACCTTCGCAGGTCCTACCGAACTGCAACACCTCACACTAGTCGACATTAAATTCCATTTTCTGTTTCTCAAACCATTTTACCAGCTGGTCCAGATTGCACTGCAAGCCAGGATGGTCTTCCTCACTGTCTACTACAACCCCTATCTCAGTATCGTCCAGAAATTTGCTGATCCAGTTAACCACACTATCATCCAGATTACTGATAAGAGACGACAAACAACAACAGATCCAGCACTGATCCCTATGGCACACCACTAGTCACAGGCCTTCAGTCAGAGAGACAACCATCTGCTACCACACTCTGGCTTCTCCCAAAGCCAGTCTCATCCAATTTACTATCTCATCTTGAATGATGAGTGACTGAAACTTCTTGACCCACCTCCCATATGAGACTTTGTCAAGTGCCTTACTAAAGTCCACTGCCTTGCCTTCATCCACTTTCCTGATAACTTCCTCAAGAGACTTTATAAGATTGGTTAGACATGACCAAAGCTATGCTACCTATTCTTAATCACTCCACATCTATACAAATACTTATATATCCAGTTCCTGCACATATGTTCCAATAACTTTTCCCCTACTGATGTCAAGCTCACCAACATACAATTTCTTAGTTTATTTTTAGAGCCTTTCTTGAACAGCAGAACAACATTGGCTGTCCTTCAATCCTCCAGTGCCAGTACCTCACCTGTCACTAAGGATGATTTAAATATCTGCGCTTGGGCCCGACAATTTCTGCACTTGTCTTCCACAGGATCCCAGGGAACAACTTGTCAGGCCCTGGGGATTTATCCATGGTAATTTGCCTTACGACAGCAAACACTTCCACCTCTGTAATCTGTACAAGGTCCATGAAGTTGATGCTGCCTTGCCTCACTTCTATAGACCGTGCCCATCTCCTGAGTGAATACAGATGCAAAGAAAAAACCCATTTCCAGAAAAGTTGGGATATTTTCCAAAATGCAATAAAATCAAAAATCTGTGATATGTTAATTCACATGAACCTTTATTTAACTGACAAAAGTGCTAAGAAAAGATTTTCAATAGTTTTACTGACCAAATTAACTGTATTTTGTAAATATACACAAATTTAGAATTTGATGGCTGCAACACACTCAACAAAAGTTGGGACAGAGTTAAAATGAGATTGAAAAGTGCACAGAATATTCAAGTAACACCGGTTTAGAAGACTCCACATTAAGCAGGTTAATTGGTAGCAGGTGAGGTATCATGACTGGGTATAAAAGTAGCATCCACCAAAGGCTCAGTCTTTGCAAGCAAGGATGGGTGTGGCTCACCCATTTGTGCCAAAATTCATGAGAGAATTGTTAGTCAGTTCAAAAGGAACATTTCCCAATGCAAGATTGCAGAGAATTTAGGTCTTTCAACATCTACAGTACATAACATTGGGAAAAGATTCAGAGAATTCAGAGACGTCTCAGTGCATAAAGGGCAAGGTCAAAAACCACTGTTGAATGCGTGTGATCTTTGAGCCCTCAGGTGGCACTGCCAAAGAAACCGTCATGCTACTGTGACAATTATAGCCACCTGGGCTCGGGAGTACTTCGGAAAACCATTGTCACTTAACACAGTATGTCGCTGAATCCAGAAACGCAACTACGCAAGGAGCAAGCCATACATCAACTCTATGCAGAAACCCCGGTGAGTTCTCTGGGCCTGAGCTCATCTCAGATGGACTGAAAGACTGTGGAACCATGTGCTGTGGTCAGATGAGTCCACATTTCAGCTAGTTTTTGAAAAAAACGGGCGTCGAGCTCTCCGTGCCAAAGATGAAAATGACTATCCTGATTGTTATCAGCAAAAGGTGCAAAAGCCAGCATCTGTGATGGTATGGGGGTGCATCAGTGCCCACGGCATGGGTGAGTTGCATGTATGTGAAGGTACCATTGACTCTGAGGATTTTAGAGAGACATATGTTGCCATCAAGAAGATGTCTCTTCCCGGGACGTCCATGCTTATTTCAGCAGGACAATGCAAGACCACATTCTGCACGGGCTACAACAGTGTGGCTTTGTAGACACAGAGTGCGTGTGCTTGACTGGCCTGCTGCCAGTCCAGATCTATCTCCTATTGAAAATGTATGCCGCATCATGAAGAGGAGAATCAGACAACGGAGACCACGGACTGTTGAGCAGCTGGAGTCTTATATGAAGCAAGGATGGACAAAATTTCCAATTGCAAATCTACTACAATTAGTATCCTCAGTTCCAAAAGGAAAGGTGATGTAACACAATGATAAACATGTCTCTGTCCCAACTTTTGTTGAGTGTGTTGCAGCCATCAAATTCTAAATTTGTGTATATTTACAAAATACAATTAAGTTGGTCAGTAAAACTACTGAAAATCTTTTCTTTGTACTTTTGTCTGTTAAATAAAAATTCACGTGAATTAACATATTGTGGCGACCCACTTCCCAGCGCACTCGGACCGGCTCACAAAGCGGCGCGCGCCGGCATTGAGGCCGGTCCCAAAGAGGGCGCCAAGCCTGCTTCACCAGCAAGGGGAAAAGCCCACGCGTGGGACAGGACTGTGAATACGTGCCCCCTACAGCATTCCCACCCGGGGAGGGCGGGATCAGGAAGGCTTTAAAGCAAGGCCACGAAGTTTGAATAAACCTTTTTTGCAACTGCAGCTCACCGACTCCGTGTCGTTATTTCAGCGCTGCGTGTAGCACACCGCTACAATTGGTGACCTCGACAGCCCAAACGATATTTGGACCGGAGATGAATGACGCCACATCTGTTCATGCAGTTTCATTAAAACTGCCAAGCTTCTGGACGCTGCGACCTCACCTATGGTTCCAGCAAGCAGAAGCCCAATTCCACATTCGGCAGATAACCTCGGATGCCACACGTTACTACTACGTGCTGAGCTCCCTCGACCAGAAGACAGCTGCCCAGGTTGAGGAGTTCATACAATCGCCCCCAGCAGATGGCAAATACACAGAATTCAAAGCCTTGCTCATGAGGACTTTCGGACTCTCACGGCGCGAGCGAGCTGCCCGCTGACTGCACCTGGATGGTTTGGGGGACAGACCACCATTGGCTTTGATGAACAAGATGCTGTCCCTGGCCAGAGGTCACAAGCCCTGCCTCATGTTTGAGTAGGCTCCAGGAATTGGAGCAGCTGCCCGAGGATATGCGCCGGCTGCTGTCCGACGTGGAATTCAGCGACCCTCGGAAGGTGGCGGCCCAGGCGGACGTGCCATGGAAAGCCAAGAAGGAGAGTGGAGCGTCCGTCGCACAAATCACCAGGCCACGCTCCCAGCAGTAAACCAGACCAGACCCAGCCGCAGAGCCCACTAATCCCAGAGGCAGGGGTGAGGAGACCCACGAACAATGGTGCTTCTACCACCAGCGGTGGGGTGCAGAAGCCCGCCCCTGTAGCCTGCCCTGCAAGTTCCTGGGAAACACCAGGGCCAGCCGCCACTGATGGCTACGGCGGTTGGTCATCGGGATAGCCTCCTGTATGTCTGGGACAAGCAGTCAGGACGCCGCTTTTTGGTCGACACTGGAGCCGAGATCAGCGTCCTACCTCCGACAAGTTACGACACCCGCAACAGAGAACCGGGTCCCACCCTGAGGGCCACGAACAGCAGCACGGTAAGGACCCCAGCCGGTTCACGTGGCCACCGTAGCCCAACCGCTCCTGGGAGCGGATTTTTTGCGAGCCCACAGCCTACTGGTCGACCTGCCAAGGAAGAGACTGGTCTACGCCGACACCTTTCAAACATTGTCCCTGGGTGAAGCCCAGTTGACAGCACCACACCTATAGACTCCATCAGGCTGTCCGAAAACGACTTCACCAGAGTCCTGGCGGACTTCCCATCGGTTCTGGCACCGCAGTTCACGGCAGCCATATCAAGACACGGCGTACAGCACCACTTCCCGACACAAGGACCACCCCTCCATGCTCGTGCTCGAAGGCTTTCCCCAGACAAGCTCCGCCTGGCGAAGGAGGAGTTCAAGAGGTTGGAGGAATTGGGGATCATACGGCGGTCCGACAGCTCATGGGCCTCCCCCCTGCACAAGGTACCCAAAGCAACAGGGGGCTGGAGACCATGCGGCGACTACCACAAGCTGAACAAGGCTACACCGGACCGCTACCCTGTGCCGCACATTCAGGACTTTGCAGCAAACCTGCACGGCGCACGGATCTTCTCCAAGGTAGACCTCATCCGGGGATATCATCAAATCCCGATGCATCCGGACGATGTCCCCAAAATGGCACTCATCACCCTTTTCGGCTTTTTCGAGTTCCTCCACATACCGTTCGGCCTAAAGAATGCCGCACAGACGTTTCAGCGGTTAATGGACGCAGTGGGATGTGACCTGGACTTCGCTTTCATCTATTTGGACGACATCCTCATAGCCAGCAGCAGTCGTCAGGAACATCTGTCCCACCACCGTCAACTCTACGCCCGACTGAGTGAATATGGCCTGACAATCAACCCAGCCAAATGCAAGTTCAGGCTTGACACCATTGACTTCCTGGGCCACAGGATTACTAAAGACGGGGCAACCCCTCTGCCCGCCAAGGTAGACGCGGTCTGCCATTTCCCCCGACCAAACACAATCAAAGGCCTTCAGGAATTCGTGGGTATGGTGAATTTCTACCACCGCTTCCTCCCTTCAGCTGCCCAAATCATGTGCCCCCAGTCGCCCTGATGTCAGGTAAGGGCAAGGCAATTACCTGGGACGAGGAGTCCGCCGCCGCTTTCATTAAAATCAAAGAAGCCTTGGCAAATGCCGCGATGCTAATGCACCCCAGAACGGACGTCCCTACCGCCCTCACAGTGGACGCATCTAACACGGCAGTCATCCATGGATGCTGTTCATTGCTGGAACAACTCGTTGAGGGTCGCTGGCAACCACTGGCGTTTTTCAGCAAACAGATATGACCACCCGAGCTCAAATACAATGCTTTCAACCAGGAACTATTGGCGCTATACCTGGCGATCCAGCATTTCAGCTACTTCTTAGAAGGTAGGCCCTTCACCGCATTCACAGACCACAAACCGCTTACCTTTGCATTCACGAAAGCATCCGACCCCTGGTCGTCCCGCCAGCAGCGACATCTGTCCTACATCTCCAAATACACGAGTGATGTGTACGGACAATGTCGTGGCGGACGCCCTCTCCCGCCCTAACATCCAAGCCCTGTCCCAGGGGGTAGACTATGAAGCACTGGCGGAGGCACAGCAGGCAGACAAGGAGATCACTAGTTACAGGACTGCAGTCTCTGGTTTGCAACTCCAGGACCTCCCCGTAGGCCCAGGTGAGAGGACCCTACTCTGTGACGTCACCACCAGCCAACCCTGCCTGGTGGCAGCGCATTTTCAACTCCATTCACAACTTAGCACACCCCTCCATCAGGACAACCGTCCAGATGGTAGCCAACAGGTGCGTTTGGCACAGACTCCGTAAGCAGGTCAATGAATGGGCCAAAACGTGCATTCACTGCCAAACAACCAAGGTGCAGCGGCACACCAAAGCTCTGCCGCAGCAGTTCTACACCACCCACCGGCATTTCGACTACATTCCTGTGGATATCCAGTGTTGCAAGGAGCGCGGCACCTCCTCACTATCGTGGACCGGTTCACAAGATGGCCAGAGGCGGTTCACCTCCTCCGACACCACCTCCAAATCTTGCACCCGGGCACTGATTGCAACCTGGGTATCTCGCTTTGGTGTACCGGCCCACATTACCTCCGACAGAGGCGCCCAGTTCACCTCCAGCCTGTGGTCAGCTATGGCCAGCCTTTTGGGGACACAGCTGCACCACACAACTGCCTACCACCCACAGTCGAACGGACTAGTGCAGTGTTTCCACCGTCACCTGAAGTCGGCTCTCATGGCCCGCCTCAAAGGCCCTAACTGGGTGGACGAGCTTCCCTGGGTCCTGCTTGGAATGCGCACAGCGCCCAAAGAGGATCTGCACACCTCGTTGGCCGAGTTGGTGTACAGCGCACCCCTGGTTGTCCCAGGAAAGTCCATACCAGCCCCAAGGGGGCAAGAGAAGAACCCGCAGCAGTCCTGGGCAGACTACACGAGAGGCTCGGTAACCTGGCCCCCGTACCCACTTCACAGCATGGGCAGAACCCTGCAAAACTATAAGTTCATTTTTGTATAACGGGGCGGACATCAGGCACCGCTACAGCGGCCCTACGAGGGGCCGTTTACGGTGATCAGAAACAACGGGTCCACATTCGTGCTGGACATTGGGAGAAAAGAGGAGGTTTTCACAGTGGACCGACTCAAACCGGCCCATGTGGATTTGGCGCAGCCGATCGAGATTCAGGCAGAGCGGCGCAGAGGCAGACCTCCCAAACAGAGTCCGACCCAGACTGTGGACATTGGGGAGTGTATCGCTGGTTCTGGGGGGGGGGGGGAGGGGGGGAGTTATGGGGCAACCCACTTCCCAGCGCACTCGAACCGGCTCACAAAGCGGTGCACGCCGGCATTGAGGCCGGTCCCAAAGAGGGCTCCAAGCCTGCTTCACCAGCAAGGGGAAAAGCTCGCACACGAGATGGGACCGTGAATACGCATTCCCGGGATCCGGAAGGCTTTAAAGCGAGGCCGTGAAGCTTGAATAAACCTCTTTTGCAACTGCAGCTCACCGACTCCATGTCATTATTTCAGCGCTGCGTGTAGCACACCGCTACAGTATCACAGATTTTTGTTTTCTTTGTATTTTGGAAAATATCCCAACTTTTCTGGAAATTGGGTTTGTACTTTGCCTCCTCATATGGATTACCATTCTGATCTTCAAGAGGATTAATTTTTTTCCCTTGCCACCTTTTTGCTCTTAAAATAAGCACACAGCTCCTGAGGATTCTCCTTCACCTTGTCTGCTGGGGGAACCTCATGCCTCCATTTATTTCTTTCATAAGAGATCACTTCAATTTCCTGTACTTCATCCGTACCCCATTTCTTCCTATCTGTCTGTACCTGATATGCGCCTCATAGAACATAGAATAGTACAGCACATAACAGGCCCTTCGGCCCACAATGTTGTGTTGACCCTCAAACCCTGCCTCCTATATAACCTTCCACCTTAAATTCCTCCATATATCTGTCTAGTAGTCTCTTAAACTTCACTAGTGTATCTGCCTTCATCGCTGACTCAGGCAGTGCATTCCATGCACCACCCACTCTCTGAGTGAAAAACCTTCCTCTAATATGCCCCTTGAACTTCTCTCCCCTTACCTTAAAGCCATGTCCTCTTGTACGGAGCAGTGAAGTGGGGAAGAGGCGTTGGCTGTCCACTCTGTCTATTCCTCTTAGTATCTTGTACTTAATATCTATCATGTCTCCTCTCATCCTGCTCTCCAAAGAGTAAAGCCCTAGCTCCCTTGATCTCTGATCATAATCCATACTTTCTAAACCAGGTAGCATCCTGGTAAATCTCCTCTGTACCCTTTCCAATGCTTCCACATCCTTCCTATAGTGAGGCGACCAGAACTGGACACAGTACTCCGTGTGTGGCCTAACTAGAGTTTTATAGAGCTGCATCACTACATCACGTCTCTTAAACTCTATCCCACGACTTATGAAAGCTAACACCCATAAGCTTTCTTAACTACCCTATCTACCTGTGGGGCAACCCCCAGATCCCTCTGCTCCTCCACACTACCAAGTATCCTGCCATTTACTTTGTACTCTGCCTTGGAGTTTGTCCTTCCAAAGTGTACCACCTCACACTTCTCCGGGTTGAACTCCATCTGCCACTTCTCAGCCCACTTTTGCATCCTATCAATGTCTCTCTGCAATCTTTGACAATCCTCTACACCAGGGGTGTCAAACTCATTTTAGGTCACGGGCCGGATTGGGCAAAATGCAGCTTCATGCGGGCCGGATCAGTCGGGCGCGTGCGAACACAGCTTTCATTGCCTCCGTTTTTTCAGCCTGTTCTCATGTTTCTCAGCCTCTGCTATAACTACAAAGTGTTTCACTTCACAAATTCCGTTTCTTATGAAAAAGACTGCTGAGCAAGCATTGTTTTTATGATTGGTATTAACTTACAATCATTGGCTTCATATCGCCGGGCCATTAATAATTAAAATAATAGATCTATCTAAAATTATCTCGCGGGCTGGATATAATTGTACGCCGGGCCGGATATGGCCTGCGGGCCTTGAGTTTGACACCTATGCTCTACACTATCTACAACACCACCAACCTTTGTGTTGTCTGCAAACTTGCCATCCCCTCTTCTACCCCCACATCCAGGTTGTTTATAAAAAGTAGAGGTCCCAGAACAGATCCTTGTGGGACACCACTGGTCACAACCCTCCAATCTGAATGTACTCTCTCCACCACAACCCTCTGCCTTCTTCAGGCAAGCCAATTCTGAATCCACCTGGCCAAACTTCCCTGGATCCCATGCCTTCTGAGTTTCTGAATAAGCCTACTGTGTGGAACCTTGTCAAATGCCTTACTAAAATCCATATAGATCACATCCACTGCACTACCCTCATCTATATGCCTGGTCACCTCCTCAAAGAACTCTATCAGGCTTGTTAGACACGATCTGCCCTTCACAAAGCCATGCTGACTGTCCCTGATCAGACCATGATTCTCCAAATGCCCATAGATCCTCTCTCTAAGAATCTTTTCCAACAGCTTTCCCACCATAGACGTAAGGATCACTGGTCTATAATTACCCAGACTATCCCTACTACCTTTTTTTGAACAAGCGGACAACATTCACCTCCCTCCAAACCTCCAGTACCATTCCCGTGGACAACGAGGACATAAAGATCCTAGCCAGAGGCTCAGCAATCTCTTCCCTCGCCTCATGGAGCAGCCTGGGGAACATTCCATCATGCCATGGGGACTTATCCATCCTAATGTATTTTAACAACTCCAGCACCTCCTCTCCCTTAATATCAACATGCTCCAGAACATCAACCTCACTCATATTGTCCTCACCATCATCAAGTTCCCTCTCATTGGTGAATACTGAAGAGAAGTATTCATTGAGGACCTCGCTCACTTCCACAGCCACCAGGCACATCTTCCCACTTTTATCTCTGATTGGTCCTACCTTCACTCCTGTCATCCTTTTGTTCTTCACATAATTGAAGAATGCCTTGGGGTTTTCCTTTACCCTACTCGCCAAGGCTTTCTCATGCCCCTTCTTAAGCTCCTTTCTTGCTACACTATATTCCTCAATTGACCCATCTGATCCTTGCTTCCTAAACCTCATGTATGCTGCCTTCTTCCACCTGACTAGATTTTCCACCTCACTTGTCACCCATGGTTCCTTCACCCTACTTCCTCTCTTCCTCAATGGGACAAACTTATCCCTAACATCCTTCAAGAGATCCCTAAACATCGACCACATGTCCATAGTACATTTCCCTGCAAAAACATCATCCCAATTCACACCAGCAAGTTCTAGCCTTATAGCCTCATAATTTGCCCTTCCCCAATTAAAAATTTTGCCGTCCTCTCTGATTATTTCCTTTTCCATGATAATGCTAGAGGCCAGGGAGTGGTGATCACTGTCCCCCAGATGCTCACCCACTGACAGATGTTACCTGACCCGGTTCATTACATAATACTAGATCTAGTATGGCATTCCTCCTAGTCGGCCTGTCAACATACTGTGACAGGAATCCATCCTGGACACACTTAACAAACTCTACCCCAACTAAATCCTCGGAACTAATCAAGTGCTAATCAATATTAGGGAAGTTAGTCACCCATGGTAACAACCCTGTTATTTTGCAACTTTCCAAAATCTGCCTCCCAATCTGCTCCTCGGTATCTCTGCTGCTACCAATGGGCCTATAGAATACACCCAGTAGAGTAACTGCTCCCTTCCTGTTCCTGACTTCCACCCATACTGACTCAAAAGAGGATCCTGCTATATTACCCACCCTTTCTGTAGCTGTAGTAGTATCCCTGACCAGTAATGCCACAACTCCTCCCATTTCGCCCCCTCTATTCCTTTTAAAGCACTGAAATCCAGGAATATTGAGAATCCATTCCTGCCGTGGTGCCAGCCAAGTCTCCATAATGGCCACTACATCATAATTCCATGTATGTATCCAAGCTCTTAATTCATCACCTTTGTTCCTGATGCTTCTGGCATTGAACTACACACACTTTAGCCCTTCTACCTTACTACCTTTACACCTTTTATTCTGCTTCTCTTTCCTCAAAGCCTCTCTAAATGTTAGATCTGGCTTTACTCCATGCACTTCTTTCACTCCTCTATCGCTCCGGGTCCCATCCCCCTTGCAAATTAGTTTAAACCTTCCCGAACCATTCTAGCAAACCTACCTGCAAGGATATTGCTTCCTCTCGAGTTCAGGTGCAACCCATCCAATCTGTACAGGTCCCACCTTCCCCAGAAGAGATCCCAATGATTCAAAAATCTAAAACCCTGCCCCCTGCACCAACTCCTCAGCCACGCACTCAACTGCCATCTCCTGCAATTCTTACCATCACTATCACGTAGTACTGGCAGCAATCCTGAGAACGCCACCCTTGAGGTCCTATTCTTCAGCCTTCTGCCTAGTTCCCGAAACTCACACTTCAGGACTTCATCCCTCTTCCTGCCTATGTCGTTGGTACCAACATGTATCGCGACTTCTGGTTGCTTTCCTTCTCGTAACAGTATGTCATGCACCCGGTCAGAGACACCACGGACCCTGGCACCCAGGAGGCAACAAACCATGCGGGTGTCCTTTTCACATCCACAAAATCTCCTGTCTGCTCCCCTGACTATTGAGTCTCCAATGACGACAGCTCTCCTCTTCTCTGTCCCATCCTTCTGCACCACAGGTTCAGACTCAGTGCCAGAGGCCCTGCCACCGTGTCTCACACTTGGTCCGTCATCCTCGCCAACAGTATCCAGGACAGTAAACTTATTATTTAGGGGAATGGCTACAGGGGTGCTCTGCACTACCCGTCTACTCACCTTCGCTTTCTCTCTCTGACTGTCACCCAACAACCTGCTTCCGGCAGCCTAGGTGCAACTACCTCGCTATAGCTCTCATGTATGACTGCCTCATCCTCCCTTATGAGTCGAAAGTCATCCAGCTGTGCTCCAGATTCCTCACACAGTCTTCCAGATCGCTCAGGCACATGCACTTCTGGCAGATGTGACTCTGCGGGAGAGGAGAGTTCCCCCAAGACTGCCACATCTCATAGGAGAAGCACATCACCATCTCAGGAGGCATTGTAACTGGGAACAAACTCATCCTCCGCCTCTTCTCGTCGAAGCCTCTCGAGTCAAAGCCTCAAATCTCCACTCCTTCACTGGCCCACTCACTCACTAGCTGCTTTCCACAGACCACTCTGCTTGAGCTACCCCTCTATTTATTTGTTTGAGCTTTTCAAACTGCTTGGTCACCTGAGCTCGATTGCCCAATCAGCTGCTTTCTGCTGAGTCTGAGCTATTCAAATCTTGATTGACTTGATTGCACAGTCCAACTGCCAAAACTGCCAGAATCTCTTGAGTCAAAGCCTCAAATCTCATCTCTGGGAGATGAAAGCCAAAAGGGTGATAGAGCTGCATGGTTGGAGGTTGGTGGGGGGTGGAGGTGGAGGTGGAGGTTGGGGGTTGGGGTTAAACTAAAGTTGCAGGGTGAATGGGAGCCTGAATAACAGAACAGACAGTGGAGGAGTTGTGGAGGACAGTGGAGTTGGTGGAGACAGATGCTGTTCAGACCTCAGATAGAGTCAGGAATGAAAAAGTTGATCATGGTGCAGTGAATATGCATATTTCAATGTATATTCCTGTATATTTCAATACAAGGAGCAGCATAGGAAAGGTGGATGTGTTCAGGGTATGGATCAACAACTGGACTATGACACTAGGATCTAGCACCTGTGGACTGGGACAGGCTGCTTTATGGCAAAGGTGTGATTGGTAAATGAGAGGCCTTCAAAGGTAAAAGATAGAAACTTTGGTTTGCAAGAGATATTGAGACCCTGGTGAAGCACAAAATGGAGTTGCATAACAGGGATAGGCAGGCAGGTTCTTATGGTGTATAAGAAATACAAGAGAACAAATAAGAAATAAATCAGGATGGCTAAAAGAAGGCATGAGATGCCCTCACAGAGAAGATAAAGGATAATCTCAAGGATTCTAGAGATAGATTTAGAGCAAAGGTATTGCAAGGGACAAAGTTGGTCCTCTGGAAGACCGGAATGGTAATCCATGTTTGGAACCAAAGTAGACTGGGAAGATCATCTCTATTTACCCAGGAGATGGCCACAGAGTCTATGGAAGTGTGGGAAGGTAGCATTAACATGGTGGACCCAGTACAGATTAAAGAGATGGTTTGCTATCCTGAGGTAGACTAGGGTGGATAAATCTCCAGGCATGACAAGGTGCTCCCTCCTATGGGAGGTAAGTGCAGAAATTGTTGGGGCCCCTAGCAGAGATAATTAAATCATCCTTGGTGACAGGAGGAGGTACAGAGGATTGGAGAACAGCCAATGTTGTTTTGCTGTTTAACATAGAAACCTACAATATATTACTGTGGCCTGAAGGGTCTAAGTTGTGCCAACCATGTAACCTACTCTAGAAACTGCCTAAAATTTCCCTAACGCATAGCCCTTTATTTTTCTAAGCTCCATGTACTTATCTAAGAGTCTCTTAAAAGACCCTATTGTATCTGCCTCAACCACTGCCGCTGGCAGTGAATTCCATGCATCCACCACTCTCTGTGTGAAATACTTACCCGACATTTGAGTCCATTATTAAAGATGAAATACTGGCATATCTAGATAGCAGTGATTGGATTGGGCCGAGCCAGCAAATCATCCTTGACTAATCTATTGGAGTTTTTCAAGGATGTAACCAGGAAGTTAGACAAGGGAGATCCAGTGGATGTATCGCACCTTGATTTTCAGAAGGCATTTGATAAGGTCCCACATAGGAGAGTGGTGGGTAAAATCAGAGCTCATGGCTAAACTGGGTGGCAGTGTGACATGTGATGAGGACATTAGGAGAATTCAGGGTGCCTTGGTAGGCTGGGTGAGTGGGCAGATACTTGGCAGATGATGTTTAGTGTGAATAAGTGTGAGGTTATCCACTTTGGGAGTAAGAACAGGAAGGCAGATTATTATCTGAACGGTGTAGAGTTACTAAGGGAGAAATACAAAGAGATCTAGGAGTCCTTGTTCATCAGTCACTGAAGGTGAATGAGCAAGTGCAGCTGGCAGAGAAGAAGGCTAATGGAATGTTGGTCTTTATTACAAAGGGAATTGAGTACAAGAGCAAGGAAATCCTCTTGCATTTGTACAGAGCCCTGGTGAGACCACATCTGGAGTATTGTGTACAGTTTTGGTCTCCAGGGTTAAGGAAGGACATCCTGGCTGTAGAGGAAATGCAGCATAGATTCACGAGGTTAATTCCTGGGATGTCTGGACTGTCTTACGCAGAGACGTTAGAGAGACTGGGCTTGTACACGCTGGAATTAAGGAGATTGAGAGGGGATCTGATTGAAACATATAAGATTATTAAGGGATTGGACAAGATAGAAGCAGGAAATATGTTCCAGATGCTGGGAGAGTCCAGTACCAGAGGGCATGGTTTGAAAATAAGGGGTAGGTCATTTAGGACAGAGTTAAGGAAAAACTTCTTCTCCTAGAGAGTCGTGGGGATCTGGAATGCACTGCCTCGAAAGGTAGTGGAGGCCAATTCTCTGGATGCTTTCAAGAAGGAGCTAGATAGGTACCTTATGGATAGGGGAATCAAGGGATATGGGGACAAGGCAGGAAGCGGGTATTGATAGTAGATGATCAGCCATGATCTCAGAATGGTGGTGCAGGCTCGAAGGGCCGAATGGTCTACTTCTGCACCTATTGTCTATTGACATCCCCTTAGTACACATTTTCAAGCACCTTAAAACTGTGCCCTCTCATGTTAGCCATTTCAGCTCTGGTAAAAAGCCTCTGGTTATCCACATGATCATCTTATACACCTAAAAAAGGCTCCAACCACAAACAAGGAAATTATACATTGCTCTGAGGATTTGTTCAAAGTATACACAATTATGAGGGTATAGATAGGGTAAATGCAAGCAGGCTTTTTCCACTGAGGTTGGGTGGATGACAACCAGAGGTCATGGGTAAGTGGGGAAGGTAAAAATTTAATGGGAACATGTGGAAAAACTCTTCACTGAAATGGTCGTGACAGTGTGGAATGAGATGCCAGCACAAGTGGTTCATGCCAGCCCGACTTCACCACTTAACAGAAATTTGGATAGGTACCTGGATGGTAGGGGTACGGAGGGCTGTGCTCCCAGTGCAGGACATTGCATTAGAGATTTTAAATATTGTCAGATTGACTAGAGGTGCCGAATGGCATGTTTCACGGAACTTCTCCATGTCCCTATGACAGAGAAGCTGTCCAAACTTAATTGGAAGGGGAAACTGGTAGGACTGACGATGGAGCAGCAACGGCTGGAGTTTCTGGGAGCAATTCCGGAGCTGAGTGATAGATACGTCCCAATGGAAGCATTGGAAAGGCAGGAGAACACAACCATGGCTAAAATGGGAACCCAAAGCCAACAAAAAAGCCAAAGAGAGGGCAAATAATAGAACAAAAACGATTGGAAAGTTTTTAGAAACCAACAGTAGACAATTTAAAAAAATACAGATATGCTTAGGGCATTAAATTATGATTTGTAGTCATTAATGAGCCTTGGTTGACCCAACAGTCTGAGGCATTAAGAGGAACAAAATACCCAGGGTCTCAATATCTCTTGAAAACCAAGGTTCCCTGCACCAGTTACCTTTCAACTTTATTTTGGCAGGCTCATACAGACTCTGCACATTCAAAATTCCACTGCTGAAGGACAACCATTTACCAAGTACTCCTTTTCCAGAAAATATCGTGTCCCAATCCACACTTCTCAGATCCTTTCTGATACCATCATAATTGACCTGTCTCCAATTTAGAATCTCAGCCCCTGTTCCAGACCTCCCTTTTTCCATATTTACTTGGAATCTCATGGCATTATGATCACTAGATACTAAGTGTTCCCATACACTAATTTCTGTCACTAGCCCTGGATCATTTCCTAATGGCTTATTTCTACGTTATGGCTACGTTGGGAATTCTACATACTGATTAAGGGCACATTTGACAAACTCTACCCCAGCTAGTCTTTTTACAGTATGGGAGTCCCAGTCAATATTTGAAAAGTTAAAATCACTTCCTATATCAACATTTATTTCTTGGCATAGACTGCAATCTCTCTACAAATTTGTTCACAATATCATGATTCCAGGCCCTGAGTTCAGCTGGCTTTCCTACGATGCTTCCTGCATTGTGATATACACGGCTCAGCACATTCATCGCACCATGCTCAACCATTTGATTGCTGACTTTGTCTGAACAACATCCGTCTGGATGTCAAGAAAGCAACCTCTCCCTCAAAGACACAAAAACAAGGGAACTGGTTGTGGACTACAGAAGGAATGGAGACAGGCTAACCCCTATTGACAGCAATGGATCTAGGGTTCAGAGGGTGGACAGCTTTAAATTCCTCGGCATAAAACATCACCATGGATCTCATGTGGTCTGTACGTACCGACTGTGTGGTATGTGGCTGTGCGCCTGTTTCACCTCAGATGGTTGAGTAAGTTTGGTATGGGCCCCAAACCCTAAGAACATTCTACAGGGGCACAATTGAGAGCATCCTAACTGGCTGCATCACTGCCTGGTATAGAAACTTTACTTCCCTCAATCGCAGGATTCTGCAGAGTGGTGCAGACAGCCCAGTGCATCTGCAAATGTGAACTTCCCACTATTCAGGACATTTACAAAGACAGGTGTGTAAAAAGGCCCGAAGGATCTCTGGGGACCCGAGGCCCCAACCACAAACTTCCAGCTGCTACCATCCGGGAAATGGTACCGCAGCATGAAAGCCAGGCCCAACAGGGTCCTGGACAGCTCCTTCCACCAGGTCATCAGACTGATTAATTCATGCTGATGCAATTGTATTTCTGTGTTATAATGACTGTCCTTTGTACTATTTATTATAAATTACTATAAATTACACATTGCACATTTAGATGGAGAAGTAATATAAAGATTTCTATCAGATTTCTGGTGGTGGCTGATGGACTATCAGCAATCTCCTGTTGCTCCAGTCTTGAAACTTCCTTTTTAATAGATATAGGCAGCATGGAGTAAAGAAATTGCTCGAGGAATATAAAGAATGTAAAAGGAATCTTAAGAAAGAGATTAGAAAAGCTAAAAGAAGATACGAGGTTGGTTTGGCAGATAAGGTGAAAGTAAATCCGAAAGGTTTCTACAGCTATATTAAAAGCAAGAGGATAGTGAGGGATAAAATTGGCCCCTTAGAGAATCAGAGTGGTCAGCTATGTGTGGAGCCGAGGGAGATGGGAGAGATTTTGAACGATTTCTTCTCTTCGGTATTCACTAAGGAGAAGGATATTGAATTGTGTAAGGTGTGGGAAACAAGTAAGGAAGTTATGGAACCTATGACAATTAAAGAGGTGGAAGTACTGGCGCTTTTAAGAAATTTAAAAGTGGATAAATCTCCGGGTCCTGACAGGATATTCCCCAGGACCTTGAGGGAAGTTTGTGTAGAGATAGCAGGAGCTCTGACGGAGATCTTTAAGATGGCATTAGAAACGGGGTTTGTGCCGGAGGATTGGCGTATTGCTCATGTGGTTCCATTGTTTAAAAAGGGTTCTAGAAGTAAGCCTAGCAATTATAGACCTGTCAGTTTGACATCAGTGGTGGGTAAATTAATGGAAAGTATTCTTAGAGATAGTATTAATGATTATCTGGATAGACAGGATCTGATTAGGAGTAGCCAGCATGGATTTGTGCGTGGAAGGTCATGTTTGACAAACCTTATTGAATTTTTTGAAGAAGTTACGAGGAATGTTGACGAAGGTAAGGCAGTGGATGTAGTCTATATGGACTTCAGCAAAGCCTTTGACAAAGTTCCACATGGAAGGTTAGTTAAGAAGGTTCAGTCGTTAGGTATTAATGCTGGAGTATTAAAATGGATTCAACAGTGGCTAGATGGGAGATGCCAGAGAGTAGTGGTGGATAATTGTTTATCGGGATGGAGGCCGGTGACTAGCGGGGTGCCTCAGGGATCTGTTTTGGGCCCAATGTTGTTTGTAATATACATAAATGATCTGGATGATGGGGTGGTAAATTGGATTAGTAAGTATGCCGATGATACTAAAGTAGGAGGTGTTGTGGATTATAAGGTGGGTTTTCAAAGCTTGCAGGGAGATTTATGCCGGTTAGAAGAATGGGCTGAACGTTGGCAGATGGAGTTTAATGCTGAGAAGTGTGAGGTTCTACATTTTGGCAGGAATAATCCAAATAGAACATACAGGGTAAATAGTAGGGCATTGAGGAATGCAGAGGAACAGAGAGATCTAGGAATAACAGTGCATAGTTCCCTGAAGGTGGAGTCTCATGTAGATAGGGTGGTGAAGAAGGCTTTTGGAACGCTGGTCTTTATAAATCAAAGCATTGAGTACAGAAGTTGGGATGTAATGTTAAAATTGTACAAGGCATTGGTAAGGCCAAATTTAGAATATTGTGTGCAGTTCTGGTCACCGAATTATAGGAAAGATATCAATAAATTAGAGAGAGTGCAGAGACGATTTACTAGGATGTTACCTGGGTTTCAGCACTTAAGTTACAGAGAAAGGTTGAACAAGTTAGGTCTCTATTCATTGGAGCGTAGAAGGTTGAGGGGGGATTTGATCGAGGTATTTAAAATTTTGAGAGGGATAGATAGAGTTGACGTGAATAGGCTGTTTCCATTGAGAGTAGGGGAGATTCAAACGAGAGGACATGATTTGAGAGTTAGGGGGCAGAAGTTTAAGGGAAACACAAGGGGGTATTTCTTTACTCAGAGAGTGATAGCTGTGTGGAATGAGCTTCCTGTAGAAGTAGTAGAGGCCAGTTCAGTTGTGTCATTTAAGGTAAAATTGGATAGGTATATGGACAGGAAAGGAGTGGAGGGTTATGGGCTGAGTGCGGGTAGGTGGGACTAGGTGAGATTAAGAGTTCGGCATGGACTAGGAGGGCCAAGATGGCCTGTTTCCGAGCTGTGATTGTTATATGGTTATATGGTTATAAGTGTGATATTTTTTCATTATGGCTACATTAAGGGGTGGCAGAGGTACTAAAAAGGATGATCCCCCTGCTTCTTTGGATTCTGCTATGGATTTGCTGCAAAGTCATACACAAGAAGCTTCTGAGAAGTTTCAACAATTCAGCTCTGAATTTAAATGAACAGATGGTAAATTGGATTCTATTCAGCAAACTCTTAACAAACATGATAAATGTATAAAAAATAATGAAGCAATGTTGTCTTCTCTGGACACGGAAGTGGATGAACTGCAAAAGCTTTGTGAAAAGCAATCGAAGTCCAACGAAAAGTTAAGACAGAAGATTATCAACATAGAAAATAAAAGTAGAAGGAACAACCTACGTGTTCTCTGTCCTGAAGAATTAATCAAAGGTAATCATCCTATGGAATTCTTTGCAAACTTTCTGCAAGAATTACTTCTGGAAATTTTGGCATCTTTGCCAATGATTGATCGAGCTCACAGGTCCCCCGTGTTCAGACCTCCTAACAGAGATAGACCAAGATCCATTATAATTTGTTTTCATGAATTTAAAACAAAGGAACTGTTAAGATGCGAATCTCATTGAAGAGGCATGATTGATTATCGTGGCAGCAAGATTAGAATTGTTGCAGATTACCCGCCTGAGATTATAAAGAAACATGTTAAATTCAAAGAAGTTATGTCCATGTTTTTTAACAAGGGTTTTAATCCCTCCCTTTGCCATCCAGCTCATCTCAGAATCACACTTAAAAATGGTTCTTTAGAATGGTTTCGTTCGACTGCTGAAACACAAAGGTTTTTAAACTCCGAAGGCTAGCTGTTTAGTTTGTCCTTACATGAAGACACAAGATTAAATGAGAAACTTTTAATTCGCAAATCCCGTTGAAGGAGTGGAATATTAAGATTCTCGAAGACTATTTGCTTGTGGTTATGCAGGAATGTGCAAAGTTTAAACAAGCTTTGGTGGAATTTTTTTTTAACAAGGGTTAACCCATCCCTTGGCTACTTAGTTTGACTGAGAATCTCATTAAAGATGGACCCTTTGAATGGTTTTGTTTGAATGCTGAAGCATAAAGGTTATTTTTAATGTTTTTTCATGAAGATATAAGGTTTAATGTCTTTCAGTATGAATAAAGGTATCTTTTACTTTTTGGTAAACCTTTGTAACTAATTTCCTTTTGTATTTTTTAATACTGTATTTTTGATATACAAGAATTGAATTTCCTGTTTGGATATTGTTTAGTCTAGGTTGGAATAGAAACAAACTTGAAACTAATTGGAGCAATCACCAGGTTTTTTGGGGGGGTTGTCCGGAGTTGCAGATGCCGGCTTTCTATTGATCTGTTTTCTTTCTTTGGGAGGTGGGTGAGGGGTTTTTTTTCTCTCAGAAGCTGTTTTCGATTTTTTTTAGCCAACTTGTTGCTTGGCTACCATTTCTCAAGGTTTATGGATTGGTTTTAACTTATGTTTTAACCTTTCCTTTAAATAATTCTAAAAATGGACCAAACTATTAATTTACTCAGTTTTAACGTGTAAGGGTTAAATCACCCATTTCAAACATAACAAGGTTTTTTCTTACATTAGGGAATTTAAGGTCCTTATTATTTTTTTACAAGAAACTCGCATACGCAAATGTGATAATCTATGTCTTTTTAGCTGTTGGAACGGACTTTGTTTTCATTCGTCTTTTCAAGCCATATCTAGAGGAGTTACGATTCTTATAGATAATACACTTTCCTTTCTCCAACATAGTGTCTGATACGAATGGACATTTTTTTTTATAGTTTCAGGAAAACTAGATAATAAATTAATAGTAATTGCCAATGTGTATGCCTCAAATATAGATGATCCAAGATTCTTTGAGCATTTTTTATTTCATTTTTACCAGATCAGTGTCTTTATTAACTGCTGGCTAGACCCAATTTTAGACCGATCATCTTCTAAACCAGCGTCTTTTAATAAATCAGCTTTGTTTATTCAATTTTTTTATTGCAATGTTGATATTTGGCATTTCTTACACCTTTTAGATAGGGTGTACTCGTTTTTTTCCCATGTTCATCATACATATTCCAGGATTGATTTTTTTTATTGACATTCAAATGATTTTATCAGTTTGTTCCTGTGAATATAAAGAGATTGCTGTTTCAGATCATGCCCCTGTATTTCTATCTTTAAATCTCCCTGGGCTTCCTCAAACAAACAGAATTTGGCATTTTAGTACAACTTTGTTATCTGATCAGGAATTTTTTTAAATATCTGGACAGGCATATTATTTTGTTTTTTGAAGAGAATAAAAAGGAAGAGACTTCTAATCTTATTGTATGGGATACTTTCCAAGCTGATATTGGAGGTCAAATTATTTCTTATACTGCGAGTGTTAAGAATAACTCTTATAAAGAAAGAATTGAATTAGCCAATTAACTGAAACAACTAGATCAAAAATATGCTATAGCTCCAGATCCTGTTTTATATAAAAGATGTGTTGAAGTTAAAACTAAATATGATCTTCTGTTGAATCCAATTGAAACTCACCTTCTTAAAGATAAAATTCAATTTTACATTCACGGAGATAAATCAGGCAAAGTATTGGCCAACCAATTAAAAACTTCTGAAGTTAAATGACAAATTAAAGGAATTTGCAATACTAATGGTGATAGGACAACTTATCACTCTGAAATAAATGATACCTTTACAGAATTCTATTCTAAACTTTATAGTTCTGATTCCCCTAAAGATAATAAAGTAATGAATAATTTTCTAGATCAATTAAATATTCCTGCACTTTCTGCAGATAATTGTAAACAGATGGATCAACCCATTTCTTATAAGGAAATTGCTGAGGATATACGTTTATTACACTCTGGGAAGGCTCCAGGTCCAGATGGATTTTCTGGAGAATTTTATAAGGCTTTTTCTTCATTAATTATACCACAGTTACGCTTAGTCTTTTTGGATTCTTTCAAATTGAGTAGTTTGCCTCAATCTTTCTATGAAGCCTCTATTTCGCTTATCCTAAAGAAGAACAAGGACCCAACTGAATGCTCTTCATACAGGCCAATTTCATTACTCAATGTTGATACTAAAATCTTTTCTAAAGTTCTGGCTTACAGGATTGAAAATATTCTATCTTCTATTATTTCTGATGATCAGACTGGTTTTATTAAAAACCGACATTCCCTTTTTAATATACACCATGTATTAAATGTTATTTACTCTCCTTCCCTGGAGTTATCTGAATGTGCGATATCCTTAGATGCTAAGAAGGCCTTTGATCAGGTTGAATGGAACTATTTATTTAAAACCTTAGATAAGTTTAATTTTGGACCAGATTTTATTCAATGGATTAAATTACTTTATCTATCACCTTCTGCCTGGGTTGTTACTAATGTTCAAAATTCCAAACAATTTAAACTTCATTGCTGAACTAGGCAAGGCTGTCTGTTGATCCCTTTGCTCTTTGATCTAGCTTTAGAACCTCTTGTCATTGCTTTTCGAGAATTTAATGATATCTGTGGTATTTTAAGGAGAGGTATTACTCACAAAATTTCACCTTACACCAATGATATATTGCTGTTTATCTCTAATGTTGAGACCTTGTTACCTTGCATACTTTCTTTACTCTCCTGTTTGAGCCAGTTTTCAGGATATAAATTGAACCAACATAAGAGTGAATTATTCCCTTTAAATAATTTGTTATCAATTAATACTAACCTCCCTTTTAAAGTTGTAAGGAATCAATTTACTTATTTGGGTGTAACAGTCACTAAGAATTACAAACACCTGTTTAAAGATAACTTTCTTACTTTTTGAATCATGTAAAAAGGATAACATTAAATTGGTCACCTCTTTCAATATCTTTGATTGGATGAATTAATTCTATTAAAATAAATAATCTACCTAAATTTATACATCTTTTTCAGGCTTTATCCATTTTTATTCCTATATCCTTTTTTGACTCTCTTGATTCTAGTTTATCCTCTTATATATGGAAAAATAAACGTTTAAATAAAGTTCATCTTCAAAAATCTAACAAGTCTGGTTTAGTCTTACCTAATTTTAGGTTTTATTACTGGGCAGTTAATATATATCTTACAATTTGGCTATATTATATTAATCTTGTAGATTGTCTGGTATGAGTTTCTTTAGAAGCTTACTCTTAATAAATTTTCTATTATTTCTCTTCTTGGATCCTTACTAACTGATAATTTAATAGTTAAACATACTCTGAGGATCTAGCTAAAATTTAGAAAACACTTTGGTTTATTGAGATTTTCCCTTTCAAGTCCCACTTATTCTAATTTTTTTAAACCCTCCATGACTGACTTAGCTTTTAAGGAATGGGACAGTTGGGTATTAAATGTTTTGGGGATCTGTTTCTTGGAGGAAACCTTTTTCTCATTTGAGCAACTGTCAGCTAACTGTAGCTTACCCAAAACTCACTTTTTTAGATATTTACAAATCAAAGACTTTTTAAGATCTCAATTATGTACATTCACTATAAGTTCAGATGAGAACTTACTAGACGTAACTTTTAGTTTGACACCTTTTCATAATGGTTCAATATCTAATGTTTATTTTATGTTACTGGAGACAAGGAATATTCTCTCAGACAAAATTAAGAATCTCTGGGAACAAGATTTACAGGCATTAATATCTGAGGAAACTTGGAATGACATTTTTAAACTGGTTAATACTTCATCGCTCTGTGCTTGTCATTCCCTCATACAATTTAAGGTGGTACATAAGAGCTCATATGACTAAGGATAAGCTTTCTCATTTTTATTCAGATATAGCTTCTTACTGTAACAAATATAATGGAGAAGCTTCATTAATTCATATGTTTTGGACTTGTCCAAATCTTGAAAAATATTGGAAGGAAGTTTTTCAAACTTTTTCCTTACTTTTTAAAGTCAATTTTAAGCCTAACCCTCTGACGGCCCTATTCAGTATTGTTGCAGGGTGAGATATTAAGCTGAAGACATTTGATTTACATATTTTGGCCTTTAGCTCTTATAGCTAGGAGGATGCTTTTGTTTAAATGGAAAGATGTTTTCCTTCCTACTCATGCTCAATGGTTACACAATGTTATGTCACGTTTAGATTTAGAGAAGATTCATTGTTCAATTTCTGAATCTCATCAAGATTTTCAAACATTGGGGGGATCTTTACTGAATAATTTTCAAAACCTTCAATTCATTGTTTAAACTCAGATGTTGGCTATTATTAATTTGTATTACATGAGAATGTATTTTACCTTCTTTTCTCCTTAATGAACAGCTTCGGTCTTGGTAGGGGTTAGATTATTCTTTTGTAATAAATTAGTATAGCTCAACATAACTATTGATTAACATATGAATACAGGGTATTGTAATTGTTATTATGAATCGATATAATGTAATTGGTAGTTTTTTAAAAAATCTTTTTTGACCTTTTATATACACTTTCTTGTACTCTGTATTCTTCTATGTAGAAACTAATAAAAATATTGGAAAAGTAATGTAAAGATTTCCATTCCTCATTATATGAAGTATATAAGTCATTTCAATTTACCCTCTCCACTATCTGTTCTGGCATTCTGACTCCAATCCCCCTGCAACTTTAGTTTAACCACACACCCCCACACAATAGCATGACCAAGCCTTACCTCTAAGATATTTGACCTCTGCTAGTTTTAATTCACGAAATAACAAGTCCCCCGGTCAGCATTTTAACATTCCTCTGTGAGGTAATGCCCCCCTAGCAGTTTCTAAAGTGCCACAATCCTGTTGATGTTTGGGATGGCCACAAGAGTACTCTGCAATGGATATTAAACCTCATTCACCTTCCTGACTCTCACCCAGCTTCCCGTCTCCTGCACCTTGGGCACAACTCACCTCTCTTCATGTCATATCCATCACCCCCTTCAACTCCCAGATGATCTGGAATTCATCCATTTCCAGCTCCAATTCCCTAATGTGCAAGGTTACAAGCTGAAGCTGAATGCACATCTTGTTGGTGAGGGTATCAAGGACACTGGAAGTCTCCCCACCTTCCCACCAATGTCCCGTCTAATTTGTAATGACCGCTGTACCAAAAAATCTTGTGCTGTGCAATTTTTACCCAGTGACAACAACATGTGCCACGGAATTTTAAATAGAGAGGTATTTATTTTAACAGCTAACAAATCACTGTTAATAAGAACTTTGATCTTTTCTGGGTTTGATCAAGTTCATCTACACTCTCACACAACCTATGTAGCAGGCCTGTAGAGGGTTATGAAGGATAACTCACTCAAGCTTTTGCATACCATCCATATCTGATTTGCTTGCTAAATGATGCTTTAAAAAGTCAGATTTCCAAATATCACTCGACTTCCTCACACTTGCAAATTCTCCAGCAATTTTTGCATTGCCACAATACACACAGGTAACAGTTTTTGTATTGTACATAAATCTTTCCCCTGAACCCTCCCCCAAGTGATTGACGGTGGTGAACTCATTGATGGCAATGTTAATGAATATGAAGGGAAGGGTGGTAGTCTGTCTCATTGGAGTCTGGCACACTTGTGATGTGAAAGCTACTTATTGCCCAGGGCAAAGGTGTTTTATATCATTATTTTCCCCACAGAGAATGGGTCAAAACATATTCTCACAGGTAGAAAGGTCCAGACCAAGAGGAGGTAGAACAAGCAACACACACAAAATGCTGGAAGAACTCAGCAGGCAAGGCAGCATCTATGGAAAAGAGTACTATTGCTGAGTTCCTCCATAAATTTGAGTTTTGCTTGGATTTCCGGCATCTGGAGATTTTCTCTTGTTTGTGATTGCAAAAGAAAACTGGTTTTCTTTAACAGCTGATGTACAAGATTTTGTTTCCTTTCTCCTAGTTTCTAATCCTTGCATTTAGGTAGCTGGAGCTCAGCTCTGTCTGAGAGATCCGTCGGTTCCCATTCCCCTCATCAGCCGGAAACTCTACGGGGCTCGTAAACGGATCGTGGGGCTGAGAGAGAGGGAAGAGAACCGGACTGTACCGGGATTGTAGGCTACGGTGTCCGCAGTTCACAGCAATTGTCCTGAAGTCGGGGTTGACAATCCTCACCCGCAAAATCGCCTCTCTTACCTGGAACCAATTTCGTAAGGTACTTTCCTGCCGCCATTGCTCCCGATGCTTTTGTGTACTGTGCGCATGCGCAATATTCGGGACCATCCGCAGCCCTGACGCCTGCGCATTCGTTCGGTGCTTCAGTGAAGGTGAAAATTTTTAGCGCCAGGATTTATGGGTAATCATGGTGCCATTGAAAGGTTCGGCAACCACCGGTTCTATGTCCATACTTCAGTTTTTTGTGTGTAGAAATTCAGCAGCTCTTTTAACGCAGAAAGGAGCTCCAGTAAACAATACTCTTAATATCAGAAAACTTTCCACATGTCTAATGCCAAAGTAGAACCTTCTTACAAATGCAGATATGAAACACAAGAGACTCTGCTGTTGCTGGAAATGCAGACACATACACACAAAATGAAGGATGAACTCTGCAGTTCAGGCAGTAAATAAGCAGAGGAGCACACAGTCTAGGCATGCTGAAGGGACTCAGCCTAAACGTTGTCTATTTATTCCTCTCCACATTTGCTGCCTGATCTGTTGATTTCCACCAGTATTTTGCAGAAATTAACCTCCTTTTTTTCAATCAACCAGTTTCCAAATGTTTCTGATCTTTCATTTGTAGCCACATCCTGCTGGTCCGATTCCTCTTCTTCCTACTCCTTGTAAACTCTAGGCCCCATCAGGCAGGGATAGATTTTGATATACTGATTCACAGAAACATGGGCAAGGACCAGATGGGCTGAGTGGCCTCTCCAGTGTACATTGCAAGTCTGGCAGAGACGGTAAGTACCTGTGACATGGATTTGATACAGAACTGATTGATCTTTCACAGATCCACAATATTAAACAGCAGTCTAGTTGAAGGCTAACATCAGCAGAACAGACTCCTCTAATACTCAGTGACCAGGGTTCAGTCCTGGGTGCAGTTGCAAGAACTGCAAATTCTGACAGTAACAGTCCCTCATGAACCTGCAGCTGCCTTCAGTCACCATGATGGTTAAACATTTAACACAGAGTTGATTTGAACTTCCTCCCTGATGTGAAGTTGCTGGTGTTGCAGCAGCTGGGATGATTGAGTAAAACTCTTTGCTCACTCTGGACAGAAATGTGGCCTCTACTTATTGTGAACTCACCAGAGCATCACAAGATGGGATAACTGAATGAGTCTCTTCACAAATACTGAGCAGGTGAATGGCCACTTCCCGGTGTGATTCTCCTGGTGTATCTGCTATGGCCAACAGAATCCCTTCCAAAATGAGAGCCAGTGAATGAGGTCTCACTGCTATCAACACCATGACAATGTACCCCATCAGATCACGGACATGGACATATGTTCGGGCTCTCTTTGTAGTGTGTGGGGTGCAGAATTTTCCAGCATCTCCACCTCCACATTCAAGGATCGGTGGCATTAAAGCGCTGGTGAACTGACAGATACAGCGGACCTAACATGCTGTTCTGTTTTTTGATTCCCATACACAAATCCTTTGACTTTTCCTACACTGTTAGAAGTTACATCAGTGGGTAAAGGGCAACATTTCAACTCAGATAAATGTAGTCTCCATGGTTCTTTCTGATAAAACACTGTCACACCTCAAAACAATTCGGAGGAACAAGACCTCACATTCTAACTGACTGCAGTTCCAAAATCAGGCACAATATCAAACTCTCTGCTTCCCTCTCAGTATCAAAATGGATCATTCCTCCCCTTCATCAGTCTGTGACTTGGCTCAGTTTGTCTGTCTCCTTCGCATTCTGAGCATGCGCCACACACCCACTAAGATCACATTTTATTTACACGGCAGCGACTGGAGACTTTCTGATTATTATGTCCCTCCTGGCATTTGACGGTGGTAAACTCAGAGTCAGCAATGGTATTGAACCTCAAGAGTAGGTAATTAGGCTTTCTCGTTGGAGATCGATGAACTGCCAGTAGTATGTGGGCTGGATGAGTGGGTCATTTTCAGACTGGAAGGAGGTAGCGTTTGGAGTTCCCCAGAGATCAGTCCCTGACCACAGTTGTCCACAGTTTATTGGCTTGACAGAGACAGCGAGATGTGAGATGTCCCAGTCTGCTGGTGATGCAGAAAGAGTGGAGTTGGGGGAGGGGAGGCTATTCACATGAAATTTCGTAACTTTTCAATCAGTACATAGTGCACTGTGGGGCTGCAGTGGCGGGATCCATTGCTGGGATCAATGTACAGTCACAGTGGGCTTTGAGGATTTTGTGAATAAAGCCAATTTAGAATCTCAAACTGTGGAGCAAGCCTATCATTTGTATATTTAAGTTGTATTTATGGCATTGTGATAACCAGATACTATAACCCTCCACGACCAGTCCTTTCAATATTCAACCATTCAAAAATTTGGCCACAGGGCCATCAATACTGTCATCCGATGCATTGACATGGAACGTAAAAAGAAACGTTACCAACACAGACTCCTATGAACCTCTGGGGTAATAATTTTAGGATTGCTGCCTGCACCACGCGCTAGCGATGAAAGAATAGCCTGATCAGGCATATTAATGTGTGGCTGAGAGACTTGTGTAGGGGGCAGGGCTTCAGATTCCTGGATCATTGGGGCCTCCTCCGGGGGAGGTACGGCTGGTATAAAAAGGACGAGTTACACCTGAACCCAAAGGGGTCCAATATCCTAGCGGGCACATTCAATAAATCTGTTAGTGAGGGTTTAAACAAATTTGGCAGAGGGATGGCTGAGGAAGGGGAAAACAGAAATAAATCTCCGTAGCATGCAACGGAGATTATAGAAAGAACAAGCAAGAGATAAATCTTAATCAACGCCAGTGGCATGAGTTACAGGGCAAAACAGTTGTGGTGCAATTGAAACAGAAAACAACAAATACTGGACTGAGAATGTTGTATTTGAATGCACGCTGCAGAAGGAATAAAATTGATGATCTTGAAATTCTGCTACTGTTTGGCAAATATGATGTTATGGCCATCTGTGAAACTTGACTAAAGAATGGCTGCCATTGGGAGCTGAACATCCAAGGATATACAGTGTATTACAAAGATAGATTAGTAGGCAAATGAAGTGGTGTGGCCCTGTGAACAAGAAATAATATTAAATCATTGGAAAGAAATGACGCAGGATTGTCATGGTCCTGGCTGACATTTACGACCTTTTCCCTTTCCTCCCTAATTGGTCCTTAATCCCCACACTTGATTCCCAATCTTTCCCAAATCCTCTCAATCACTAGCACCTGGTTTTAATTAGCCACCAGAGGGTAAGACTCTGACAACTCTGGTCAGCCCTTGCTGCATTCTTGGGTGGGTGGGTGGGTGGGAAGAGAGGAGAGAGAGAAGAGAGAGAGGAGAGAGGAGAGAGGAGAGAGGAGAGAGGAGAGAGGAGAGAGGAGAGAGGAGAGAGGAGAGAGGAGAGAGGGGAGAGAGGAGAGAGGAGAGAGGAGAGAGGAGAGAGGAGAGAGGAGAGAGGAGAGAGGAGAGAGGAGAGAGGAGAGAGAGAGAGAGAGAGAGAGAGAGAGAGAGAGAGAGAGAGAGAGAGAGAGAGAGAGAGATTGTTACCAACCCCGTAACTGGGTCACTTACCAGCAAAGATAGAGAGGTCCGTTGAAGTCTGATGATACTATTTTTAACAGTATTTATTAGTAAAAATACACAAAAATAATATCAGTGCAAACATACAGATAATATACGTCGTCAATACTAAATCTTAAAGTGCAGGTATAACAATAATCAATAAGAAATAACTCTATCATTGTCTAGGGGATAATGTATTGTCTGATGGAAATATAAAAGTCACTCAGTTCATTCAGGCTGCAGCCTTTTGGTTGGAGAGAGAGAGATTTTTAGAAACTTGCCAGCTTTCCTGTTTTATGATTTCGATCCGTCAGAAGTCCCGTTGGTGTGGCCATTCACTTGAAACCGCTCCTTTAACTAAACTGTTCTTCCATGGTGAGCCCGCTACCCTGGTAAGGGAGGACGCACATGGGCCCTCACCGACGTTCGCTATAAAATGCTGTCACTGGCTTTCCAGCGTTTCTCTTGGTGCATCTAAAGGGGTTGTTTCCCAGACACTCTTTTATCCTTACTCATGGGGTCTCAGATGTCAGTCAGGTTGGGATGATGCAATCCCTCAACCAGCCCACTCTGGTCATCCCCTGAGGGGCTTCAATGACTAGTACAGTACTCAATACACAATTCCGTCTCCAAAAGACAATAGCCATTATCAGGGGTTTTATTTTCGCTGAGGCTAGGACACATTCCAACCCTTGTGGATTCTGCGTGTCTCTCTCTCATTTCCTGGGTCCCAGACCCGAATTAATAGCGATCTTGCAATTCTCAAAAAGGAGGGGGCTACTTTGTTGTGGCACATTCGTAACTATATATATACATATATATAGCTCTAAGTCTTCAACCCTGTATCTCGCAGTAAACCAAGTCCCCCAGGTCCTGACTCAGCCTGGTCCCAATTCTACACTCGCTATGGAGATTCTGCCTCCTGATCCTGCCTCCGCGTTGGAGTCCTGTACTTGGGTTCATTTTCCTGCCACATCTGTGTCACAAGGATTGGAAGGTGTAGAGTATCTATGGGTTGAATTAAGAAATGACAAGATTCAAATGACAGTTGTATACAGGCCTACAATCAGCAGCTGGGATGTGGATTGCAAATTTAGCAAGAGATGGAAAAGGCATGGCAGAAAGGCAATGTCATGATAATCGGGGGGGATTTTAACAAGAAAGTGGATGGGGAAACCAGGTCAGTACTGGACCTCGAGAGACAATTTGTAGAATGTCTAAAAGATGGCTTTTTAGAACAGCTTGTTGTTGACCCCTCTAGGAGATCGGGCATACTGATTTGGGTGTTGTGCAATGATCTGGAGGTGATAAAGGAGCATAAGGTAAAGGAACCCATAGGGACTAGTGATCACAATATGATTGCATTCACATTGAAAGTTGAGAGGGAAAAATAAATTCCAATGTGTCAGTATTTCAGTGGAATAAAGGACATTACAATGGCATGAGAGGGGAAAATAGCCGAAGTTGACTGGAAAGGGACATTTGCAGGAAGAACAATAGTGCAGCAATGGCTGCAGTTTCTGTGAAAAATGAGGGAAGTGCAAGACATTTTTTTCCAAAAGGAAGAAGGACAAGCTGACAAGTGAAGTCAGAGCCAAAGTAAAAGCTAAAGAGAGGGCATACAAGGAAGCCAGAGCTAGTGGGAAGATAGAGGATTGGAGAGCTTTTTAAAAACTTGCAGAAGAAATCTAGGAAGGTCATTCGGAAGGAAAAGATGAACAATGAGAAGGAGCAGGTGAATAGTGCTGTATCAAAGAAGACACTAGAAGGTTTTTTTAAGTATATAAAACTTAAGAGAGTCAAGAGTAGATATAGGATGAATACAAAATGATGCTAGAGATATTGTAATGAGTGGTGCAGAGATGGCAGTGGAACTAAATGAGTAGTTTGTAGCAGTCTTCACAGAGGAAGATGTCTGCAGTATATCGGACATTCAAGAGTGTCAGGGAAGTGAAGTTTGTGCCATGAAAATTATGATTATGAAATTGCTAAAACGGGATCCTACAAGGTGAATTTAGGGAGTTAGGAGATAAACCAAAAAGTAGGACCACAAAAGGTAATAATCTCTGGATTACTACCAGTCCCATGTGCTAGTCAGAGTAGAAATAGGAGGATATTTCAGATGAATGTGTGGCTTGAAAATGGTGCAAGGGGGAGGGATTCAAATTTCTGGGGCATTGGAACCAGTTCCGGGGCAGGTGGGACCGGTATAAACAGGACGGTCTGCACCTGGGCTGGACTGGAACCAATGTCCTAGGGGGAGCATTTGCTACTGCTGTTCAGGAGGCTTTAAACTAATGTGGCAGGGGGATGGAAACAAGTGCAGAGAGACAGAGAGGTGTAAAATGAGGGTAGAAGCAAAAAGTAGTAAGGTGAAAAGTAAAAGTGGCAGGCAGGCAAATCCAGGGCAAAAAGCAAAAAGAGCCACTTTTCAACATAATTGTATAAGGGCTAAGAGTGTTGTAAAAACAAGCCCGAAGGCTTTGTGTGTCAATGCGAGGAGCATTCGTAACAAGGTGGATGAATTGAATGTGCAGATAGTTAGAAATGAATATGATATAGTTGGGATCACAGAGACATGGGTCCAGGGTGACCAAGGATGAGAGCTCAACATCTAGGGATATTCAATATTCAGGAGGAATAGACAGGAAAGAAAAGGAGGTGGGGTAGCATTGCTGGTTAGAGAGGAGATTAATGCAATTGAAAGGAAGGACATTAGCCTGAAGGATGTGGAATCGATATGGGTAGAGCTGCATAACACTAAGGGGCAGAAAACGCTGATGAGAGTTGTGTACAGGCCACCTAACTGTAGAAGTGAGGTTGGGGGTGGCGTTAAACAGGAAATTAGAAATGCGTGCAATAAAGGAACAGTAGTTAAAATGGGTGACTTCAAACTACATATAGATTGGGTGAACCAAATTGGTAAGGGTGCTGAGGAAGAGGATTTCTTGGAATGTATGTGGGATGGTTTTCTGAACCAACATGTCGAGGAACCAACTAGAGAGCAGGCCATTCTAGATTGGGCATTGAGCAACGAGGAAGGGTTAGTTAGCAATCTTGTCGTGCGAGGCCCCTTGGGTAAGAGTGACTATAATATGGTGGAATTCTTCATTAACATGGAGAGTGACGTAGTTAATTCAGAAACAAAAGTTCTGAACTTAAAGAAGGGTAACTCTGAAGGTATGAGACGTGAATTAGCTAAGCTAGACTGGCAAATGATACTTAAAGGGTTCACAGTGAATATGCAATGGCAAGCATTTAAAGATTGCATGGATTAACTACAACAATTGTTCATCCCAGTTTGGCAAAAGAATAAACCAGGGAAGGTAGAGCACCCGTGGCTGACAAGGAAAATTAGGGATAATATTAAGTCCAAAGAAGAAACATATAAATTAGCAAAAAAAAGCGACACCTGAGGACTGGGAGAAATTCGAAGACCAGCAGAGGAGGACAAAGGGCAATAATATATATTAATGATTTATATGAAGGAATTAAATACAGCATCTCCAAGTTTGCGGATGACACGAAGCTGGGCGGCGGTGTTAGCTCTGAGGAGGATGCAGGGTGACTTGGATGGGTTAGGTGAGTGGGCAAATTCATGGCAGATGCAATTTAATGTGGATAAATGTGAGGTTATCCACTTTGGTTGAAAGAACAGGAGAACAGATTATTATCTGAATGTTGGTCGATTAGGAAAAGGGGAGATGCAACAATACCTGGGTGTCATTGTACACCAGTCATTGAAGGTGGGCATGCAGGGACAGCAGGCGGTAAAAAAGGCAAATTAGCATTCACAGCAAAAGGATTTGAGTACAGGAGCAGGGAGGTTCTACTGCAGTTGTATAAGGCCTTGGTGAGACCGCACCTAGAATATTGTGTGCAGTTTTGGTCCCCTAATCTGAGGGAAGACATTCTTGCCATAGAGGGAGTAGAGAAGGTTCACCAGATTGATTCCTGGGGTGGCAGGACTTCCATATGAAGAAAGACTGGATCAACTAGGCTTATACTCACTGGAATTTAGAAGATTGAGGGGGGATCTTATTGGAACGTATAAAATTCTAAAGGGATTGGACCGGCGAGATGCAGGAAGATTGTTTCTGATGTTGGGGAAGTCCAGAATGAGGGGTCACAGTTTAAGGATAAAAGGGAAGTGTTTTAGGACTGAGATGAGGAAAAACTTCTTCACACAGAGAGTGGTGAATCTGTGGAATTCTTTGCCACAGGAAACAGTTGAGAGATATGGCCCGTGTGGCTAAAGGGATCAGGGGGTATGGAGAGAAAGCAGGTACAGGGTTCTGAGTTGGATGATCAGCCATGATCATACTGATTGGCGGTGCCGGCTCGAAGGTCTGAATGGCCTACTCCTGCACCTATTTTCTATGTTTCTATGCTCAGGAAGCATAATGGACTGAGTGTGGATAAATCTCCTGGACCTGATGGAATGCACTCTTGGGTTCTGAAGGAAGTAACTGGAGAGATTGCGGAGACATTAACGATGATCTTTCAAGAATTGCCAGATTCTGGCATTGCAGCGGTACCAGTCGATGACTGGTAAATTGCAAATGTTATCTTCAATTTAAGCAGGGTGGAAGACAGAAGAAAGGAAACTATAGTCCTATTTGCCTGGCAACAGTGGTTGGGAAGTTGTTGGAATCGATTGTTAGGGATGAGATTATGGAATACCTGAGACACATGACAAGATATGCCAAAGCCAGCATGGATTCCTGAAAGGAAAATTCTGCCCAAGAAACCTACTTCAATTTTTCGAGGAAATTACAAATTGGGAGACAAAAAAGATGTAGTAGATATAGTGTACTTGGATTTTCAGAAATCCTTTGACAAGGTGCCACACATGAGGCTGCTGAGCCGGGTAAGAGCCGGAATACAGGGAAGTTACTATCGTGGGTGGAGCATTGCTAGTCCTCAGAAAACAGAGAGAGGGAATAAAGGGATCCTATTCTGGCTGGCTGCCGGTTACCAGTGGAGTTCCACAGTGGTCAGTGCTGGGACTGCTGCTTTTTACGATGTATGCAATGAGTTGGACTACGGTATTAATGGATTTGTGGCTAAATTTGCCGATATACAAAGATAGGTGGAGGAGCGGGTAGTGTTGAGGAAACAGAGAGACTTAGATAGTTTAGGGGAATGGACAAAGAAGTTGTAAATGAAATACAAAGTTGGAAAGTGTATGGTCATGTACTTTGGTGGAAGAAATAGACAGACTATTATTTAGATGGGGAGAGAATTCAAAATTCAGAGATGCAAATGGACTTGGGAGTCCTGGTGCAGGATGCCCTAAATGTTAACTTCAAGGTTGAGTTGGTGGTGAAGATGGCAAATGCAATATTGACATTCATTCTAGAGGTATGGGATATAAGAGCAGGGATTTGATGGTGAGGCTCTATAAGGCAGTCATGAGATCATACAGATTATTGTGCGCAGTTTTGGGATCCTTATTTTAGAAATGATATACTGACGTTGGAAAGGGTTCAGGGAAGATTCATGATAATGATTCCAGGAATGAAAGGTTTACCATATGAGGAACATCTGGCAGCTTTTGGGCTGTATTCGCTGGAGTCAGAAGAATGATGGGGGGATCTCATAGAAACATTCTGAATGTTAAAAGGCCTAAACAGATTAGATATGGCAAAGTTAATTTCCCATGGTAGGGGATTCTAGGACAAGAGTGCATGACTTCAGAATTGAAGGACGTCAACTTAGAACAGTGATGCGGAGAAATTACTTTAGTAAGTGGGTGGTAAATCTGTGGATTTTGTTGCCATGACTGGCTGTGGAGGTCAAGTCATTTGGTGTATTTAAAGCAGATAGGTTCTTAATGAGCCAGGGCATCAAAGGGTATGCGGTGAAGGCAGGGGAGTGGGGATGACTGCAAGAATTGTACCAGCCTATGATTGAATGGCAGAGCAGATGATGGCCAAATGGCCTACTTCTGCTCCAATAGTTTATGATCTTATGGTCTATTCCACTGTTTCGACCTGCCAAAGTGCAGCCAATATTTCTGGGTCCAATTCATGTGAGAATTTAGCCTTTTCCATTTTTCTGAGCTTCTTATAAGTATGTGCAGTTTAGTTAAGTTTTGCTCCAGAATTTCCACTCAATTAAAAGAGTTTATTATGTTTTTTATTTTTTATTTTTGCACTACTTATAAAATTTAACTATTTAATATGTCTATTATTGTAATTCATAGTTACTAAAATCTATTGTTATGAATTAGGTTCTACTGCTACCGCAGAAACAACAAATTTCATGAGATATGCCGGTGCTATTAAACCGGATTCTGATATTGATATGGGAGACCCACCACCGGTCCCCTGATCCCAGTTACCACAGATCGTAATGCGAGATTGAAGCCTTTTCTATTTACTGTATTTGCATTCCTCAGAAATGACAACAGTTCAGATAACCTTCCTTCTAAGGTTCCAAAGCAGTGTTACGTACCCCGTAACTGGGTGTCTAACCAGCAAAGATAGAAGAATCCGTTGGAGTCTGGTGGTACTATTTTCAAATAGTGTTTATTAGTAAAATACACAAATCAATATCAATAATGCAAATTTATAGATAATACATGTTAATAATAATAAACCTAAAATGTGGGTATAATAATAATCAATAATAAACAAGCTCTATCGATGTCTAGGGGATGATGAATTGTCATATGTAAGTATAAAGTTCAGTTCATTTCATACGTGCTGAGGTAGATGTTGGTTGTTGTGTTGTAATTGTTGGAGAGAGAGAGAGAGAGAGAGAGAGAGAGAGAGCGAGCAGACAGTGACAGCTACAGTCAGTCAGACCTTCCTTTACATTCTTGATCCGTCAACGTGTTGTGGCCACTCAGGTATGACCCCTCTGTCCTTCAGCTAGACCGTTCTTCTATGGTAGACTCGTCACTCTGGCATGAGTGGACACACACACAAGCCCCCACTGGCCCTGCTATAACACTGTGAGTTAAACTGACTGATCCCTTTGTTTGGTCTCCGATGCCCCACACCTTCACATGGGTTCCAACACTCAAGCAGTTCTCAATATGTATCTCCTGGTGTGTCTGAGGGGTGTCTCCCCCAGACCTCACTTTTATCCCTACTCACGGGGTCTCAGGTGTCAATCAGCTTTGAATGGCTTAGCCCATCAAACCAGCCCACTCCAGCTGTCCCCTGAGGAATTTTAATGAACAGAATAGTATAAGGTAAACAATCCTCTCAGAAGCCATGTCTTTCAGATGTCATAATATGGTGAATCAACAAGTCTCTTTCCCCCTGCTTTATCTCTCTCTTATCTGTAGCAGATGTTCCAGTTCCAGCATGTTTTTCCCTTACATCTCTCTCTCTCTCATTAGCAGCATAGCAACAGTAACGGTTTGTGATTCTCCCGGGGGGGACATGGGCAACTCTGCACCCTTCTGCCCATCAGAGCTGTTCATCCTTCATAACAGCAGAAGCTCAGTCTGTCTAATATTTCCACGCAACTAAAATGGGGGATTTGCTTGTTATTATCACATACTGAGCTACAGTAAAAATCTTGCCTGATGTACCATCCACACAGATCGATACATTACAACAGTACATTGAGCTGATATATGACAAAACAATAACTGTAACAAAGCATTATGGCTGCAGAGAAAGTGCAGTGCAGATAGACAGGGTCACGTGCAGGGTCACGTTAAGTTACATTGTGAGGTCAAGTCCATTTTATCATACTGGAGACAATTCATTTGGCTTATAACCGCAGACAGGAAGCCGTCCTTGAGTCTGGTGGTACGCACTTTAAGGCTTTTCTTTTCTTTCTTTCTTTCTTTTTCAATCTTTTTATTAATATCAACATGATAAGATTGATACATAGTTATTGGGATTACAAAATACAAAAATAAATCGATGGCAGGGCTGTCTTACGCAGAGAAATTGGAGAGATTGGGCTTGTACACACTAGAATTGAGGAGATTGGGAGGGGATCTGATTGAAACGTTTAAGATAATTAAAGGATTTGATAGGATTGAGGCAGGAAATATGTTCCAGATGTTGGGAGAGTCCAGTACCAGAGGGCATGGATTGAGAATAAGAGGTCAGTTATTTAAAACAGAGTTGAGGAAGAACTTCTTCTCCCAGAGAGTTGTGAAGGTGTGGAATGCACTGCCTCGGAAGACGGTGGAGGCCAATTCTCTGGATGCTTTCAAGAAGGAGCTGAATTGATATCTGATGGATAGGGGAATCAAGGGATATGGGGACAAGGCAGGGATTGGGTATTGATAGTGAATGATCAGCCATGATCTCAGAATGGTGGTGCAGACTCGAGGGGGCGAATGGTCTACTTCTGCACCTATTGTCTATTGTCTATTGATACACACGCAATAAGTACAATATAGTTAAGTCTTCTGAAATCCTGAATGATACAACTATCTTATAAACAAAACAACAACAAAAAACTAGGTATATCATGTTGAAAAAAAACAGAAAAAAGAAAAAGAGAAAAATTATATATTATTGCCCTAAGAAAAACTAATTTAACAAACTAGCCACTAACTAATAAAGAGGAAAAAAAGGAAGGAAAAAATGGGCGTTTATAGTATCTATAAAAAGACAAAGAATCATCAGTGTTCCCAATTCCAATCCTCTCAACATACATCAAAACCAGAAAAACAAATAAGATTGGATCAGGGTCGAATTACATCATGTGAAAATATTGAATAAATGGCCTCCGAGTCTTTTCAAATTGAATAGAAGGGTCATATATGACCCTTCTAATTTTTTCCAAATTTAGACATAACATAGTTTGAGAAAACCAATGAAATATGGTAGGGGCAAACACGTGGAAATCTGCAGATGCTGGAAATTCAAACAACACACACAAAATGCTGGTAGAACACAGCAGGCTAGGCAGCATCTATAGGGAGATGACGAATATGGTAGGGGGATTCATTTCTTTCCAATTCAACAAAATAGATCTTCTAGCCATTAATGTAAGGAATGCAATCATCTGACAAGCAGAAGAAGATAAATGAATTGACTCTATCATTGTTAAACCAAAGATTGCTGTAATAGGCTGAGGTTGTAAATCAATGTTCAATACCATGGAAATAACATCGAAAATGTCTCTCCAATATTTTTTCAAAAGCGGACATGACCAAAACATATGAGTTAAAGAAGCTATCTCAGAATGACATCTGTCACATATAGGATTTATATGGGAATAAAAACGAGCCTGTTTATCCTTGGACATATGAGCCCTGTGTACTACTTTAAACTGTATCAATGAATGTTTAGCACATATAGAGGACAAATTAATTAATTGAAGAATTTTATCCCAATTCTCAATAGGGATAGTAAGGTTAAGTTCTCTTTCCCAATCATTTTTAATCTTATAAAAGGCCTCTGAATGTATTTTCATAATTATATTGTAAACATTTGATATTACACCTTTCTGAAAAGGATTTAGTTCTAACAATTTCTCCAGAATACCTGAAGAAACAAGATTTGGAAAGGTAGAAAGTACAGTGTTTTAAAAATTCCTAATCTGTAAATATCTAAAAAAATGAGATCTAGGCAAATTATATTTATTAGATAATTGTTCAAAAGATTAAAACAATTATCCAAAAATAAATCAGAAAATCATAGTATACCTTTAGTCTTCCAAGCTGAATAAGCTTGGTCCATAATAGAGGGATGAAAAAAGAAATTGGATACAATAGGAATTGCTAAAACAAACTGATTCAACCCAAAAAATTACCACAATTGAAACCATATATGTAAAGTGTGTTTAACTATTGGATTGTCAATTTGTTTATGCAATTTAAAAAGCACAAAGGGAAGAGAAGTCCCTAAAATAGAACCCAATGAAAATCCTTGTACAGATTTAGTTTCTAGATTTACCCTATGAGGACTAGGAGATAAATCCAAATCCCTTAACCAACAATTCAAATATCGAATATTAATTGCCCAATAATAAAATCTAAAATTAGGCAATGCCAATCCACCTCCCTTCTTTGACTTCTGTAAATATCTTTTACCTAATCTAGGATTTTTATTCTGCCATATATATGAGGAAATTTTAGAATCAACATTGTCAGAAAAAGATTTTGGAATAAAAATTGGTACCGCTTGAAATATATATAAGAACTTGGGTAAAATAATCATCTTAATAGCATTAATCTGACCTATCAGAGATAAAGACAATGGTGACCATTTAGTAAACAAACATTTAATCTGATTAATTAAGGGTAAAAAATTAACCTTGAGTAACTCCCTATGATTTTTTGTAATTTTAATCCCTAAGTATATAAAAAAGTCATTAACTAATTTAAAAGGTAAATTTCCATAAATTAGAACCTGTCTATTTAAGGGGAACAATTCACTCTTATTAAGAATCAATTTATACCCGTAAAAATGACTAAGCTGAGCCAATAATGATATAACTGCAGGGCAGGAATGGATTTCTCAGGATCAGAAATGTATAATTACAAATCATCTGCGTATAATGATAACTTATGTATATCTATCCTACGAGTAATGCCAAAAATGTTAGGTGATTTTCTAACAGCAATTGCCAAAGGTTCCAGAGCAATATCAAATAATAATGGACTAAGAGGACAGCCTTGCCTGTTACCCCGAAATAAACGAGAAAAGGGAGATCTTTGATTATTAGTAAAAACTGAGGCTGAGGTATGATATATCAATTTAATCCAGGATATAAATGTCGGACTAAAATTAAACTTCTCAAGCACAGTAAATAAATACGGCCATTCAACTCTATCAAACGCTTTCCCCGCATCTAATGAAATGACACATTAAGGCTTTAAGGCTTTTGTATCTCTTCTGTGAGTGGGGGAGTGGGTTTGCTGCAAGAACATCCAGGTTGTGAGGATCTTTGAGTACATGGCCTGCTTTTCTGAGGCGGGGAAAGTGCAGGAAGAGTTCAAGGAAAGGAGGCTTGTTTCTCTGATGTTCTCTGCTCTCCAAAGTTCTCTGCAGTTCCTTGCAGTCATGGGCAGAAAAGTAGCCATATGGCAGTGTGAAATATCAACAAGAAGCTCAGAGACCTCGCCCTTCACCCAGCCTTGTGTACCTGGATCCTGGACTTCCTGTCAGATCGCTGGCAGGTGGTAAATGTGGGCTCCCTCACCTCTGTCTCTCTGACCCTCAGCACACATACCCCACAGAGTTGTCTCCTTGGCCCCTCCTTTACTCTCTGTGTACCCACGACTTGTGTCGCCACCCACAGCTCCAATCTGCTAATTAAACTTGCTGATGACACTACATTGATTGGCCTAATCTCAAATAATAACGAGGCAGCCTACAGAGAAGAAGTCATCAGCCCGACACAGTGGTGTCAAGAAAACAACCTCTCCCTCATTGTGACAAAAACAGAGGAGCTGGTTGTGGATTACAGGAGGAATGGCAACAGGGACCAAATTCAACATTTTCAAGTCTGTTATGCACATTTTAATATTGATCATGACACAATGTATTTTATATATTATAAATGACATAAAACATATGTTTTTACTGACAGAGAATCATATAATTTGTTATCTGAATATAACTTGCCTGTGATGCTGCCACAAATCAGTGTTTCTCTGTACGTGTACCTTCCCATCCTTGTGCACTTGGTAATAATTTCAACAGGACCTGAGAGAACTCAGTGAGATTTGATTAGTGATGATCATCTTGGCAGCTCATCAGGTCAAATGAATGAAACAGTACACTGTTAAATGCAAAAACCTGAACAGTGTTGAAGATCAGAGGGATCTTACACTCCAAGTTCATCGTTCCCTGAACGAGTCTGCACAGATTGAACAGGTGGTTAAGAAGACAAATGTCACGGTTGTCTTTATTAGTTGAAGTATTGAGTTCAAAAGTCGGGAAGTTGCGTTGCAGCTTTATAAAACTAGTTAGGCCACATCTGGAGTGTTTCATACAGTTCTGGTTGCCCCCATCATCGGAAGGATGTCGAGACTTTGAAGAGGGTACAGAAGATGTTTACAAGGATATTACCTGGATTAGAGGGCATGAGTTGTAACGAGAGGTTGGACAAACTTGCTCTGCCTGTGTTGGGAGACTGCACCGGTCACGTGATCCCGTTTGCCCCTCCCTTTTAACCGCAGATGGGCAGCATCTGCACATCAGTTTCTGAGGCTCCGCCCTCCGGATGATGCACCTATCACTCCACGCGTGCTCCCTGCCTCCAGATGGATGATGTTTTCCTTTCTGCTCAGTGCTGATGCCGATTGTCTGCGGGCTCGGGTGGGATCGGGAAAAGTGTCTCGCCTCCTGGGTCGGGGAGCCGAGGGGCAGGATCACTGCCTGCGGGCCAAAGAAATCGCTTTCCAATCAGTGAGCATTGCGACCGATCCTGAGCGGGGAGATCTGATGTTGGCCGTGATCCCCGAACTGAGGGCCAATTACTCATTTATTTTCCAGTTACCTGGGCTTGTCAAAACTGTGTAGACTATTCAGACCAGGAGCCCAGGCTGTCTATTTCCGCAGAATTAAAATGGAAGTCCCGCCAGCAGGTCACGTGAGGCTGTTTACCACAGATCTGCCCCGCCCTCCCCTTTGTGACACTAGATCACGTGATGTGTGACTCAGTCCCCAGATGGGTGGTGATGCTTCCTCCATGTTGTGTTGGGGAATCTGATGTTGGCCAATGAGTCCCATTAACTTCCCCCAACTCACCTCGCTTCCTAAGGCTCCTCGAGCTTTATGGTTGTTGTCTTCTCCCGGACTGGGGTGGGTGAGAAAGGAGATCACCCAGATTGTGGGGATCTTTGACTTCACTGCCTGCTTTACCAAGGGACTGGGGAGTCGTGAGGGGAGAGTGGTTTCTGTGATGTGCTGATCTGTATCCAACGGTCTCTGCCGTTCCTTGCAGTCACGGGCAGAGCAGTTACCATGCAAATTTTGTTCTTAGTAACATTAAGCAGAAGTGTTCGGTTCTCCTTTTTATTGCTTATGTCCTTCATTATCTCTCTGCTTAAAATAAGACCTGTGGTGAGAGATTTTTGGAAGAATAACCACAACTGGAAGCAAACCACAACTGAAGACAAGGCAACAGCAACAAGTGAACCAGGTCGAGCATTGAGAGCATTGACTGGAGAGGTCCCATCTGACTCAGAGAATCCAGTGATTCAGTCAGGAGAAAGTTTGATGAGTCTCATTTACTCAAACACTGGTCCTTTAGTCATTACATACCTGTACAAGGGAAGCTAGGAAATAGTTGGAGTGAGACTCCAGAACTGTACACAGTAAAACTCCCTGCTGTCAGATATGGAGAGCCGAACTGTACGCGGTAAAACTCCCAGTGTGGAACCATAATCCGACGGTGGATTTGTTTGGTGACTTGTGAACATACATTATTAAAGACCCTGAAACTGGGGACTGAATAATTAGTTAGTCTAACAGTTCTAATCAGACACACCATCTCCTCGCCTTTCTCCCTCATCCCTAGCTACTTACCCCATCTCCCTCACCATTCCCTCCTCACAGTCCCTCTTCATCATAGGGCCCTCTACTCCAGTCCTCCCTTCTTTCTCCCTCTTTCCATTACCATCTTGCCTCTTCCTCACGCCTTTCTTATCATCGCCCCTCTCAATAATCCTTGCTTCCTCACCGCCTCTCTCTTTCACCTTTTCCTCTTCTCTCTCCCTCTCAGTTACACTCCTACTCGACCATCTTCCCAGTCTCTTTCACCCCTTTCCTCGCTCTCTCTTTCTCTTTCACCCCTCTCTCTACTACTCTATCAACAGATAGTAATCCTCTCTCCTGGCTCTCTTCATCTCCTCACTCTCTCATGCCTCTCTCTTCTTTTCTCTCACACTGTCTCCCCTTCAAACCTCTTTGTTCCTCTTACTCTTCCATTCTGTTTCCCATCCCACAATCCCTGTTGCTACCCCTATCTCACTCACAATCTTAGTCACCCTCTATCTTCCCCTCTCCATCTCCCCCTCTCGCGCACCCTCTCTCTCCTCCCTCTAACTCTTCTCTCTCACTCCCTCACCTCCACCTCTCTGTAATCTCCTCCATTTCCAACTCTCTCCCTCTCCATCTCTCTCCCTATTTTCCCAACCTCTCCCCCTCACTCTCCCTGCTGGCTGCCTTATCCCACACTCTTCCTCTCTCACACACCCTCTAAATGCACCGCTCACCCCATGCTTTCTCCCTCCTTATTATCTCACTCGCTCTAAATCCCCCCCCCCATTTCCCTCTCTCCCTCCCATCATACACTGCACTCTCCACCTCATCCCATACATACATCAACAATACTTAAATGCCGTGGCATTTGTCACTAGGATTTTTGTAGGTTTGCAGATCCTCCGTAATTGTCCTTATATATGAGGATCAGAGGGATCTTGGGCTCCGAGTCCATAGGACACTCAAAGCTGCTGCAGAGGTTGACTCTGTGGTTAAGAAGGGATATGGTGCATTGGCCTTTGTCAATAATGATTCATTTTCTGATATGTATTGTGTATCTTTACTTGCAAACAACCTGTTGTCTGTGTTTTGGCTCAGTGATCACCTGCCATCACCTGGCTTCTAAATCTTGCTTGGTGGTGGTTGCATTTGCATTCCTGTTTTTTCCTGTTTGCACGGTTGAGATTTACCAGAACTTAAATCAAGATTAATGTCAGTTCTAAATCATGGGGTAACGGTTTAAAAGCAAGAGCTCTATTAACAACAGCTGATCCATTTTGAAACTGTCACACTGCAGATAAATACATTTTTAATTTATTTTTCTTTTTTTTTGCCATTTTTTGTGATGTTTGGAAATTCTCTCAATGGCCAATAGAACCAAAGTTTTTGATTATAATCAAGACCCAGATGCTTAGTATAAAGTTTGGTGCAGATGAAATTTCAGACATTTTCAGCTATGTTTTAAGACCATAAGACAGAGGAGCAAAATTAGGCCATTTGGCCCATTGAGACTGTTCCGACATTTCCTCATGGCTCATCAATTTTGTATCTCAGCCCCAAACGCCTACCTTCTCCCCGTATCCCTTCATGCCCTGATCAATTAAGAATCCACAAACTTCTACCCAAATATATATATACAGACTTGGACTGCCCAGTTACCACTCACTGGCTAAATAAATTCCTCTGCATCTTCATTCTTAAAGGACGAACCTCTATTCTGAGGCTGTGTCATCTGGTCTTAGACTCTCCCACCATAGGAAACATCCTCACGACATCCATTCTATCTAAAGACATTTCATTATTCGATAGGTTTCAATTAGGTCATATTGAGAAATATATACCTGAAATGTAATCAGTATGTAATCACTCCTATGTGCTGAATATTACTATGTATTATTTTACTAGACACATTTTACTATGTATTGTTTTACTAGATACCTTGTATTCTCTTAGCTACATACCATGGCAGTTACACAACATCTGTTTATCCTTAGCAGCACTAATCAGCTGAAATGTACTCCATATAATATACAATAGAATGGCTTATGAAGAGACAACGGTGGCAGACAGGATGCTACAAACAGGCAATGGAATGTGAGGGAGGTTAAGGGAGGCTGATTGAGAAACAACCGTGGCCAGGAATGAGGCCCAAGATGTGAACTGGAAAGAAATAATGGTGGCGAATCGAGAGTTAGTCAAGAGCGATTGATTAGTTAATGTATAGATGATATGCAACTAAAGAGTGATTGGGTATGCTGATAAGACCAAAATGTAATCAAGATAAGGAATTACTATAAAGAATGCTGTACACCGGAGCTCGGCGGGCTTTCGGTGACAAGTTCATTGATTGTCCCAGCCTTTGTTTGCAAATAAAGGTTTAAACTTCTCAAAGGATAGTCTGCATCTCCTGGTCATTCCAAGTAACGACTACAGTCACCCCTTATTCTTCTGAAATCTAGTGAACACAGGCCCAGGGCCACAAAGCGCACTTCAAATGACAAGCCTTTCAAACCTAGAATAATTTTAGTGAACCTCCTTTGAACCCTCTCTAGTTTCAGCGCATCATTTCTATGATAAGGGACAAACAATGCTCCAAATTATTCCATCACGTGGTATAGTCAGCAATCCAGAGTCCTGTTTCTCAGCTTTTCAACCATTTCCCTAAAATCTCTCTTCAGGACCTGATCATCCTGTCTACCTATGTCATTGGTATCAATATTCACCGAGACTCTGGGCTGCTCACCCTCGCCATTGAAAATACCATGTACCCGATCCGAGACACCCCTGATCCTGGCACCAGGGAGGCAACATACCACATGAATCTCTCTATCACTCCCACAGAACAACGTCTCTGTCCCTCCGACTAAGGAATCTCCTATCAGCACCGCAATTGTCTTCACTTCTCTGCTCTTTTGAGCCACAGCACCAGGCTCAGTGTCAGAGAGCCGGTCACTGAGAGCCCCCTTCAACCCCGGTAGGTCGTCGTCCTCAGTAATAACTAAAGTTGTGTACTATTAATGAGGGGAACGGCCACAGTGGCTGGGCATGTCCCCTCCTTCTCCTGACAGCCACCCAGTTACCCGTCTCCTGCAACCTATGGGGTCAAAGGTCATCAAGCTGCCGCTCCAGGTCCTTAACACCTTCTCTTGGGAGGAGCTATTCGGTGTACCTAGCGGAGATGTATTTATATGGGGTACTGGAGGTCTGCTAGAATTCTCACATCCCACACACAGTACAAAACCCTGCCCAGGAGCCATTCGCTCTAATCTGCTCTGCCTAAACAAATGATGAATGAACAAGTGAGGGCAGAGAGTGAGTAACTTACAAGACAATGTATCTCACCCAGACCTGATCTCACCTGAGCCTGATGAGGAAAAGCCATTCTTATCAGTGACACAATCAAAAAGAATGGGGGCTCCACTTCCACTTGAATTATTCACATTGGCCCTCGGGTTCAAATCAGACTACTGCCTGAAGTAGCCGTTTTGAGGGGCTGGGTGGCCAACGTATACACATTGCTATGTTCACAAGAGAATCGGTGACAACTGATTTGGAGTCAACCAATTGAATGAGTGCTTGTGAAGGCACATGTAAATGTTTAGTTGGCTGGAATATAAAACCAATATTGCACGAATTATGTATTTATATCTCTTCTGCAGTGGACCCTAGCAGAGGCTGGGTAATCGAACGGCTGCAGGGCAGCATGGTCTGGAAGAGAAGACGCACTTCCCAATCCCTTTCACTCATCCTGCAGACTCCCCATCACTCTCTTGTGCCATTACATGGCCCTGCCTACTGCACCACACATGCCCTCTCACGGAGCTTTGTCAGCATTGCGAACCGTGGCTCACACTGACAACCCGTGTTCCTGTCACCTACCAAACGACGTGCAACTTCTCGTCAAATGACTTGTAAGATATTTTGCTTCCATTGGTATCAGATAATGTCAATCTAGGGTACCAATCAATAGGGATACAGTAAACACAAAGTACACTGCAGATGCTGTGGTCAAATCAACACGTACAACAAGCTGGAGGAACTCAGCAGGTCGGGCAGCATCCGTGAAAATGAGCAGTCAACGTTTTGGGCCAAAAGTCCTGACGAAGAATCTCGGCCTGAAATGTTGACTGCTCGTTTCCATGGATGCTGCCCGACCTGCTGAGTTCCTCCAGCTTGTTGTATGTGTCAATAGGGATACGGGATTTGTCAAGAGGACGTTCCACCCACAGACACCTCCCCACCCTCCCACCTTCACGCTGACTCCCGGATAAACTCGATTAAACCTCAGAGTAAATGGTCCGCTTTTTAATTGAATTTATCTCCGCTAGTTTTGTTGATTTTTTTATTAACCCTGCTCATTAAAATGTAACCGATGTGAATATGCATCTCTCTTGTGTGTACGTTCACGTCCCAAAGCAGAGATCCTGGAGATGCTGGAAATCTGGAGTAGCAATCAAAACTCCTCAGGACAGTGACCATCTCCGGAGAGCAGTAAAGTGTCAATGTTTCCAGCAGAGACACTGTATTAGGACTGGAAAAAAGGAGGAATAAGCCAGAATGAGAAGCTGAGGGGTGAGGGAGGAGTATAAACTGGAAAGGGATTTGTGAAGCCAGGTGAGTGGAGGAATTTCTGTGGTGGGGGAAGGAGGGTGAAGTGAGAAGATAGGAGCTGATGGAGGAAAGGTAAAGCAATGAAGAAGAAGGATTCTGATAGGTGAGGATTGGAGAGTGAACCATGGGAGAAAGAGGAGGAAGAGGGCCTTCGGCTATGCAGGTGAGGATTGGAAGAAAGGGTAAGAGGGTATCCAAAGGGGAAACGGAAAAAGAAGAGAAGTGGGAGTGAGCAGAGATTACTAGAGGGTGGAGAAATTGATGCAAATGCCGTCAGGTTGGAAGCACACAAACATGATGTGAGGTGTTGCTTCCCCAGCCTGATGTCGGCCTTACTGTGGTAGTACAAGCGTCCGTGGACCAATATGACTGATTGGGAATAGGAAATTGAATTAAAAAGGTTGGCCGTGGAGAGAGTCTCCCTGTTGTAGAAGGAGCCCAAATCCTCAACAAAGCGACTCCAGATGTACGTCTGGCCTCACCGGTGTTAAAGTGGCTTCATTGTGTGTGTGTGTGTGTGTGTGTGTGTGTGTGTGTGTGTGTGTGTGTGTGTGTGTGTGTGTGTGTGTGTGTGTGTGTGTGTGTGTGTGTGTGTGTGTGTGTGTGTGTGTGTGTGCGCGCACGCGTGAGCGCGCACTTAAAGCAGCAGGATAGCGGGATTAAAAGAAAACTGGTGATGTTAGTAGTCAGGGAGGACAGTCTGGAGAAATCATCTCGGGAGGCATTCTGGGTTCTGGGTAGAACGGAGAAATACGAAAGGTATGGCCACGTCAGTGGGGCTATATTACAGACACCTAACAGTCAGAGGGATTTAGAGGAACACATTTACAGAGAAGTCGCAGACTGTTGGAAGAAACATGAGGTTGTTATTATAGTAGGATATTAGTCCACTTCCAATTCAGGTGCAAAGGGTCTCTTCATACAGATCCCACAACGTTACCTGTCAATGTTTCTTGGGAATAAAGGGAGCCTTTTCTGATTGGCTGCCACTGCTTTGTGTTGTTCCACAGGGATCTGTGTTTGCAACGTTTCTTTTCACGTTCTATGTCAATGCATCGGATGGCAGTATTGATGGCCCTGTGGCCAAATTTACGAATGATGCCAGATATTGTAAGGCCTGGATCGAGTGGTCATGAACAATAAGTTTGCTCCACAGTTTGAGGTTCTTAATTGGAGAATGGCGCTTTATTCACAAAATCCTCATAGCCCACCGTAACTGTACACTGATCCCAGCAATGGAACCCACCACTGCAGCCCCACAGTGCACTATGTACTAATTACAAAGCTATGAAGTTGCATGTGAATGACCTCCCCTCCCCCAACTCCACTCTTTCTGCGTCACCAGCAGACTGGGACATCTCACATCTTGCTGTCTCCGCCAGGCCATTAAACTGTGAACAGCTATGGTCAGGGACTGATCTCTGGGGAACTCCAAACACTACCACCTTCCAGTCTGAAAATGGCCCACTCATCCAACTACACACTACCGGCAGTTCATCGATCTCCAACGAGAAAGCCTAATTACCTACTCCTGAGGTTCAATACCATTGCTGACTCTGAGTTTACCACCGTCAAATGCCAGGAGGGACATAATAATCAGAAAGTCTCCAGTCGCTGCCGTGTAAATAAAATGTGATCTTAGTGGGTGTGTGGCGCATGCTCAGAATGCGAAGGAGACAGACAAACTGAGCCAAGTCACAGACTGATGAAGGGGAGGAATGATCCAATTTGATACTGAGAGGGAAGCAGAGAGTTTGACATTGTGCCTGAATGTCTGAACTGTAGCCAGTTAGAAGATGAGGCGTTGTTTCTCCAAATTGAGTTCAGCCTTGCTGCAACAATTTGTTATCAGAGGTAACCATAGAGACTAGAATTATCTCAGTGAAAATGTTGTCCTACACGCACTGATGTGCTTTGTAAACATTTAAAAAGTGTAGAAAAGTCAAAGGATTTGTGTATGGGAATCTCAAACACAACAGCACGTTAGTTCCGCTGTATCTGTCAGTTCACCAGCGCTTGAATGCCACTGATCCTTGAATGTGGAGGCAGAGGTGCTGGAGAAGACAACGCCCCACTTGCTACAAGGACAGCAATGTCCATGATCTGATGGGGTACATTGCCACGGTGTTGATAGCAGTGAGACGTCATTCACTGGCTCTCATTTTGGAAGGGATTCAGTCGGCCATCACAGATACACCAACAGCTTCGCACTGGGAAGCGACCATTCACCTGCTCCGTACGTTCGAAGAGACTCATTCAGTTAACCCACCTTGTGATGCTCCGGTGAGTTCACAATAAGTAGAGGCCACATTTCCATCCGGAGTGAGCAAAGAGTTTTACTCAATCATCGCAGCTGTTGCAACAACTGCAGGTTCACATCAGGGAGGAAGTTCAAATCAGCTCTGTGTTAAATGTTTAACCGTCATGGTGATTGAAGGCAGCTGCAGGTTCATGAGGGACTGTTACTGTCAGATTCTGCAGTTCTTGTGGCTGCTCATCACATCCAGGGCTGAATCCTGGTCACTGAGCATTGGAGGAGTCTGTTCTGCTGATTTTAGCCTTAAACTAGACCGGTGATTATCATTGTGGATCTGCGAAAGATAAATCAGTTCTGTATCAAATCCCATGTCAGAAGTACTTATTGTCTCTACCAAACTCACAGTGTACACTAGCGAGGCCACTCAGTCCATCTGGTCCCTGCCCATGATTCTGTTCCATATCAGTATTTTAAAATCCATCTCTGCCTTTCCTCTGTCACTCTCCCTGTGATGACAGGTTGCAACTAGTAACCACTTAGTGGGAGAAGAGATTTCCCTTGAATTTCATAGAATCATTGAAAACTGCAGCACATTACAGGCTGTTCGGCCCACAATGTTGTGCTGACCATGTAACCTACTCTGGATACTGCTTAGAATTACCCTTGTAGATAGCCCTTTATTTTTCTAAGCTCCATGTACCTTTCTAAGCTCTTTAAAGACTGTATGGCATTCGCCTCCACCACCATCACTGGCAGTGCATTCTATACACCCATCGCTCTTTATGTAAAAGCATTATCTCTGACATCTGTCTTGCATCTACTTCCAAACATATTAACACTATGACCCCTAGTGTTAGCCATTTCAGTCCTGGGAAAAAGCCTCTGTCTATTCCACGACCAATGCCTCTCATCATCTTATACACCTGTATGGATTCCCTGCATGATTTTCTCCAGGCTAGATAAGACTCACTGTGGTTTTGTGATTGTTCAGGGCGCTAGACTAAGTTGGTTGAACTCCTGCTTCCCTGCTCTTTTCAATGTTTTGAGTCATTTTCACCAATTTCAAAGGACTGTGCTTCAGACAGTTGGGTTGTTGCAATGCGCCTCTAAAGTCTGACAGCAGACTTGCCAATGAATCTTCCAAAGGGGCAGAGTCAGAAACCAGAGTTGCCAGCACAAATCAAGGCTTTCAGGATCCAGAAAGAGATGGGGTACGGAGTTTACGAGGAAGAGGTGGAATCAGAGCAGCATGATGTGGCTACAAATGAAAGAACAGAAACATTTGGAGAGTGGTTGATTGAAAAAAATCTAGTTAATTTCTGCAAAATACTGGTGGAAATCAGCAGATCAGGTAGCAAATATGGAGAGGAATAAAAAGACAACGTCTAGGCCTAGCCCCTTCTGCATGTCTAGACTGTATATAGTACTTCCCTGCTTAGTTGCTGCCTGAACTGCGGAGTTCCTCCAGCATTTTGTTTGTATGCGTCTCTGTATTTCCAGCAACAGCAGACTCTCTTGCGTTTTATGTCTGGATTTGCAAGAGGATTGTACTTGGGCATTAGATACACGGAATGCTTGTTGATGTTAAGCATATTGTTTATGGGAGCCGCTTTCTGCGTTAAAACAGCTGCCGCGCTTTATATACACACAAAGAAAAATTAGGTATGGATATGGAACCGGGGCTGGCAGAAACGTTTAATGCACCGTGCACCGTAAAGAGCTGTGTCACTGAAACACCGATCACATGCGCAGGCGTCAGGGTTGCTAATCTTTCCGCATATCGCGCATGCGCGCAGTACACCAAGGGGCCGCGGGAGGATCGGTGTAGGTAAGTGCGTTTGTCCTTGCGACGTTTTTTAAAACAGTCAGACATACTTTATTGATCCCGAGGGACAATTGCTGTGAGAACCGCATACTGTGGCCCTCAATCCCGGAACAGTCCTGCTCTCGTCCCACGGGCCCTGGGGAGCTTCCGGTTGATGAGGGGAATGGGAACCGACGGAACTCTCAGACACAGCTGAGCTCCAGCTACCTAAATGCAAGGATTGGGAACTCAGAAAAGGGAACAAATTTTTTTACAACAGCTGTTGAGAAAATCTGTAGAGAGGGCACAGTTTTAAGTTACTTGGGAGAAGGTACGTAGGAGATATCAGGAGTGAATTTATTTCGCAGAGTGTTGAGTGCGTGGAATGGGCTGCCGGCGACTGTCATGAAGGCGGATACAATAGCGCCTTTTAAGAGGCTTCTGGATAGATACATGGCGCGTAGAAAAATAGAGATCTATGAGGTAATTTCTAACGTAAGTAAATGTTCGGCACAGCATTGTGGGCCGAAGGGCCTGGAAGTTTTCTGTGTTTTTTCTCTATATTGGAAATCCAAGAAACACACACAAAATGCTGGAAGAACTCAGTATTAGTACTCTTTTCTATAGATGCTGTCTGGCCTGCTGAGTTCCTCCAGCATTTTGTATGTGCTCCTTCTACTTCCTCTTGTTTTGGACTTTTCTACCCATGAGAATATGTTTTGACCCATACTCTCTGGGTACGTAATGATATCAAACACCTTTCACAAGTACCACAAGTAGCTTTCACATCACAAATGTGCCAGGCTCCAATGAGACAGACTACTGCCCTTCCCTTCATATTCATTGACATTGCCATCAATGAGTTCACCACCGTCAGTCATTTGGGGGAGGGTTCAAGGGAAATGTTTATGTACAATATCGAAACTGTTGTTACCTGTGTGTATTGTGTGATGCAAAAGTTGTTGGAGAATTTGCAAGTGGGAAGAACTGGGGTGATATTTGGAAATCTGACTTTTTAAAGCATCATTTAGCAAGCAAGTCACATATGGACGTTGTGCAAAACCTCTGGTGAGAAAATCCTTCATTACCCGCTACAGGCCTGCCACATAGATTGTGTGAGAGTGCAGCTGAACTCAATCAAACCCAGAGGAGATCAAAGTTCTTATTGACAGTGATTTGCTAGCTGTTGAAATGAATACCTCGAAATATAAAATTCAATCCTCACCATGTTGTTGTCACTGGGTAAAAAATAGCATAGCACAATATTTTTGTGCACACTGGTCACTACAAATTAGAGGGGACATTGGTGGGGAGACCTTCGTTGTCCCTGATGCCCTCACCTACAGGATGTGCGTCCAGCTGCAGATTGTGACCCTGAACTTTAAGCAGCTGAAGCTGGAAATGGATGAATTCCGGATCAGCTGGGAGACGGAGGGATTGATAGATATGACATGAAGTTACACCCAAGGTACAGGACACAGGAAACTGGGTGTGAGTTAGGAAGTGGAATGAGGTTAAATAGCCATCGTAGAGAACTCTTGTGGTCATCCTACACAACAACAATTGGACGACTTTAGAAACTGTTGGGGGGGATTACCTGACAGAGGAAAGTCAAAGGGGTGATAGGGGATTCATTAGTTAGGAGAACAGAACTAGAAGCCTTATCCTAGTGGTAAGGCTTGCTTGTGCTTCCCTGTGGGGTGGGTGGTTAAACTAAAGTTGCAGGGAGGATTGGAGCCAGAATGACAACAGAAAGTGCAGAGGTTGAATAGAATTGAATTGACTTTATTACATACATCCTTCATATACGTGAGGAGTAGAAATCTTTATGTTATGTCTCTGTCTAAATGTGCAATGTGCAATTTATAGTAAATTCATAATAATTAGTATGTACAACAGGACATATTGATTATTAACAGAACATATAAAATATAAGAGAAATACAATTGTGTCAGCATGAATTACTCAGTCTGATGGCCTGGTGGAAGAGGCTGTGCTGGAACCTGTTGGTCCTGGCTTTTATACTGCAGTACTGTTTCCCGGATGGTAGCAGCTGCAACATTCTGTAGTTGGGGTGACTCAGCTCCCCAATGATCCTACGGGTCCCTTTTACACAATAATGTAAATATACTGGTTAGTGGGAAGTTCACAACTACAGATGGGTTGGGCTGTCCACACTACTCTCTGCAGAGTCCTACAACTGGGGGAAGTACAGTTCTCATACCAGGCAGTGATGTGGACTCTCAGGATGCTCTCAAGTGTGCCCCTGTAGAAAGTTCTTGGGATGTGGGGAATCATACCAAACTTCTTCAACAGTCTGAGGTGCAAGAGATGTTGTTGTGCCTTTTTCACCACACAGCCACAGACGAGGTGAGATCCTCAGTGATGTGTATGCCGAGGAACTTAGAAACATAGAAAATAGGTGCAGGAGTAGGCCATTCAGCCCTTTGAGCCTGCAGCTCCATTCAGCGTGATCATGGCTGATCATCCAACTCAGAACCCTGTACGTGCTTTCTGTCCATACCCCCCGATCCCTTTAGCCACAAGGGCCATATCTAACTTCCTCTTAAATATAGCCAATGAACTGGCCTCAACTGTTTCCTGTGGCAGAGAATTCCACAGATTCACCACTCTCTGTGTGAAGAAGTTTTTCCTCATCTCAGTCCTAAAACGCTTCTCCTTTATCCTTAAACTGTGACCCCTCGCTCTGGACTTCCCCAACATCGGAAACAATCTTCCTGCATCTAGCCTGTCCAATCCCTTTAGAACTTTATACATTTCAATAAGATCCCCCCTCAATCTTCTAAATTCCAGTGAGTATAAGCCTAGTCGATCCAGTCTTTATTCGTATGAAAGTCCTGCCATCCCAGGAATCAATCTGGTGAACCTTCTCTGTACTCCCTCTATGTCAAGAATGTCTTTCCTCAGATTAGGGGACCAAAACTGCATACAATATTCTAGGTGCGGTCTCACCAAGGCCTTGTGCAACTGCAGTAGAACCTCCCTGCTCCTGTACTCAAATCCTCTTGCTATGAATGCCAACATACCATTTGCCTTTTTCACCGCCTGCTGTACCTGCATGCCCACCTTCAATGACTGGTGAACAATGACACCCAGGTCTCGTTGCATCTCCCCTTTTCCTAACCGGCCACTGTTCAGATAATAATTTGTTCTGTTCTTGCAATCAAAATGGATAACTTCACATTCATCCACATTAAATTGCATCTGCCATGAATTTGCCCACTCATCTAACCTATCCAAGTCACCCTGCATCCTCCTCACAGCTAACACCGCCGCCCAGCTTCGTGTCATCCGCAAACTTGGAGATGCTGAATTTAATTCCCTCATCCAAATCATTAATATATATTGTAAACAGCTGGGGTCCCAGCACTGAGCCTTGTGGTACCCCACTAGTCACTGCCTGCCATTCTGAAAAGGTCCCGTTTTCTCCCACTCTTTGCATCCTGTCTGCCAACCAATTCTCTATCCACATCCATACCATATCCCCAATACTGTGTGCTTTAAGTTTGCACACCAATCTCCTGTGTGGGACCTTGTCAAAAGCCTTTTGGAAATCTAAGTATACCACATCCACTGGCTCTCCCCTATCCACTCTGCTGGTTACATCTTCAAAAAATTCTGTAAGATTCATCAGACATGATTTTCCTTTCACAAATCCATGCTAACTTTGTCCGATGATTTCACCTCTTTCCAAATGTGCTGTTATCACATCTTTGATAACTGACTCTAGCATTTCCCCACCACCGATGTCAGACTAACCGGTCTATTATTCCCTGGTTTCTCTCTCCCTTTTTAAAAAGTGGGGTTACATTAGCCACACTCCGATCCTCTGGAACTAATCCATAATTTAAGGAGTTTTGAAAAATTATCACTAATGCATCCACTATTATTTGGGCTACTTCCTTAAGCACTGTGGGATGCAGACATCTGGCCCTGGGGATTTATCTGCCTTTAATCCCTTCAATTTACCTAACACCACTTCTTTACTAACATGTATTTCCCTCAGTTCCTCCATCTCACTAGACCCTCGGTCCCTTACTATTTCCGGAAGATTATTTATGTCCTCCTTAGTGAAGACAGAACCAAAGTAGTTATTCAATTGGTCTGCCATGTCTTTGTTCCCTATGATCAATTCACCTGTTTCTGACTGTAAATGACCTACATTTGTCTTGACCAATCTTTTTCTTTTCACGTATCTATAAAAGCTTTTACAGTCAGTTTTTATGTTCCCTGCCAGCTTTCTCTCATAATCTTTTTTCCCTTTTCTAATTAAGCCCTTTGCCCTCCTCTGCTGGTCTCTGAATTTCTCCCAGTCCTCAGGTGTGCCGCTTTTTTTTTGCTAATTTATATGTTTCTTCTTTGCACTTGATACTGTCCCAAATTTCCCTTGTCAGCCACGGGTGCACTACTTTCCCTGGTTTACTCTTTTGCCAAACTGGGATGAACAATTGTTGTAGTTCATCCATGCGATCTTTAAATGCTTGCCATTGCATATTCACCGTGAACCCTTTAAGTATCATTTGCCAGTCTATCTTAGCTAATTCACGTCTCATACCTTCAAAGTTACCCTTCTTTAAGTTCAGAACCTTTGTTTCTGAATTAACTATGTCACTCTCCATGTTAATGAAGAATTCCACCATATTATAGTCACTCTTACCCAAGGGGCCTCGCACGACAAGATTGCTAACTAACCCTTCCTCGTTGCTCAATACCCAATCTAGAATGGCCTGCTCTTTAGTTGGTTCCTCGACATATTGGTTCAGAAAACCATCCCGCATACTTTCCAAGAAATCCTCTTCCTCAGCACCCTTACCAATTTGGTTCACCCAATCTATATGTAGATTGAAGTCACCCATTGTAACTACTGTTCCTTTATTGCATGCATTTCTAATTTCCTGTTTAATGCTATCCCCAACCTCACTACTACTGTTAGGTGGCCTGTACACAACTCCCATCAGCATTTTCTGCCCCTTAGTGTTATGCAGCTCTACCTATATCGATTCCACATCCTCCAGGCTAATGTCCTTCCTTTCTATTGCGTTAATCTCCTCTCTAACCAGCAATGCTACCCCACCTCCTTTTCTTTCCTGTCTATCCCTCCTGAATACTGAATATCCCTGGATGTTGAGCTCCCATCCTTGGTCATCCTGGACCCATGTCTCTGTGATCCCAACTATATCATATTCATTTCTAACTATCTGCACATTCAATTCATCCGCCTTGTTATGAATGCTCCTCGCATTGACACACAAAGCCTTCAGGCTTGTTTTTACAACACTCTTAGCCCTTATACAATTATGTTGAAAAGTGGCTCTTTTTGCATTTTGCCCTGGATTTGCCTGCCTGCCACTTTTACTTTTCACCTTACTACTTTTTGCTTCTACCCTCATTTTACACCTCTCAGTCTCTCTGCACTTGTTCCCATCCCCCTGCCACATTAGTTTAAAGCCTCCTGAACAGCAGTAGCAAATGCTCCCCCTAGGACATTGGTTCCAGTCCAGCCCAGGTGCAGACCGCCCTGTTTATACCGGTCCCACCTCCCCCAGAACTGGTTCCAATGTCCCAGAAATTTGAATCCCTCCCCCTTGCACCATTTTTCAAGCCACGTATTCATCTGAAATATCCTCCTATTATATCCTCCTCTGACTAGCACGTGGGACTGGTAGTAATCCAGAGATTATTACCTTTGTGGTCCTACTTTTTAGTTTATCTCCTAACTCCCTAAATTCACCTTGTAGGACCTCATCCCGTTTTTTACCTAACAGCTTTAACAACTTAAACAGACAAACTTAAAACAAGCTTTAACAACTTAAACAACTCCGCAGACAAAGTCAACCTGAAATGTTTGAGCATGGTGTGATGAATGTGCTGAGCTGTATATATCACAATGCAAGAATCATCATAGGAAAGCCAGATGAGCCCAGGACAGGGAGTTATGATATTGTGGCCGTTACTGGGAGTTGGTTGCACTCAACAATCTGAGGGATTTAGAGGAATAAATTTGCAGAGAGATCGCAGACTATGCCAAGAAACAAAGTTTGGGATGGTAAGCAAGTTTAAATTTCCATATACAGTCGGCCCTCCTTATCCATGGGGGATTGGTTCCAGGACCCCCCATGGATGCTCAAGTCCTTTATTTAACCTGTCCCAGTGCGGTGGTCTGTTGGACCCAATGAAACTCCAGACTTTATTTAACCTGTCTCAGTGCAGTGGTCTTTAGGACCCGGTGCAGCTCTGAATCCGCAGTGTTTCTGTTCACGAAAATAATCACGATCACGATTGAAAATAAGCAGAAAGTAATAAAGTGATTGGAAAGATGTGAAACGCTGTCAGTCATTGGAAAAAGCGTTAGGCTACAGTCGGTCAACGATCGGAACAATTTTAATGGAGCATGTGAATGGCCCTGCCCCGATGAAAGCTACAATTATTACTAAGCTACGCAGTGGTTTATTTATTGAAATGTGTATGTTAAGCATATGCATATATGCATAGAAAGGTAAAATAAGTGCTATATACAAAGAAAAACGTTTGACTAACTGACGCTAAATAATACTGAATGTACTTCAAATCCGACTTAAAGACGGACTCAGGAATGGAACTCATTCATAACCCAGGGACTGCCTGTACTTTTAAGTCATTTCTAGATTACTTATAATACCTAATACAATGTAAATACTATGTAAATAGTTGTTATACTGTATTGTTTAGGGAATAATGACAAAAAAAATAGTCTGTACATGTTCAAGCAACGAGTGCTGGAGAGAGAACTTCCAGGTTTTCCCGATCCGTGGTTGGTTGAATCCACACATGCGGAATCCGCAGACAAAGAGGGCCGACTGTATTCACTTGGACTCCCATACTGTAAAAGGACTAGATGGGGTAGAGTTTGTCAAATGTGCCCTTAATCAGTACGTAGAATTCTCAACGTAGAAGTGTGCAATAAGCTGTCAGGAAATGATCCAAAGCTGGTGACAGACCACGGGTTGAGATTCGAAATTGGAGAAAGGTCAATTTTGATGGTATCAGAAAGGATCTGAGAAGTGTAGATTGGGACAGGATGTTTTTTGGCAAATGAGTACTTGGTAGGTCAGAGGCCTTCAGAAGTGAAATTTTGAGGGTGCAGAGTTCGTATGTGTCTGTCAAAATAAAAGTTGAAAATTAACTGGTGCAGGGAACATTGGTTTTCAAGAGATATCAAGGCCCCGGATATTTTGTTCCTCTAAATGCCTCAGACTGTTGGGTGCTACCAAGACTCATTAATAACTGCAATATCATCATTCCATGTGCTGAGCATATCTGACCTTTTTTTTTAGTTGTCATCTGTTTGCTTCTAAAAGCTTCCCAATAATTTTTTGCTCTTTTGTTTACCCTCTCTTTGGCTTTTATGTTGGCTTTGGCTTCTCATTTCAGCCACGGTTGTGTCCTCCTGCCTTTCCAATGCTTCCACTTCTTTGGGATATATCTATCATTCAGCTCCTGAATTGCTCCCAGAAACTCCAGCCATTACTGCTCCGTCATTCCTACCAGTCTCCCCTTCCAATCAAGTTTGGCCAGCTTCTCTGTCATAGAAACATGCTGAAGTTCAGTACAGGAACATGCCATTTGGCCCATCTAGTCAATGCCAGAAAAACATTTAAGCTGTCTGATGCAACCACCTGCACTGGGACCATCGCCCTCCATACCCCTACCATCCAGGCTCCCATCCTAACTTCTTTTAAATAGTGAAACCGAGTTTCTTTTAAATGGTCACCTGTGCTGACATCTCATTCCATACTCTAACGAACAATTCAGTGAAGAGGTTTTCCAGATGCTCCCCATAAATTTTCACCTCCCCACTTACCCATGACCTCTGGTTGTCATCCCACTTAACATCAGTTGGAAAAGCCTGTTTACATTTACCCAATTTGTACACTCATATTTTGTCTACATAGAAACACAGAAAACCTACAGCACAATACAGGCCTTTCGGCCCACAAAGCTGTGCCAAACATCATTACCTTAGAAATACCTAGGCTTACCCATAGCCCTCTACTTTTCGAAGCTCTATGTATCCATCCAGGAGTCTCTTAAAAGAGCTTATTATGAATTATACAATTAATATGTTTATTTTGCACTGTATTAATCTTCACCTTGCTGTTTGGGCTTTTTTGTTTGTAGTTGGTTTGTAGAAGTGCATAAAAAAAGTTAATTAAAAAAAGGACCCTTTCATTCCCACCTCCACCACTGCTGCCTCCAGCCCATTCCGCACACTTACCACTCTCTGCATAAAAAAAGCTAACTTCTATATTTGTAACAAATCCTCAAAGCATTGTTAATTTCCTTCTTTATGTTTAGAGCCTTTTTTAGGTGTATAAGAAGATGAGGGGCATTGATCGTGTTGTTAACCCAGGTTTTTATCCCAGGGCTGAAATGGCTAACAAGAGGGGAAATAGTTTTAAGGTGTTTGGAAATATTCAATTTCATGATTGATGAAGGCTAATACACCGTACGCCACCTTAACCACAGAGTCAACCTGCACAGCTGCTTTGAGTGTCCTATGGACTTGGACCCCAAGATCCCTCTGATCCTCCACACTGCCAAGTATCCTGCCATTTACTTTGTACTCTGCCTTGGAGTTTGTCCTTCCAAAGTGTACCACCTCACACTTCTCCGGGTTGAACTCCATCTGCCACTTCTCAGCCCACTTCTGCATCCTATCAATGTCTCTCTGCAAGCTTCGACAATCCTCTACACTATCCACAACACCACCAACCTTTGTGACGTCTGCAGACTTGCCAACCCACCCTTCTACCCCCAAATCCAGGTCGTTAATAAAAATCACGAAAAATAGAGGTCCCAGAACCGATCTTTGTGGGACACCACTAGTCACAACCCTCCAATCTGAATGTGCTCCTTCCACCACGACCTACCTTCTGACTTTCTGAATAAGCCTATCGTGTGGTACCTCGTCAAATGCCTTACTAAAATCCATGTAGATCACATCCACTGCAATACCCTCATCTATATGCCTGGTCACCTCCTCAAAGAACTCTATCAGACTTGTTAGATATGATCTGCCCTTCACAAAGCCTTGCTGACTGTCCCTGAACAGACCATAATTCTCTAAATGCCTATCTCTAAGAATGCCTATCTATAAATTCTATCTCTAAGAATTTTTTCCAACAGCTTTCCCACAACAGACGTAAGGCTCACTGGTCTATAATTACTGGGATATCCCTACTAACTTTTTTGAACAAGGGGACAACATTCTCCTCCATCCAATCCTCTGGTACCATTCCCGTGGACAACGAGGACATAAAGATCCTAGCCAGAGGCTCAGCAATCTCTTCCCTTGCCTCATGGAGCAGCCTGGGGAATATTCCGTCAGGCCCCAGGGACTTATCCGTATTTCAACAACTCCCAACATCTCCTCTCCCTTAATATCAACATGCTCCAGAACATCAACCTCACTCATATTGTCCTCACCGTCATCAAGTTCCCTCTCCTTGGTGAATACCAAAGTGAAGTATTCATTGAGGACCTCGCTCACTTCCACAGCCCCCAGGCTCATCTTTCCACCTTTATCTCTAATTGGTTCTATCTTAACTCCTTTCAACCTTTTGTTTGTCACATAATTGAAGAATGCCTTGGGGTTTTCCTTTACCCTACTCATGCCTTCTCAGCCTTCTCATGCTCCCTTCTTGCTCTCCTCAGCCCCTTCTTAAGCTCCTTTCTTGCTACCCTATATTCTTCAATAGACTCATCTGATCCTTGCTTCCTAAACCTCACATATGCTGCCTTCTTCCATCTGGTTACCTCACTTGTCACCCATGGTTCCTTCACCTTACCATTCTTTATCTTCCTCACCGGGACAAATTTATCCCTAACATCCTGCAAGAGATCCCTAAACAACAACCACTTGTCCATAAGTACATTTCCCTGCAAAAACATCATCCCAAGTCAGACCAACAAGTTCTAGCCTTATAGCCTCATAATTTGCCCTTCCCCAATTAAAAATTTTTCTGTCCTTTCTAATTCTATCATTTTCCATGATAATGTTAAAGGCCAGGGAGCGGTGATCACTGTCCCCCAGATGCTCACCCACTGAGAGATCTGTGACCTGACCCGGTTTGTTACCTAATACTAGATCTAGTATGGCATTCCCCCTCATCAGCCTGTCAACATACGGTGACAGGAATCCATCCTGGACACACTTAACAAACTCTGCCCCATCTAAATCCTTGGAACTAATCAGGTGCCAACATTAGGGAAGTTGAAGTCACTCAAGATAACAACCCTGTTATTTTTGCACCTTTCCAAAAGCTGCCTCCCAATCTTCTCCTTGGTATCTCTACTGCTACCAGGGGCCTATAGAATACAGGTTTCCCCCGCAATTCGAAGGTAGAGCATTCCTGTGAAACTGTTTGTAATCTGAAATGTCGTAAAGCAAAGAAGCAATTACTATTAATTTATGTGGGAATATTTTTTGTGCGTTCCCAGACCAAAAAAAATAACCTACCAAATCAAAGCAAATAACACATAAAACCTAAAATAACACTAACATATAGTAAAAGCAGGAATGATATAATAAATTTATACCCTATATAAAGTAGAAATATTGTAGGTACAGTGTAGTTTCCCTTATCAAACTCCAGAAGGCAGCGAACCAATTGGAGGAAAAAAAATCAGCACGTACACGCATAAGCAAACAACTGCCCGCACAAGGCTTCACGGTCATTGTAGTCTTTCTCGGGGTAAACACACATATAAAGCAGGCGTCTTTTTTTCGTAAAAGTGAAAATCCTCTTTGGTTAGCAAGAACAGGTACTAATGTAAGTCTTTCATAACAGCGAGTTGTCGAAAAGCGGGGGCCACCTGTACTCCCAAAAGTGTAACTGCTCCATTCCTGTTCCTGATTGCCACCCATACTGATTCAAAAGAGGATCCTGCTACATTACCCACCCTTTCTCTAGCTGTAATAGTATCCCTGACCAGTAACTCCCCTTAACCACCCCCCCCATCCCTTTTAAAGCACTGAAATCCAGGAATATTGAGAATGCATTCCTGCCCTGGTGCCAGCCACGTCTCTGTAATGGCCACTACATCATAATTCCATGTATGTATCCAAGCTCTCAGTTCATCACCTTTGTTCCTGATGCTTCTTGCATTGAAGTACACACACATTAGCCCTTCTACCTTACTACCTTACCCCCTTTATTCTGCTTCTCTTTCCTCAAAGCCTCTTTATATGATAGATCTGGCTTTACTCCATGCACTATACTTGCAGCTCTCACATGACCTTTATCCTCCATCACCTCACTCTCTGCTCTAACACTCTGTTTCCCCTCTCCCTGCAAATCTAGTTTAAATCCCCCCCGGAGCAGTATTAGCAAACCTTCCCACAAGGATGTTAGCCCCCTTCCAGTTCAGGTGACAATAGACAATAGGTGCAGAAGTAGACCATTCGGCCCCTCGAGTCTGCACCGCCATTCTGAGATCATGGCTGATCATTCACTATCAATACCCAGTCCCTGCCTTGTCCCCATATCTCTTGATTCCCCTATCCATCAGATATCTATCTAGCTCCTTCTTGAAAGCATCCAAAGAATTGCCCTCCACCGAGGCAGTGCATTCCACACCTCCACAACTCTCTGGGAGAAGAAGTTCTTCCTCAACTCTGTTTTAAATAACTGACCTCTTATTCTCAATCCATGCCCTCTGGTACTGGACTCTCCCAACATCTGGAACATATTTCCTGCCTCAATCCTATCAAATCCTTTAATTATCTTAAACGTTTCAATCAGATCCCCTCTCAATCTCCTCAATTCCAGCGTGTACAAGCCCAATCTCTCCAATCTCTCTGCGTAAGACAGCCCTGCCATCCCAGGAATCAACCTAGTGAATCTGCACTGCACTTCCTCAATTGCCAGAATGTCCTTCCTTAAACCTGGAGACCAAAACTGTACACAATATTCCAGGTGTGGTCTCACCAGGGCCCTGTACAAATGCAAAAGGACATCCTTGCTCTTGTACTCAATTCCCCTTGTAATAAAGGCCAACATTCCATTTGCCCTCTTCACTGCCTGTTACACTTGCTCATTCACCTTCATTGACTGATGAACTAGGACTCCTAGGTCTCTTTGCATTTCTCCCTTACCTAACTCTACACCGTTCAGACAATACTCTGCCCTCTTGTTCCTGCTTCCAAAGTGGATAACTTCACATTTATTCACATTGAATGACATCTGCCAAGAATCTGCCCACTCACCCAGCCTATCCAAGTCTCCCTGTATTCTCCTAACGTCCTCTTCGCATGACACACAGCCACCCAGTTTAGTATCGTCAGCAAACTTGCTGATACAGTTTTCAATGCCCTCATCTAAATCGTTGACATAAATCGTAAAGAGCTGTGGTCCCAATACAGAGCCCTGTGGTACCCCGCTAGTCACCTCCAGCCAGTCCGAGAAACACCCATTCACTGCTACCCTTTGCTTTCTATCTGCCAACCAGTTTTCTATCCATGTTGAAACCCTGTCCCGAATGCCATGAGCTCTGATTTTACTCACCAATCTCCTATGTGGCACCTTATCGAATGCCTTCTGAAAATCTAGGTACACAACATCCACTGGCTTACCCTCGTCTAACATCCTTGTTACACCCTCAAAAAACTCCAACAGATTAGTCAAGCATGATTTGCCCTTGGTAAATCCATGCTGGCTCGGCCTAATCCTATTACTGCCATCAAGATGTGCCACTATTTCGTCCTTAATAATGGACTCAAGCATCTTCCCCACGACTGACGTTAGTTCTCCATTTTCTCCTTCCCTCCCTTCTTGAAAAGTGGGATAACATTAGCCACTTTCCAATCTTCAGGAACTGATCCTGAATCTAAGGAACATTGGAAAATGATTACCAATGCATCCGCAATTTCCTGAGCCACCTCTTTTAGAACCCTCGGATGCAGACCATCTGGACCCGGGGATTTATTAGCCTTCAGTCCTACCAGTCTACTCATCACAGTTTCTTTCCTAATGTCAATCTGTCTCAATTCCTCTGATATCTTATGACCCTGGCTCATCCATACATCTGGGAGATTGCTTGTGTCCTCCCTGGTGAAGACAGATCTAAAGTAAGCATTAAATTCTGTTGCCATTTCCCTGTTTCCCATAAAAATTTCTCCCAATTCATTCTTCAAGGGGCCAACATTGTTCTTAACTATCTTCTTTCTCTTCACATAGCTAAAAAAGCTTTTGCTATCCCCTTTTATATTCCTGGCTAGACTGAGCTCATACCTGATTTTTTCTCTCCGTATTGCTTTTTTAGTTAAGATCTGCTGTTCCTTAAAACTTTCCCAATCAAATGTATTCCCACTCATCTTAGCCCTGTCATACTTCTTTTTCTTTAATGCTATACAATCTCTGACTTCCTTTGTCAACCACTGTGGCCCCTTCCCCCTCTTTGAATCCTTCCTTCTCATTGGAATGAACTGCTTTTCCATCTTTTGTATTATCCCCAAGAATATCTGCTGATCCACTGTCTTTCCTGCCAGGGCATCCGCCCATTTAACTTTGGCCAGCTCTTCCCTCATGGCTCCGTAGTCTCCTTTATTTAATTGCAACACTGACACCTCTGATCTGCCCTTATCCCTCTCAAATTGTAGATAAAAACTTATCATGTTATGATCACTACTTCCTAATGGCTCCTTTACTTCAAGATCACTTATCAATTCCTGTTCATTACACATCACCAAGTCCAAAATAGCCTCGTTCCTGGTTGGGTCAAGCACAAGCTGTTCCAAAAATACATCCCTTAGACACTCCACAAACTCCCTATCCTAGAGTCCAGCACCTGATTCTCCCAGTTCACCTGCATGTTGAAATCTCCCATAACGACTACATTACCTTTAGCACATGCCAATGTTAACTCCCTAATCAACTTGTACCCAATATCCACGCTACTGTTTGGGGGCCTGTACACAACACCCATTAGGGTCTTTTTACCCTTACTGTTCCTCAGCTCAATCCACACAGACACTTTTTCCCCTGTTCCCAAGTCACCTCTTGCTAAGGACTGAATCTCATTCCTCACCAACAGGGCCACCCCACCCCCTCTTCCCATATTTCTGTCTCTATGATAGCATGTATACCCTGGTACACTCAATTCCCAGGCCTGATCCCCTTGCAGCCATGTCTCCGTTATCCCAACAATATCGTAGTTCCCCATTTTCATCTGAGCTTCAAGCTCATCTGTCTTATTTCTGCCACTACGCGCATTCAAGTATAGAATTCTTAGCCCATTCCTCCTCTCTTTGCTTAAAACACTGTCTATTGTACCTAACCCAGCTCCTTGAACTTCCATCGGGCTAATTGCACCTTGAATTTTGATGACCTTCCCAAGATCACCCAAACCTTCTACACATTTAACCCCATGCTTCTTCTGACCAACCCTCTGGATCTGGATCCCTGCCCCCTGCACATCTAGTTTAAACCCCCCCGAGCAGCACTGGCAAACGTTCCTGCAAGAATGTTAGTACCCCTCCTGTTCAGATGTAGACCGTCCCTTCGAAACAGATCCCAATGTCCCTGGAACAAAGACCAATTATCCAAAAACCTGAACCCTTCCTTCCTGCACCATGCTCTCAGCGTCGTATTAATGTGCATAATCATTCTATTCTTCGCCTCACTCGCATGTGGCACAGGTAGCAATCCCGAGATTGTCACCCTGGAGGTCCTGCCTTTCAGCTTCACTCCTAACTCCCTGAACTCTCTAAGCAGGACCCCCTCACTCACCTTACCTACATTGTTGGTCCCTACATGGACCACTACATCTGGGTTCATGCCCTCGTTCTCAAGAATAGCCTGCACCCGATCTGAGATGTCCCGGACCCTGGCACCAGGGAGGCAACATACCATCCGAGACTCCCGATCTGCCCCACAAAATCTCCTATCTGCCCCCCTGACTGTAGAATCCCCTAAAACTATCGCTCTCTTCTCTTCCCTCCTCCCCTTTCTAGTTGAGGGTTCAACCTCTGTGCCAGAGGCAGGACCACTACCACTCATTCCTGGTAGGTCATCCCCATCAACAGTATCCAGTACGGTATACTTATTGTTAATGGGAATGGCCGTAGGGGTGCTCTGCTCTCTCTGCCTGCTCCCCCTGCCTCTCTGGACCATCACCCATCTGCCTACTTCTTGGTTTTTTGGTGTGACTACCTCCTGATAACCCCTATCTATCTCTGCCTCTGCCTCCCGAATGAAACGTAGTTCATCCAGCTCCCGCTCCAACTCCCTAACTCGGGCTGATAGGAGCTGCAGCTGGACGCACCTTTTGCAGGTGTGGTCATCAGGGACAACTGTGTTGACCCTGACTTCCCACATACTGCATACGGAGCACACCACTGCTCTGACTGTCTCCCCCATACCTGAACTGGATTAATAGAATTGGAACAGGTCCCACCTTCCCTGGAACAAGACCCAATTGTCCAGAAACATGAAGCCCTCCCTCCCGCACCAACTCCTTAGCCACGTATTTAGCTGCATTATCTTCCTATTGCGAGCCTCAGTAGCACATGGCACGGTTAGCAATCCTGAGATTGCAACCCCAGAGATCCTGTCCTTCAACTTTGCACCTAACTCCCTGAATTCTCTTTGCAGGACTTGCTCCTTCTTCCCATCATGTCATTGCCCCTACATGGACCACGGCATTTGGCTGCTCACCCTCCCTCTTGAGAATACTGAGAATTCAATTTGAGATATCGTGGACCCTGGCACCAGGGAGGCAAAAGACCATTTGGAATTCTCGATCTCTTCCACAGAATCTCTTATCTGTCCCTCTAACTGTCGAATCCCTTATCACTACTCTCTCCTCTTTTCCCTCCTTCCCTTCTCAGCTGAGGGTCCAGTCTCTGTGCCAGAGGTGCAACCACTGCAACTTGTCCCTGGTAGGTCGTCCCTACCAACAGTATCCAAACGGTATACTTATTGTTGATGGGAATGGCCACAGGGGTGCTCTGCTCATTCTGTCTATTCCCCTGCCCTCTCCTGACAGTCACCCAGTCCTGACTTTTAGGGGTGACTATCTCCCTGTAACTCCTGTCTATTTCTGCCTCTGCTTTACGAATGATACGAAATTCATCCAGCTCCAGTTCCCTAACTCGGTTTGTCAGCAGCTGCAGCTGGATGCACCTTTTACAGGTGTAGTCATCAGGGACAATTGTGCTCGCCCTGACTTCCCACATACTGCAAACGGAGCACTCAACTGCCCTAACTGCTGCCTCCATTACCTACTTGTAAGTTAATTGGACTTATTAAAGGAACTTACCCAGCCTTACCTCACTGGGAGCAAGTTTGTCCTCAGCCTCTGCTTGCCAGAGCCTTCCTACTCTGTCTCCCACTACTCCGTTGCCCGCTCCGTTAATCTGCTCGCTTGTTAAACTCTCCCGCTGTCTCACGGGACAACTTTCACGCGTTTGCGCAGTCATGCTCCGTTCAAACTGCCGAAGAAATGACTGCCCCTTCTCAATCTGTTCACATTTTAAACTCTCCCACTATCTCACGTGCTTTTTACGTGCTTGCGCAGTCGTTCAAACTGCGGTAGAAATGTACTTTTAGAATGTCTGGGGGTTTTCCTTAATCCTGCCCGTCAAGGCCTTCTCATGGCCCATTCTTGCTTTCCTAATTTCTTACTTAAGCTCCTTCCTATTAGCCTTATAATCTTCTGGATCTCCAGCATTACCTCTCTGAACCTTTTGTAAGCTTTTCTTTTCTTCTTGACTAGATTTATTACAGCCTTTGTACACAACAGTTCCTATACCCTACCATAACTTCCCTGTCTCATTGGAATGTACCTATACAGAACTCCACACAAATATCCACTGAATATTTGCCACATTTCTTTCGTACTTTTCCCTGAGATCATCTGTTTCCAATTTAAGCCTCCAGTTTCCTGTCTGATAGCTTCAGTATTCCCCTTACTCCAATTAAATGCTTTTCTAACTTGTCTGTTCCTATCTCTCTCCAATGCTATTGTAAAGCAGACAGAATTATGATCACTATCTCCAAAATGCTCTCCCACTGAGAGACCTGACACCTGACCAGATTCATTTCCCAATACCAGATCAAGTACAGCCTCTCCTCTTTTAGGCTAATCTACATATTGTGTCAAGAAACCTTCCTGAACACACCTAACAAACTCCACCCTGTCTAAACCCCTCGTTCTAGAGAGATGCCAGTCAATATTTGGAAAATTAAAATCTCCTATCCCACCATATTATCAGAAAGATGAGACTGTACACTAAAAGCAGATACTGCAGTGCTACATTTTTTCTATCCTGACTTATGGAAGTGAATGCTGGACCATTTCCCCAGAAATGGAAAAGAGACTAGAAGCAGCTGAATTATGTTTCTACAGGAGAATGTTGAAAATATCATGGAGCACACACAAATCAAATGAAGAAGTTCTCAGAAGAGCCCAAGCAGTTAGATCACTCATACCAACAATAAGAGAAAGACAACTCAGATTCCTAGGACACATCATGAGGAAAGATGAACTAGAAAAACTCATACTCTCGAGAAAGATCGAGGGGAGCAAACCTAGAGGAAGACCACAGCTTATGTACATCAAAAGCCCAGCCAGGTGGCTACACATCGAGGAAATGGAAGTCATCCAAAGAACGAGGGATAGATCTGTATGGAAAACCATGGTCACTGATGTCCGCATCAAAAATGATACCTAGACAGACAGACATCACGACAACTCTGTTATTATTACACCTTTCCAGGATCTGTTTCCCTATCTGCTGCACAATATCCGTTACTATTGAGCGGCCTATAACCCCCCCCCCCCCCGTAGACAATCCCTCCATGACTTCCACCTTTTCTGCAGCTGTGACTCTATCTCGGATCAACAGTGTCTCCCTCCCTGTCCTTTCTGAAACATCTAAAACCCGACACTTGAAGTAACCAATCCTGTCCCTGAGCCATCCAAGTCTCTGTAATGGCCACAACATCGCATCTCCAAATACTGACCCACGCTGTAAGCTCATCCACTTTGTTCACAACACTCCTTGCATTAAAATAGACACATCTCAAACCTTCGGTCTCTATCACCTGCCTGTCCTCCCTCTTGCACTGTCTACAAGCTTTCTCTATTTGTGAGCCAACTTCTTCCTCTGTCTCTTCAGTTCAGTTCCCACCCCCCAGCAATTCTAGTTTAAACTCTCCGCAGTAGCCTGAGCAAACCTCCCCGCCAGGATATTGGTCCCCCTGGGATTCAAGTGCAACCTGTCCTTTTTGTACAAGTCACACCTGCCCAAAAGCAGTCCCAATGATCCAGAAATCTGAATCCCTGCCCCCTGCTCCATTCCCTCAGCCATGCATTTATCCTCCACCCCAACCTATTCCTATACTCACTGTCGTGTAGCACAGGGTAATCCCGAGATTACTACCTTTGCCGTCCTGCTTCTCAACTTACTTCCTAACTCCCTGTAGTCTTTTTTCAGGACCTCTTCCCTTTTCCTACCTATGTCATTGGTACCAATATGTACCACGACCTCTGGCTGTTCTCCCTGCCACCGCAGGATATCTTGGACACGATCCAAAACATCCCGGACCCTGGCACCTGGGAGGCAAACTACCATCCGAGTTTCTTTCCTGTGTCCACAGAATCACCTGACTGATCCCATAACTACTATCACTATTGTCCCCTATCACTAATGCATTCCTCTTCCCTTCCCTACCCTTCTGAGCCACAGGGCCAGACTCTGTGCCAGAGGCATAGCCACTGCCACTTCCCCTAGTTAGGCTGTGCCCCCCCCCCAACAGTACTCAAACAGGAGTACTTATTTTCAAGGGGTACAGCCACAGGGGTACTCACTAACACCTGACTCTTCCCCTTCCCCCTCCTGACTGTGACCCACCTATCTGTCTCCCATGCCCCAGTGTGATCACCTGCCTGTAACTTCTCTCTTTCACGTCCTCACTCTCCCTGACGAGGCAAAGGTCATTGAGCTGCATCTCCAGTTCCCTAACTCAGTCCCTCAAGAGCTGCAGCTCGACACACCTGGGCCATCTGGGAGGCTGGGAGACTCCAGGACCTCCCACATCTGACACCGAGCACCGAAAACTGGCCTCACACTCATACTACCTCCTTTCTGCAATTAACACAGTTAAACCTACCTCATCTTTTCCTGTTAGTGCCAATGCCCTACCACTCTGCTGCCTCTCACTCTGAGGAAATCGGTACCGAGGGATGTCAAGGGTAAGTTTTTTTTACACAGAGTGGTGTGTGTGTGGAATGCACTGCCAGCGAGGGTGGTAGAGGCCGATACAATAGGGTCTTTTAAGAGCCTCTTAGATAGGTACATGGAGCTTAGAAAAATAGAGGGCTAGGGAAATTCTAGGCAGTTTCTAGAGTAATTTGCATGGTCGGCACAGCAATGTGGGCTGAAGGGCCTGTAATGTGCTGTAAATATCTCTGTTCTATGTTCTATATTAAGGAGCAAAACAACTCCGGCTATTCTCCAATCCTCTGGTACGTCCCCCTGTTACTAAGAATTATCTCTGCTAGGGCCCCGACACCTAGACTGGGAGTATAGTGGACAGCGAGGAAGACCATCATGGCTTGCAGTGCGATCTGGACCAGCTAGGAAAATGGGTTGAGAAACAGAAAATGAAATATAATGTGGACAAGTGTGAGGTGTTGCACTTTGGTAGGATCTTCCAAGGTGGGTCTTACACAGTGACTGGTAGGGCATGGAGGAGTGTTGTTGAAGAAAGGGATCTGTGAATACAGGTGTATATTTCACTGGAAGTGCTATCACAGTTCGATAGGGATGAAAAGAAAGATTTTGACACATTGGCCTTCATACATGTATTGAGTGCAGGAAATGTACGTATGTTGAAGTTGTATAAGACATTGGTGAGGCTTAATTTGGAGTATTGTGTGCAGTTTTGGTCACCAACCTACAGGAAGATGTAAAAGAGGTTGAAAAAGTTCAGAGATAATTCGCCAGGTCTGGAGGACTTGGGTTACAAGGAGAGATTGAACAGGCCTGGACTTTATTCCTTGGAATGTAGAAGATTGTGGGGAGATTTGATGGAGGTGTACCAAAATTCTGAGGGTTGTAGTTGGGGGAAATGCAAGCTGGTTTTTTCCACTGAGATTGGGTGGGACTGCAACCAAAGGCCATGGGTTAAGGGTGAGTGGTGAAACATTAAGGGGAACATGAGGGGAAACTTCTTCACATAGACAGTCATCCAGGTGTGGAATGAGCAGACCACCCAAAGGGTGTATGCGAGCTCAATTTCAACATTGAAGATGGTTGTATAGGTACCTGGATGGTAGGAGTACGGGACTAGACAGTTTAAATAGTTCAACCCAAACTAGATGGGCCAAAGGGCCTGTTTCAGTGTTGTACTTTTCTATGACTCTGTGACAAGAAAATGAAATCATATTAATATTCATTTAATTCCTTTTAACAGCTGTGCGGACCAACCATTCATCTGGGCGGGAAATGTCTACATGGTTTTATAACTGTGGCACTTTAAATTTACAGTAGATAAAAGAAAATCCCAGCTGCACATTAACAAAGGCTGTTTGTGTGAGAGTATTTCAGTTATGGTGGGGGCCAGGAACCCATGCATCTCAGTGGGAACAGGGAATAATACCAGTGGAGAGAGTCAAATTGAGCCAAGTCACAGATAGGAGACGGCAGAAATGCCCCATTCTTATAGATACAGGAAGAGCATCAGAGAATTTGATGGTCGTTCCAGATACCAGTACTGTGCTCAGACAGAAGATGATTTCTCTCTCCAACTTGTGTTGAACCTTGGCAAATGAAGTGATCTCATCTGAATTGTTGTCCTTCACCCATTGATGTATTTTGTAAATCTTTTTACAGGTTAAAAAGGACAAGGAATTTATCTACAGAAATCTCATACATGGCACGCCAGTTTTGCTGTCTCTGTCCACGTATTTAAGAAGGGATTCACTTGATCACACTTCCTGCTCAGACTGTGGGGAGGGACTCACTCAGACATCTGACCGACTGGCACTCCTGTCATTTTACGCAGGGAAAGGCCATTCACCTTTTCAGTGTGGGGATTCAAGGTCATATGATGTTACAGGGGACAAGGCCGTTCACCTGTGGGTGAGAAGGGATTCAGTCAGTCTTCCCACCTGTGGACACACCAGTCAGTACACACTGGGCAGAGGCTGGTCATCTGCTGAATTTATGGGAAGGATTCACTTGGTCATCTGACCTAATGGCTCAACAGCGAGTTCACACCGGGGAGCAGGTGTTCACCTGTTCGGATTGTGGGAAGGGATTCACTTGCTCATCTAAACTGAAGGTACATCAGAGGGTTCACACTGGAGAGAGGCCATTCACCTGCTCAGACTGTGGGAAGGGATTCACTGAGTTAAATAGCCTACAAGCACACCTGTCAGTTCACACTGGAGAGAGACTGTTCACCTGCTCAGTGTGTGGGAAGGGATTCACTCGGTCATCTGACCTAATGACACACCAGCGAGTTCACACCGGGGAGCGGCCGTTTACCTGCTCAGACTGTGGGAAGGGATTCACTTGCTCATCTAATCTGAAGGTACACCAGAGAATTCATAGTGGGGAGAGGCCATTCACCTGCTCAGTCTGTCGAAAGGGATTCACTCAAGCATCCAACCTACAAGGACACCAGCGAATTCACACTGGGGAGCGGCCGTTCACCTGCTCGGACTGTGGGAAGGGGTTCACTTGCTCATCCCATCTGAAGGAACATCAGCGACTTCACACTGGGGAGAGGCCATTCACCTGCTCGGACTGTGGGAAGGGATTCACTTGCTCATCCCAACTGAAGATACATCAGCGAGTTCACACCGGGGAGAGGCCGTTCACCTGCTCAGACTGTGGAAAGGGATTCACTCGGTCATCCGACCTACTGGTACACCAGTCAGTTCACTCTGGGGAGAGGCCATTCACCTGCTGTGAATGTGGAAAGGGATTCACTCAGTCATCCACTCTACAGAGACACCAGTCAGTTCACACTGGGGAGAGGCCGTTCACCTGCTCAGTCTGTGGGAAGGGATTCACTCAATCATCCTCCCTACAGAGACACCAGTCAGTACACACTGGGAAGTAGCCGTTCACCTGCTCAAACTGTGGGAAAGGATTCACTTTGTCATTCATCTCAAATGAAGATACATCAGCAAGTTCACACTGGGGAGAGGCCATTCATCTGCTCAGACTGTGGGAAGGAATTCACACAGTTAGCTAACCTACTAGCACAACACTCAGTTCACACTGGGGAAAGGTCGTTCACCTGCTCAGACTTTGGGAAGAGATTCTCTCAGCCAAATCAACCAAATGTGCATCATTGAGTTCACATTGGGGTGAGGCTGTTCACCTGCTCTGAATATGGGAAGCGATTAACTCAGTCATCTAACATATAACTCTCGCTTTGGCTAGCAGCTTAATACAGGGTGTGATAGCCCCCCAGCCCAGCCAAACTTAAGAAATCTCGTTTGGGTGGATCTGCGTGATGTGCTCCCGTTACAAATCAGTACCCCGAAATTACAAACAGTACACAATATGTGATTAAACGATTGAGCTTTATAATTCTTACTTTGACTATAGGGTTAGTAAAGAAAACAAAAAAAAGAAAAAGGGCCCACTCTCTCCATTTGCGTCTTCTCATCTCTCCCCAGCAAAAGACCATGGAAATCTCTCTTCCAGACTCACAAGAAAGAACATTTCTGTCATTGGATAGCTCTCCAAAACCCTAAACATTAGTCTAGTCATAACCTAGTCAAACTCTAGTCATAACCTAAACATTGCTGCTACAGAGAAACCATTACCTCAGCAGTGAAACATTGCAGAGAGGCCATTACATTAGCAGTGAAATCTTACAGCGTGTTGCACTTGTGACCCACTACAGGGTTCACACTGGGGAAAAAGTTTCAATAAGCTGCATGCTGATATTTGTCCATCACCGTTGCTGAATGCAATTTTGAGAGTGACTGTTGGTGCTGAACTCTGCAATTATTGCTGCTGCTCACCACACCAGTTCTGCACCCTCGTCGCTGGGCATGGGAGGAGTTTCTTCTGCTGCATATTCACCTTTAATGGGACCAGAGATTAATATTCTGGATATGAGACAATTAAATTCAGTTCTATTTTAAACTCTGTCTCCGATACTTAGTGAATTTATAACAGACCTGGTGTGCAGTAGAGAGTCAACTCAGGGCAGCTGGACCCTGCCAATGATTCTGTTCTCTGGCAGTCCTTTTAAATCCTCCCCTGTTGTTCATCTCTAGCTCTCCCTGTGGTGATGGGTTCCAAACAGTCACCACAGTGTAAGTGAAGAGGTTTCCCTTGAATTTTCTGCAGACCGAAGAAGTCGAGAAGGGAATCACGAGTGGGGCGTAGCAACGAATGACAGAGTAGCAACATTTGGAAGCTGATTGACAGAGAAAATCTTTCGGTTGTCTGACTGATGACACAAACAATACTTGTGGTGAGGTGCTCCAGTGGTCGAGGCACATGTGTTTGCTGGGAATGGTTTTATCTTTTGAGTGACGTCTTCCTGCATATTTATCCTGTAATATATCTGGATGGTTATTCTCCATTGTCCTATCTGTAATAATGTTTGATTCTCTATAATTTGTAAGATTTTGTCTCTAAAGCTGGATCAGACTTGAATTTATGGTGTCTTTATGAAGTGGTGAAGGGCATTCATGAGTTTGTATTTTATAGCAAGATTTTGTAAGTGATATTTGCCACTTGATTGTACCTTTGTAAGTAATCAGATTGAGTTAAACTGCTGCAGGATCCTGGAATGTGTTGGATTGTGTCTAGTTTCTCTTGCCATTTTCTGCACTTACTGCCTTATTTGATTGTCTTTTCATGTATTTTTGATTTTTTTTCCCCTTTTGTTAACCACCTTGTCCTGTATTTCTGCAAGAGACCCCTCTGTTTCTGGGAAAAGGTCTCCAACTCTCAGTCAGGTGCTCAATGCCTCCTTGTCACCATCTCATCTACTCAGATCATTGGGATGACTCCCATGGAGGGTCATACTCATTCCACTGGTTAATGTTTTCTTCCATAGTGATGATTCATTTTTCTCAGTTGGCCTCTCATTTAAGTTTTCTGGTCTGTATTTCTTACCACGATTGTATATACTCACATGGAGTGCTGAATCCTGTTCATTTTTGATGAAAAGATATATTTAGAAGTTTTTTCTGACTGTGTTTTTTCATGTGTGTTATTTTTCTATCTCCTTCTGTCCAAGGTAGTGTTAATCTAAGTGGGTTTGAGTATAAATAGTCTTCTCTAAAGTTTTCTAAAGTTCTTACTTTGTAAATTTTACTAATTGAAACAGGAGCAAGATATTTTTGTAAAAAATAAAGTAAATATCGGTATTGATGTAAGTGTTTATTGCCTTTGTTGTATTTCTTAACTGCTGAGCTCTGGTTGGTTTTTTAAGCCTTGAACTAAATTTTGTCAAAGGTTTTTCCTATTTTGCATTACCTTCTATTTTCTTCGCATGTTGATTTTCAAGATATGTCGGTATCAAGAGTCCCGATGAAGGGTCTTGGCCTGAAAAGTTGATTCCCATCCATAGATGCTGTCTGACTTGCTGAGCTGCTCCAGCACTTTATGTGTAGTTCTCTAGATTTCTAGCATCTGCAGGTCCTCTTGTTTCCCAGATACTTATGTTTCTTGAAAGGACAAGCGAAGAACAAGATGGTAGTGGGGTTGTGTGGCTCTGTTGGTAAAATATTAAATAAAATCATTAGGAAGAAGTGGCACAGGGCTGGAAGGTGAAGAATCTGTGGGTAGAATTAAGGAACGGCAAATGTAAAACAAAAATCCCGGATGGGAATTGTATGGATACCTCCAAACAGTAGTAAGTATGTGGTCCACAAATTATAATGGGAGATAGAAAATGTGTGCCACAAGGGCAATGTTACAATAGTCATGGGGGATTGTCATGCAGGTGATTGGGAAATTTAGGATGGTGTTGTTCTCAAGAGGAGGAATTCCTAGAATGCCTACAAAATGCTTTTCTAGAGCAGATCGTGGTTGAGCCCACTTGGGGATCAACTATTCTGGATTGGGTGCAGTAATGAACTGGAATTAATTAGGTCACTTAATTTCAAAGAACCCTTAGGGGAAGTGATTTTAATATGATCAAATTCACCCTGACATTAGAGAAGGAGAAGCTAAAGTCAGATGTGGAAATAAAGAGAATTAGAGAGGCATGAGAGGAAAATTGGTCAAAATTGGTTTGAAAAGAACACGGGCAAGGATGAAAACAGAGCAGCAATGGCTGGAATTTCTGGAAGCAATTCGGAAGGCACAGGATATACACAAAGAGGAAGAAATATTGTATAGGTAAGGTGACAAAACCTTAGCTGAAAAGAGAAATCAAAGACAACATAAAAACCAAAGAGAAGTCATGGAGCAAAAATTACTAGGAAGTTAGAGGATTGGGAAGCTTTTCAAAACCAACAGAATGAAACTAAAATAATTAAGAAGGAAAAGATGGAATACATAGGTGAGCTAGCCAATAATATTAAAGAGGATACCAAATTATTCTTCAGGTACATGTAGTGTAAAAGAGAGGTGGAAGTGGATATTGGACCACTGAAAAATGACGCTGGAGAGGTAGTAATGGGATGGGGGTGCAAGGTGATGGCAGATGAACTGAATAAGTATTGTCCATGGCTCTTATCTGTCGAAGATATTGGCAGGGATATGGAAGTCCCAGATGTTAGTGGTCAGAAGGTTACTCAGGAGAAACAGAGACAGTCTGAAGGTAAATAGGTTACCTGGACCAGATGGTGTACACCCCAGAGATCTGAAAGAGGTGGCTGAAGAGATGTGGAGGCATTAGCAATGGTCTTTCGAGAACCGTTTAGGAAATTATATCCTAGGAAGTGTTTTCCTTCACTACTCCCCCCTCCCAGCTTCACCTATCACCTACCACTTCTTCCACCCCTTTAACCCCCAAACTTCTTCCTCTGGCGTCTCATCTTTTTTTTTTCCCCAGTCCTGATGAAGGGTCTTGGCACGAAATGTCAACTGTTTACTATTTCGCATATATGCTGCCAGCATTTTGTGTATGTGTTGCTTGAATTTCCATCATCCACAGATTTTTCTCCTGTTTCTGACAAAAACAAAAGTGGGGTCATATAATATAGCAAGAAAATTGTGGGAAATTAGAGGATTTTACATAACCAACATAACCAACAAGAGACATAACCAACAAGAGACAACTAAAAAAACAAATGGGAGAGACAAGATGAAAAATTAAGGTAAGTGAGCCAATAATATTAAGTATCAATAGTTTTTTCAGATATATAAAGAGTAAAATAGAAGCAAGAGTTGATATTGTATCGCTGGAAGATGATGCTGGCGAGTTAGTAATAGAGCAAAGAAATAGTGGCCAAACATAATATTTTGTCAAACTTCACTGTGTAGCACACTAGTAGTATAAGACCATAAGACATGGGAGCAGAATTAGGCCATTCAGCCCCATCAAGTCTGCTCCGCTGTTCTATCATGGCTGATCCCGGTTCTCACTCACCCTATGCACCTGCCTTCTCAGGTGCCCTGACTGATCAGCAAACTATTAGCTTCTGCCTTAAATGCACCCCACCGCCGTCTGTGTCAGAGAATTCCACAGATTCACAGATCTCTGAATAAATAAAATCCTCCTTAACTACTCTAAAAAGTCGCTCCTCAGTTTTGAGGCTGTGCCCTCTATTACGCTACCCCCCACCATACGAAAAGTCCTCTCCTCATCCACCCTATCTTGACCTTTCCACATTCGGTGGGTTTCAGTGCGATTTACCCCCCCCCCCCCCCAATACCTGCATTTATTAAACAGGTCAGTGCAGGAGTACAGGCCCAAGGCTGGCAAATGCTACTCATATCTTAACCCCTTCATTCCTGGAATCATCTTCTTGAACATCCTCTGGACCCTCTCTAATGACAATACATGTTTTCTGAGATGTGGGTCTAAGGATACTCTAAGTGTGGCTGAAGTTGTGTCATATAAAGTATCAGCATCATCTCCTTGCTTATATATTCTACTTCACTGAATTAATGCCAGCATTGCATTTACCTTCTTTACCACAGACTCAACCTGTAAATTAACCTTCTGGGAGTCTTGCCCAAGGACTCATATTTCCTGCTGTACTTCTGTTGTTTGAGCCTTTTCCCCAATCGGATAATAGTTCACTCTTGTTCCATTTGCTAAAATGCGTTATCATACATTTCCCAAAATTGTATTCCAACTGCCACTTTTTTGCCCATTCTTCAAATCTGTCTGTGGCCTGTTGCAATCACATTTCTTCCTCAGCACTACGAACATCTCCACCTATCTTTGTATCATCTGCAATCCTTGTCACAAAGCCATCAGTTCCATTATCCAAATCATTGACAAACAATGTGAAAAGTAATGGACCGAATACTGACCCCTGAAGACCACTAGTCACTGCTAGCCAACCAGAAAAGGCTCCTTTTATTCCCACTCACTGCCTCTTGGCTGTCAGCCATTCCTCCATTAATGCCAATGATTTTTTTTCTCATTTTTATCCTGTATATCCTGTTTTTATCTGTCTCATGTGTGACACCTTATCAGATACCTTCTGAAAATCCAAGTAAATGATATCCACCGCCTTTCATTTTGTCTATCCTGCTTATTACTTCCTCGAAGATCTCTAACAGACTTGTGAGGCAGATTTCCCTCAACAGAAGCTATGCTGTCTGACTTATTTTTTCATTAGTCTCCTAGTACCCCAAAACCTCATCTGATATAGTAGACTCAAATGCTTTCCCAGCCAATGAGGTTATAATTTGCTTTTTTTGCCTTCCTCCCTTCTCAAAGAGTAGATTGACATTTGCAATCTTCCTGTCCTCCAGGACTATGCCAGAATCAAGTGATTCTTGACTGGTCATAACCAATGCATCTGTTATCTCTTCAGCAGCCACTCTCAGGACTGTTGGAAGTAGTCCATCTGGTCCAGTTGACTTATCCGCTTTAAGAACCTAAGTTTGCCGAGCACATTTTCCTTTGTAATAGCAATGGCACTCACTCCTGCTCCCTGACTCGGATCTCTGGCACGCTGCCAGTGTCTTCCACAGAAAAGATGGATGCAAAGTACCTATCAAGTTCATCTACCATCTCTTCCCCATTTCTACCGCATGAGCATCATTTTCCAATGGTCCAATATTAACTGGCGCCTCCCTTTCACATTTTTTATAACTGGTTTATATTATTGTCCATTTTGCCCTCTTATCTCACCTTTCTCCTTCTTATAGCTTTGTTTTCAGTCCCTGTTGTTGGACTTTAAAAGCTACCCAATTATCTAACTTCCTACTCACTTTTGCTACCTTATATACAGTTTCCTTGGCATTTATACAGTCCTTAACTTACTTTGTCAGCCATGGTAGCCTAGCCCTACTGTTTGAGAACTACTTCTGTGGGATATACCTATCCTGTACATTATGAACTTCTCCCAGAAACGTCAGCCATTTCTGCTCTGGTGTCATCTCTACCAGTATCCTTCTCCAATCCACCTGGGGAATCACCTCTCTCATGCCTCTGTAATTCCCTTTATTCCATTGTGATAATAGGAATGTGACCCCTGCTTCTCCCTCACAAATTGCAGAAGGAATTCAATCATACTATGGTCACTGCCTTTTAATGATTCCTTTTGCATTAACCTCCCTGATAAGATCTGGGTTATTACACAACACCCAATCTAAGATAGCAGTTGCCCGAGTAGGCTCAACCATCAGCTGCTCTAAAAAGTCATTTCGCAAGCATTCAATACATTCTCTCTCTTAAGATCAGACACAAATCTGACTTTCCCAATTCTCCTGCAGATTGAAGTCGCCCACTACATTAAATTTATAACATAAATGCCGAACATTCAGGAGTATCTGGGGCAGAAGTGAGGATAAATGCTTTTACCAAGGAGAAAAACTGTTTTGGAAGTTGAAAGGCCTGAAGGTAGATAACACTCCTGGACCAGTCGGTGAACACCCCAGGGTTCAGAAAGAGATTGTGAAGGCATTAGAGTCATAGAACACTACACCACAGGAAAATGCTATTTGGCCAATCTAGTCCGTGCCAAAGCATTAATCTGCCGAGTTCCAACAACTTCCACCTGAACCACAGCCCTCCATATCCTTCTTATCCATGGGCCTAAGCAAACTTCTTTTAAAGGTTGAGATTGTCCCTGCCACTTGCTCTGGCAGCTCGTTGCATATTCTCTCTGTGCATCTGAATGAAGAAGTTCCCCATTAGTTTTCTCTTAAAGTAATGAGTAATGATTTATCACCAATCACTAGATTTTAGAACGGTTCTGGCAGAGCAGAGAGTTGCAAATGTCACTCCGCTCTTTAAGAAGAGAGGGAGGCAGTCTGATCTCAGTGATCAGGAAGATGTTAGAGTGTATTAAGGGTGAGTTTCTTGGGTTCTGTTGTAATTGGGGATGCATGATGAAGTAGGCCAAAGTCAGCAATTTCCTTTAGAGGAAATTGTGTCTGACAAATCTCTCGGAATAGTTTGAGGAAATAACAGGCAACATAGATAATGCACAGGCAGTGGATGTCGCTTGCTTGGATTTTCAGATGTTTTCAGGGAGGCAGAAGAAACAACAAAGATTTTGCTTCCTGAATACCTTTAGGTGTATCTTATGAATTTTAGGCTACTGATCATGAAAATCACCATGAAATTTCTCTATCACGCACCATTTTTTGAAATCACTTATGTTTATTAATTCAATCCATAATTCAAGTCAATTAAAATGTTGCCTACAATGTAAGCTGGAAAGTTTCCTATCTTGTCCAGGCATGCTTAGGTCGCATGGCTGCTGCATGGCAGGACAGGTCTTTGTAATAATTATTAGGTTATTAGACTGTAAGGATGGAATTTGCTATCACCAGGCACAAAAAATTCTATGATGGATTTTGGTATTTGAGACGGATGCTTTCCAGAATAACTGCTGCCAGGATTAAGGAAAGCATTTTTGTTGGTCCACAAATCAAACAGGTCATCAATGATAGGCAATTTGAAGAATTTCTAGTGGGACCGGAGAAAATCACATGGAAGGCATTCAAGGAAGTTGTTGAAATTTTCTTCAGCATCTATAGAGCACCAAACTACATGCAGCTGGTTGAAAGCATGCTCCAAGCATATAAAACCATGAAATGTAACATATCACTATAGATTCATTTTCTGCATTCCCATTTAGACTTCTTCCCTGCAAATCTTGGTGCTGTTAGTGACGAGCATGGTGAAAGGTTTCACCAGGACATTGCAGTCATGGAGAAAAGATACCAGGACAACTACAATCCACCAATGCTGGTGAATTATTATTGGACACTTAAGCAAGAAGCCTCAGACACTGAGTACAAATGAAAATCATTAAAATATTTTTAACTTAGTTGAATTATTGCAAAGTATCAGCGCCATTATGCAATTAAACACATTATATTCAATAAAAGTTAATGCTTCTCCAAATTCCTACGTGATACAAGTAGTCTGAAATTATATTTGTGTTCATCTTCAAACAGTCTATCATAAACAAAAAAAAATTCTGAGGAAGCAACACTTATGGAAAAATTTGTTTTCCAGTGCAATTATAGGAGAGTTAAACTGACCTCAGTGGTCAGGAATATGTTCGAGTGTATTAGGGGCAAGTTGTTTGGGTACTGTAGTTGAGGAGGCATGGTGAAATAGGCCAAACTCAGCAGGATTCCTTCAGAGGAAATCGTGTGTGACAAATCCCTTGGAATATTTTGAGGAAATAACAGGCAAGATAGATAAAGCAGGGGCAGTGGATGTTGTTTGGATTTTCAGATAATCTTTAACAAGGTACCCCATGCAAGGCTTACTGAGAAAGTAAGGAGGCATGGGATCCAAGGGGACATTGTTCTGTGGATCCAGACTAGTGGTGTGCCTCAGGGATCTGCTCTGGGACCCCTGCTCTTCGTGATTTTTTTTAAATGACCTGGATGAGGAAGTGGAGGGATGAGTTAGCAAGTTTCCTGATGACACAAAGGTTGGGGGTGTTGTGGATAATGTGGAGGGCTGTCGGGAGGTTACACCTGGATATTGATAGGATGCAGAACTGGGCTGAGAAGTGGCAGGTGGAGTTCAACACAGATAAGTGTGAGGTACTTTATTTTGTTAGGTCAAATATGGTGCCAGAATATAGCATTAATGCAAAGTCTCTTGACAGTGTGGAGGATCAGACGGATCTTGGGGTCTGAATCCATAGGACACTCAAAGCTGCTACACAGGTTGACTCTGTGGTTAAAGGGCATACGGTGCATTGATCTTCCGTGGGATTGAGTCTAAGACCTGTGAGGTAACGTTGCAGCTATATAGGACCCTGGTCAGAACCCACTCGGAGTAATTTGTTAAATTCTGGTCACCTCACTACAGGAAGGATTTGGAAACCATAGGAAGGGCGCAGAGGGGATATACAAGGATGTTGCCTGGATTGGGAGCATACCTTATGAGAATAGGTTGAGTGAACTCAGCCTTTTCTCCTTGAAGCGATGGAGAATGAGATGTGACCTGATAGAGTTGTATTGGGATGAGAGGCATTGATCTTATGGACAGACAGAGGCATTTTCCCAGGACTGAAATGGCTAACACGAGAGGGCAGTTTTAAGGTGCTTGGAAGTAGGTACAGAGGAGATGTCATGGGTAAGTTTTTTTTATGCATAGAGTTGTGAGTGTGTGGAATTGACTGCCAGCGGCGGTGGTTGAGGCAGAAATGATAGGGTCTTTTAAGAGTCTCCTGGATAGGTACATGGAGCTTAGTGAAATAGAGGGCTATAGGTAAGCCTAGGTATTTCTAGGGTAAGGGCATGTTCGGCAGAGCTTTGTGGGCCGAAGGGCCTGTATTGTGTTGGAGGTTTTCAATGTTTCTAAGGTGCTGCACGTGGGGCTGCACAAGATCACAGCTAATGGAATTACAGGAAAGATACTTGTACAGATTAAAGATTGGCTGACTGATGGGAAAAAGAGACAGAACCATGTGGGCAATTCTCTTTTGCTGTCGGTAACAAGTGGTGTTCCATAGGGGTCAGTATTGAGACCGCATCTTTTCATGTTAAATCTGAATGCTATTGGTGACAGAATTGATACCTTGGTGATGAACTTTGCAGTTGATACAAAGATAGGTACGGGACAGGTAGTTTAGAGCAAAGCGAGAGTCTGCAGAAGCACTTCAATAGGTTTGGAGAACAGGCAACGAAGTAGCAGATAAAATACAGTGTATGCAAGTGTACGGTCATGTACAAATGGTAGAAGGAATAAGGGCATAGAAAAAAATGGGAGAGAATTCAAAAATCAGAGGTGCATAGGTACTTGGGAGTCCTTGAGCAGGAGTCCCTAAAGGTTTGCCTGCAGATTGAGTTGATTAAGGATGACAACTGTAATGTTAGCATATGAAAGCAAAGATGTGATACTGTAGCTTTATAACTATTTGGTCAGATCGCTCTTGGTGTATTGTAAGCAGTTTCCAACCTCCTATCTGAGAAAAAGATGTACTCGTATTGGAGCGGGTCTGGAGAAGGTTTGCGAGCATGATTCAAGGAATTAAAGAGTTAATGTTTGAGGAGCAGAGATGAGGAAGTCAGGGAGCAGTAAATCTTTGGAATTCGTTGCCAGGGACGAGTAGAGGCCAAGTCATTGAATGTGTTTTAAATGGATGTTCAAAGATTATGGGGGGAAGGCAGGAGAATGGGGTTGAGGGAGGTAGTCAATTGGACACGAAGGAATGGCGATGCAGATCGATTGGCTGAGCAGCCTTTGTCTCATATCTCATGGTCTGAAGAAGAAGCTAATGAGGTTGCATTAGGGTTAGAGTGTTGTTAGGGTATCTGCACCTGGATTATCATATTCAGTTCTGGTCGTTCTGCTATAGGAGAAAGGACGTTAAGCTGGAACACGTGTAGTGGAGATTTACGAGAATGCTGCCAGTACTCGAGGCTCTGAGTTCTGGAGAGATATTGGGCAGGTTTGGACTTCACACCATGAAGTGCAGGAGATTGAGGCTGACATTATGCAGGTGTTCCAAACCATGAGTGTGCAGAAATGGGGAGTGCGTGCAGTTGAGTAAACTTGGACTTTTCTCCTTGGAGTGACAGAGGATGAAAAGTGACCAGATAGAGGTGTATAAGATGATGAGAGGCATTTGTCGTGTGGATAGTCAGAGGCTTTTCCTAGGGCTGAAATGGCTGCCACAAGAGGGCACTGGTTTAAGGTGCTTGGGAGTAGGTACAGAGGAGATGTTGGGTAATTTTTTTTATGCATAGTGGTGAGAGCGTGGAATGTGCTGCTGGCAACGACTGCCGGAAGTAGATACGATAGGGTCTTCACTCTTATCTGGCTTCACCTTTCATCTATCAGCTTGGACTCTTTCCAATCCCCACACCATCTTATTCCGGCTTCTCGCCAGTTCCAGTCCTGATGATGAGTCTCAGCAGGAAATCTCTATTTGCTTTAACCCCCTCTACAGAAGCTACCTGACCTCCTGACTTCCTCCAACATTTTGTGTACGTTACTCTGCATCTCCAACATCTGCAGAAACTCATTGAGACAGAATGCAGAGACTACATCGGGTCTCACGAATGTAGAGGAGGCCACACCTGGAAAACTGGAAACAGTAGGTGACCCCAACAGTCACGATGTTGTAAAGTTGCTTCAGGTAGAAGGACTGTTTGGGATCCTGACTAGTGGTGACAAGAGTGGTTTGGGGCAGGTCTAGCACTTCATCCTCTTGCAGAGTTGGCTTCCAGCCAACTACACTCCTTATCATTGTAAACCTCTCTCTTTTATGGCCAACACTTCCACTTGGTGGTGATTTGCCATAAAACGGTACCCCCTAATTTGTGGACTCCATTGTCACGAGGAAGCGCTCTGCCGCAATAATGCTGAGAGACAGAAATGTGACACTGCAGCCTGCTGAAATGTTTTTTCAAGATTCAAGGTTGTTTAAATCCATTTCCAGCAAAAAAGTGTAAATGAGATTGAAATGATTATTACTCCGGCTCCAATGCAGCACAAAAACACAATAGTAAAAACGTACGTATATCCACAGCTTATATACTGTGCACAGATTGATTGTATGTCCAAACAGTGATGTTCAGCATAGGATGCCTGCAATTAAAATGACAGACAGGAAATAATAAAGTAGAGGTGTTTGGTGGTGTGGAAGTGGGCTGAGTGGATAGAGGTATTTCTCAGCCTTACTGTTTCAGAAAAATAGCGGTCCCAGAGGCTGGTAGTCTTGGTGAGGATGCTGCGTAGTCTACCCCCCAATGGGAGTGAGACAAATGGTCCATGAGCGGGATGGGTGGATGTAGATTATGAAAATCAGGTTGGTGCTTGCTCTCAAGAGAGGGAATTTGGAAAATACCAATGAGATGCCTTTTAGAACAGCTTGTAATTTTGCCCACTAGGGAGAAGTTAATTCTGGATTGGGTGTTGTGTAATGAACCAAATTTAGGGAACTTATGGTAAAGGAAACGTGGACGCAATGATCATAACATGTTAGAATTCACCCTGCACATTGCGATGGGAAAGGTACAACAAGATGCATCATTATTAGTGGAGTGAGGGGAACTACAGAGTGTTACGATCCAGCAACAATGAATATAGAATTGAGACAGGTTTCTTAGAACAAATAAAACATTTATTAAACACTGCTAAAAATACCCCAAAAGTAAATGAATGACTAACTTAACCGGAAGTCGGCTGCTATACGGCAAACCAAACAGTTCTTAAAGTGAGAAATGCCAACACAGTTCTTTAAAGTAGTATTGCAAAGAAGTCCAAAATGATTTACAGTCAGTTAGGAGAGACGTTCCTTGGAGTAATAAATTCCTTAGTGACGTTATTGCTGATTCCAGCCTAAGTATTTACGACTGAAAGAAATAAAACAGCTTAAAGGCACTGACCTTTCCTTGGTGAAGCTCTGCATCCAACTCTTCCTGCTCTTTTGACAAAGCAGGAGTTATCTTGGGCACAAGTTACTAATTCCTTGCACGAAGATTAATTAAAGGTCAAACTAGTTTTACCGCCGACATCAACTTTCCTTGATCCTCCAGCTTCCTGAACTTTGATAAATCTTCACTCTCCGACTGGACTGAAATGGCATTATTGTAGCAAAACTCCAATAACCTTTGAGACTTAAGGCAGAACGTAAAACTCCACTTTAAAACAAAACTGCGTCATAACATCAAATATGCAGTGCAACGGAGTCACTGATGAATTCAACCATGAACTGCCCCACATCACAGGGAGGGGTTCTCCTTTTATACCCTGTTGAAAAAAAACTGTCACATGACCTCTCACTGGCAGGAAAATTATGTCACTCTACCATCACAAGACCATTATATCATGCCCAGCATAGCCTTAATTACATCATGGTCATGTGACAGGCTCAAGATACCCACGGGTACATAGCAGAAGGACGGGAGAAGAGCTCACCAAAGTTGATTGGATGGGGACACTAGCAGGGATGATGAGAGAATAGCAATGGCTGGAGTTGCTCAACTTGTCAGCCTCAGGGTCGAAGAGAAACACATCATATTCCAACCTGAAGGCCTGAATATCAATTTCACTTTCCAGTAAAAAAAAAATCACTGCCCATCACTATTCCTTCTAATCTCTGGCCATTCACCTTCAAGGTTCTGTAACTATGATGTTATCATGAATGTAATGGAAAGTGAAATTGATATTCAGGCCTTCAGGTTGGAGCCTCGTCCCAACTGCCTGCATCGTAGTCCTCCATACACCCCATTCTGTACTTATCAGAATTTCTGATGTGGTGAAATCAAGCTTACATCTTCCACTTCCAAGGTCAGCTTGTTCTGCTCTCACCAAGCAATGTGAAGAAGCTTCCCCTTGAGGTTCCCCTCAGATATTTCATCTCTCACCCTTAACCTATGACCTCCAGAGGGTCGGGGAACACTGTGTGGAGAGGGAAGGCGGGTGGGGAGTGGGAAGTTGCGGGAGGAGGCAGACATCCATAGAGGTAGAAGTAGGTCAAGTGAGAGAAGGAAACAGAGGGGAGTGTTTATACTTACTATCATTGAATAAAATTATTTTGAATAAGTTACGAACCCTGGACATTCTCAACCAAACTATTGATATAGATGACAAGCAGCAACATGCCTACATAGGCCATGATCCTGGGTCAGAGGTGTCAAACGTCAGAGAGCAGAGATTTAAGCAGAGGATGAAGAGGCTCTGAGGAAGAGATTTTTCACTCAGAAGGTAGTTGAAATCGGGAATACACTGCCCGAGGTGGTGGTGGAGGCAGGTCCCTTCACAACATTACAAAGTGGATGAGCATTGAAACTGCCGAGATACAGTTGGCTATGAACCAAGTGCAGGTAAATGGGACCAGTGTAGACAGTAAGGGATGGTCAGAACAGGTATGGCCGGTCAAGGTGTGATCCACCACTCCGGACATGCTAAACTAACAATAGTGGCACCACAAGGCATTGATTTCAAAACTCCACACCCCGCTCGAACCTGAAATAAACCAGACTGAACCTCTTTGTCATCACTGTGAATATCTGTTTCTGTCAAGGTAACATACAGATTGGTCACTTCTGCTAAACAACTGGCAATTGATGAAGTTCCTGTGTCTTTTTCCATTAATCTTGTTTCCTTACAGGAAAGCTAACCCTCTCACTGTGTCAGAATCAGTGATTAAATCCGGCCCCATACACTCTGCTTTCATCCCTACACATTGTATCTTGAACCATCTCACTGAGGGTCTGATGAGACACAACCCCTGCCCTCTGCACATGCGATCACATCTCCCCTGATTTTGACATTTCAAATACCCTCAGAATGGTTTTCTGATTCAGTCTGAAGGATATGGTACATTCAGCTTGTCCTCAGACCTGACAGACCATGTCTTCCCACAGCTGGTTCCACCTATTGGTGTGTCCACCTCCAGGGAAGCTGCATCTCCACATAAACTCCTCACATGAGACAACAGTCTGTACCCGTGACACAGGAACCAACATCACTGTCACTCTCCTGATATCGTGTCTCACCTGCTCACCTCCGGGTATCCTCCCTCAACAAGCCTCTTCCTCAGTCAACATCTGTGAGATTATAAAAAAATATAATTAAAATGATCTGTCAGGCAGCTCCTGTACCCCTCCACCCCGGACAATGGTTTGCTGGTCAAAACCCTGTAAGTTGACTCGTCGTTCTTGCTGATGAGACCCACCAAGGTCGTGTCATCGGCAAACCTGATGATGTGTTTTGAGCTGTGTGTTGCAGCACAGTCATGGGTCAGCAGAGTGAACAGCAGTGGACTGAGAACACAGCCCTGGGGAGCCCCCGTGCTTAGTGTGATAGTGTTGGAGATGCTGCTCCCAATCCAGACCAACTGAGGTCTCCCAGTCAGGAAGTCTAGGATCCAGTTGCAGAGGGAGGTGTTCAGGACCAGTCGGCTCAGCTTTCCAATCAATTTCTGAGGGATGATTGTGTTGAATGCTGAACTGAAGTCTATGAACAGCATCTGAACGAATGTGTCTTTTTTGTCCAGGTGGGTTAGGGCCAGGTGGAGGGTGATGGCAATGGCATCATCTGTTAAGCAGTTGGGACGGTATGAAAACTGCAGGGGGTCCAGTGACGGGGGCAGCAGAGTCTTGATATGCCTTATGACAAGCCTCTCGAAATACTTCATGATGATGGATGTGAGTGCAACGGGACAGTAGTCATTCAGACAGGACACTGAAGATTTCTTTGGCACGGGGACAATGGTGTCAGCCTTGAGGCACGTTGGAACAGTGGCGCTGCTGAGGGAAATGTTAAAGATATCAATGAGAACATCTGCTAGCTGGTCTGCACATCCTCTGAGCACTCTACCAGGGATGTTGTCTGGTCCAGCAGCCTTCCGTGGGTTGACCCTGCACAGGGTTCTTCTCATGTCGGGCACAGTGAGACACAGCACCTGGTCATTCAGAGGAGGGGTGGACTTCTTCGCCACCACATCATTTTCCACCTTAAAACTGGCGTAGAAGTTATTCAGCGCATCTGAGAAGGAGGCATCACCCGCACAGTCAGATGATGTTGTGTGGTAATTGGTGATGTCCTGGATGCCCTTCCACATGCGCCGTGTGCCGTTGCTGTCCTGGAAGTGGCTGTGGATTCACTGGGTGTGTGCACGCTTTGCCCCTCTGATGGCCCAGGATAGTTTGGCCCTTGCCGTTGTTAGAGCTGCCTTGTCGCCTGCTCTGAAGGCGGAGTCGCGGGACCTCAGCAGTGCACGCACCTCTGCGGTCATTCATGGCTTCTGGTTGGCACGTATAGTGATGATCTTGGACAGAGTGACATCATCAATGCACTTTCTGATGTAGCTGGTCACTGATGCTGTGTACTCCTCTAAGTTGGTAGTGTCGCCATCAGTTGCAGCCTCCCTGAACATGTGCCAGTCAGTGTGCTCAAAGCAGTCTTGAAGAGCAGGCCAGCTGGCCAGGTTTTCACCTGCTTCTGAACTGGTCTAGAGCGCTTGACGAGCGGTCTGTATGCTGGAATTAGCATAACAGAGATGTGGTCTGAGTAATCGAGGTGGGGGCGGTGCTCCGCCCGGTACGCGCTGGGGATGTTTGTGTAAACCAGGTCCTACACATTCTCCCCCCTCGTAGCAAAGAGAGAAAAAAAAGAGGGGTAAATAAATAAATCAGGGATAGGGTAAGAAGGGGAGGAGGGGCATCAGAGAAATCAATGTACATGCCATCAGGTTGGAGGCTACCCAGATGGAATATAAGGTGTTGTTCCTCCAACCTGAGTGTGGCTTCATCTTGACAGTAGAGGAGGCCATGGATAGAGATATCAGAATGGGAATGGGACGTGGAATTAAAATGTGTGGCCACTGGGAGATCCTGCTTTCTCTGGCAGGCAGAGCATAGGTGTTCAGCAAAACGGTTTCCCAGTCTGCGACGGGTCTCACCAATATATAAAAGGCCACACTGGGAGCACTGGATGCAGTATACCACACCGGCTGACTCATAGGTGAAGTGTCACCTCACCTGGAAGGACTGTCTGGGGTCCAGAATGGTGGTGAGGGAGGAAGTGTAAGGGTAGGTGTAGCACTTGTTCCACTTACAAGGATAAGTGCCTGGAGGGATATCAGTGGGAATGGATGGGGGGGAAAGAATGGACAAGGGAGTCTCATAAGGAGCAGTCCCTGCGGGGGGGGGGGGGGGGGAGGGAAAGACGTGCTTGGTAGTGGGATCCTATTGGAGGTGACAGAAGTTACGGAGAATTATATGTTGGACCTGGAGGCTGGTGGGGTGGTAGGTGAGGACAAGGGGATCCCTATTGAGTTGGGTGGCGGGCAGATGGGGTGAGAGCAGATGTGCATGAAATGGGAGAGATGCGTTTGAAAGCAGAGTTGATAGTTGAGGAAGGGAAGCCCCTTTGTTTAAAAAAGGAAGATGTCGCCTTTGTCCTGAAATGAAAAGCCTCATCCTGAGAGCAGATGTGGCGGAGTCAGAAGAATTGTGAAAGGGGGATGGCATCTTTGCAAGAGACAGGGTGGGAAGAGGAATAGTCCAGATAGCTGTGAGAGTCTGTAGGCTTATAGTAGATATCAGTAGATAAGCCGTCTCCAGAGATGGAGACAGAAAGATCAAGAAAGGGGAGGGAGGTGTTGGAAATGGACCAGGTAAATTTGAGGACAGGGTGAAAGTTGGAGGCATAGTTAATGAAGTCAATGAGCTCAGCATGCGTGCAGGAGGCAGCATCAATGCTGTCGTCGGTGTAGCGAAGGAAAAGAAGGGGACGGATACACATATCAACTTAGAACATGGACTGTTCCACAAAGCCAACAAAAAGGCAGGCATAACTGGGACCCATAAGGGTGCCCATGGCTACACCCTTGGTTTGGAGGAAGTGGGAGGAGCTAAAGGAGAAATTATTGAGAGTAAGAATTAATTCTGCTAGACGGAGGAGAGCGGTGGTAGAGGGGATTTGGTTAGGTCTGGAATCCAAAAAGAAGTGGAGAACTTTCAGACCTTCCTGTTGAGGGATGGAGATATATAGAGACTGGACGTCCATGGTGAAAATAAGGCAGTGGGGGCCAGGGAACTTAAAATCATTGAACAAATTCAAAGCATGAGAAGTGTCACGAACATAGGGAACATAGGTGGGAAGGGATTGAACAAGGTGGGATAAAACAGTGTCAATGTATGCAGAAATGTGTTTGGTGGGGCAGAAGCAAGCTGAGACAATGGGTCTACCTGGACAGGCAGGTTTGTGAATCTTGGGTAGGAGGTAGAGACAGGAAGTGCAGGGTGTGGTAACTATGAGGTTGGTGACAGTGGATTGAAGATCCCCAGAGATAAGGTTGGTGATGATGTGGGAAACAGTGGCCCGGTGCTCCTTAGTGGGGTCATGATCGAGGGGTAAATAAAAGGAGGTATCAGCGAGTTGTTGCTGTGCCTCAGCAAGGTAGAAGTTAGTACGTCAGACTAAACAGCGCCCCCTTATCAGCGGGTTTTATAGTGAGGTTGGGATTGGTGCAGAAGGAGTGGAGAACAGAGCGTTTGGAAGGACTGAAGTTGGAATTGGAACAAGGTGTGGTGAAGTCAAGATGGTTGATGTCCCGTCAGCAGTTACCAATAAAGAGATCCAGAGCAGGCAGAAGACCAGAGCAGGATGTCCATGAAGAGAAGGAGGGTTGAAGACGGGAGAAGGGATCATCGGTGGGGGTGGGAGAGTCCTTGCCGAAAAAGTAGGCTCAAAGACAGAGCCGGCAGAAGAAGAGTTCAGCGTCACAGCGAACGTGGAACTCGCTGATGTGTGGGTGAAGGGGGACAAAGGTGAGGTCCTTACTGAGGACAGAGAGTTGGTGGTTGAAGGGGATGGTAAAGACCCGGCATGGATGAGAGCTGGGATCAGAGGGAGGAGGGAGGCTGGTGGTGTCAGTGGAAAGGGGAGGGTAGGGGTGAGAGGAAGATGGAGCCTCTGAGGGCCCATTAGCTGATGATGGGATCTAAGGGAGAGGGGATTGTAGAGTGGTGGGGGGGGGAAGGGGAGACAGCAGTCAAAATAGCTGAATGTTAAGACCTGGCCTGGAGTTCAAGGCTGGAGTTGCAGCTGGAGGCTGCACAATCACTTTGAAGGTGTCCATGGTCATTGGAACCTGCATTGATGGCGCTGGAGTCTGGGTTTTGAATATGCCCCGGGTTGCTGGAGCAGCTGAGATCAACGGTCAGGGCAGTAATCTGAAGTTCATGCCTGCTAGTGACGGAGCCGGCAGGCTCTGGGGTCTGCAGACAGAAGATCTTGCGATCTTTGCAGGACGTGACAAAATCAAAGAAACAGCGATTGTACGCATGGATCCGACGGAGGATGAAATAACGGACATGTCCATTACAAACAGCGAAGTAAGTGTCCCGAAGGCATGGAAGAGATTATGATAGGGACACCAGGTACCTCCTCATGGAGGAGATTATCACCCTCAGAGCTCCATGGGAGAAACAACGGGAGACAGAGCTATTTGAATGTGAGTACCTGGGATCCTCAGAAGGTCCAAATTGAGAAGCTTGAAAACAAATTCTGAAGCCAACTGGAGTCAGTTGGTGGCAGAGACACCTTCCAGGGAAGGATATATGGCTGTAATAGTGGGTCTGGGCCAAAATATGATCACAAAGTTGAAGGGCCAAAGAAGTTATAGATGGGGAGCAGTGAGAGAGGGTTTCACTGAACTCCCATCGAAGAGAAGATTTAAACTTCTTCAGTGTAGGCAGCACTGGCAGAGGCTTTGCAATAGTGAATTTGAAAATGCAAACATGAGGAAATCTGCAGATGCTGGTGTTATGAATGTACCACAGCTCTGAGGGGCCGAAGGGGCGGGAGCAGCCCCTCCTTCCGGAGAATCGCAAGAGCACTATTAATTCAGGTCTCGGACCCAGGCAAATGAGAGACAATGTAACGGTTTTGGCCATGGCTCTTAGAGACACCTGTGCTGAGAGCATGACCCTGCTACGTGACAGCTACCACGGATATGGACACCCTCAGGCAATGTGGGGGTGGGGATTGCATCACCCTACTTTGATGGACATCTACAACTCCGCAAGTCAAGATAAAAGGGGACTGCAAAAGGCGGTACCCCAGAGAGACGCACAAGAAGGATTTGATCGCTCAACGCTCCCGTGATAGCTGGAAGCCAGTCAAAAGCCACATGCTTTTGATGGCACAAAAGTAACTTCTCTGCCTGGGGAGCAGGTGGCTGATAATACCGAGAAGGACTTCGAACTAATAACAGGGAAACAACGCTCCTCTGATTCAACGGTGTTGCTTCATCAAAGACAAAGTTTTTCCCGTTTTTTCGTCAAAGGCAAGTTTTGTCGTTTCTCCTCACTCTCTCTGAAAAACGTGAAACCCAGCGATTCCCCAAAAAGACTGAAGGCTGCAGACTTCTGAGTGACTTTTATATTTCCAACGGACAATATATTATCCCCTAGACAACAGTCGAGATTATTTCTTAATGATGATTATTGCTATAACCGCGCTTTAGATTGAGTTTTGCCGATGTATATGTTCTGAATGTTTGTATTAACCTTACTTTTGTGCCCCCCCCCCCTTTTATGATTAAAACGTTCGAAAATAGTGCCATCAGACTCCAACGGACCTCTCTATCTTTGCTGGTGAGTTATCCAGTTACGGGATACGTAACAACTTGGGGTTTCTCGTGTCGGGATTTGACACCAAATTGGGAGGCTAGTGAATCGGGCTTGTAGTCCAAAACTTGAATCTGGTTACGTGGGTAGCCAGACGGGAAACCAGCAAAGATGGACGTGGGTGAGTTTATGAAAAACCCGACTGTAGGGGCGCTAGAGGCGGCCACCAAATCAGAATTGTTAAATTTGGCGAAGGGGTTGAACCTCGCAGAAGTGAAGTCGTCCATGAAAAAAGTGGGAGGTGCGAAGGGCCATAACTCAGTATTACGTTGGGAAGAATGTGGTTGAAGATGAGGTATTGGAAGATATCCCTGAAAAGGTACCATCAAGTGGGACGGTTCAGTTAGGGATGGAGAAATTAAGGCTGGAACATGAAATTAAGTTAAAAGAGCTGGAAGCGGCTGAGAGAGAGAAAGAAAGAGTTGAGAGAGAGAGAGAAAGGGAGCAGGCGTTTCACCTAAAGGAGCTAGAGGTGACACGGGACCATGAGCTCCAACTAAAGAGGTTAGAGGTGGAAAGGGAGCAGGACCAAGCTGAGAGGCAAAGACAGCATGAAATTCAGCTAACGGAGCTAGAAGCAGCCGAGAAAGAGAAACAGAGGCAACATGACTGGGAGATGGAGAAGGTAAGGAACGAGCGAAGAGATCAAGAGTTAGACCGAGCGGAGCGGTTTAATGTTAGTAGGGAGTTGAGATTGGTACCCCCGTTCGAGGAGACAGATGTCGATAGTTATTTCTTGCTTTTTGAAAAGGTGACAGTAAATATCAGAAGTGGCCAAAAGAGCAGTGGGTGGCGTTGTTACAAAGTGTGTTAAAGGGGAAGGCCCAACGAGCATATGCGGCGCTGTCCCTGGAGGAGGGAGAAGCGGAGAATTTTGCTGAAGTAAAGGAGGCCATTCTCCGGGCTTACAAATTGGTACCTGAGGCCTATAGACAAGGTGGAAAGGTGATTGGCAAAAGGGATACAGAGCTGGAGAAGGGAAAGGATCATGGGATGGGAGTCCTAGGGAGAAAGGGGGAGGGCAGCACCGGAGGGAGATGGAGAACAGGCAGAGTGATGGGCAGAAAGAAAGAAAAAAAGGAGGGAGGAATAAATCAGGGATGGGGTAAGAAGAGGAGGAGGGGCATTAACAGAAGTTAGAGAAATCAATGTTCATGGCATCAGGTTGGAGGCTATCCAGATGGAATATAAGGTGTTGTTCCTCCAACCTGAGTGTAGCTTCATCTTGACAGCAGAGGAGGCCATGGATAGACATATCAGAATGGGAATGGGACGTGGAATTAAAATGTGTGGCCACTGGGAGATCCTGCTTTCTCTGGCGGACAGAGCATAGGTGTTCAGTGAAACGGTCTCCCAGTCTGCGTCAGGTCTCCCCAACAGATAGAAGGCCACACCAAGAGCACCGGACACACTCACCAACCATACAACCAACTCACAGGTGAAGTGTTACCTCACCTGGAAGGACTGTCTGGGGCCCTGAATGGTGAAATGCGAGCGCTCTCCCACAGGTGATGTCACCCACCAATGCGCCTGACGTCACACATGGGCTCCCCACACCGAGATCTGCCATGAAGTGCACAGTGTCTTCCGTCACCCACGCGCTGGTGAGCTCGAGCTTGGTCGGTTTAACGGCTGAGCTAATAATCACGTGACCACCCCTCCCCCACTGCTGACAGCCAACGGTTCAGAAGCTGCCTTATTCCCATTGGTGCGTTGGAATGTCAATCACTGGTTACAACTAATAACGGAAGCGGACAAGCCGAGAGGGCATCACCCCCACTGAGTTCGTCTCCCGCTGCAGCGCCTAAATCCCGTCAGGGAGGGACAAATCTCAAAGGAAATATCCTGTTTTTTGATTTATTTCCATTTTCCTCCGAGGGAAGTTGGGGGTGTTGGTGAAGTGTCTCCTGTGGCCGGAGTCTGATGTATCGCTGGGTGGCAGGAGGAGACCGTTGGTTCGATCCTGGTTCTCCGTGGAGGGAGAGGGGGTGAATTTTGAGAAAAGTACTCAATAGGATCACCCTTCTCGATGTCTCCCAGTTATCCGTAGATTCTGTCTCCGAGATCGATAACTTTGGATTTATAACGTTCCAACACTTCAGAGGTCAAAGATAACTTTTGTACCAGAGTTTCAATTTTACAATCTCTCAGGCGAGCGGCTTCATCAAGTTCTGAAATTCTTGTTTGTTGGTGTTCAAATTCAGGTCCAAACGGTTTGATACTATCTTCAACCGTCTTTAAAATTCCTTCGAGCGTGGAGAATTTTTGGCTGAGTTTTGCCTTCAGTTTTTCATCTAGAAGCTTCAAAATTACATCTAAAGTTAGAGGGACTTGCTTAGATGGTTTAGCGTCACCATCTTTTTTTTTCCGTTGCCGTTAGAATCTTTCCCGTCTTTAGCTCCTCGTGCTCAGCAAATTAAAATTAAAGCTCAAAAAACATATCTGCAATATAAACCACTTTAGTGTTGGTATAAATAAGGCAGTTAAGGGTGATTACAGGTAAAAGTAAAAGGAATGGAGCGAAGCTAAAGTGTGTCTCATGCCATGTGCGCCTCCTGGAGAGTCGGGGGGGGGGGGGTGGATTTTATTGAAAGGATGAGGATGGTGTGACAGGGGGCGGACAGGATGTTTGTCCCAGTGGGGACAAGTGAGGCTCATCTGAGCCCACAGTGGTGGCGAACAGAGGGATTCACCTTCTTCTTTGGTTGTCCACTCCTTTAACAGTGAGATCTTTGATGACTGTACAGCCCTATCCTGGATCCACAAGTTCTATTGCAGGTGGGACATGTATATGTGGTAGTGCTGGTGGTAGTGATGGCAACTATGGCTGTATTTCTCCGGGCTTTCTTCTGCTGTCTTCTGGTTGTTCTATCCCTGCATTGGGGTCAAACACCAGCAGACTGTTGACCTGCAAGCGAGGCCAATGATCCGGGCGAAGTGACAATTATTTGGGCTTTGTTGAGATGGTATCTGGAATATGGTGTAAAATCCCGCTCCCCATACAGGTTATACAGACCAAAGAACAAACTGCTGGAGGAACTCAGTGGGTTGGGCAGCATCTGTAGAGGGAAATGGACCATCAACATTTCAGGCTGAGACCCTCCCTCTGGACTGAGAGTGGACGGGAAATAGAGAAAAGAGGTGAGGGGTGGGGATGGGGCAAGAGCTGGGGAGTGAGAGGTGGATCCAGGTGAGGGTGGAGGTGGGAAAGTGGAAATAGTGACGGGGGTGGGAGGTGAGTAGTTGGGGCAACATGGGGCTGCAGAAGATGGAAATTAATTCCATAGAGGATTAACAAAGAGGTTAGAGAGTATTTGTTATAGAGAGTGCAATGAAGATTCACTGGATTGATCCCCGGAGTGGTGGCATATTCATATGAAAAAAGTTCAAATGCGATAACCCTTTCATTTGGAGAATCGGGGACTGAGAGGTGAACACATTGAAATGCACAACATCATTACCGGTTGAACCAGCGAACCCAGTCTCTGAAAAAGGGGGTGGACTGTCTGGGACTGAGATGAGGGGAAATGCCTTCACTCCAAGGGTGGTGAATGTCTGTAGATCCCCACCACAGAGGGCGGTGAAGACTCTGTGATCATCTTCACATAAAACAGAGGCTGGCAGATGTGTGGAGACTGAAGGGATCGAGGAAATGAGGATCGGGCAGAAACATGTGGCTGAGATGGGAGAGCAGCCGCCATCTTGTTGATGGTTAGAGGGGCTGAATGGCCACAGATAGAAAAGAGCAGGAAGTTCAAATATACCTGCGAGGTAATCTCAATACACAGAGGTAGTGAGTACCTGGAGTGAGCTGTTCAGCGTTTGCTTCATCACTGATCTATCTCAGGTTCAGTATCCTCACCGTGTTTGGAAATTCTGACTCACTGTCGCCTATCAGTGAGCAGTTGGAAGTTAAAGAAACATTCAAGATGCTGGAGACCTGAAATCAAATCAGAAATTGTTTGAAGCTATTCCGACACAGGGAGTTGGAGCTGAAGCATTAATTTTGTTCCTCTCCACAGATATTCTTTATCTATTGAGTGTGTCTTGTATTTACAGTTTTCCAGAACATTTCATTGGAGTGAATTAAGTCTCCTGGGAAATGAACTTGTGTAGGATGCACAATGTAATTCATTCTCTTACAGTACAGAAACAGGGCTTTTGGCCCATCTGGTTTGTGCCATTCTCTGCTTAGACACGTCCAGACTCTAGATGTCAATACCTCCCTTATCCATGTACCCACACAAACTTCTCTTCAATGCTGCATTTGAACCTGCATCCACATTCACATCACCTTCTGAGTGAAGTAAAAATAACAGGGTTGTTGGAACAGATCGGTTCAGAACACTCCTGGGTACTGACTTCCAGAGAGAATATGCTCACTCTACCACCACCCTCTGCCTTCTGTGGTCAAGTCATTTCGGTATCCACAAAGCCAAGTTCCCTTGGATCTTATTGGAGAATTAAGTTGCGTTGTTTGCTGCGTAACCAAAACTATGTAACCAGCCTTATATTTACTATGTATCCAACTTATTAGCCAGAATGAAATTTCCGTATTGTCTCTGTACTATTGAACACATCAGTGCCTTGAGAATGTAGCTAACAGAGAAAGTAAGCATGTGGAGATAACGGTGGTAGACGGGATCATGGAGTGGTGTGATGGTATGGGGACCAGTCATGGCCAGGAAGGGGGACACTTGTTCCAGGGAGTAGACTAGAGCAAGTATGGGCTTCTGAGCAGAAATATTGATGGTGAATCGAGAAGCTGGTGTGCTGGTGATAAGCGTTGCAAGAGGATAGGGTATGCTAATGTAACTGAGATAGGAGACGAGGGTATGCTAATGCGACTAAGATAAGAAATTACTATAAAGAATACTGTGAACTAGGGCTCAGCAGACAATTAGTGACACGCTCATTAATTGTCTTAGCTTTTGTTTGCAAATAAAGGCTTAAACTTCTCGAAGAACCTTCTGCGTCTCCTGGGTATTTCAAGAAACCACGACAATCTCTGTTTCTTGCCACCATGACGTCGCCTAATTTGGAGAACGTTATCAAAATTCTTCCTAAAAATCCAGTTCGCGCTTCGCATGAATTTCAATAAATATTCCCGAGTACCTTAAGTGAGCAGTGAAAAGTTAAGCGCAGAATATATGAAAAAGTGAAAAAAACTGAAAAAAACTAAAACTAAGGGACGTGTGTGTGTGTGTGTGTGTGTGTGATCCTGTGAACGTGTGCATATTTGTGAAGGTCAAATGAACAGAAAAATAGATGGAAGATAGAAAATTAGATCGATGGAGAGAATCAGACAGAGATATTTCCCCATTGCAGGAAAATTTATTACCTGTAAGATGAGAGAATTAGAGATCGGCATGGGCAGGAACACCGCATGGACATTGCAGACCTCACTACACACATCGATGCTGTGAGACTCCATGCACAAGGCGGAGCAAACTGTTGATTGTGGAATGTCGTTGTGTGGTAGGGCAGGACAAGAGGAACTTTATCGCTATTGTGGCGGCGGGAATATTAGATGAGCACGGATGGGCTGTATCCATTTTAAAAGGGATGCTACAAACAAACATATCGCTACCTCCCATCCTCATCACTCCACAGGGATCTCTCGCTTTTTCATCTGTCCCTCACCACTGATCTTCCTACCGGCACTTTTCCCTGCAAGTGGCCGAAGTACTATACCTGTCCATTCAGCTCCTCCCTCACCACTAGTCAGGGCCCCAGTCATTTCTCTCAGGTGAGGCATCACTACAGCTGCCAAACTGCTGTGGTCATCTGTTGTGTCTCCTGCTGCCGATGCGGGTTTCTCCACGTTGGTGAGACAACTGGGGTCGATTTCACAGAGCACCACCGCTACATCTGTGACAAGCCGAGCTTTTCGGCGTCCAAACATTTTTATTCTGATTCCCATTCCTTTTTTGACATTTTCGGTCCATTTATTCCTCTTCTGCCATGGTGAGGCTACACTCAAGATGGAGGAGCTACAATTGATTTTCTGTTTAGGTAGCCTCCAACATGAATGTCGGTTAAAAAAAATGCATCCCCTTCTCTTTTTCTTCTACTCACCACTCTGGCCTATGCCTATGTTCACCCCCCCCCCCCCATCACCTCACATGGCATCTTGACCTGCTTCTGTTTTCCTGTGCTCCACTGTCCCCTCTTACCAGATTGCTTCGTCTCCAGCTCCTTACCTTTCATACAAACCTGGCTTCATTTGTCAATTTTCCCTCCCCACGACATTTTACTCTGGCGTCTTCCCCCTAACTTTCCAGAACTGATGAAAGGTCTTGGTCTGATAGGTCAACGGTTGATTCATTTCATAAATGCTGCCCGACCTGCTCAGTTCCCCCAGCATTTTGTATGTGTTGCTTTGGATTTCCAGCATCTGCAAAAATCCATGTGTTTAAGATATTGAAATGTACATAATTTTGAAAATTTGATATGGATGGAGACACATGTATGAGTGTATCCATAAGAACACAAGGTCATCAGATATAGGTGCAAAGTAGACCATTTGTCCCATCCAGTCTGTTCCACCATTCAGGAGGGCCGGCAGATTCTCTAAAAAAGCATCTTGTAAGCATTCTAGGAATTCCTCCTCTTGAGACCAACACCATCCTAATTTTCCTAATCACCTGCATGACAATCCCCCATGACTATTGGAACTTCACCGTTTTGGCACGCATTTTCTATCTCCCATTGAAATTTGTGGATCACATACTTACGACTGTTTGGATGTCTCTCTACAATTCTCATTAGGGATTTTTCTTTTTACATTTGCTGTTCCTTAATTCTACCCACAGATTCTACACCTTCCAAACCCTATGCTATCTCTTTCTAATGATTTTATGTAATATTTTCTAACACAGCCACACAATGCTGGTGGCGCAATGAGATGAGCACCAGGCTCGAGAATGGAGGTTCCCAAGTACGATCCAGTGACAGACCACTCCTGAGCACGCTCTCCAACCATGCTGGGTTGATGTTGAGCTTGCAACTCAAACTCGTAAAAAAAAACACTGCCACCTCCAGTTTAAATTCCCACGCGGAATATTGCGGAGGATCAAAAACCCAAAAACCACTACCAGCTTGCTCTTGGCTTGTTCTTTCAAGAAACATGTAAGTAACTGGGAAACAAGAGGACCTGCAGATGCCAGAAATCTAGAGAACTGCACACGAAGTGCTGGAGGAGCACAGCATGTCAGGCAGCACCTATGGATGGGAATCAACATTTCCGGCCAAGACTCTTGATATCCATGTATCTGGAATATCAACAAGCAAAGAAAATGGAAAGTAGTCCGAAATGAGGAAAACATTTTACAAAATTTAGTTCAAGGCTTAAAAAAAACCTGCCAAACAGAGCTTAATAGTTAACAAATACAATAAAGGCAATAAGCATGTTCATCTGTACCGACATTGACTTTTTTAATTGAAAACATCTTGCTCCCATTTCAAACAGTAACATTTACAAAGATAAATAAGAATTTTAGAAAACTTCAGAAAAGACTATTTACACTCAAATCCACTTAGATTAACACTATCTTGGACAGAAGGAGGAAGAAAAATAACACACATGAAAAAAAAGCACACAACAATCAGATAAAACTCCTACGTATTTATTTTACCATAGAACCATAGAACATTACAGCACAGAAACAGGCCTTTTGGCCCTTCTTGTGCCGAACCATTTTTCTTCCTAGTCCCACTGACCTGCAACTGGACCATATCCCTTCATACATCTCTCATCCATGTACCTGTCCAAGATTTTCTTAAATTTTAAAAGTGAGCCCGCATTTACCACTTCATCTGGCAGCTCATTCCACACTCCCATCACTCTCTGTGTGATAAGGTCCCATATAGGAGATTGGTGGGTAAAATCAAAGCTCAGGGCATCGGGGGGAAGACATTGACATGGATAGAAAACTGGTTGGCAGATAGAAAGCAAAGGGTAGCGGTGAATGGGTGTTTCTCAGAATGGCAGGTGGTGATTAGTGGGGTGCCACAGGGCTCGGCATTGGGACCACAGCTGTTTACAATTTACATCAACGATTTAGATGAAGGCATTGTGAATAACATCAGCAAATTTGCTGATGATACTAAGCTGGGTGGCAGTGTGACATGTGATGAGGATGTTTGGAGAATTCAGGGTGACTTGGATAGGCTGGGTGAGTTGGCAGATACTTGGCAGATGACGTTTAATGTGAATAAGTGTGAGGTTATCCACTTTGGGAGTAAGAACAGGAAGGCAGATTATTATCTGAATGGTGTAGAATTCGGTAAGGGAGAAATACAAAGAGATCTAGGAGTCCTTGTTCATCAGTCACTGAAGGTGAATGAGCAAGTGCAGCAGGCAGTGAAGAAGGCTAATGGAATGTTGGCCTTTATTACAAAGGGAATTGAGTACAAGAGCAAGGAAATCCTCTTGCATTTGTACAGAGCCCTGGTGAAACTACACCTGGAGTATTGTGTACAGTTTTGGTCTCCAGGGTTAAGGAAGGACATCCTGGCTGTAGAGTAAGTACAGCGTAGATTCACGAGGTTAATTCCCGGGATGTCTGGACTGTCTTACGCAGAGAGGTTAGAGAGACTGGGCTTGTACACACTGAAATTAAGGAGATTGTGAGGGGATCTGATTGCAACATATAAGATTATTAAAGGATTGGACAAGATAGAGGCAGGAAATATGTTCCAGATGCTGGGAGAGTCCAGTACCAGAGGGCATGGTTTGAGAATAAGGGGTAGGTCATTTAGGACAGAGTTAAGGAAAAACTTCTTCTCCCAGAGAGTTGTGGGGGTCTGGAATACACTGCCTCGGAAGGTAGTGGAGGCCAATTCTCTAGATGCTTTCAAGAAGGAGCTAGATAGGTATCTTATGGATAGGGGAATCAAGGGATATGGGAACAAGGCAGGAACCGGGTATTGATAGTAGATGATCAGCCATGATCTCAAAATGGCTGTGCAGGCTCAAAGGGCCGAATGGTCTACTTCTGCACCTATTGTCTATTGTTCCCTTTAAACTTTTCCCCCTTCACCATTAACCCATGTCCTCTGGATTTTTTCTCCTCGAGCCTCAGGGGAAAAAGCCTGCTTGCATTGCATCAAAAATGAACAGGATTCAGCACTCAATGCGTGTATATGCAATCATGATAAGAAATACAGACCAGAAAACTTAAATGAGAGGACAACTTGGAAAAATGAATCATCACTATGGAAGAAAATATTAACCAATGGAATGAGTATGACTCTCCATGGGAGACATCTCAACGATCTGAGCAGATGAGATGGTGACAAGGAGGCATCAAGCACCTGACTGAGAGTTGGAGACCTTTTCCCAGAAATAGGTGGGTTCCTTGCAGAAATACAGGACAAGGTGGTTAACAAAAAGAAAAAAAAAATCAAAAGTACATAAAACACAAACAAACAAGTCAGTAAGTTCAGAAAATTGCAAAAGAAACCAGACACAATCCAACACATTCCAGCATCCTGTGTCAGTTTTACTCAATCTGATTACTTACAAAGGCACAATACCATTTACCAAAATCTTGATTTAAAATACAAACTCATGAATGCCCTCCATCACTTCATAAAGGCACCAGAAATTCAAGCCTGATCCAGTTTTAGAGTCAAACTTTTACAATTATATGATAATCTATACATTATTTCAAATAGGACAATCCATTATAACCATCCGATACAATATTACAGGATAAACAAGCTGGGACAACTTCCTGAATAGATAAAACCATTTCCAACACACCCACGTTCCTTGACCAGTGGAGCACCTCACAACAGGTATTGTTTGTGTCACCAGTCAGACAAACAAAAGATTTTCTCTGTCAATCAGTTTCCAAATGTTGCTACTGTCATTCGTTGCCACGCCCCGCTGCTGATTCCCTTCTCCTCATCATACGTTCTTACCCCGACCAGAGCTCCAAACTCTGCCTTGTGCAGACCTGCCTCTGGTTTCTGATCCTGTTCCGTTGAACATCCGACTGATGGTTTCCCATTCTGCTTTCAGCCTTTAGAGGACAGCAGTGTTTTCTAACAACCCTTTAGAAACAGGGAAAATGACCCATAATGCGGGAATGAGCCCTGAATAAGGAGATTAACTCCCAAAGTCATTCTTCCTCAGCCCATAGATTTGAGGTGCGAAGAACATCTCAGACAGAACTGCAGTCAGTGTGACTTCTTCCGTCGGCAGAAAATTCCAGGGAAACCTCTTCACCAACAGAGTGGTGACTGGAACCCACCCCCAAAGAGACAGTGAGAGGGGAACAACAGGGACGGAATTAAAAGGGCTGTCGTGGAACAGAATCACTGGCCGGGTTCAGCAGGCCTGAGTATACTAGCTGTGTTATAAATTCACTAAGTACCAAAGCCAGAGTTTTAAATTGAACTGATTTGTTTGTCACAGATGCAGAATATTCAACTAGATTTGCAGGGGGATCGCAACCAGCGAGCCAGAGCAGATAGTCGAGCGGGGGTGAAAATAAATGATGTTAGTAGTTCATGCAAAGTCACAAATAGAAAGGTTGTGTGTGGTGGTAATAATCTTCTGAGGTGCATCTATTTCAATGCAAGGAGTATTATGTCGAGCTGTGGGTGTGGATTGACACATAGAATTATGACATTATAACCATTAGTGAAACTTGGCTACAGGAGGGGCAGGACTGGCAGCTTAATGTTCCAGGGTTGCGATGTTTCAGACGTGATAGAGGCAGAGGGATGAAGGGTGGGGGGGAGGGGGTGGTGGCAGTGCTCAGGCAGGACAGATTAGAGGGCTTGTCTACTGAGGCCATATGGGTGGAGCTGAGAAACAGGAAAGGTATGACCACATTAATGGGTTTGTATTATAGACCACCCAATAGTCAGCAAGAATTTGAGGAGAAAATCTGCACAGAGATAGCAGACAACTGCAGGAAGCATAAAGTTGTGATAGTAGGGGATTTTAATTTTCCACATATTGATTGGGACTCCCATACTGTTAAAGGTCTAGATGGGTTGGAGTTTGTAAAATGTGTTCAGGAAAGTTTTATAAATCAATATATAGAGGTACCAACTAGAGAGGATCCTGATTCTCCTATCAGGAAACGAGTAAGGACAAGTGAAGGAAGTGTATGTAGGGGAACACTTTGGTTCCAGTGATCATAACACCATTAGTTTCAACTTGATCACAGATAAAGATAGATTTGGTCCCCGGGTTGAGGTCCAGAAGAGCGTTCCTGGGTCACCCACTCCTTCAACTTTCCCTCATCCAGGATTTTCATCAGGACCATCCAGACAGGCCTGGAGGCTCCCGTTGAGGGATTGGTACTGTCATGGACCCTTCTGGCATCCACCCACCTGGCTACTTACCTCAGGAATTGGGCTTCAATCATCTTGTTTAGTTCCAATCATTCCCAGGTTCCACTAACTACAAACACCTGCTTTCCATCAGCAAATGCAGTATGAAGACCCTGTGAGCACAAAAAGGAACTGCCAGTTCGTTGGTTGACTCCAGTGTGAGTAACCTCATTTTATCGTTCTTAGAACTACCAGTTCAAGGACAAGCAAAGCTCCTGGATACCGACTCCACGCTCACTACGTGAATAATGCCTCCAGACTGACTCCATGCGTATATAACCATATAACAATTTCAGCACGGAAACAGGCCATCTCGGCCCTTCTAGTTCGTGCTGACGCTTACACTCACTTAGTCCCACTGGCCCACACTCAGCCCATAACCCTCCATTCCTTTCCTGCCCATATACCTATCCAATTTTACTTTAAATGACAATACTGAACCTGCCTCTATCACTTCTACTGGAAGCTCATTCCACACAGCTACCACTCTCTGAGTAAAGAAATTCCCCCTCATGTTACAATAGACAATAGACAATAGACAATAGGTGCAGAAGTAGACCATTCGGCCCCTCAAGTCTGCACCGCCATTCTGAGATCATGGCTGATCATTCACTATCAATACCCAGTCCCTGCCTTGTCCCCATATCCCTTGATTCCCCTATCCATCAGATATCTATCCAGCTCCTTCTTGAAAGCATCCAGAGAATTGGCCTCCACCGTCTTCCGAGGCAGTGCATCCCACACCTCCACAACTCTCTGGGAGAAGAAGCTCTTCCTCAACTCTGTTTTAAATAACTGACCTCTTATTCTCAATCCATGCCCTCTGGTACTGGACTCTCCCAACATCTGGAACATATTTCCTGCCTCAATCCTATCAAATCCTTTAATTATCTTAAACGTTTCAATCAGATCCCCTCTCAATCTCCTCAATTCCAGCGTGTACAAGCCCAATCTCTCCAATCTCTCTGCGTAAGACAGCCCTGCCATCCCAGGAATCAACCTAGTGAATCTACGCTGCACTTCCTCAATTGCCAGAATGTCCTTCCTTAAACCTGGAGACCAAAACTGTACACAATATTCCAGGTGTAGTCTCACCAGGGCCCTGTACAAATGCAAGAGAACATCCTTGCTCTTGTATTCAATTCCCCTTGTAACAAAGGCCAACATTCCATTTGCCCTCTTCACTGCCTGTTGCACTTGCTCATTCACCTTCATTGACTGGTGAACTAGGACTCCTAGGTCTCTTTGCATTTCTCCCTTACCTAACTCGACACCGTTCAGACAATACTCTGCCCTCTTGTTCCAGCTTCCAAAGTGGATAACTTCACATTTATTCACATTGAATGACATCTGCCAAGTATCTGCCCACTCACTCAGCCTATCCAAGTCTCCCTGTATTCTCCTAACGTCCTCTTCGCATGTCACACTGCCACCCAGTTTAGTATCGTCAGCAAACTTGCTGATATAGTTTTCAATGCCCTCATCTAAATCATTGACATAAATCGTAAAGAGCTGTGGTCCCAATACAGAGCCCTGTGGTACCCCACTAGTCACCTCCAGCCAGTCTGAGAAACACCCATTCACTGCTACCCTTTGCTTTCTATCTGTCAACCAGTTTTCTATCCATGTTGAAACTCTGCCCCCAATGCCATGAGCTCTGATTTTACTCACCAATCTCCTATGTGGCACCTTATCGAATGCCTTCTGAAAATCTAGGTACACAACATCGACTGGCTTACTCTTGTCTAACATCCTTGTTACACCCTCAAAATACTCCAACAGATTAGTCAAGCATGATTTGCCCTTGGTAAATCCATGCTGGCTCAGCCTAATCCTATTTCTGCCATCTAGATGTGCCACTATTTCGTCCTTAATAATGGACTCAAGCATCTTCCCCACGACTGACGTTAGGCTAACAGGGCGATAGTTCTCCGTTTTCTCCTTCCCTCCCTTCTTGAAAAGTGGGACAACATTAGCCACTCTCCAATCTTCAGGAACTGATCCTGAATCTAAGGAACATTGGAAAATGATTACCTTTAAACTTTTGGCCCCTAACTCTCAAATCATGTCCTCTTGTCTGAATCTCCCCTACTCTCAATGGAAAAAGCCTAGCCACGTCAACTCAATCTATCCCCCTCATTATTTTAAGTACCTCTATCAAGTCCCCCTCAACCTTCTACGCTCCAAAGAATAAAGCCCTAACTTGTTCAACCTTTCCCTGTAACTTAGGTGCTGAAACCCAGGTAACATTCTGGTAAATCTTCTCTGTACTCTCTCTATTTTGTTGATAGCTTTCCTATAATTCAGTGATCAGAACTGTACACAATACTCCAAATTTGGCCTTACCAATGCCTTGTACGATTTTAACATTACATCCCAACTCCTATACTCAATGCTCTGATTTATAAAGGCCAGCATACTAAAAGCTTTCTTAACCACTCTATCCACATGAGATTCCACCTTCAGGGAACTATGCACCATTATTCCTAGATCACTCTGTTCTACTGCGTTCTTCAATGCCCTACCATTTACCATGTATGTCCTATTTGGATTAATCCTACCAAAATGTAGCACCTCACACTTGCCAGCATTAAACTCCATCTGTCATCGTTCAGCCCACCCTTCTAACTGGCCTAAATCTCTCTGCAAGCCTTGAAAACCTACTTCATTATCCACAACACCACCTACCTTAGTATCATCTGCATACTTACTAATCCAATTTACTACCCCATCATCCAGATCATTAATGTATATGACAAACAACACTGGACACAATGCAGATCCCTGAGGCACACCACTAGTCACACCACTAGTCACACCTCCAACCTGACAAACAGTTATCCACCACTACTCTCTGGCATCTCCCATTTGCCGCTGTTGAATCCATTTTACTACTTCAATATTAATATCTAACAATTGAACCTTCCTAACTAACCTTCCATGTGGAACCTTGTCAAAGGCCTTACTGAGGTCCATATAGACAACAACCACTGCTTTAGCCTCATCAACTTTCCTCGTAACCTCTTAAAAATTTTCAATAAGATTTGTCAAACATGACCTTCCACACACAAATCCATGCTGACTATTCCTAATCAGACCCTGTCTATCCAGATAATTATATATACCATCTCTAAGAATACTTTCAATTAATTTACTCACCATTGACATCACACTGACAGGCCTATAATTGCTAGGTTTACTCTTAGAACCCTTTTTAAACAATGGAACCACATGAGCAATACGCTAATCCTCCGGCACCATCCCCATTTCTAATTTGAAATAATTCTGTCAGAGCCCCTGCTATTTCTACACCAACTTCCCTCAAGGTCTGAGGGAATATCCTGTCAGGATCCGGAGATTTAACCACTTTTATATTCCTTAAAAGCGCCAGTACTTCCTCCTCTTTAATTGTCACAGTTTTCATAACTTCCCTACTTGTTTCCCTTACCTTACATAATTCAATATCCTTCTCCTTAGTGAATACCAAAGAAATTGTTCAAAATCTCTGCCATCTCTTTTGGCTCCACACATAGCTGTCCACCCTGATACTCTAAGGGACCAATTTTATCCCTCACTATCCTTTTGCTATTAATATAACTGTTGAAACCCTTCAGATTTATTTTCACCTTATTTGCCAAAGCAACCTTGTATCTTCTTTTAGCTTTTCTAGTTTCTTTCTTAAGATTCTTTTAACATTCTTTATATTCCTTGAGCACCTCATTAAACTCCATGCTGCCTATATTTATTGTAGATCTCCCTCTTTTTCCGAACCAAGTTTCCAATATCCCTTGAAAACCATGGCTCTCTCAAACTTTTAACCTTTCCTTTCAACCTAACAGGAACATAAAGATTCTGTCCTCTCAAAATTTCACTTTTAAATTACCTCCATTTCTGTATTACATCCTTCCCATAAAACAAATTGTCCCAATCCACTCCTTCTAAATCCTTTCACATCTCCTCAAAGTTAGCCTTTCTCCAATCAAAAATATCAAACCTGGGTCCAGTCCTATCCTTCTCCATAATTACATTGAAACTAATGATATTGTGATCACGGGACCGGAAGTGCTCCCCAACACATACGTCCGTCACCTGACCTATCTCATTCCCTAACAGGAGATCCAATACTGCCCCTTCTCTCGTCGGTACCTCTATTTCTTGCTGCAAAAAACTATCCTGCACACATTTTACAAACTCCAAACCATCCAGCCCTTTCACAGAATGGGCTTCCCAGTCTATGTGTGGAAAATTAAAATCTCCCACAATCACAATCGTGTTCTGCCCTTGGGTTCGTTCCAAGGGCAGAACATGGAAAAATGTTGGGTCCTTGCAACACTCTTGGTGGCTTTGGTTTCTTGTTTTAACCACGGTTGTGTTCTGCCTTTCCAATGCCTCCACTTCTTTGGGATGTATCGATCACTCAGCTCCTGAATTGCTCCCAGAAACTCCAGCCATTGGTGCTCCATTGTCATTCCTATCTTTTCCCTTCCAAACAAGTTTGGCCGCCTTCTTTGTCATAAAATCATGGAGAAATTCAGTACAGAAACAGGCTATTTGGCCCATCTAGTCAATGCCAAAAATACATTTAAGCTGTCTAATGCACCTACTTGCACCGGGACCATCACCCTCCATACCCCTACCATACAGGTACCTATCAACTGCTCTTAATAGTAAAATAGAGCTCATATTCACCACTTGTGCTGACATCTCACTCCACACTTTCACGACCATTTCAGTAAAGAGTTTTTGCACATGTTCCCGTTAAATTTTTCCCTTCTCCACTTACCCATGACCTCTGGTTGTCATCCCACCCAACCTCAGTGGAAAAAGCTGCTTGCATTTACCCTATCTGTACCCTCATAATTTTGTATACTTCTAACAAATACTGAAAGCAATGTATATTTTCCTTGTTTATGTTCAGATCCTTTTTTAGATGTAGAAGATGATGAGGGGCATTAGTCATGTTGATAGCCAGAGGTTTATTCCCAGGGCTGAAGTGGCTAATATGAGGGGGCATAGTATTAAGGTGCTTGGAAAAAGATACCGAGGGGATGTCAGGGGTAGGTTTTTTACACAGAGAGTGGTGGGTGCGTGGAATGCGCTGCCGGCTATTTGTGTGAGAGTGTTTCAGTTACTGTTGGGCTAGGAACCCATGCAGCTCGGTGGGAACAGGGAATAATACCAATGGTCAAACTGACCAGGGTCACATATTGGAGATGGCAGAAATGCCCCATTCTCATAGAGACAGGAAGAGTATCAGAGAATTTGATGGTCATTTCAGATACCAGCACTGTGCCCAGTTAGAAGATCTCTCTCTCCAACTTGGGTTGAACTTCACTGTAATAGTGTGATTCCAGATAACACTTTGACAACTCTGAAATTTTGTCCTACACCCATTGATGGATTTTGTAAATATTTTTATAAGTTAAAAGGGACAAGGAATTTGTCTATGGGAATCTCAAACAGAACACGCCGGTTTTGCTATCTCTGTCCAGATATTTAAGAAGTGGAGCAAGGGATTCACTCGCTCATCTGACCGACTGGCATGCCCATGATTTTACACAGGGGAACCCATTCATCTGCTCAGACAGTGGGAATGGATTCAGTCAGTCATTTCAACTGAAGGTACATCAGCAAGTTCACACTGGGACAAGGCCATTCACCTGTTCTGTGTGTGAGAAGGGATTCATTCGGTCTTCCCACCTGTGGGCATACCAGTTAGTTCACACTGGGCAGAGGCTGATCATCTGCTGAATTTGTGGGGAAGGATTCACCCAGTCATCGGACGTAATGGCTCACCAGCAAGTTCACACCGGGGAGCAGCCGTTCACCTGCTCGGACTGCAGGAAGGGATTCACTCAGTCATCAAACCTACTGGTACACAAGTCAGTGCACACTGGAGAGAGGACATTCACCTGCTTAGATGCTTCCTTGACAATCATATAGTTTGCTCAGATCATTGAGATATCTCCCACGGAGGGTCATACTCATTCCACTGGTTAACATTTTCTTCAGTTGATGATTTACTTTTCTGAGTCGGCGTCTCATTTAAATTTTCTGTTGTGTATTTCGTATCACAATTGCACATGCTCACATGGAGTGCTGAATCCTGCTTATTTTTGAAGAAAATATATATTTAGGAGTTTTACCTGACTGTTGTGTCAGATTTTATTGTCTGTAATTCCTCGTGCTCCTTCTGTCCTAGGTAGTGTTGATCTAAGTGTGTTTCAGTGTAAATACTGTTTTTTAAATTTGTCATTTCAGTTGCTTTTAGTCTTTATAAGTTTTCCAGATCAGAATGGGACCAAGATATTTTTTCTAAAGAAGATACTAACATGGTTATAGTGAAAGTGTTTATTCCCGTCATTGTGTTTGTTATTCTATTGAGCTTTGCTTGGCAGATTTTCATAAGGCTTGCAGTAAATTTTGTCAAAAGTTTTCACTATTTGACACTATTTTCTATTTTCTTCCTTGTTGATATTCCAGATCCATGGGCATCAAGTGTCCTGATGACTGGTCCTGCCCTGAAACATATAATACCAACCAAGCTTGACTTGCTGAGCTCCTCCAGCACACTCTGTGTATTCCTTTAGATTTTCAGCATCTGCAGTATCTCTTGTGTCCCATATACTTGCATGTTTCTCAAAAGGACAGAGGTTGATAGATTCTTTTTTTTTTTTTTTTTTTTTTTTTTTTTTTTTTTTTTTTTTTTTTCTTTTTCAATCTTTTTATTAACTTTCATATATAAAAAAAATAACACAAAATAATGAATAGATTACAGATTCAATAGACTTGAGATTACATTAGTAATAGGATAATAATATCCTATTAAAACATCCATCAACAAAAGGTACATAAATCAATCAAGTCTATATAAATATATATGAAAAACAAAAATAATCGTCGAAAAAAGAAAAAAAAATTGAAATTATATATGAGAAAAAATATATAATGAAAAAAAAATACTAAACTAAAACTAACATGGGCAATAATAGCACTTTATAAATATATAAAGGTGTCAAGAAAAACTCCAGAACTCCATACCTGAACAAGTATAAGTAGAGAAAAGGATCTGAAATAAGCCAAATTAATTCATATGAAAGTGTCGAATAAATGGTCCCCAGGTTTCTTCAAATTTAATTGAAGAATCAAAGATAGTGCTTCTGATTTTTTCCAAACTCAGATAAGAAATAGTTTGGGAGAACCACTGAAATGTAGTAGGAGGATTTACTTCTTTCCAGTTTTGTAATATAGACCTTCTGGCAATTAATGTTACAAAAGCAATCATTCGTCTGATTGAAGGGGAAAGCTGATTGCCATCTTCATTTGGTATACCGAAAATTGCAGTAATAAAATGGGGTTGTAAATCGATATTCCATACTGAGGAAATGACATCAAAGATGTCCTTCCAATAGTTATGTAGAGTGGGACATGTCCAAAACATGTGAGTCAATGAAGCCACTTCTAAGTGACATCTGTCACATTGAGGATTAATATGCGAATAAAATCGGGCAAGTTTATCTTTAGACATATAAGCTCTATGTACAATTTTAAATTGTATTAAAGCATGTTTAGCACAAATAGAGGAGGAATTAACCATTTGTAAAATTTTTTCCCATTTATCTGTTGATATATTACATCGAAGTTCTTTTTCCCATTCTTGTCTAATTCTATCCGATATTTCTGGCTGTATCTTCATAATCATGTTATAAATAAAAGCTACTAATCCCTTCTGACAAGGATTAAAAGTAAAAATCAAATCTGAAAAATCCGATGGAGTTGAATTAGGAAAAGATGGAAGAATTTTATGTAAGAAATTTCTAATTTGTAAGTATCTAAAAAAATTAGATTTAGGTAATTCAAATTTGTTGGATAGTTGATCAAAAGACATCAAAGTACCTTCAAAAAAAAGATCACGAAAACATTTTATACCTTTCCTTTTCCATATACTAAAAGCTTGATCTGTCAATGAAGGTTTGAAAAAAAAATTACATAAAATAGGGCTGTCCAGAGCAAAGTTTTTCAGATTAAAGAATTTGCGAAATTGAAACCAAATTCGTAGTGTATGTTTAACAACAGGGTTAGATATCTGTTTATTGAATTTGGCTAAATCAATAGGAAGAAAAGAACCAAGAACGGAAAATATAGAATATCCCTTAACCTCACTACATTCCAAATTTACCCACTGTGGGCACACAGGTGAATCCAAATCTAGTTTCCAGTACATTAGGTTACGAATATTATTCGCCCAATAATAAAATCTAAAGTTAGGTAAAGCTAGACCACCATCTTTTTTAGACTTTTGTAATTGCCTTTTGCTTAACCTAGGATTTTTATTTTGCCAAACAAATGAGGAAATCTTTGAATCAATATTATCAAAAAAAGATTTAGGAATAAAAATTGGTAAAGCTTGGAATAAATATAAAAATTTCGGTAAAATCATCATTTTAATAGCATTAATCCGACCAACTAATGATAAAAATAAGGGAGACCATCTAGTAGTAAGTTGCTGAATTTGATGAAGCATAGGTAAAAAATTCAGTCCAAATAAATCTTTATATTTCTTGGTGATTTTTATACCTAAATAGATAAAGTTATCAGTAACAACTTTAAATGGCATCCTATCACTCAATAAAGTTTGCGCGTTTAAAGGGAATAACTCACTCTTATCTAAGTTTAACTTATAACCAGAAAAACTACCAAATTGAGCCAACAAGGATAAAATAGCAGGAATAGACCTACTAGGATTAGAAATATATAACAACAAATCATCAGCATAAAGCGATAATTTGTATAACTTCTCATTACGGGTAATACCAAAAATATTAGGAGACTCACGAATAGCAATAGCTAAAGGTTCTAATGCAATATTAAATAATAAAGGACTTAAAGGACAACCTTGTCTCGTACCACGAGATAATTGAAAAAAAGAGGATCTATAATTATTTGTAAGAAC